>NW_026909518.1:845314-1482314 GCF_033115175.1 Lepus europaeus
CGGGGCCGATGCACGGTGGGTGAGTGGGGAGGGCTGCTGCTGGCACACACCCACTCCTGAAGCCCACTGGGGTACGGTCCAAGGGCGATGAGCTCAGAGCTCGGGCACGGGCTGTCCCAGCAGGGCCTCCCGAGGGTGGACCAATACGCCAGCGGGCCCTCCGGTTGTGGCTGAAGGCCCGGGGGCCTAGCCCTCTTGCGTCCCCCAGCACTAGCCACAGGGAACGGGATATCTGAGTGGGCAGCCCCCACTGCCCAAGCCTCTGCTGCCAGTTCCCCGAAGGGCTGCTGGCGGCTGCGCCTCAGCAGCAAGCATCCCTCCCTCCCTCCCTGCCTCCCTCTGGTCGGGCACTGCAAGCCACACACCCACTTGTGTCCCCTGTGTCCCTGGAGGCCGCAGCGCGTTTTGGGTTTTGGCGCGGACGGGCCCCCCTCAGCTTCCATCTTCTACTGCTCTCCCAGGCTATAGCTGAGAGCTGGATTGGAAGAGGAACAGCCAGGACTAGAATTAGTGCCCATATGGGATACCGGTGCTTCAGGCCAGGGCTTTAACTTTCTGTACCACAGCGCCAGCTCCTCGATTCTTCTGTAAGTTTCCACTAGAACCATGTAAAACGTCTTGAAGCTATGACAATAAAAAAAATTGAAACCAATGTGCATTCAGCTCAGATGGCTTTAAATCTTGCAGCCATGCTGAATTTGTCCTGATTCTGTATTATATTTCTTTATGCTTTTCCAACCTATCTAAATCTTATAAACATCTTAAAATACAATGTAGGCCGGATCCGCAGCTCACTAGGGTCATCCTCTGCCTGCGGTGCTGGTACCCTGGGTTCTAGTCCCGGTTGGGGTGCCAGATTCTGTCCCGCTTGCTCCTCTTTCAGTCCAGCTCTCTGCTGTGGCCTGGGAAGGCAGTGGAGGATGGCCCAAGTCCTTGGGCCCCGCACATGTATGGGAGACCAGCAGGAAGTATCTGGCTCCTGGTTTCGGATTGGCACAGCGTGCCAGCCGTAGCGACCATTTGGGGGGTAAACCAATGGAAGAAAAACCTTTCTCTCTCTCTCTGCCTCTTTCTAACTCTGCCTGTCAAAAATAAATACAATGTGAAAGAAGCTGTGAAATAAACAACTTACTGGCAACATATTCTTTTTTGTCAGTCTTGGGTACATGAAGATTTCTCCAGGATCTTATCTGCAAGAGAAATTATTCAGAGAGAGTGGTGAGACAAATAGTCTAGATTCTCCCTAGATTCTACTGTGCTAGCAAGATCATGAAGGAAAGGCATATAGACAAATGGGCATATTAGCTGGGCAACAGAAATAAAGTACCCGCCCTATGGGGGAATATAGGCTTTACACATGGGAAGAGCAGCAAAGACCCTGAAAGAGCACACACGACTCTACCAATCCCTCAGGTTAAACAGAAACTATTGTTAGGCTAATTAAAATATTCATTTGTTACCAATTCTGTAAAAAAAAATAATCAGTGCCAGGGCCATCACTGTGGGGTAGTGGGTAAAGCTTCCTGCTGCAGTGTGGGCGTCTCACATGGACACCAAATTGAGTCCTACCTGCTCCACTTCTGATCTAGCTCTCTGCTATGGACTGGGAAAGCAGTGGATAAGTCCTGGGACCAGCACTGTGGCACACTGGGTTAATCCTCCACCTGCAGGACTGGCATCCCACATGGGCACTGGTTCTAGTCCCAGTTGCTTCTCTTCCAGTACAGCTCTCTGCTGTGGCCCGGGAGGGCAGTGGAGGACGGCCCCGGTGCTTGGGCTCCTGCACCCATGTGGGAGATCAGAAAGGGTCACCTGGCTCCTGTCTTCAGGTTGGCGCAGCTCCAGCTATGGTGGCCATTTGCAGGGTGAACCAATGGAAGGAAGACCTTTCTCTTTGTCTCTCTCTCTCATGGTCTATAACACTACTGTGGTGACTGTTTCTCGCCACTGCCGGAGAATTAGGCAGGCTGCCCACAACTTGCCTTAACTGAGGAGGGGAAAGTGTGCCACCCACCACTCAGCCTTCCCCAAACCCAGGGGACAATCAGGCGCGGTGTGGAGCCCAGTCAAAGCAGGGTCTCACTTTATTGTAAAAGAGAGGTGGTATAGGCCGGCGCCATGGCTTAACAGGCTAATCCTCCACCTTGTGGTGCCGGCACACCTGCTTCTAGTCCTGGTTGCCCCTCTTCCGGGCCAGCTCTCTGCTATGGCCCGGGAAGGCAGTGGAGGATGGCCCAAGTCCTTGGGCCCTGCACCCGCATGGGAGACCAGAAGCACCTGGCTCCTGGCTTCGGATCAGAGAGATGTGCTGGCCGCAGCGGCCATTGGAGGGTGAACCAACAGCAAAAAGGAAGACCTTTCTCTCTGTCTATCTCTCTCTGTCTCTGTCTCACTCTCGCTCTCACTATCCACTCTGGCTGTCAAAAAAAGAGAGGTGGTGTATATAGCTGAGGTACAGGTTGGATGGTACAGAGTGGATGAGGGGATGTGGGCAAGGGGTGGGGTGTTGTGATGCAAAAGGGTCTTAGCAACTCCTATTGTACCACTTTAATGATCCTTAGGGAGAAGCACCCTGGGGCTGGGGTGTTTGCTACCAGGGAATTGAAACTTAAAGACAGGTTTTCAAATTTGAGGCAGGCTCAGGAAGTTCCTCTAGGCCTTTCCGGATTCAGCTTCCCCCACACCCTACCTGTCAAATGAGGGGAGGGGAGGGGAGGGGAGAGGAGGGGAGGAGAGGGGAGAGAAGACCCAAGTCCTTGGGTCCCTTGCACCAACATGGGAGATTTGGAAAAAAATCTCCAGGCTCCTGGCTTCAGATTGACCCAGCCTCAGCCAATGGGGCCATTTGGGGAGTGATCAGCAGATGTAAGACCATCTCTCTTTCTGCCTCTGCCTCTCTGTAACAGCCTTTGAAATAAATAAATAAATCATAAAAAAAGTCACTGCCTAAATAATTTATACTATTCATCAGGATTGTCCAATTAATTAGCAGTACACCAAAAAGAAACCTGTTTTCATTAGTATCTATATTACACAGAAAATTACTCAGGCAATACTAACTGTTTTCCTTGCAGCATCTCTCGTTTTTATGTATCTAAAATTCCATTAAAGTATACAGCTTAAAGTTAATTTTTGGCCACAATTATATGTATAGGAAAAATTGACATAATATATCTATTACAGCTTTCTTTAACTGTTCAATGACACTCCTCTCTGTATACAAACCTTGATATAATTCTTCTCCACAGGGACCCCTGACATTTTCCAGTTCACTTTTGTTCTAGCCCATGAGACAACAGTCAATATGATACCAACATAATTTGAAAAGTATTTTGCCTTTGGGAGTTTGCCTTCTTATACAGTAATCATGTGGAGAATCCTGAGACTTGCCTGTTGGACACATGGGGCCTAGGTCACAGGCTGCACAAACCAGACATTGGAAGCGTAGGCATCATGCTACACAAGGTTAAGCTACTTCTCTGGACATACCACATTTATATCAGAGTGCTTGGTGTGTCTCCTGGCTATTTCAGACCTCCAAACCAACTTACTTCAAGTATTTTTTAAGTTATTTTTTAAAGTTTTAGTTATTTATTTGAAATGCATAGTTACAGAGACACAGAGACAGAGAGAGAGGTCTTCCATTTGCTGGTTCACTCCCCAGGTGGCTGCAATGGCTAGAGCTACACTGATCCAAAACCAGGAGCCAGGGGCTTCTTCCAGGTCTCCCTCCCACACAGGCACAAGGGCCCAAGGCCATGGGCCATCTTCTACTTTCTCAGGCCATAACAGAGAGCTGGATTGGAATCAGGCAGCCAGAACTCAATCTGATGCCCATATGGATTGCTGGCAATGCAGGTGGTGACTTTACTCATGACACCAACAGCACCGGCACCACAAGTGTTCTTTTGAGTCAACAGGTCATGTTGCAAAAACTTGGATTTTTGCCATCTGCATGGAAACCCACATGGAGTCCCTGCATCCTGGCTTTCATAGATAGCACCCTGGCTGTTGTGGGCTTTTGCAGAGTGATCAGGCAGCCTTGGTTGGCAGTGTTCATATTTTTAAATATTTCACTTTTCTAGATTTTTGAGTCCGTATTCTGAGTCCTATTGCTTCTTTATTACCAAGAATTCCAAGACCTAACTCAGCATGGGTGCTATGGATAGCATAATGTGAGAGTTAAGATGAGGTGAGAGAACTCCCAACATTGTGTCTAGTTAGCATACCTTAGAAATAGTGGCAGTCTGTAGAAGTTACAAATCTACCTACCAGAGTGGTGGGACATTTAGGGGATTTTAATGATTTCCCAAAATTTATCAAAAGGAAAAATGGTAACATGGTTAAGGGCTTGCTTCCCATGATTCCTAACCATCTTCATCTTCCTGCACTACACACCCTCACCCATCACTCCCATCCATCCATGATCCATACCCACCCTGCCATGGCTTGCCTGGGCCACAGCTGGGTGCCCAGCCATGGCTGTGGGAGGGAGCTCCAATAGGAGAATAGCAGCTGTCCTAGGCACCTGATCACAGCTGGGGGAGGGCCATGGATAGCAGAGCACCACCACTCCAGTGGGCCCGGTGGGTGCTTGCCTGTGCCAAGGGTGGAGACTAAGCCCCGACCTCCCTGACCCAGTTTTGGGCTTGCCAGAGTACACCTGTGAAATGCATGTCAGTAGAGAATTGTGGTTACCAACGAGTGAGGGGAGAAATGGTGGGGTAAGGACAAAGGAGATACATTGGTCATGGGGCACAAAGTTTCCAGTAGACAGGAGAAATGAGTCTACAGCTGTACTGCAAAGCATGGAAACTACAATGCTGTATTTCATATTTCAGCTTCTTAAGAGAGGCTTTTGAAAGTACTCACCATACAGTATAGGAGGTGATGAATGAGTTATTCTGATTAGACAATTCCAGAATTAACACTCATCAAATGATTGCATTGTATCCCACAGGTATCTATAGCTATTTCTCAGTTGAATAGTTTAAAAAGGCAAAGATTGGCTGGTGCCATGGCTTAACAGGCTAATCCTCCGCCTTGCGGAGCTGGCACACCGGCTTCTAGTCCTGGTTGGGGCGCCGGATTCTGTCCCGGTTGCCCCTCTTCCAGGCCAGCTCTCTGCTATGGCCCAGGAAGGCAGTGGAGGATGGCCCAAGTACTTGGGCCCTGCACCCGCATGGGAGACCAGGAGAAGCACCTGGCTCCTGGCTTCGGATCAGCGAGATGTGCTGGCTGCAGCGGCCATTGGAGGGTGAACCAACGGCAAAAAGGAAGACCTTTCTTTGTGTCTCTCCCTCTCTCACTATCCACACTGCTTGTCAAAAAAAAAAAAAGAAATAAAAGGCAAAGATTACCAGGCTACACTAAAAAAGCTAGGAACAATACAATGTGTATTAATATAAAGAGAAATGTTTAATGATTTCACAGTAGGACAAAAATGATTCTTGAAGATTTGTTAAATTGAAAGGCAGAGTTAGAGAGAAGAGATATAGATCTTCCATCCACTGGTTCACTCTCCAGATGGCCACAACAGACAGAGCTGTGCCAATCCAAAGCCAGGAAGCACAGGCTTATTCTGGGTCTCATATGTGGGTGCAGGTGTCCAAGTACTTGGGTCATCTTCTGCTGCTTTTCCAGGCACATTAGCCAGGAGCTGGATTGGAAATGGAGCAGCTGGAACTTGAACCTGGGCCTGTATGGGATGCCAGTGCTTGTAAGCTGCAGTTTATCTTGGTTTACCACAGCAGTGCCCCCCCCCCAAAAAAAACAGGTCAGGGATACAAAGAGTTCAAAAGCTGAATGATGAAAACAATACATATAGAAGGGGCTGGGGCCATGGCTTAGAGGGTAAAGCCACCCTTCTGCAGTGTTGGAATTCCACAAGGGCACCACTTCAAGTCCCACCTCCAGTGCTGGCATCCCATATGGGCACTGGTTTGAATCCTGATTGCTCCACTTCCAATCTAGTTCTGTTATGCCCTGGAAAAGCAGTAGAAGATGGCCCAAGTCTTTGGGCCCCTGCTCCTATGTGGGGGACCTGGAAGAAGCTCCTGGCTCTGGGTCGGCAGAGCTCTAGCTGTTGCAGCCAACTAGGGAGTGAACCATTGGATAGAAGACCTCCCCCTCTCTCTCTCTCTCTCTCTGCTTCTCTGTGCGTAACTGACTTTTAAATAGAAAAATAAATCCTTAAAAAACAAATGTGTAACTGTTCATATAGATAGGCTCAAAGGGATCACATAAATAAGATCAAGTGTCTACTAATAACAATAGATAGAATTAAAAAGGAGAGAATGACCCAACATGGAAAGCAGGCCACACAGCAGACTCATAGAATGACACATGCCCTAAACAGCACAATGACATCAGCATCTAGCTAAAAATCCCATGAGAGCATTTTAGGCATGGAAATCCAAGACACTGTAGAAAAAAGAAAATCTACATAAATGATCTCTGTGAGTGAGACCCCAGTGGAAAGAAGAGGACATCAAAGGAGGTACCTTTTTCAGAAGGCTAGAGAGAACTTTCCACTTTTCTTATGGCCCTGTCTACATAGTAACAGAGTTTGTGGACTCAAAAGGCTTCTATAGCTTTGGCAGCTCATGACAAGAGCCTCAGGTGATCACTGACATCATAAATAAAAGTGTCAATTGTTAAATCAACAATAGGAGTCACTGTGTACTTACTCCCTATGCAGGACCTCTGTCCTTAATGAGTTGTGCTATGAGAATCAACAGTAAAACTCATCTTCAAAAGTACTTTAGACATTGTGTGTCTCTGCAAACTGTTGAAATCTTTACTTAGTACAGAGTTGGCCTTCTGTATATAAAGAAAATTACAAATGAATCTTTATGAAGAATGGGATAGCAGAGGGAGTAGAAGGTGGGACAGGAGTGGGGGTGCGAGGGTGGGGAGGGGGGAAGAACTGCTATATTCCTAAAGGTGTACCTATGAAATGTGTATTCATTAAATAAAAGCTTTCTAAAAGAAAAAGAAAGAGCCAAGAATGGGCCAAGTACCTGGAGCCCTTTCTATCCATGGTACAAACCTGGCTTGAGTTCTAAGTGCTAGGCCTTAGGCTAGTGGAGTCCAGGTATTGTGGTAGCTGGAGAAAGTCAGTTGATGGGAGAGAGAAGCACAGGGATCTCCTTTTTGCTCTGTCTCTTAGTTCCTCAAATAAAAAAAAATTAAAAATTTACATCCCTGGAAACCAAAACCAGAAAGATATTGAAGAATTCTTCAAACTTGTAGTAAATAAGAATCATATTCCTAAATGGACAGTGACTTTTTGAAGAAACCACATGGGAAATTCAGATGTAAGATGATTAGAATCAAAGTACAACACAAATTAATGGAATAAATGCAAAGCAAGGCTTAGGAGGAAATAGCTGTAAAGATCTATATTTCATAGTAAGATATGAAATCAATTATCTACAATTCTACCTTAAGAAACCAAAAAGCAAAATCAGAGAAAACTGGAGCCAAAAAAGGCAGAAGAAACAAAGAGTGAAGTGGAGTAGGGTGGAGAAAGGAATGTGTGGTGCTCCCCACTTTGTGTAAAAGACACAGTGCTGTGCTTCTGGCACATAGCAAGGGATGCTTCTCCCACCAAGAGCCTACAGCCTCTGCACCATGATATCAAGCTACCCTACCCAAATCTTATTTTTCAAATTGAGAAATCTTGAAAAACACAGATGTAAATAATCAAGCCCTCTTATTATCCTAGGCTTCTAATGTAAACATTTTAACATTTTTTATTAACATTTTTAACATTTATTTATTTATTTTAAAGGCAGAGTTACAGAGAGAGAAAACAAAGAGACCTTCCATCTGTTGGTTCACTTCCCCAATGGCCACCACTACAGGGATGGGCCAGGCTGAAGCCACAGACAGAAGCTTCATCCTTGTCTCCTACAGGGGTACAGAGACCCAAGGACTTAGGCCATCCTCTTCTGCTTTCCCAGGTGCATTAGCTAGGAGATGGATCAGAATTGGGCCACCAGGAATCAGACCAGTGCCCATATGGGTTGCTACTGTCACTGGCAGCAGCTTAACCTGCTATGCCACAATGTCATAAAGGTTAGTGTTTCTAACTCAGGCCACAGTAAAGGAGGAGAAAATAGCTTACAGGAGATGACTAGAAATTTGAAAGCAGTCAATCAAATGGAAACTTAAAAAAAGCTGCATTTCAGGAGATGATTGAAAATGTTATTAGAGGTTGCCCTCATTGTGGCCTAAAATGTTAAATAAACCTCCCCCTTCAGTGCCGGCATCGCATATGGCCACTGATTCAAATCAAGTCCTGGCTGCTCCACTTCTGATCCAACTCTCTGGGGTGGTCTGGAAAAGCAGAAGATGGCTCAAGCCCTTGGGCCTCTGCACCCATGTGAGAGACCCTGAAGAAGCTGCTGGCTACTGGTTTCGGATTGGCCCAGCTCAGGCCATTATGGCCATTTGGGGAGTGAACCAGTGGATGGAAAACCTCTCTACCCATGCCTCTCTGTAACACTGCTTTTCAAATAAATAAATAAATCATTTTAAAAAATAGAATAATGTCTTAACTAAGACATTAAAAACCCACAAATTTCACCAGTTCATTGAGTCTCCTATAATTACTTTTTTCTCTTTTTTTTTCTCTTTTGATCTCCATTAGCAGTTTCACGATTCTGTTTTATTTTTCAGAATTCTAGAAATTCATGGTTACCCCATTGATCTTCCATAAGAAACCCATATTTATAATAATTTTAATGGTCTTATGAATATAAATCTTCCTGGAGAAGAACTAGAACTGTGAATGACAAAGACAAATCATCACAATTGAAATTTTTAAAGTAATTCAGCAGTTTAGCAAAGGAGATGCCCACAGGATTTGAAAAAGCACAGCAGTATTTTACAAACCAGTTCATCATTTCAGGCAATGATAGCACTGGAGCAATTTCAAAATTCTTCTAAAGTACCCAAGGAGCCCCCCTCCACTTTTTGAAGAACAGCAGCTTGTTATATTTCATCATTGGACTTCTCCATGTTACATAACCCCTGGGAAACTCACATCAATAGCATTTCTATATCAATGTAACAACTTGAAATTTATGATATTACAACTAGATAATACTTTTCAGGTAAAGGGAGCCTAATTAACCATCATCTCTGCAAGTTGAAAACTACATCTTTTGTTGATTTCCAGGGATCCACAAAGAAATCAAGGTCAAAGCAGTTTAGAACTTTGATTTTGAAAAAAATGTCAAAGATATCAAAAATTAAAAAATACTTGGTTAACATAGGATCTCTGATCATTTTATGAGACAATAATCATTCACTTATATAGAGTCAAATTATGTTTAAATATATTTATTACATATTAAGTATATTTAATATTTGATTAGTAGATATATACACTTAAAAGATATTAAAAATCAATTCTTAACATTCAGTTTTCTAAACCCAAAGATAGAAAATACATGAGATTATCTTGACAAAACACAAAATTTCTTTCCCTCATGTAATTAGCTACCAAAAGATGAAGAAAATCCTTTTGTACTGTGCTTCTTCTAATGGGAAGCTCCCCCAGATAAATTAGAAGTTAAACCTACTGGAAAGATACCCCAACTTAGACATTGAAATAGTATGTGTGCAGGCTGTAAGCATTCAACCTTATAAAAGAATAAGAACACTTAGAAACAAGTACACCCGAGGCCGGTGCTGTGGCACTGCAGGTAAAGCCACCACCTGCAGTGCCTGACTCCCATAGGACTGCTCTACTTCTGATCCAGCTCTCTGCTATGGCCTGGAAAAGCAGTAGATGGCCCAAGTACTTAGCCTCTCTGCACTAGTGTTGGAGACCCAAAAGATGTTCCTGGCTCCTGGCTTCAGATTGGCAGAACTCTAGCCATTGCAGCCTTTTGGGGAGTGAACCAGCACTCTCTCTGCCTCTCTGTAACTCTGCCTTTCAAATGAATATATAAATCTTTAACAAAAAAGACAATACCATATCTTAGAAACAAAAGCATAAAACTCCATAGAACAGTTTAAATACATCTAGAAAAGTCAAGTATAGGGGCCAGTGTTGTGGCATGTTGTGTAAAGCCAGCCCCTGTGGCACAGGCATCCCATCCTACATGGGCACTTGTTCCAGTCCTGACTATTCCATTTCAGATCCAGATCCCTGCTAATGTGCCAAGGAACATAATGAAAAATGGCCAAGTCCTTGGGCCCCTGCCACTCAGGTGTGAGACCCAGAAGAAGCTCCTGGCCATTGTGGCTCAGGTCCAGCCATTGTGGCCATCTGGGGAATGAACCAGTAGACCAAAGATCTCTGTCTCTTCTCTCCCTCTGTGAACTCTGGCTTACAAATGAAAAAATCTTTAACAAAAAAAATTAGGTACTCTTAGTATCCTAGTCTCTAAGATAAAAATTTCTCTTTAAGATTAATTAATTTCAAAGGTAGAGTTACAGAGAGAGAGAGAAAGATCTTCCATCTGCTAGTTCATTAGCCAAATGGCCACTACAACCAGAACTGGGCCCGGCAGAAGCCACTGCCAGGAGACTCATCCAGGTCTCCCACGTGGGTGCAGGGTCCCAAAGATTTGGGCCATCCTCTCCTGTGTGCCAGGTGGATTAGCTAGGAGATGAATCAGAAGTGGGCCACGAGGAATCAAACCAGTGCTCATATGGGTTGCTGCCATCACAGGCAGCATCTTAACCTGCTGTGCCACAATGTCAGCTGTAAGGACAAGCATTTTTAATGACAGGCCATAACTAAACAATAAAGGAGGAGAAAATAGCTTATAAGAGATGGCTAGTTGTTGGGAAGGAGTCAATCAAATGGAAATTTTAAAAAATTACAGTTGAGGAGATAGAGGGGCCAGGCACTGTAGCGTAGTAGGCTAATCCTAGAAAAGCAGTTGGTGGCTCACTTGGTTAACCCTCCACCTGCAGTGCTGGCAACCCGTATGGGTGCTGGGTATAGTCCCAGTTGCTCCTCTTCCAGTCCAGCTCTCTTCTGTGGCCCAGGAAGGCAGTGGAGGATGCCCCAAGTGCACGGACCCCTGCACCCACATGGGAGACCTGGGAGACAGGGAGGAAGCACCTGTCTTTGGATCCACACAGCATGGGGGTGAAGCAATGGAAGGAAGACCTTTCTGTCTCTCTCACTGTCTAACTCTGTCAAATAAATAAAAACAATAAAAAACAAGAAGATGCAGTTGACTAGATGGTTGAAAATGTTATTTAGAGGGGCATTGTAGGCTAATCTTAGGAAAGCAGTGCAAGATGTGCTTGAGCTTGGGGGATCTGCAAGAAGCTCCTGGCTCCTGTTCTGGATTGGCTCAGCTCCAGCCATTGTGGGTATTTGAAAAGTGAACTAGTAGATGGAAGACATTTCACTCTACCTCTCCCTCTCAAAATTTTTTAAAGTTATTATACTGGGGCAGGCACTGTGGCATAGAAGGCTAAGCCTCCACCTCAGTGCCAGCACCTCATGTGGGTACCAGCTCAGCTGAACCCCAGCAGCTCAACTTCCAATCCAGCTCTTTACTAATGCACCTGGGCAAAGCAGAGAAATGTGGTACTTGAGCCCCTGAACCTGTATGGGAGACCCAGAAGAAGCTCCTGGCTCCTGCCTGACCCAACCCCCAGTCATTTGGGTAGTGTCATTGGATGGAAGATCTCTTTCTTTCCCTCTTTCTCTCTTTGTATCTCTGCCTTTCAAATAAATAAATGTGTTGTAGAAAGTTATTCGACTTTAAAATCAAATATGAAAAACCTCTTGCAAAACATTATCATTAATATTTATATTTTTGTAAAAAAATTACTAACTTAATATAGGGTATAAATCCTGATTTTATTTATTTGAAAGAATTCCAAAAAAGACAATGAGAAAGTGATCATCGGGATCACTTCCCAACTGATTGCAGCCAGAGCTGGGACAGATTGAAGAAGCCGGAAGCCAGGGAAATCCATGTGGTTCTCCCACATGTGTGGCAGGGGTCCCAGCACTTGGGCCATCTTCTGCTATCCCAGGCACATTCACAGGGTGCTAGATTAGAAGTGCAGCAGTCTGGACTCAAAGAAGCACTCTTAAGGGGTGCAGGTATGATAGACTGCACTTAACCTACAATGCTGGCTGAACCTTGAACATTTTTAATGTCAGGGCTGGAATTGTGATGTTGTGGGTAAGGCCACCACCTGTGATGCTGGCATCCATAGGGTCACATGTCACAGCTGCTCTACTTCAGATCAAGCTCCCTGCTAATGGCCTGGGAAGAGCAGAGGAAAATGGCACAAGTGTTTAGGCCCCTGCTACTGATGTAGGAGGCCTGAATGGAGCTCCAGGCTCCTACCTTCAGTCTGGCCCAGTGCTTGGTTGCTGCAGAGATCTGGGATTGAACCAGTAGGTTGACGATGTCTGTCCCACTCTCTAACTCAGCCTTTCAAATACATAAATAAAACTTTAAACAATTCTAAATTTTGGTAAGTTCATTTAGAATTCTTTTTATTGGGGCCAGCACTGTGGCATAGTAGGTTAAACCTCCACCTGCAGTGCTGGCATTTCATAAGAGCACTGGTTCAAAATGCCCTAGAAAAGCAGTGGAGGATGGCACAAATCCTTTGGCCACTGCACCCATGTGGGAGACTTGGATGAGGGTCCTGGCTCTTGGCTTCAGATCAGCAAGATCCAGCCATTGTAGCCCTCTGGGGAGGGAACCTGTGGATGGAGGACCTCTCTCTCTCTTTCTCTCTCTCTCTCTCTGGGGAGGGAACCTGTGGATGGAGGACCCCTCTCTCTCTCTGGGGAGGGAACCTGTGGATGGAGGACCTCTCTCTCTCTCTCTCTCTGGGGAGGGAACCTGTGGATGGAGGACCTCTCTCTATCTCTCTCTCTGGGGAGGGAACCTGTGGATGGAGGACCTCTCTCTCTCCCTCTCTGTTATTCTGCTTTGCAAATACTTAAATAAATCTTAAAAAATATTTCTTATCCTTGATAACTTGATTTTTTTTTTTACTTTGAACTTTTATTTGGCAAAGCAACACTGCATAAACTGTGCAGTAACAAATGACAGTTTACACAGAATGTTAAATTCATATACATTATCAGCAGCAAATTAGAAATAAACAAAAAACCACTAAGCTACAAATCCCCTATCACTTTTAGAGAGAAAGAACAAACTCTGTCAGTTGTGTCCAACTTGAACAGCAGTGTCTACAGGACATCACCTGCCATCTTAAGTTTCAGGATTTACAGATGCCTAGTTGGAAGGTAACAAAGCAGTTGACTGTATCTACAACACGCTATTCTGTGACACCACCTCAAAAGCTTTAAAAAGAAAGGTCATCTCTACTTTCTTAGTAGCATCTAACAGATATCCAAATACCAAGAAGCTTAACTTGTGAATGGTGGTGTTATCTGATACACAGAAGAAATTCAGAAATTCAGGTAATTCAGAATATCAGTAAATGGTTTTTGCTATACAAAATGTGAAAACGAAAAGGGAAGGAAGATGGTTTTATTATGGTTACTCCTCCTTTTTAAAACTCCCAAAGAAAAATGAATAAAAGTTCTAATCAATTAAATATAATTACTTCTTGCTGTTAGTAACCTCAGTTAACCCTATTGTTCCACAGTTGAAACCTGAAAAACTTACTTGAGCATTTTTAAATTGGAAAGCAACTCTAGTCCCAGTAATGGTACTGGACACCAACATACATAAAGATAACTATATCCTCATTACAGACTCAGTGGGCACTCTGCTCAGAAAACACCTTTAATTGCATTAATTCTTGTTCCTCACAGTCAATTTCAACAGAGGCATCTGTGGAAATTTACAATAGGTTTGTAAGAGATCAAGGAGCCAGGAAAGTGAGGGTTTAGTTCAGGTAGGAGAGAGGGGAAAAGTCTGGGAACTAGGGTAGTATCCATACCACTCAGAGAGCAGCACACATGCAGCAAGCACTTTGAGCTGCTCTCCACCGCTTATCACCAGCAGCAAAGCAGAGGCAGAGAGCATTATTTAAGAAAGAGAGGAAAATGTGGGATCATACTAAGCACCAGGAACCAGCTACATGGAGGAGTATCTAGGCCTGGAAGCCTAGGGCGCGGGGCTACAGCAAGCCCCCTCCTGGCAAGAGGTCAGGGGAAAGAGAAAGGCCAGACACATCATGTCCTAGGAGTTTAACCCACTTCCAAAGGGGAGTGGTTAATTAACCTGATTGGCTGGTTGGCAGGCACCCAGATGTGGCCAGGTAGGGGGATGAGGTCACACAGGGGCGTGGCAAAGGCGTGGTCTTCCAGCTCAGAAACCTAATCAATTTTAAGCTGTATGCCTGCCTGCTTCAACTCTGACTTTCAAATGAAATAAATATTTTAAAAATCCACTTACCAGCCACCTTCTCTTAACTTTAACACATACACGGGCCATGCAGTATTACAACAGAACACCACTTTCTTCTTAGAAATAGGATGGTAACTGTAAGCTGCTCAATCAGCCACAACGCAACTCAAGGTGCTTTTGGATGGAAATTAAATTGAACCACTCATATTTCACCACATGAGTACTCTTCCAAACCACATCCAAATCTTCCTCACAGAGGGGCTGAGGCAAAAATCTTGGAATCTTGTCTCCCACATGAAGCAGGCAAGCATACAGGTAAAGATAGATTAGGTTTGTGAGCTGGAAGACCACACCTCTGCCACGCCCCTGTGTGGCCTCAGGCCCCTACCTGATGCCTTTGCCATGCCCCTGTGTGGCCTCATTCCCCTACCTGCCCACACCTGGGTGCCCACCAGCCAAGCAGGTTAATTAACCACTCCCCTTTGGAAATGGGTTAAAAGCCCAATGCATCTTTCTCACTAAATAAAAGCTTAAAACGTGCCATGCTGCCTCGTTTATCTGTACTGGTATTTAGAATTCTTCTCTAAATATTAGGCAAGAACCCTCTTGGGCTTATTAATATTGGGGATTTAGTAATAAGCCTGTGGTGAAATCGTATGGCACCCCAAATTCCGGTAGTACACGTGGCACCCCGGATAGCATTTCTAGGGAACTTTAAGGGGGGGGGCTACAATTTAGTGTGGATTTTATGGGGTCGTCTCCAGTTTCACACAAACCAGTACCACAAAAAATGACCTAAGCCAGGTCCCAATTCCATAAACCCAAAGAGCAGATACAGAAATTTCAGTCTCAGAGCTGTTGACTCCATACACAAATGGAAGCCATTGTGCTAATAGGTAGCTAATGCGCAACAGGAAGAGAAAGGACAGCTGCTGGATGTCCCCAGAGTCCCAACCACCACATTAGCTCACAAGCTGCTCTGGGGATGGAGTACAAGTGGCCACTGCCCTCCTTACCAGTGTGAGAGGGTCAGGCCACCTGAAGAATATACCCCAGACCTCTGGGCTAGCTCACCAATGTGGTTACCGAGGGAATGAATAGTCCAGCTCTTGATGCTCGCCGCTTCAATTCACCAAAGATGAGGCATGGCCAGAGGTAAAGTTTTATTGCAGGAAGGCAGCAGCAGCCTTGGGGAAAGAAAAAGAAGTTTCTCTCAATCCAAACAGGTGCTTTTCTACCAAACCACCCAGTACAAAGGATTTTTTAAAGAGACAGGGTGGGCCAGCACCAAGGCTCAACAGGCTAATCCTCCTCCTAGCAGTGCCAGCACACTGGGTTCTAGTCCCGGTCGGGGCGCCGGATTCTGTCCCGGTTGCACCTCTTCCAGGCCAGCTTTCTGCTGTGGCCAGGGAGTGCAGTGGAGGATGGCCCAAGTGCTTGGGCCCTGCACCCCATGGGAGACCAGGAGAAGCACCTGGCTCCTGCCTTCGGATCAGCATGGTGTGCTGGCCACAACACGCTGGCTGCAGTGGCCATTGGAGGATGAACCAATGGCAAAGGAAGACCTTTCTGTCTCTCTCTCTCACTGTCCACTCTGCCTGTCAAAATAAATAAATAAATAAAGAGACATTGTAATTGGAGGGTGAGGATTCAAAGAAAACAATCAGTCTATTCACTTGACAATTATGCAGATTTTCAGGCTTTGTTCTGAGGCACATCCCACCACCCAGTCAGAGGAGTCCTGGGTGTAACCCCAGGGGCTTTCTGCCTCAGTTGGGGGAGGGGGGAAGGGTTCTTTGTCAGTTGGGGCCACAGCCTGCCATTCCTAATCATCTCCTTTTTTCAGTGGGCTTTTGAAATTCTTATGCAAATATTATTCACTAGATTACAGCAACAGCAAGTGTCTTCATTAAGGTAAACATTTGAAAAGGAAAAATGAATTTATTGTGGTTACAGGAGTACCATTCTGTTGGAGGAGGGTATTTGAGGGCTTATAAAGAGGTTATAAGGCAGGGGGTGGCTGGTGTAAGGACTAGATGACCTAATGAGGAGTCCTTTTAAGAGTGGGCAAGACCTGTCTACTAGCAAGACAGTGAGTTTCTAGTTTTTTGTTTTTTGGTTTTTTTTTTTTTTTGACAGGCAGAGTGGACAGTGAGAGAAAGAGACAGAGAAAGGTCTTCCTTGGCTGTTGGTTCACCCTCCAATGGCCGCCGCGGCCGGCGCACTGTGCTGATCTGAAGGCAGGAGCCAGGTGCTTCTCCTGGTCTCCCATGTGGGTGCAGGGCCCAAGCACTTGGGCCATCCTCCACTTCACTCCCTGGCCACAGCAGAAAGCTGGCCTGGAAGAGGTGCAACCGGGACAGAATCCAGTGCCCCGACTGGGACCAGAACCCGGTGTGCTGGCACCACAAGGCAGAGGATTAGCGTGTTGAGCCAAGGGGCCAGCCCAGTGAGTTTCTAGTTTTATCATGAGAATAGAAGGGAAGTTAACAATCCCACCCTTCTAACCTAGTTTTACCAAGAGAATTTGCCTATTGCATAGTTCCAAAGGTTTTTGGTTTTAACAAGAGCAGGCTAGACAAGATTATGATTCTGTCCTTCTGATGAGATTGTTAGCTGTTATTATTCTGCTCACCCACATCGTGGTTAAAAAACTGCACTCCATTTTTCAGGTGTCCCTCTTTGGAGACCCCCTAGTGGCTGCTGTGGCAAGAGCTTTCTCATGTAAATAAATCTTGCTTTGCTCTCTGCCTGTCCACATGGAAATTCCTTGTGAGACAGGCACCCCAGGCACCTTCCTTCATCACCATTTTCCCCCATTAATTTGGTGTGGTGATTCATGGCAGAGTTGCCAGTCTCTGGTTTCAGATGTCATGGCTTGTTGCTAGATCAATGACAGTGCTTAAGTTCTCTGATTCCTCCTGGTGGTCCTCAAACCTTCCAGCACCTGTGTCCTTCAGCTCTGTCTCAGCCTAACAGAGACCTGGGGCTCCCCTGCTCTCTTAAAAACCTACTGTAAATGTCCACACATGCCCCTATGAAGTTGATTATGAGGAGGACTTAATAATAACTCTTATTTCTAAGGGTTGGGTGTCTACTTCTCACTGTTTCTACACACACACACACACACACACCCCACTCATGAACAAAATATTTCCCAGGTGCAAAATTAGGTAACGTTATCAGACTCAGTACCCTCCTTTGCACCAAGCAAACAGGTTTCTCCTGGTGTGCCTTTATTGGAGGGGCAGGGTTTTGTAGTGTAAAGTACTGGGCTGCTTTCCCAGGCCTGCCTCTAAGGCTGCCTGCATTCCTTCTGCAGAGCACATGTTTTGTTTCCCATGGCTGCTTTCACACACATAGGCTAATTTCTATTTTCCTGTCTAAAAATAGTATTAAGAGCATGAAAGTCTTTTTTTTTATTTGTTTGACAGATAGAGTTAGTGAGAAAGACAGAGAGAAAGGTCTTCCTTCTGTTGGTTCACCCCCCCAAATGGCCGCTATGGCAGAAGCTACACCGATCCAAAGCTAGGAGCCTGGTGCTTCCTCCTGGTCTCCCATGTGGGTGTGGGGGCCCAAGCACCTGGACCATCCTCCATGGCCTTCCTGGGACACAGCAGAGAGCTGGACTGGAAGAGGAGCTACCTGGACTAGAACCCAATACCCATATGAGATGCCCGCAGATGGAGGATTAGCCAAGTGAGCCATGGCACCGGCCCCATGAAAACCTTGAATAGAAGAATACCCTTAGAAACAAAAGCTGAAGGAATTGTCTGATTACATGAAAAAAATTAAACACATTAAGAAAAGACAGAAGAATCAAGTATCCTATGACCTTAGGCTTCTAAGATAAACAGTTTGAATGTCAGGTCACAGGAGTCAGAACTAAGGAGGAAGAAATAACTTACAGGAGATGCCTAGAAATTTGAAAAGAAAATCACCAATTAAGTAGAAACTACTAAAAGGAGAAACTGCATTAAAAATAGATTTCAAAATGAAACAGCAAGATTATTACAAATATGTATGTTACTGGAGGGAAGGCCATGGAAACTGTGGGTTCTTATCTTCACGCAAGAAAGAATTCAGGTGTGAGACAGAGGGCAGAGTGCTAAGGCTTTGTTGGGGACAGGGCATCCATCAGGATGGAAGGGACAGAAAGAGCGCCCAGTCGCTCAGACTGGGGCGAGTGAGGTTATGAAGTAGCACCTTGACAGTAGGGACTCCATTTTGGAGAACCTGAGACTCCATTCTGGGCAGGTGCCCCCCCACACCGTGAGACTCTGGTCTGAAACTATGATCTAAAACAGTTGAACAATAGCAGTCCACTACATCACACTTGGCAGAGCACAGAAACCCCCTACCATGATCGCTCAAGCTTGAAAGTGAGTAGGCTACACCTGGGTTAATAATAAAAATGTAATTTGTCTATGTCCTACATATGATTAAAACCAATACCTGGATTAATGTCAAGATTATAATTAAAATTGTTAAGATTGTAACTGGTATTGTCAAGATTATATATATTTGATACTAGTTTTGCATAGGTTTAGGTCAGCTTGAACCCAGTAACCATGTATTCCCCCCGAACCTAGCAACCATGTATTCCCCTCCCGATTTTGCGGTTTTTGCCTTTATAAACCCTGTTGCTTTGGGCTTCAGGGTCGAGAGTTCTTTAGGGCATGAGCCCACCCTCCACCGCCGGCAATAAAGGACCATCAAATTTCATCAATGTGTGGAGCTCCTTTGTTTGCACTCACTCAGGTACAACAGTTACATGGTTGAGTGGAAAGAATACACCTGGGCAGGCCTGGTGGGCAGCTCAGCAGAGAGGCAGAGGGAAGAGCAAGCAGTCTGTTTAGACTCCCTAGGTTTTTAAGGGCCTATGTTTGCCCTCCTCCCCCTCTCCTCCAGGACAAAGGATGGGGAATCCAGGTGGAAAGGTCTGTTGGGTGAAAATTAGCAAATTCCTCCCCAGATTTGCTGGCAGAGTAGGGGGCTTCCCTTAGGGCATCTGAGAAGGTTTTATTGCCCCAAGTAATCAAGTAATCCATTTGGTCCTGAGGAGAGAGAGAATTCCCCTGGGAGTTTTCCTTGGGGGGGGGGGAGGGCTGGGACCCCCTGGGAGGTTTTCAGGGTCTGAGCAGGACTTTGAAGTGCAAGATGCTGGGCTTCAGGCCTGCCTCACAAGCACCTAGGCTAAATTTCTGACTTCCTACCTAACATATATATGCTTTGAATAACCTTATTGCTTTCGCATAGTGAAAAATCCGTAGTTCTATTTCTTTGAACTTTCATAAATGCTACCAAAGGCAATCTAGATGAGCCCTTGCAAGAGACTTCCTCCCTAGAGACCCCGTTTCAAATCCCAAACAAGGCTCTTCTACAAGCACCTGCCTTGAGCCTTCCTAACCCACTTGAACTGTTTTTCACTTTACCCTTCTCCAGCCCACTGTTACTTTTCATCCCTGCTCTGTTCTCAACCCAGCTACTCTCCTCCCCACCACACCTCTCATCCCCTCGAACCCCATTCCTGTCCTGACTTCCTTGACTTTTCCTAACTACATTTCATCATCTCAGACACTCCTATTCCCAGAGCCCTGGATTGGGTCATTGGTGGTAGTGCTTCTAAAGCTCCCCCTTTTCCCACTGGATATGCAATAATTGAGGTGGCATCCTGATGTCACCTCCTCCTCTTCCCTGCATAGGGCATAGAGGCCAGGCCCCTACCTCAAGGCACTACCTCCCAACAGGCCGAGTTATTAGCCTTGGTTCAAACCTTCACCTTAGCCAAAGGAAAGACAGTCAATATATATAGATTCCCGATATGCCTATCATATCATGCACTCCAATGCCCAGATATGGCAAGCCCCAGGGACCCCTATAATAAATGGCAAGCTGATTAGAGCTCTTCTTGATGCTGCCCAGTTGCCAACAAAAGCTGCTATTATTCACTGCAAAGGACACCAGAAAGGTAAACAATCCCTATCTGAAGCTAATAACAAGGCTGATCTGACAGCTAACACAGCGACCCTGAAGGAAGAAAAGAAATCTAAAATCTGTCCCTTTAATACTAGAAACTGCTTCACTTGTTTTCCTTTGGCTCCTTTTGTTATGCTTTCTCTGAACTGCTTTCTCTGAATAAAGAACCAAGAAAATAACCTTAGTGTGACCCTCCCCTGTTCTCTCCCCTGCCCGGTTTCACTTGATTAATGCAGATGTAACAGGGGCTTGTACAACAGACTGCTTGTACCTGTTTTGTGCTACTAAGGAGTTATGGTTTAATTAGCTCAATGATTCCTGTAAAATGAAGTTAATAGAACACAGACCTGTAACTTTTTTCTGTGTGAGCCTTGAGATATATGCCCCCACCACATTCCTAGACTATCCTCATGACCTAAGTGGCCCGAACATCTGTGACCCTCCCCGAGGTGATAGGAAGCCCTTTGATCCTCCCCTTAGCACTTGTTATCTTACTCTATGTGTTCGGTATTTGATGTACTCATAAAACAATTGTCTTGACATATACTGGTCGTTAGCTCTGTACTAAGTGATCAATCTTGTCAAACTGTAACTGACATGAATCAGATGCTTCAATAAATAAAAACCCCGACCATTTTCTCTTCAGGGCCGCCTATTTGATAGGGGGCCCCAGCATGCTGGACTGATCAATAAACCCTATGCTGACTGCATGAGAGTGCCTCTTGGAGTCGTCCTTGGGGCAGTGGATGTTTTTGGACTCTAACAACCCCTGGGGAGACGAACCCATATTTTCTCTGTAACTTAGCTCCTGTATATTCAGACCTAGAAATCTCTCCGTTCCCACAACAAAGGGCATCTAGAAAGGACTCATGGTGATTTCTAGATGAAAAACTGATACTCCCTTCTTCTCTCCAAGTTACCTTTCTAAAGAACTTCCATTCTCTCTGTCACTCAAACTCAAACTCTCTTCTTCACTTCCTGAAATCACACATACACCTAACTCATGCCATAAGAGAATCTCTGCATAACCTATCTCAGACTTGTAGCACCTGTCAAACTGCTAACCCCAATTCTAATATCAAGCCACCCCATTCCCCACTCACCAGGCCCGTGGATCACTCCCGGGAGAGGACTGGCAGATTGACTTCACCCATACGCCACCAGTTAGGCAAACACGGTACCTTCTGGTGATGGTGGACACCTTCCTGGGGTGGGTGGAAGCTTCCCCTACTACGAACAAAAGAGCTTCCACCATTTCCACTATGTTATCAAATTATATTATCCCAAGATTTGGATTGCCTGCTTCCATCAGTCAGACAGTGGACCAGAGTTTACCTCTAAAATTACTCAAATAGTATCTGCCTCTCTTCATAGCTCATGGCTATTTCACATTCCCTATGGTCCCCCCCTCCTCAGGCAAAGTAGAATGGATGAATGGAATTTTAGAACAGGCTCTAACTAAACTCTCCACCCAGGTTTACTTGGACTGGGTAAAACTCCTCCCTTTAGCTCTGTTAAGAATCAGATCTCTTCCCAAGAAGTCCTTAATGCTTAGCCCATTTGAAATTCCCTATGGAAGGCCTGTCCTTCTGTTACCGGAGAAATTGCAGGGTTCTTGTCTTCACACAAGAAAGAATTCAGGTGTGAGACAGAGAGTAGTGGGAGGTAAAATAGCAAGGTTTATTAGGAAGGGACATCTGTAGGGATGGATGGGCACCTCTCCTGACAGAGCCTGAGAGACCGGGGAGGAGGAAGGAGGGAGGTTCCATGTTGAGTGGAGAGATTACACATGACCAGGCCAGGCGGGCGGCTCAGCAAAAATGCAGAGAGCTGAGCGCACAGTCCAGTTGAGGCTGGGGGTTTTTAAGGAGATGGGTCTAGCTTCCCCACCTCTGCTCCTCTTGGAACAAAGGGCTTTTTGTATGTAAATAGAAAAACTTCTCTTGAAGGTCTGAAACAAAGGACTTTATGGATGCAAATGTTATCAGACAGGAGGAAGGGAGCAGGGTGTTTGAGATGCAGATACTAGGCTGCACCTGGGAGATTGTGGAAGCCTGTCAGGCAGAAGGGGTGGGAACCGCCACCTGGCAGGTTATCAGGTAGAAGGGGGCAGGGCAGGATGCGAACTCTGGGCTGCCCCTGAAACATTGTCATGATGACTTTGAGATGCAGATGTGTTAGGTAGGAAGTCAGTTATGAGCTTATGTGTGTGTGACAGGCCTAAACAGAAGACATCTATATGCATCTGCATCTCAAAGTCATCCTAACAATGTTTCAGAGGAAGCCCAGATTTCGCATCCTGCCTGCCCTGCCCCCTTCTACCTGATAACCTGCCAGGTGGAGGCCCTCACCCCTCCTGCTTCCTGCCTGACAAATCTTCCACAATCTCCCAGGTGCAGCCTAGTATCTGCATCTCAAACACCCTGCTCCCTTCCTCGGTCTGATAACATTTGCATCCATAAAGTCCTTTGTTTCAGACCTTCAAGAGAAGTTTTTCTATTTACATCCAAAAAGCCCTTTGTTCCAAGAGGAGCAGAGGTGGGGAAGCAAGACCCATCTCCTTAAAACCCCCAGCCTCAATTGGACGGCGCGCTCAGCTCTCTGCATCTTTGCTGAGTTGCCCGCCTGGCCTGGCCTGGCCTGGCCAGGTGTACTCTCCACTCACCCATGCAGCCCCCCCCTCCCCCAGTCTGAGGGACTGGGCACTCTCTCTCAGGTCCTGTCTGGAGAGGTGCCCATCCGTCCTTACAGATGTTCCTTCTTAATAAACCTTGCTATTTTACCTCCCACTACTCTCTGTCTCACGCCTAAATTCTTTCTTGCGCGAAGAAAAGAACCCTGCAATTTCTCCGGTAACAGATGCATCTCATGCTGGACATAGATGTCTTCTCTTTAGGCCTGTTACACACACATAAGCTCATAACTGACTTCCTACCTAACACTTCCACCTAGCTTCCCTCCTCTACAGAGCACTGAAGATATTCCTCCTCCTCTGGCTTTCTCTCTTCTTACTGAAATGTGCTCTGACTTAGGGATGTATGCAGACATACACCTACCCAAACCACACTCTCTGCCTCCCGACTATATTCCTATCTTTCCACCTGGTGACTGGGTTTATCTAAAACAAAATGAGGCTGCTCTAAAAACAAAGTGGAGTGGGCCCTACCAGGTGATATTGACTACCCCCACCACAGCCAAACTCAAAGGGCACCCTCCTGGGTGCATTTTACTTCATTAAAACTAGTTACATCTCCCTCATAAGAGTCCACCCCCACAGGACCCACCTCGCTCAGGTCGACATACTAACACGATGCATTTACAAGGTAACTCTGCCTCATTTTGGCCATTGTTTCCACCATGGGCCATGGCTCTAGTGTCTCCTTTTGCCCTCATAATCATCGTGCTCCTATTTCTGCCATGCATAATTAATCCATTCCAAAGGTTCTTGCAGGAACAAATAACTGCTATATCTCAAGCCAACTCACAGGAGCAATGCAAGACTGCTCTTCTCCAATCAATCTGATCCCAAGTATAGGTCACTGCTCAAGTCCTGGCTCCATGGCTAAGCCCCCTCTCAGCAGGAAGTAGCCAGACAGAAATTGGCACCCCTCTCCTTATCTGTACTCAGAGTCAGGATTGATGGAACAATGACAGAAGCCTCAGGTATTCTCCCTCATTGCCCACAATAGGTAAACACTGGAATGTATTCCTTGTCCTCGAAACTCAACTGGATTTCATACCCTATTGCCTTCATACTCCACTCCTTACAGCCACCTGAAAGACCAGCATCTCTCAACACCTTCAGGAACACCAGTTCCAGGAATTCCCCTCTGCCTGCTGGCCCCTACCCAAAATATAAAAAGACCCAGCCCCTGGGGTTGGGGCCTTCTGTCCCGTGCTCCACTAGTGTGCATGTGGGCAGTTGATCACCCACCTCTACAGACTTATTTTCTCTGAATAAGTTCAGTCTGGCTGTAAATTTGTACACTGCCCCCTCTCTATTCTGCACCTCTTTCCCTAACATTTTGGTGCCCTGTGTGGGGAAGCAAAAATCTGCAACTCTTTTCCTAACAATTACCAATGCTCAATTTTGAGAAACTCATTTAGAAGTAATTTCCTTCTAATCTCAGCCAAAGTAATCTCACACAAAATTATCTGCTACAAATCTTCTGTAACATTCTTATATTACCTAAGTTATTTATTCTGTTTTGCACCTCCCTCTCCTTGCCAAACACCAGTTTTATTTCAGGTTAGACAAAGATCACTTGCTTCCTTTGTTATTCAAAACACATCTTGAGCACCAAGACACATTCTCATGTTTATAGCTTCCTTAACATTTCTCTCCCCTATCTATTGGTTCCTTAATTTGCAATTTAAAGTGATCCTAAAAAGCCTCTAAAATAAGAACAAAGCATTTTAATAAAACATAAATTTCAAATTATTTTAAAGTAGTCAAATCCAAAAGTCCATTGTCTTTTACAACTTTTACAAGGCCAACAGTACAAAAGTTTGAAAACATTTCTTTTATGTTTACCAATTTATTATTAACAAGTACAGACTTTTTAAGAAACTAAAATATTGGACTAGCATGGTTATAATCTTGAGTCATGTTTTGCCAAAGAACAACTCAAGGAGTTAAATTTTACTTCAAACAGGAATTAATGAACATTGCATTATACCACTAACCTGTATCATTTTTTCTTGTCCAAATTGAACATTTATGACTGAGTATCCAAAAAAAGTAAGTATGACTTTTGCTTGACCAGCAAACCCAGGGACAAAACCCTGACAATATTTCAATTTGTATCTATCAACAAAGTTAAAACAACCTATCAGATGCTTACTTAGGTCGCATGAATCAAAAGATATTTTTGGCCGGCGCCACGGCTCACTAGGCTAATCCTCCACTTGTGGAACCTGCACATCAGGTTCTAGTCCCAGTCAGAGTGCCGCATTGATTGCCTGTATTTTAACCAAGACAAACAAATTTTCACACAGTGACTCTTCCAAACAATATTTCCCTTGTGGAGGGACTGATCAGAGTCTTAGAACATCATCTCCCCAGGGCCGGGGCTGTGGTGTACTAGGCTAAAGCCTCTGCCTGAGGTGCCGACCTCCCATCTTAGAGCTGGTGTCCCATACGGGTGCCAGTTCTGTTCCCGGCTGCTCCTCTTCTGATGCAGCTCTCTGCTATGGCCTGAGAGAGCAGTAAAAAATGGCCCAAGTCCTTGGCCTCTGCACCCATGTGGGAGACCTGGAAGAAGCTTCTGGCTTCAGATCAGCCCATCTCCGGCTGTTGCAACCATTTGAGAAGTGAACCAGTGGATGTAAGACCTTTCTCTTTGTCTCTCCCTCTCTCTGTAACTCTACCTCTCAAATAAATAAATAAAAATCTTTTAAAAAAAACCTACCACCAGTGGGTACTGGAACAAATGACCTAAGCCAGGTCCAAATGGCATGAAACCTAAATGTCAGAGAAAGAGGATTCCCATATGAGTATCCTGTTTGATCTAGCCAGTCTTGGAGCCTCAACTGCCCAGCAAATACCATTTCTTTGTGTCAACAGATATTCAGAGGGAGCTGATGCCAAGGAAGGGAGAAAAGGGAGAGTCTCCCAGAAAGGATTCTTGGCCTCTGCTTGGGCTGTCTCTGAAATCCCTGCCCAGGGTCCGCTCATAACCAGCAGCCACAGGCTGAGAGCTGATGCAGGGAGACAGCCTCACACCCCTAGGAAGAGCTGTGCTAAGAGGACTGGGTTGTGGACTTGGTGACCTGCTTTCTAGCTGAGGGGAATTCTGTGATCCAGGAGGAGAAAGAAGGGACAGGGATCCCAAACTCACAGCTTCTCCCCCAATGCCGTGTATGAAGTCTGGATTCTCCCTGAGGAACCACGAACCCTAACCACACAATTTGGAAAAATACAGAGCTCTAGGGCTGAGCCAAAGTCACCACATTCAGGAATGAAACAAGATATCCAGGGTCCCATGCCAGCTGCCATCCTGCAAGCCAGAGGCACCTGGCCCCCACACACTCACCTCATTCCAGATTCTGAGCTGCCCAGGCATCCTTCTGTGGGCTCTTGTACTGACAGAAGTGCACAGAGAGGGAAGGGCTGAGCATCGTGGCACCTCCATGAGCATCAGACTGGAGAAGCTGTTTAGCAGCATACAGAAAGAGACCTCACTCCCATGAGTCTGATTGGACAGCTTGCTGAGCCAGTGAGCAGGCAGCACATCAGATGATGCAGCCAATCAGAGTCACACCTACCAGATTGCCCCGAGGGGTTGGGGGGAGGGGTGCAGTTCATCCAGGCTGTGGCTGGTGGGGGAAGTGAGGGTTGAGTCTTGGGCTCAGGTCTGGTGGTGCTCACGGGGGCCTAGCTATCCTAAGATCCAGGGCTGCTGTCACCTTCCTGCTGACCCAACCACACAAGATTGGAGACCCTCCCTCCACTGTCTGTGATCCTGCTGGGAGCTTAGGACCTGGAGCTTCCAATAACCTCCTTCACAAGGGATGCAAGTCACTCACAATTTACTGAATGTTGAGCTTTTCATCCTCTTCATGTTGTTGGCTTAATTTCCTTTTAGGTTTTCAATTTTTTTATGATTAAAAAATATTTGCTGGCTCCACAGCTCACTAGGCCTGCAGCACTGGTACTCCGGGTTCTAGTCCCAGTTGGGGCATCGGTTCTGTCCTGGTTGCTCCTCTTCCTGTCCAGCTCTCTGCTGTGGCCCAGGAAGGCAGTGGAGGATGGCCCAAGTGCTTGGGCCCTACACCCACATGGGAGACCAGGAGGAGGCACCTGGCTCCTAGCTTCAGATCAGCACAGCACACTGGCTATGGTGGCCATTTGGGGGGTGAACCAATGGAAGGAAGACCTTTCTCTCTGTCTCTCTCTCACTAAGTCTGCCTGTCAAAAAAAAGAAAGAAAGAAAGAAAGAAAATATCTAAAGGTATTCTATAGAGGTTTTCTAGTCTGTATTGTGTCCTTTAAAATGGCTTTCTATTTTTTCCTGCTGCTCCATGGGAAGCCAGTTGACATATATTGATCTTGTACTCACTCATGTCACTTAATTCTCTTAGCTTAAATTTTGTTTTGCATTGCCTCTGTAGATTGTAGAGTGATCCACATATATTGAAAATTTTGTTGCTTAAAAATTGAATCTGGGGCTGGCACCGTGGTGCAGTGGGTTAATCCTCCACCTGTGGTGCCGGCATTCCATGGGTGCCAATTCCAGTCCCGGCTGCTCCTCTTCCAGTCCAGCTCTCTGCTATGGCCTGGGAAAACAGTAGAAGATGGCCCAAATGCTTGGGCCCCTGTACCCATGTGGGAGACCAGGAAGAAGCTCATGCTCCTGGTTTAAGATCAGCCCATCTCCAGCCATTGCAACCATTTGGGGAGTAAACCAATGGAAGGAAGAGTTTTCTCTCTGTCTCTTCCTCTCTCAGTCTGTAACTCTACCTCTCAAATAAATAAATAAAACCTTAAACATAAATTAATTAATCCTTTTACTTAATGCTTCCATTTTTTGTTTCACTTTCCTAACTACACTTCCAGTACAATGTTGGAGAACGAGAATTTAAGGAGTCAGCTTTGGGTAAACTCCCAGGAAAAGAGGTGTTTTTTTTTTTTTTAAGATTTTATTTTATTTATTCCAAAGTCAGAGTTACACACACAGAGAGAGAAGTAGAGGCAGAGAGAGAGAGAGAGAGGGAGAGAGAGAGGGGTCTTCCATCTGCTGGTTCACTCCCTGGTTGGACTCAATGGCCAGAGCTATGTTGATCCAAAGCCAGGAGCCAGGAACTTCTGTGTCTCCTACATGAGGACAGAAGCTCAAGGGCTTGGGCCATCTTCCACTGCATTCCCAGGCAACAACAGAGAGCTGAATCAGAAGTGGAGCAGCTGGGATTTCAACTGACACCCATATGGGATGCTGGTGCTGGCCCCAAGAGCTTTCAATGTCATGTTATTTATACTGGTTGCTATAGGTTCATCATAGACAATTTTAATTATAATAAAGAAATTCTGATATTTTACTTCTCTGCTTACAGGGTTTTTTTTTAAAGGCCAGATGCTGAATTTAATCAAATGCTTCCTAGCATTTAATTTAAATAATCACGTGATTTTTCTCCTTGAATTTTTATGATTTATTTGGAAGGCATACTGACAGAGAATTTGATCCATTGGTTCATGTCCCAAATGATCACAACAACCAAGCTAGGCTAAGCTGAAGCCAAAAGTCAGGAACACCAACTAGGTCTCACACATGAGTGTCAGAGACTCAAGTATTGGGGTCATTTTCTGCTTTCCTAGGTACAACAGCAGGGAACTGGGCAAAATGTCAATCATTCAGGATTCAAACCACTCTGATATGGGACTCCAGCATCGCAACTGGCATCACTGTGCCACAAGGGCAGCCATTGATTTTGAGTGTTTTTCTTTTTTAGGAAATAGCTTGATAGACCAGATTTGTATATACTTGAAAGGCAGTTATGAACACACACACACACAGAGAAAGAGAGAGAGGATGAATCTATCAGTGATGGCTAGGTCTGGGACAGGTTGAAGCAGGAGTCTTGACCTCCATCTGGGTCTCCACAAGGGTGCAGAGGGCCAAAGCCTTAGGTCATCTTTCACTGCATTCTCAGGCCTATTAGCAGGGAACTAGATCAGAAGTGCAGAAGGGGCTGGCGCTGTGGCGTAGCAGGTAAAACCACTGCCTGCAGTGCCAGCTTCCCAAGTGGATTCCAGTTTGAGTTCCAGCTGCTCCATTACTGATCCAGCTCTCTGCTGAAGTCTGGGAAAGCAGTAGAAAGTGATCCAAGTCCTTGGGCCCCTGCACCCATGTGGGAGACCCAGAGAAAGCTCCTGGCTCCTGAATTAGCTCAGACCCAACCATTGCGGCCGTCTGGGGAGTGAACGAATGGATGGAAGACCTCTTTCTCTCTCTCTCTGACTCTGTCTCTCTGTAGCTCTGCCTTTCAAATAAATAAATACATCTTAAAAAATAAAGAAATACAGCAGTTAGTACACGAAGCCATGCCCATGTAAGATGTCATCCTTGCAGGCAGTGGCCCCAAGAGATATTTTTAATAACTGTAATGCTTGATATCTTAAGACTATTTCAATAGGTAAACACACACATAAATAGCATGCATCCCAGGGTTCATCCTTACCGTTTGGGTAGGGGCTAAACACCAAGGACTCAACTCAGAACCACTCTCAGTGGGCTTATACATTACACTAAAGAATAAACTTGCTTTAAGTGTTCCACAAATAAAAATCAACAAAATGTGGCAATTGAACTCTCTAGGGAGCAACAGTGATGATGCAGTAAAACTGCCATCCAGTGAAGTATTGGAGCCTGTCTGTGGGGTCTTGTACCTACTCATGTGGGTTAAGGGAGCACAGGGAGGCTGAGGAGACTTCAGCTGACAAAACCTGTCCTTTGGAGGTTCAGAAAAGGGAGCAGCAGCATCTTTCTGTAACTTGGGGTCCCAGCAGGGAAATCTTGTGATGTTTCCTTCCAGTAGCCCAGGGGCTGCTTCTCTCCTCCAGAGTCAGGCCCCAGACTCCAGGTCTCTACAAAAGTTAAATGTTCTTTTGCACCCCCAGCCAGTGCTGAAGTCTTCTATGACCCCTTGCTAGCTGACAGCAGCTGTCATTTCAGCATCCCTTGTGACCTGGAGGATGGATGGGCTCTTGTGGCAACAGTGTCCTGTTCAAAACTGAATCTCAGAGGAAACAGGTTTGGAGGAGTGGTATCTCGGTTTCAGAATATGAGGAACACTGTCAACATGTTAAGGTACTGTAGTGTCTGACACATATAACACCCCTTGACAAATACTTGCTATCCAAGGAGAACTCTCGAAACTTCTGGGGGGTGGGAGAATGCTGTTGTGGCATAGTGGGTTAAGCCACTTCCTGGGATGCCAGCATTCCCATGTGGGTGCCAATTTGAGTCTTGGATGCTCCATTCTGATTCAGCTCCATGCTAGTGTGGCGTGTGGGAGATCTGGATGAAGCTCCTTGTTCGGGCTTCAGTTTGGCCCAATCCTGGATTTTGCAGGGATTTGTGGAGTGAACCAGTGCAAGGAAGGTCTCTCTCTGTCTCATCTCTCTCTCTCTCTCTCTCTCTCTCTCTCTCTCTCTCTCTCTCTCTCTAACTCTGTGTTTCAAATAAGTAAATTTTTAAAAAGGACATTAAAAAAAACTGCCAAATATTCTACATGCTGGGCACAGGCCCAGCTCCCAATGTCTTGGTTCCCCTTCATTGTAGCATTGTTATCACACCATTGCATTTGTTAACTAGATGATTTCACAGACACAATCAGGAAGATACAGATTTCATTTAAAAATATTTATTTATGTATTTATTTGAAAGGCAGAATGGCTGGCATTGTGGAGTAATGGGGAAAGCCACTGCCTGTGATGCTGGCATGCCATATGTTTATGTTCTGGCTGCTCCATTCCAATCCAGCTCCCTGCTAATGGTCTGGAAAAAGCAACAGAGGATGGCACAAGTGTTTGAGCCCCAACCACTCACATGGAGACTAGAAGAATCTCCAAACTCATGGCTTTAGCCTGAACCCGCACCAGCCATTGTAGCCATCTGGAGGGAGGGAACAAGCAGATGGAAGATTTCTCCCTCTGTATCTCTCTCTCTCTCTGTGGAACTCTGACTTTCAAAAGAAACAAATAAATATTTTAAAAATTAAAAAGGGTGAATGATACAGAAGGAGAGAGACAGAGAGATATAGTTGAGAGAGAGAGAGAGAGAGAGATCTTCAATCTACTAATCTACTATTCAAATGGCCACAGTATCTGAGGCTGAGCTAGGACAAATCCAGGAGCCTGCAACTCCATTCAGGTCTCCCATGTGAGTGTAGGGGCCAAAGTACTTAGGTGATGACTCCAGTGCTTTCCCATATGTATTAACAGGGAGTTGGATTGGAAGAAGAGAAATAAGGACTCAAATGAATGCTCATACAAGATGCTGGTATTGCAGGTTGTGGCTGAACATTTGCACCACAGTGCTGAACATGGTTTTCACAGATTTCTGTTGGTCACTGTGGATGTCATGTAGAAAGCATATTTTCTTGGAAGCAAGCAGTTAGACGGTTGCTCCAAAGACACCATGCTAATCTGTCATACAGATCTACATGTACTAGAAATCTCACATTGAGTATGCACACTGTCACCAAATGTCAGACAATAGTAACATTTACTATGACAGTTTAGAGTGTGAACCAAACTTTGAAAAGTTGGTGGATGTTGGTGAAGCATGAAGACCTGCATAGTAGACATTCCTGTAATTTCAGTATTTGTCTAAGAAAGATATTTGCTTACAACAGCTTGAATTAGAGCATCTCCCTGAGTCTTATCCTTCTGTTGAAAGGATTCTGGGATGCAGCATTGACATCATTGCTGAGGGTTTGCAATATGCTTAGTGTCTTGATCTATAAATATGCACATCTCCGCTGAATGGTGTGTGACTTGTCTGTGGGCTTTTTGTTGGGTCAGTCCATGTTGGGCTGTTTTGTTGCACTGGAGCTTACCCATGTCATGCAAAAGCTGGAAGTGATAAGTGATATCACATGGAGGCTGCTAAAGTAGCATGTGTGGCACTTTACCTGCATCAAGTCAAAAGCCTATGCCCTCATTTACACCATGAGGAGAGTTAGAGACAGTGGGAGGATGTTAATAGGTGAGAAAACAAGAGCCCTGGGAACAGACCATCCAGAGAGGGGAGCACAAGAAGGAGACTAATATGTGAAAGAGCCTGAGACACTGGAACATTTGGAAGAAAAGACAAGCAAAGAAACAACCTGAGATGTGTTAAATATCCTCCAAGAACAAATCTGACTGAAACCTACATTTGTTCTCAGGAAAATAGACTTTTCTTCACCTTCCACTGCAGTTTAGCTCACAGGTTCCAGTGCAAATCTAGAATAGGAAATAATCATCGAGAACATGAACATAAAACTCACTTGCTGGGACTGGCATTGTGGTACAGCACATTAAACTATCACTTATGATGCCTGCATCCCCTATCAGAGTGCCAACTTGAATTCTAGCTGTGTTCTTTCTGATCCAATCTCCTAACCTGTGCCTAGGAATTCGCAGATAATGGCCTGATTACTTGACTCCTTGCCACCCACATGAAATACTCAGATGGGGTTCTTGACTTCTGGCTTCAGTCTGGCCCAGGTTCAACTGTTGAAGCCATTTAGGAGAGGGAACCAGTGAAAGGAAATCTCTCTCTTTATCCCTCCCCTATGTATGTGTATCTCCCTTCTCACTCTGCCTTTCAGCAAAATAAATGAATCTCTAAAATATCTCCCTTCAGGATCAAGCATCTGGGGGATATTACACTTTAGGAAGAAGTGGATTGATTTGTTCAGAGTGCTCAAAGCAGTTTCTTTTTTTTTCTTTTTTGACAGGCAGAGTGGACAGTGAGAGAAAGAGACAGAGAGAAAGGTCTTCCTTTGCCATTGGTTCACCCTCCAATGGCTGCTGTGGCTGGTGCACCATGCCTACTCAAAGGCAGGAGCCAGGTGCTTATGCTGGTCTCCCATGGGGTGCAGGGCCCAAGCACTTGGGCCATCCTCCACTGTACTCCCTGGCCACAGCAGAGAGCTGGCCTGGAAGAGGGGCAACCAGGACAGTATCCGGTGCCCTGAACAGGACTAGAACCCAGTGTGCCGGCACTGCAAGGTGGAGGATTAGCCTATTGAGCTGCGGTGCCGGCCCTCAAAGCAGTTTCTTTATATCCCCATTCTTTGTACATACTTATGTTTTTATAGTACTTATTACAGCATCAGTGTGAATTTTCATTCATTTTCTCAAATCTAGTGTGTGACCTATTAAAAAGCAGCCTTCCTGATTGTGTGTCTTTTTGCTGCTCCATCCCAAATACTTAGAATAGTGTCTAGTGACTGACATGTGAAGATCATTTCTTGAATGAACAAACTGAACTATTTTCTAAATGTTAATGAAGGAGCTTATGTGCAATCATTCCATTTATAAAATAAAGCTCAGCCGACTATGAAATGTTTATATTGTATAGAAAATATATATGAATTTGCAATCTGCCTTTGAACTCAGTCATAAGCATCAGCATCCTGGTCTCCTTAATTTGTTGTGGGCAGTAAGAAGACTTCTGCCTGCTCTGTTTAAAGATCCCCATGGTTCTCAGTGTTCAGAGAGCTTTTCTGCTGGTGACCTTCCATGTCCACCTGGTTTCTCTTTGTACCAAGCCTGGACTTGAGGATTGCAATTGTGGCTATGGATCCCAGGTCAAAACTCAAAATGTACCCACTGAAATATTCTCTGATTTCCTTTTTGATTTCCTCTTCAAGCCAATGGCTGTTTGACACTGTGTGGATTGACATCCACATATGTGTGACTTTTCCCATTTTTCTGGAATTGATTTCTATTTTTATTCTATTAGAGTTATGAAAGACAATGATATGACTCCAATTTTCTAAATGTTGTTGATGCATATTTTCTGAATTAACAGATGATCCCACCTGGAGACTTTAGACAGCTGTTGAGAAGAACACATGTTCTGCCTCTGCCAGGTAGAATGCTCTCTGTGTAACTGTTAGGAAAAGTTGATTTATAATATTGTTCAAATCTACCATTCTTTACTGATTTCCCACCTAGGTATTCTATTCTGTGTTGAAAGTGGAGTATTGATATGTTCTGCTTGTTCCCTTGCTGTTTATCTCTTCAGAGCTGTCAACATTTGCTTATATATTCTGATGATCTGAGGTTGGGTATGCATGTTGTTCAACCTAGAAAAGTACACAGAGGAACACGCAAGAATATCAAGAATAATATGGAAACAAAATGAGGAATTCAAAAAACACATAGAACAATGAAGAAGAATCAATCAATTTTCAAGATGTAGAAAATGGTGAATAAAAAGAAAAAAATCAAATAGAAAACTTTTACTCCAAGGAACACAACAGAAGAAATATTTTGTTATGCAGAAATGGGGTTGGACTTGTATGGTCCTCCAGCTTTGATGCATTTCCCTGGCACAAATCCATGTCTTCTACTGAGAGCATCATTCCAGGACTTCTTCAGGGAGGGATCCATCCCACCTGTCAGTGCAAGTGGTAAGTGAGGATAGAACTAGCTCCTGCTGCAGGGGCAAGGGTCATGCTTGTTCTTCTTGCTGTGGCATTGTTGGTGCATGAGGAGTTGGGGCTCAGGGGTGCACATTTTAGGAGGGAATGTGTAGGGCCCAGGATTTAGCCCTGGCTATGGACATCTCTGTGTTCAGCTCAAGGCACACCTGCTTCCACCTAAGTGTAAGATGCCCAGTGGTGACCACATTATGTTTCCCTCAAACACAGCCAGGAGGGAGGGAACCCAGGCCACACCCACACAGAACATGGCTTCTGCACTCTGTCATCAGTGTCTTTAGTGAGAGAGGATTGCATCTGATTCTTATTTCAAAAAAAAAGACATAGCAACTCAGCAAAATGGAATCAGGGATGTTACTATTTTGAAAATGGGCAAATATAAGCGATTATACAAAATTAATAAGTATTAACTGCACTTCTGAGAAAGCATAACATTAACTTTTATGAGATGTGTATTTGGCCACTTTTCAAATCAACTTTTTTTTTAAAGAGCTGTGTTGTTTATTTGAAAGGCAGAGTTAGAGAAAGAGAGGTAGACAGAAAGAGATCTTCATCTGCTGGTTCACTCCCCAAATGCCCAGAGTGGGCCGAGCTAGGCCAATCTGAATCCAGGAGCCAGGAGTTTCTTCCAGGTCCCCCATGTGGGTGAAGGGGCCCAAGTATTTGGGCCATCTTCCTCTGCTTTCCCAGGCACATTAGCAGAGAGTTGGATGCGAAGTGGAGCACCCAGGACTTGAACCGGCACCCTTGTGGGATGCTGACATTGCAGGCCAGGGCTTTAACCTGTTGTGCCACAGCTCTAGCCCCCATTTGACCACTTTTGAAATGTACTATTAGTGTGGTCCTGACAAAAAAAATATAGCTGATGAATTTTATCATCTTAAGTATTTCTGAGTGTATGGTTGAGTAGTATTGAGTATATGCACATTGCTGTGGGACCAATATTCAGAACTGTTTTTCCTTGTGAGACTGAAACTCTCTACCCATTGAATGAAAGTTTTTTTTATCATTTCACCACCTCCAGATCCCAGCAATTGCCATTCTACTTGCCATTGCCCAGACTATGGAGTCTTTAGGAGGTATGGTGATATTTCAGGGTCACATAACTGAGAGGGTAGAGGGAACCCTCCTGGATCTCAGTTTGTCTCTGCAAAGCTGGGTTCGGATTATACCTGGAAACTCCCTGGCGTTTTCAGATTGGGCAATGTGGCATATATGTGTGTGACTATGGACATGGCATGAGGCAGATGGAGGATGAGACTTTGGAGAGGTCTTTTCTGCTGAGGAATCCCATGAAAGAGGATCCCAAGAAATGAAATCAATTTCTTGAGGAAAGTCTACAATAGGACCTGGAACTCAGGGTGTCTAAGCTTTCTTCGCTGAAGCCCCACTAGAGAAAGCCATCTGTTCTGCTGCTTTGTCCTGACTTTCCAGGGGCCCAGACTCAAGATTTCCTGGATGTGAATACTTTATAACTGAGATATTGACTCAGCTCTTGCTATTGACACCTCGGGCATTTGGGCAGGAAGCATCCCATGGTGACATGGGTTGTCCCGAAGAAGGAAACTCTAGGCAAGGTCACCACTCTGATCCCATTTGGGCATTGCAACACTACTTTCCCTTTTGTGGGTATTTTTTGGGAGCCTCATGCAGGGTGTCCTGTCCCATCTAGGAACAATTTATTGGAAGAATTAAAATCTGGGTCAGCCTGTTAGGTCTGCAATCTAGGTCATGACGGCAGAATGGGAAGAGGAATGTTGTGCTGGCACTCATGTTTTATGTGAATCCTAAGCTAGAGAAATGTTCACACAGAAATCTCTGCTCCACCTTGCTAACAGAAAGTTACCTGGAACAGAAAGAGTATTAATAGCCAGATGGGGTTAGGATACCTCCAGACCTGGCTTTAGAACCACTGCAGGAAGTTGAAAATGTATTTAACGGAGTCATACACTTCTCCCTGGGTGATGGGCAATTTCACCACACTGACAATGAAGCCCAATGCTGATTCACCTTGAGTGCAAATGCAGAGGGATCTTCATAACCATGGCCAGTAATGGCCAATAAGACCTCCTGCTCCTGTTCTTTAAAAACAAACAAACAAAAAACCCAGGTGCATAATTTGATGAAGATATAAAGATTTTCAGCTACATGTCCAGTGTCGGTGGTAATGTAAAATGATGCAACCACCACAGAAAACAGTTTGTTCTTCATTACATTGAAAATAAAATTTTTATATGATCTGATAATCTCAGTTCTGATTATATATCTAAAGTTATTTAAAGTTCAATATAAATAAGGTATTAGCACTATTTGCCACAGCATAATTCACTGTAGCCAAGACTTCTAGTGTGGCCTGCACTCAACAGTGGAAAGTTATGCAGGCACAGAAGAAAAGAAAATTCTATGCCATGGATGAACAGTGAGGTTATTTTCCTAAGTGAAATTAGCCACAACTATCAGTCCCCCAAGGACAAGGATTCCAACATATGAAGTATTTAAAGTAGTCAGAGAGGCCAGTGCTGTAGTGCAGTAGTTTAAAGCCCCACCTGCAGTGTCGGCAATCCATATGGGTGCCTATTCAATTCCTGGCTATTCCACTTCTGACCCAGCTCTCTGTTATGGCCTGGGGAAGCAGTAGAAGATGGCCCAAGTCCTTGGTCCCCTGCACCTGTGTGGGAGATCTGGAAGAAGCTTCCAGAGCTCCTGGCTCCTGGCTTCAGATTGGCTCAGCTCTAGCTGTTGTGGTCATTTGGGGAGTGAACCAGTGGATGGAAGATCGCTCTCTGGCTCCACCTCTCTCTGTAACTCTTTCAATTAAATAAAATAAATCTTTTTAAAAAATAGAATATGAGAAGCATAAAGTAGAAGGGTAGTTATAGATGGTGGGGGGGTATGCTATTCAGTAGAAATGGAATTTTTAGATGAAAAAATCCTAGAGATCTGGTGTGTGTGTGTAGACACATGTACATGTCACTTACCTTAGAGTGACATCTGTGCTTGTGAGATACAGTACTCAAGCAAGCCCTCTTCTACCTGACCTTGTATAAGAAAAGGGCTCCCCCTCTTGGTCTTTGGTCACTCTTCAGGTGCTTGTGAGTAGGATTGGTGGCAAGCTATTCCAAAATATGTGGAGATTCATGAATAGAGTCATCTATGAATACTGGAAAAGACTGCAATGCAATATCTCCTCTCTCCCCAGCTTGGTCTCCTTAGTTTCTACACTGTATTTTGGTGAGAATACAAGAAGATACACCAATGTCTGATGAGTTTATGACAATACAATTGAAATAGAATCCTATGAATGGATCTTCCTTTACAGAAAAGTCTCATCTTGGCCTGAGACTTCTAAATGCATCCAACAATATTAGTTCCAGTTTAATTTATTTTATTTTATTTGTTTAAAGATTTATTGACTTATTTGAAAATCAGAGTTACATAGAGAGGCAGAGAGAGAGACAGAGAGACAGAGAGAGAGGTCTTCCTATGATGGTTTCCTCCCCTATTGGCTGCGACAGCCAGAACTGAACCAATCTGAAGCCAGGAGCTAGGAGCTTCTTTCAGTTCTCCTACATGGGTGCAGGGGCTCAAGGACTTGGGCCATCTTCCACTGCCTTCCCATGCCACAGCAGAAAGCTGGACTGGAAGAGGAGCAACCGGGACAGAATCCAGCACCCCAACCAGGACTAGAACCTGGGGTGCCAGCGCCGCAGGTGGAAGATTAACCAAATGAGCTGTGGTGCTGGCCTCCCAGGCAGGTTTGAAAGATGGCCAAATGTGACTGTGGAGAATAAGATTTCTGCCAAAGCAAAGACATTTTCTTCCTAGTACATAAGGTGCTGGCTAGCCGCAGCGGCCGGCCACGGGGGGAGCACACACACTTGCGGGTGTCCCCGGGCCGCACACACGGACTGCCCCGCGCCTCCTCGGGTTGCAAATAGGCCCCCCGGGAAGCCTCGCCTGCCCTAGGGGCTTGTTGGGCGTGGCCGATGCACGGTGGGTGAGTGGGGAGGGCTGCTGCTGGCACACACCCACTCCTGAAGCCCACTGGGGTACGGTCCAAGGGCGATGAGCTCGGAGCTCGGGCACGGGCTGTCCCAGCAGGGCCTCCCGAGGGTGGACCGATACGCCCGCCGGCCCCCCTAAATGCCCGGGGGCCTAGCCCTGTTGCGTCCCCCAGCACCTGCTGGGTTCCCGCCACCACCCTTGGGCCGGGATGAGGTGCCACCTTGTGCGTGGAAGCCCCGTCCACAAGCAACACGCCCCGAAGGCCAGCGGGCGCTCCCAAACCTGCAGCCCCGCTGCAGCCACAGGGAATGGGATGTCTGAGTGGGCAGCCCCCACTGCCCAAGCCTCTGCTGGCAGTTCCCCGAAGGTCTGGTGGCGGCTGCGCCTCAGCAGCCAGCCTCCCTCACTCCCTCCCTGCCTCCCTCTGGTCGGGCACTGCAAGCAACACAGCCACCTGTGTCCCCTGTGTCCCTGGAGGCCACAGCGCATTTTGGGTTTTGGCGCATACGGGCCCCTCTCGGCTTCCGTAGTCCATTTGCCCCCGGAGCCTGCCAGACCCCTGGCTCTAGGAGGCTGTCCAGGCGGCGCTGCCAACAGCCCCCATGTGATGGCTAGCCGCAGCGGCCAGCCACGGGGGGAGTACACACACCTGCGGATGTCCCCGGGCCGCACGCATGGACTGCCCCGCACCTCCCCGCGTTGCAAATAGGCACCCAGGGAAGCCCTGCCCGACCTAGGGGCTTGTCGGGCGGGGCCGACGCACGGTGGGTGAGTGGGGAGGGCTGCTGCTGGCACACACCCACTCCTGAAGCCCACTGGGGCGGTCCAAGGCGATGAGCTCGGAGCTTACTCAGGACTGTCCCAGCTGAGCTTTCTGAGGGTGGACGGACACGCCCGCGGGCAATCCAGTGTTGCGGGCAGGCCCCGGGGGCGGGCCCTGCTGAGTCCCAAGTGCCACCTGGGTTCCTGCCACCACCCTTGGGCCGGAATGAGGTGGCACCTTGTTCGTAGAAGCCCTGCACACAGGCAAGAAGCCCCCAAGACCCGCGGCGCACCCGACACTGGAGCCCCCTGGCCGGCTGCAGCCACAGGGAACGGGGGTTCTGAGTTGGCAGGCCCCATTCCCGAAGCATCCACGGGCAGTTCCCCGAAGGGCTGACACCTGCTGCGCCTCAGCAGCCAGCCAACCGCCCTCCCTCTTGTCGGGCACTGCAAGCTATACAGCCACTTGTGTGTCCTGTGTCCCTCCCTGGAGTCCGCAGCGCGTTTTTGGTTTTGGCGCGGACGGGCCCCTCTCGGCTTCTGTAGTCCATTTGCCCCCGGAGCCTGCCAGACCCCTGGCTCTAGGAGGCTGCGCAGGCGCTGCTGCCAACAGCCCCCAGGTGCTGGCTAGCCGCAGCGGCCGGCCACGGGGGGAGCACACACACCTGCGGGTGTCCCCGGGCAGCACACACAGACGGCCCCGAGCCTCCCCGCGTTGCAAATAGGCCCCCTGGGAAGCCCCGCTCGCCCTAGGGGCTTGTCGGGCGGGGCCTACGCGCGGTGGGTGAGTGGGGAGGGCTGCTGCTGGCACACACCCACTCCTGAAGCCCACTGGGGCGGTCCAAGTGCGATGAGCTCGGAGATTGGTCAGGGCTGTCCCAGCAGAGCTTTCTGTGGGTGGACGACACGCCTGCGGGCAATCAGGTGTTGGGGGCAGACCCCGGGGGCGGGCCCTGCTGAGTCCCCGAGCGCCACCTGGTTTCCTGCCACCACCCTTGGGCCGGGATAAGGTGCCACCTTGTGCGTAGAAGCCCTGCACACAGGCAAGAAGCCCCCCAGGCCCGAGGCGCACCCGACCGTGGAGCCCCCTGGCAGGCTGCAGCCACAGGGAACGCGGGTTCAGACTTGGCAGGCCCCATTCCCGAAGCATCCACGGGCAGTTTCCCGAAGGGCTGACACCTGCTGCGCCTCAGCAGCCAGCCAACCTCCCTCCCTCTGGTCGGGCACTGCAAGCCACACAGCCACTTGTGTGCCCTGTGTCCCTCCCTGGAGGCCGCAGCGCGTTCTGTGTTTTGGCGCGGACGGGCCCCTCTCGGCTTCCGTAGTCCATTTGCCCCCGGAGCCTGCCAGACCCCTGGCTCTAGGAGGCTGCCCAGGCGGCGCTGCCAACAGCCCCCAGGTGCTGGCTAGCTGAAGCGGCCGGCCACGGGGGGAGCACACACACCTGCGGTTGTCCCCGGGCCGCACGCATGGACTGCCCCGCGCCTCCCCGCATTGCAAATAGGCCCCCCGGGAAGCCCCGCCCGCCCTAGGGGCTTGTCGGGCGGGGCCGACGCACGGTGGGTGAGTGGGGAGCGCTGCTGCTGGCACACACCCACTCCTGAAGCCCACTGGGGCGGTCCAAGGGCGATGAGCTCGGAGCTCGGTCAGAGCTGTCCCAGCAGAGCTTTCTGAGGGTGGACGGACACGCCCGCGGGCAATCAGGTGTTGCGGGCAGGCCCCGGGGGCGGGCCCTGCTGAGTCCCCGAGCGCCACCTGGTTTCCTGCCACCACCCTTGGGCCGGGATGAGGTGGCACCTTGTGCGTAGAAGCCCTGCACACAGGCAAGAAGCCCGCCAGGCCCGAGGCGCACCCGACCTTGGAGCCCCCTGGCCGGCTGCAGCCACAGGGAACGGGGGTTCTGAGTTGACAGGCCCCATTCCCGAAGCATCTACGGGCAGTTCCCCGAAGGGCTGACACCTGCTGCGCCTCAGCAGCCAGCCAACCTCCCTCCCTCTGGTCGGGCACTGCAAGCCACACAGCCACTTGTGTGCCCTGTGTCCCTCCCTGGAGGCCGCAGCGCGTTTTGGGTTTTGGCGCGGACGGGCCCCTCTCGGCTTCTGTAGTCCATTTGCCCCCGGAGCCTGCCAGACCCCTGGCTCTAGGAGGCTGCCCAGGTGGCGCTGCCAACAGCCCCCAGGTGCTGGCTAGCCGCAGCGGCCGGCCACGGGGGGAGCACACACACCTGCGGGTGTCCCCGGGCCGCACACACAAACGGCCCCGCGCCTCCCTGCGTTGCAAATAGGCCCCCCGGGAAGCCCCGCCTGCCCTAGGGGCTTGTCGGGCAGGGCCGACGCACGGTGGGTGAGTGGGGAGGGCTGCTGCTGCCACACACCAACTCCTGAAGCCTACTGGGGCGGTCCAAGGGCGATGAGCTCGGAGCTCGGTCCGGGCTTTCCCAGCAGAGCTTTCTGAGGTTGGACGGATACGCCTGCGGGCAATCAGGTATTGCGGGCAGTCCCCGGGGGCGGGCCCTGCTGAGTCCCCGAGCGCCACCTGGGTTCCTGCCACCACCCTTGGGCCGGGATGAGGTGGCACCTTGTGCGTAGAAGCCCTGCACACAGGCAAGAAGCCCCCCAGGCCCACGGCGCACCCGACCCTGGAGCCCCCTGGCCGGCTGCAGCCACAGGGAACGGGGGTTCTGAGTTGGCAGGCCCCATTCCCGAAGCATCCACGGGCAGTTCCCCGAAGGGCTGACACCTGCTGCGCCTCAGCAGCCAGCCAACATCCCTCCCTCTGGTTGGGCACTGCAAGCCACACAGCCACTTGTGTCCCCTGTGTCCCTCCCTGGAGGCCGCAGCGCGTTTTGGGTTTTGGCGCGGACGGGCCCCTCTCAGCTTCCGTAGTCCATTTTTCCCCAGAACCTGCCAGACCCCTGGCTCTAGGAGGCTGCCCAGGCGGCGCTGCCAACAGCCCCCAGGTGCTGGCTAGCCGCAGCGGCCGTTCACGGAGGGAGCACACACACCTGCGGGTGTCCCCGGGCCGCACACACAAACGGCCCCGCGCCTCCCCGTTTTGCAAATAGGCCCCCGGGAAGCCCCGCCCGCCCTAGGGGCTTGTCGGGCGGGGCCGACGCACGGTGGGTGAGTGGGGAGGGCTGCTGCTGGCACACACCCACTCCTGAAGCCCACTGGGGCGGTCCAAGGGCGATGAGCTCGGAGCTCGGTCTAGGCTGTCCAAGCAGAGCTTTCTGAGGTTGGACGGATACGCCCGCGGGCAATCCAGTGTTGCGGGCAGGCCCCGGGGGCGGGCCCTGCTGAGTCCCCGAGCGCCACCTGGGTTGCTGCCACCACCCTTGGGCCGGGATGAGGTGCCACCTTGTGCGTAGAAGCCCTGCACACAGGCAAGAAGCCCCCAAGGCCCGCGGCGCACCCGACCCTGGAGCCCCCTGGCCGGCTGCAGCCACAGGGAACGGGGGTTCTGAGATGGCAGGCCCCATTTCCGAAGCACCACGGGCAGTTGCCCGAAGGGCTGACACCTGCTGCGCCTCAGCAGCCAGCCAACCTCCCTCCCTCTGGTCGGGCACTGCAAGCCTCACAACCACTTGTGTCCCCTGTGTTCTCCCTGGAGGCCACAGCGCGTTTTGGGTTTTGGCGCGGACGGGCCCCTCTCGGCTTCCTTAGTCCATTTGCCCCCGGAGCCTGCCAGACCCCTGGCTCTAGGAGGCTGCCCAGGCGGCGCTGCCAACAGCCCCCATGTGCTGGCTAGCCGCAGCGGCCGGCCACGGGGGGAGCACACACACCTGCGGGTGTCCCCGGGCCACACGCATTGACTGCCCCGCGCCTCCCCGCATTGCAAATAGGCCCCCTGGGAAGCCCCGCCCGCCCTAGTGGCTTGTCGGGCGGGGCCGACGCACAGTGGGTGAGTGGGGAGGGCTGCTGCTGCCACACACCCACTCCTGAAGCCTACTGGGGCGGTCCAAGGCGATGAGCTCGGAGCTGGGTCAGGGCTGTCCCAGCAGAGCTTTCTGAGGGTGGACGGACACGCCCGCGGGCAATCAGGTGTTGCGGGCAGGCCCCGGGGGCGGGCCCTGCTGAGTCCCTGAGCGCCACCTGGGTTCCTGACACCACCCTTGGGCCGGGATGAGGTGGCACCTTGTGCGTAGAAGCCCTGCACACAGGCAGGAAGCCCCCAAGGCCCGCGGCGCACCCGACCCTGGAGCCCCCTGGCCGGCTGCAGCCACAGGGAACGGGGGTTCAGAGTTGGCAGCCCCCATTCCCGAAGCATCCCCGGGCAGTTCCCCAAAGGGCTGACACCTGCTGTGCCTCAGCAGCCAGCCAACCTCCCTCCCTCTGGTCGGGCACTGCAAGCCACACAGCCACTTGTGTGCCCTGTGTCCCTCCCTGGAGGCCGCAGCGCGTTTTGGGTTTTGGCGCAGAAGGGCCCCTCTCGGCTTCAGTAGTCCATTTGCCCCCGGAGCCTGCCAGACCCCTGGCTCTAGGAGGCTGCCCAGGCGGCGCTGCCAACAGCCCCCAGGTGCTGGCTAGCCGCAGTGGCCGGCCACGGGGGGAGCACACACAACTGCGGATGTCCCAGGGCCGCACGCACGGACGGCCCGGCGCCTCCCGGCTTTGCAAATAGGCCCCCCGGGAAGCCCCGCCCACCCTAGGGGCTTGTCGGGCGGGGCCGAGGCACAGTGGGTGAGTGGGGAGGGCTGCTGCTGGCACACACCCACTCCTGAAGCCCACTGGGGTGGTCCAAGGCCGATGAACTCGGAGCTCGGTCAGGGCTGTCCCAGCAGAGCTTTTTGAGAGTGGACGGACACGCCCGCGGGCAATCAGGTGTTGGGGGCAGACCCCGGGGGCGGGCCCTGCTGAGTCCCCGAGCGCCACCTGGTTTCCTGCCACCACCCTTGGGCCGGGATGAGGTGCCACCTTGTGCGTAGAATCCCTGCACACAGGCAAGAAGCCCGCCAGGCCTGAGGCCCATCCGACTGTGGAGCCCCCTGGCCGGCTGCAGACACAGGGAACGGGGCTTCTGAGTTGGCAGGCCCCATTCCCGAAGCATCCACGGGCAGTTCCCCGAAGGGCTGACACCTGCTGCGCCACAGCAGCCAGCCAACCTCCCTCCATCTGGTCGGGCACTGCAAGCCACACAGCCACTTGTGTGCCCTGTTTCCCTCCCTGGAGGCCGCAGCGCGTTTTGGGCTTTGGCGCAGACGGGCCCCTCTCGGCTTCCGTAGTCCATTTGCCCCCGGAGCCTGCCAGACCCCTGGCTCTAGGAGGCTGCCCAGGCGGCGCTGCCAACAGCCCCCAGGTGCTGGCAAGCCGCAGCGGCCGGCCACGGGGGCAGCACACACAATTGCGGGTGTCCCTGGGCCGCACGCACGGACGGCCCCGCGCCTCCCCGCGTTGCACATAGGCCCCCCGGGAAGCCCCGCCCACCCTAGGGGCTTGTCAGGTGGGGCCGACGCACGTTGGGTGAGTGGGGAGGGCTGCTGCTGGCACACACCCACTCCTGAAGCCCACTGGGGCGGTCCAAGGGCGATGAGCTCAGAGCTTGCTCAGGCTGTCCCAGCAGAGCTTTCTGAGAGTGGACAGACACGCCCGCGGGCAATCAGGTGTTGCGGGCAGACACCGGGGGTGGGCCCTGCTGAGTGCCCGAGCGCCACCTGGGTTCCTGCCACCACCCTTGGGCCGGGATGAGGTGCCACCTTGTGCGTAGAAGCCCTGCACACAGGCAAGAAGCCACCCAGGCCCGAGGCGCACCCGATAGTGGATCCCCCTGGCTGGCTGCAGCCACAGGGAACGGGGGTTCTGAGTTGGCAGGCCCCATTCCCGAAGCATCTACGGGCAGTTCCCCGAAGGGCTGACACCTGCTGCGCCTCAGCAGCCAGCCAACCTCCCTCCCTGTGGTCGGGCACTGCAAGCCACACAGCCACTTGTGTGCCCTGTGTCCCTCCCTGGAGGCCGCAGCGCGTTTTGGGTTTTGGCGCGGACGGGCCCCTCTCGGCTTCCGTAGTGCATTTGCCCCCGGAGCCTGCCAGACCCCTGGCTCTAGGAGGCTGCCCAGGCGGCGCTGCCAACAGCCCCCAGGTGCTGGCTAGCTGCAGCGGCCAGACACGGGGGGAGCACACACACCTGCGGGTGTCCCCGGGCCGCACGCATGGACTGCCCCGCGCCTCACCGCGTTGCAAATAGGCCCCCGGGGAAGCCCCGCCCGCCCTAGGGGCTTGTCGGGCGGGGCCTACGCACGGTGGGGGAGTGGGGAGGGCTGCTGCTAGCACACACCCACTCCTGAAGCCCACTGGGGCGGTCCAAGACGATGAGTTCGGAGCTTGGTCAGGGCTGTCCCTGCAGAGCTTTCTGAGGGTGGACGGACACGCCCCCGGGCAATCAGGAGTTGCGGGCAGGCCCCGGGGGCGGGCCCTGCAGAGTCCCCAAACGCCACCTGGTTTCCTGCAACCACCCTTGGGCCGGAATGAGGTGGCACCTTGTACGTAGAAGCCCTGCACACAGGCAAGAAGCCCCCAAGGCCGGCGGCGCACCCGACCCTGGAGCCCCCTGGCCGGCTGCAGCCACAGGGAACGGGGGTTCTGAGTTGGCAGGCCCCATTCCCGAAGCATCCACGGGCAGGTCCCCGAAGGGCTGACACCTGCTGCGCCTCAGCAGCCAGCCAACCTCCCTCCCTCTGGTCGGGCACTGCAAGCCACACAGCCACTTGTGTGCCCTGTGTCCCTCCCTGGAGGCCGCAGCGCGTTTTGGGTTTTGGCGCGGACGGGCCCCTCTCGGCTTCCGTAGTCCATTTGCCCCCAGAGCCTGCCAGACCCCTGGCTCTAGGAGGCTGCCCAGGCGGCGCTGCCAACAGCCCGCAGGTGCTTGCTAGCCGCAGCGGCCAGCCACGGGGGGAGCACACAAACTTGCGGGTGTCCCCGGGCCACACGCATTGACTGCCCCGCGCCTCCCCCGCGTTGCAAATAGGCCCCCCGGGAAGCCCCGCCCACCCTAGTGGCTTGTCGGGCGGGGCCGACGCACAGTGGGTGAGTGGGGAGGGCTGCTGCTGGCACACACCCACTCTTGAAGCCCACTAAGGCGGTCCAAGGGCCATGAGCTCGGAGCTCGGTCAGGGCTGTCCCAGCAGAGCTTTCTGAGGGTGGACGGATACGCCCGCGGGCAATCAGGTTTTGCGGGCAGGCCCCGGGGGCGGGCCCTGCTGAGTCCCCGAGCGCCACCTGGGTTGCTGCCACCACCCTTGGGCCGGGATGAGGTGGCACCTTGTGCGTAGAATCCCTGCACACAGGCAAGAAGCCCCCAAGGCCCGCGGCGCACCCGACCCTGGAGCCCCCTGGCCGGCTGCAGCCACAGGGAACGGGGGTTCTGAGTTGGCAGGCCCCATTCCCGAAGCACCAGGGCAGTTGCCTGAAGGGCTGACACCTGCTGCGGCTCAGCAGCCAGCCAACCTCCCTCCCTCTGGTCGGGCACTGCAAGCCTCACAACCACTTGTGTCCCCTGTGTTCTCCCTGGAGGCCACAGCGCGTTTTGTGTTTTGGCGTGGACGGGCCCCTCTCGGCTTCCTTAGTCCATTTGCCCCCGGAGCCTGCCAGACTGCTGGCTCTAGGAGGCTGCCCAGGCGGCGCTGCCAACAGCCCCCAGGTGCTGGCTAGCCGCAGCGGCCGGCCACGGGGGGAGCACACACACCTGCGGGTGTCCCCGGGCCACACGCATTGACTGCCCCGCGCCTCCCCCGCGTTGCAAATAGGCCCCCCGGGAAGCCCCGCCCGCCCTAGTGGCTTGTCAGCCGGGGCCGACGCACAGTGGGTGAGTGGGGAGGGCTGCTGCTGGCACACACCCACTCCTGAAGCCTACTGGGGCGGTCCAAGGCGATGAGCTCGGAGCTGGGTCAGGGCTGTCCCAGCAGAGCTTTCTGAGGGTGGACGGACACGCCCGCGGGCAATCAGGTGTTGTGGGCAGGCCCCGGGGGCGGGCCCTGCTGAGTCCCTGAGCGCCACCTGGGTTCCTGCCACCACCCTTGGGCCGGGATGAGGTGGCACCTTGTGTGTAGAAGCCCTGCACACAGGCAAGAAGCCCCCAAGGCCCGAGGCGCACCCGACCCTGGAGCCCCCTGGCCGGCTGCAGCCACAGGGAACGGGGGTTCTGAGTTGGCAGGCCCCATTCCCGAAGCATCCCCGGGCAGTTCCCCGAAGGGCTGACACCTGCTGCGCCTCAGCAGCCAGCCAACCTCCCTCCCTCTGGTCGGGCACTGCAAGCTATACAGCCACTTGTGTGCCCTGTGTCCCTGCCTGGAGGCCGCAGCACGTTTTGGGTTTTGGCGCGGACGGGCCCCTCTCAGCTTCCGTAGTCCATTTGCCCCTGGAGCCTGCCAGACCCCTGGCTCTAGGAGGCTGCCCAGGCGGCGCTGCCAACAGCCCCCAGGTGCTGGCAAGCCGCAGCGGCCGGCCACGGGGGCAGCACACACACTTGCGGGTGTCCCCGGGCCGCATGCCCGGACGGCCCCGCGCCTCCCCGCGTTGCACATAGGCCCCCCGGGAAGCCGCGCCCACCCTAGGGGCTTGTCCGGTTGGGCCGACGCACGTTGGGTGAGTGGGGAGGGCTGCTGCTGGCACACACCCACTCCTGAAGCCCACTGGGGTAGGGTCCAAGGGCGATGAGCTCAGAGCTTGCTCAGGCTGTCCCAGCAGAGCTTTCTGAGGGTGGACGGACACGCCCGCGGGCATTCAGTTGTTGGGGGCAGACATCGGGGGCGGGCCCTGCTGAGTCCCCGAGCGCCACCTGGGTTCCTGCCACCACCCTTGGGCCGGGATGAGGTGGCACCTTGTGCGTAGAATCCCTGCACACAGGCAAGAAGCCCGCCAGGCCTGAGGCGCACCCGACCGTGGAGCCCCCTGGCCGGCTGCAGCCACAGGGAACGGGGGTTCTGAGTTGGCAGGCCCCATTCCCGAAGCATCCACGGGCAGTTCCCCGAAGGGCTGACACCTGCTGCGCCACAGCAGCCCGCCAACCTCCCTCCATCTGGTCGGGCACTGCAAGCTATACAGCCACTTGTGTGCCCTGTGTCCCTCCCTGGAGGTCGCAGCGCGTTTTGGGTTTTGGCGTGGACGGGCCCCTCTCGGCTTCCATAGTCCATTTGCCCCTGGAGCCTGCCAGACCCCTGGCTCTAGGAGGCTGCCCAGGCGGCGCTGCCAACAGCCCCCAGGTGCTGGCTAGCCGCAGCGTCCGGCCACGGGGGGAGCACACACACTTGCGGGTGTCCCTGGCCGCACGCATGGACCGACCCGCGCCACCCCGCGTTTCAAATAGCCCCCCGGGAATCCCCGCCCGCCCTAGGGGCTTGTCGGGCGGGGCCGACGCAGGAAGTGTAAGTGGGGAGGGCTGCTGCTGGCACACACCCACTCCTGAAGCCCACTGGGGCGGTCCAAGGGCGATGAGCTCGGAGCTTGGTCAGGGCTGTCCCAGCAGAGCTTTCTGAGGGTGGACGGATACGCCCGCGGGCAATCAGGTCTTGCGGGCAGGCCCCGGGGGCGGGCCCTGCTGAGTCCCCGAGCGCCTCCTGGGTTCCTGCCACCACCCTTGGGCCGGGATGAGGTGGCACCTTGTGCGTAGAAGCCCTGCACACAGGCAAGAAGCCCCCCAGGCCCGAGGCGCACCCGACCGTGGAGCCCCCTGGCCGGCTGCAGCCACAGGGAACGGGGGTTCTGAGTTGGCAGGCCCCATTCCCGAAACATCCACGGGCAGTTCCCCGAAGGGCTGACACCTGCTGCGCCTCAGCAGCCAGCCAACCTCCCTCCCTCTGGTCGGACACTGCAAGCCACACAGCCACTTGTGTGCCCTGTGACCCTCCCTGGAGGCCGCAGCGCGTTTTGGGTTTTGGCGCGGAAGGGCCCCTCTCGGCTTCCGTAGTCCATTTGCCCCCGGAGCCTGCCAGACCCCTGGCTCTAGGAGGCTGCCCAGGCGGCGCTGCCAACAGCCCCCAGGTGCTGGCTAGCCGCAGCGTCCAGCCACGGGGTAGCACACACACTTGCGGGTGTCCCTGGGCCGCACGCACGGACGGCCCCGCGCCTCCCCGCATTGCAAATAGGCCCCCCGGGAAGCCCCGCCTGCCCTAGGGGCTTGTCGGGTGGGGCCGATGCACGGTGGTGAGTGGGGAGGGCTGCTGCTGGCACACACCCACTCCTGAAGCCCACTGGGGCGGTCCAATGGCGATGAGGTCGGAGCTCGGTCAGGGCTGTCCCAGCAGAGCTTTCTGAGGGTGGACGGATACACCCGCGGGCAATCAGGTCTTGCGGGCAGGCCCCGGGGGCGGGCCCTGCTGAGTCCCCGAGCGCCACCTGGGTTCCTGCCACCACCCTTGGGCCGGGATGAGGTGGCACCTTGTGCGTAGAAGCCCTGCACACAGGCAAGAGGCCCCCAAGGCCCGCGGCGCACCCGACCCTGGAGCCCCCTGGCCAGCTGCAGCCACAGGGAACGGGGGTTCTGAGTTGGCAGGCCCCATTCCCGAAGCATCCACGGGCAGTTCCCCAAAGGGCTGACACCTGCTGCGCCTCAGCAGCCAGCCAACCTCCCTCCCTCTGGTCGGGCACTGCAAGCCACACAGCCACTTGTGTGCCCTGTGTCCCTCCCTGGAGGCCGCAGCGCGTTTTGTGTTTTGGCGCGGTCGGGCCCCTCTCGGCTTCCGTAGTCCATTTGCCCCTGGAGCCTGCCAGACCCCTGGCTCTAGGAGGCTGCCCAGGCGGCGCTGCCAACAGCCCCCAGGTGCTGGCTAGCCGCAGCGGCCGGCCACGGGGGGAGCACACACACCTGCGGGTGTCCCCTGGCCGCACACACAGACGGCCCCGCGCCTCCCCACGTTGCAAATAGGCCCCCCGGGAAGCCCCGCCCGCCCTAGGGGCTTGTCGGGCGGGGCCGATGCACGGTGGGTGAGTGGGGAGGGCTGCTGCTGGCACACACCCACTCCTGAAGCCCACTGGGGTAGGGTCCAAGGGCGATGAGCTCGGAGTCGGGCACGGGCTGTTCCAGCAGGGCCTCCCGGGAGGGTGGACCGATACGCCAGCGGGCCCTCCAGTGTTGCCTAAAGGCCCGGGGGGCCTAGCCCTCTTGCGTCCCCCAGCACCTGCTGGGTTCCCGCCACCACCCTTTGGCCGGGATGAGTTGCCACCTTGTGCGTGGAAGCCCCGCCCACAGGCAAGTAGCCCCTAAGGTCCGCGGGTGCGCCCGACCCTGCAGCCCCACTGCTGCCCCAGGGAACGAGATGTCTGAGTGGGCAGCCCCCACTGCCCAAGCCTCCGCTGCCAGTTCCCCGAAGGGCTGGTGGTGGCTGCGCCTCAGCAGCCAGCCTCCTTTCCTCCCTTCCTCCCTCCCTGCCTCCCTCTGGTCGGGCACTGCAAGCCACACAGCTACTTGTGTCCCCTGTGTCCCTGTAGGCCTAGCGCGTTTTGGGTTTTGGAGCGGGCGTGCCCCCTCTGCTTCCATCGTCTACTGCTCTCCTAGGCTATAGCTGAGAGCTGGATTGGAAGAGCAACAGCCAGGAGTAGAATTAGTGCCCATATGGGATACCGGCGCTTCAGACCAGGGCTTTAACCTGCTGTACCACGGCGCTAGCTCTTTGATTCTTCTGTAAGTTTCCACTAGAACCATGTAAAACATCTTTTGCTATGACAATAAAAAAAATTGAAACCAATGTGCATTCAGCTCAGATGGCTTTAAATCTTGCAGCCATGCTCAATTTGTCCTGATTCTGAATTATATTTCTTTATGCTTTTCCAACCTAACTAAATCTTATAAACATCTTAAAATACAATGTAGGCCGGAACCGCAGCTCACTAGGGTAATCCTCTGCCTGTGGTGCTGGTACCCTGGGTTCTAGTCCCGGTTGGGGTGCCAGATTCTGTCCCTCTTGCTCCTCTTTCAGTCCAGCTCTCTGCTGTGGCCTGGGAAGGCAGTGGAGGATGGCCCAAGTCCTTGGGCCCCACACATGTATGGGAGACCAGCAGAAAGTATCTGGCTCCTGGTTTCGGATTGGCACAGCGTGCCAGCCGTAGCGACCATTTGGGGGGTAAATCAATGGAAGAAAAACCTTTCTCTCTCTCTCTCTCTGCCTGTTTCTAACTTTGCCTGTCAAAAATAAATACAATGTGAAAGAAGCTGAGGAATAAACAACTTACTGGCAACATATTCTTTTTTGTTAGTCTTGGGTACATGAAGATTTCTCCAGGATCTTATCTGCAAGAGAAATTATTCAGAGAGAGTGGTGAGACAAATAGTCTAGATTCTCCCTAGATTCCATTGTGCTAGCAAGATCATGAAGGAAAGGCATAGAGACAAATGGGCATATTAGCTGGGCAACAGAAATAAAGTACCCGCCCTATGGGGGAATATAGGCTTTACACATGGGAAGAGCAGCAAGGCCCTGAAAGAGCACACACAACTCTACCAATCCCTCAGGTTAAACAGAAACTATTGTTAGGCTAATTAAAATATTCATTTGTTACCAATTCTGTAAAAAAAAATAATCAGTGCCAGGGCCATCACTGTGGGGTAGTGGGTAAAGCTTCCTGCTGCAGTGTGGGCGTCTCACATGGACACCAAATTGAGTCCTACCTGCTCCACTTCTGATCTAGCTCTCTGCTATGGACTGGGAAAGCAGTGGATGAAAACCCAAGTCCTGGGACCAGCACTGTGGCACACTGGGTTAATCTTCCACCTGCAGGACTGGCATCCTACATGGGCACTGGTTCTAGTCCCAGTTGCTTCTCTTCCAGTACAGCTCTCTGCTGTGGCCCGGGAGGGCAGTGGAGAATGGCCCCGGTGCTTGGGCTCCTGCACCCATGTGGGAGACCAGAAAGGGTCACCTGGCTCCTGTCTTCAGATTGGCGCAGCTCCAGCTATGGTGGCCATTTGCAGGGTGAACCAATGGAAGGAAGACCTTTCTCTTTGTCTCTCTCTCTCACGGTCTATAACCCTTCTGTGGTGACTGTTCCTCGCCACTGCCGGAGAATTAGGCAGGCTGCCCACAGCTTGCCTTAACCGAGGAGGGGAAAGTGCGCCACCTGCCACTCAGCCTTCCCCAAACCCAGGGGACAATCAGGCGCGGTGTGGAGCCCAGTCGAAGCAGGGTCTCACTTTATTGTAAAAGAGAGGTTGTATAGGCTGGCGCCGTGGCTTAACAGGCTAATCCTCCGCCTTGCGGCGCCGGCACACCAGCTTCTATTCCCGGTTGCCCCTCTTCCAGGCCAGCTCTCTGCTATGGCCCGGGAAGGCAGTGGAGGATGGCCCAAGTCCTTGGGCCCTGCACCCGCATGGGAGACCAGGAGAAGCACCTGGCTCCTGGCTTCAGATCAGAGAGATGTGCTGGCCGCAGTGGCCACTGGAGGGTGAACCAACGGCAAAAAGGAAGACCTTTCTCTCTGTCTCTCTCTCTCTCTCTCTCTCACTACCCACTCTGCCTGTCAAAAAAAAGAGAGGTGGTGTATATAGCTGAGGTACAGGTTGGATGGTACAGAGTGGATGAGGGCATGTGGGCAAGGGGTGGGGTGTTGTGATGCAAAAGGGCCTTAGCAACTCCTATTGTACCACCTTAATGATCCTTAGGGAGAAGCACCCTGGGGCTGGGGTGTTTGCTACCAGGGAATTGAAACTTAAAGACAGGTTTTCAAATTTGAGGCAGGCTCAGGAAGTTCCTCTAGGCCTTTCCGGATTCAGCTTCCCCCACACCCTACCTGTCAAATGAGGGGAGGGGAGGGGAGGGGAGGGAAGAGGAGGAGAGGGGAGAGAAGACCCAAGTCCTTGGGTCCCTTGCACCAACATGGGAGATTTGGAAAAAATCTCCAGGCTCCTGGCTTCAGATTGGCCCAGCCTCAGCCAATGAGGCCATTTGGGGAGTGATCAGCAGATGTAAAACCATCTCTCTTTCTGCCTCTGCCTCTCTGTAACAGCCTTTGAAATAAATAAATAAATCATAAAAAAGTCACTGCCTAAATAATTTATACTATTCATCAGGATTGTCCAATTAATTAGCAGTACACCAAAAAGAAACCTGTTTTCATTAGTATCTATATTACACAGAAAATTACTCAGGCAATACTAACTGTTTTCCTTGCAGCATCTCTCGTTTTTATGTATCTAAAATTCCATTAAAGTATACAGCTTAAAGTTAGTTTTTGGCCACAATTATATGTATAGGAAAAATTGACATAATATATCTATTACAGCTTTCTTTAACTGTTCAATGACACTCCTCTCTGTATACAAACCTTGATAGAATTCTTCTCCACAGGGACCCCTGACATTTTCCAGTTCACTTTTGTTCTAGCCCATGAGACAACAGTCAATATGATACCAACATAATTTGAAAAGTATTTTGCCTTTGGGAGTTTGCCCTCTTGTACAGTAATCATGTGGAGCAGCCTGAGACTTGCCTGTTGGGCACATGGGGCCTAGGTCACAGGCTGCACAAACCAGACATTGGAAGCGTAGGCATCATGATACACTAGGTTAAGCTACTTCTCTGGACATACCACGTATATATCAGAGTGCTTGGTGTGTCCTGGCTATTTCAGACCTCCAAACCAACTTACTTCAAGTATTTTTTTAAGTTATTTTTTAAAGTTTTAGTTATTTATTTGAAATGCATAGTTACAGAGACACAGAGACAGAGAGAGAGGTCTTCCATTTGCTGGTTCACTCCCCAGGTGGCTGCAATGGCTAGAGCTACACTGATCCAAAACCAGGAGCCAGGGGCTTCTTCCAGGTCTCCCACCCACACAGGCACAAGGGCCCAAGGCCATGGGCCATCTTCTACTTTCTCAGGCCATAACAGAGAGCTGGATTGGAAGCGGGCAGCCAGAACTCAATCTGATGCCCATATGGATTGCTGGCAATGCAGGTGGTGACTTTACTCATGACACCAACAGCAACGGCACCACAAGTGTTCTTTTGAGTCAACAGGTCATGGCGCAAAAACTTGGATTTTTGCCATCTGCATGGAAACCCACATGGAGTCCCTGCATCCTGGCTTTCATAGATAGCACCCTGGCTGTTGTGGGCTTTTGCAGAGTGATCAGGCAGCCTTGGTTGGCAGTGTTCATATTTTTAAATATTTCACTTTTCTAGATTTTTGAGTCCATATTCTGAGTCCTATTGCTTCTTTATTACCAAGAATTCCAAGACCTAACTCAGCATGGGTGCTATGGATAGCATAATGTGAGAGTTAAGATGAGGTGAGAGAACTCCCAACATTGTATCTAGTTAGCATACCTTAGAAATAGTGGCAGTCTGTAGAAGTTACAAATCTACCTACCAGAGTGGTGGGACATTTAGGGGATTTTAATGATTTCCCAAAATTTATTAAAAGGAAAAATGGTAACATGGTTAAGGGCTTGCTTCCCATGATTCCTAACCATCTTCATCTTCCTGCACTACACACCCTCACCCATCACTCCCATCCATCCATGATCCATACCCACCCTGCCATGGCTTGCCTGGGCCACAGCTGGGTGCCCAGCCATGGCTGTGGGAGGGAGCTCCAATAGGAGAATAGCAGCTGTCCTAGGCACATGATCACAGCTGGGGGAGGGACATGGATAGCAGAGCACCACCACTCCAGTGGGCCCGGTGGGTGCTTGCCTGTGCCAAGGGTGGAGACTAAGCCCCGACCTCCCTGTCCCCAGTTTTGGGCTTGCCAGAGTATACCTGTGAAATGCATGTCAGTAGATAATTGTGGTTACCAACGAGTGAGGGGAGAAATGGTGGGTTAAGGACAAAGGAGATATATTGGTCATGGGGCACAAAGTTTCCACTAGACAGGAGAAATGAGTCTACAGCTGTACTGCAAAGCATGGAAACTACAATGCTGTATTTCATATTTCAGCTTGTTAAGAGAGGCTTTTGAAAATACCCACCATACAGTATAGGAGGTGATGAATGAGTTATTCTGATTAGACAATTCCAGAATTAACACTCATCAAATGATTGCGTTGTATCCCACAGGTATCTATAGCTATTTCTCAGTTGAATAGTTTAAAAAGGCAGATTGGCTGGCGCCATGGCTTAACAGGCTAATCCTCCGCCTTGCGGAGCCAGCACACCGGCTTCTAGTCCTGGTTGGGGCGCCGGATTCTGTCCCCATTGCCCCTCTTCCAGGCCAGCTCTCTGCTATGGCCCGGGAGGGCAGTGGAGGATGGCCCAAGTCCTTGGGCCCTGCACCCGCATGGGAGACCAGGAGAAGCACCTAGCTCCTGGCTTCGGATCAGAGAGATGTGCTGGCTGCAGCGGCCATTGGAGGGTGAACCAACAGCAAAAAGGAAGACCTTTCTCTCTGTCTCTCCCTCTCTCACTATCCACACTGCTTGTCAAAAAAAAGAAAAGGCAAAGATTACCAGGCTACACTAAAAAAGCTAGGAACAATACAATGTGTATTAATATAAAGAGAAATGTTTAATGATTTCACAGTAGGACAAAAATGATTCTTGAAGATTTGTTAAATTGAAAGGCAGAGTTAGAGAGAAGAGATATAGATCTTCCATCCACTGGTTCACTCTCCAGATGGCCACAACAGACAGAGCTGTGCCAATCCAAAGCCAGGAAGCACAGGCTTATTCTGGGTCTCATATGTGGGTGCAGGTGTCCAAGTACTTGGGTCATCTTCTGCTGCTTTTCCAGGCACATTAGCCAGGAGCTGGATTGGAAATGGAGCAGCTGGGACTTGAACCTGGGCCTGTATGGGATGCCAGTGCTGTAAGCTGCAGTTTATCTTGGTTTAACACAGCAGTGCCCCCCCCCCAAAAAAAACAGGTCAGGGATACAAAGAGTTCAAAAGCTGAATGATGAAAACAATACATATAGAAGGGGCTGGGGCCATGGCTTAGAGGGTAAAGCCACCCTTCTGCAGTGTTGGAATTCCACAAGGGCACCACTTCAAGTCCCACCTCCAGTGCTGGCATCTCATATGGGCACCGGTTTGAATCCCGATTGCTCCACTTCCAATCTAGTTCTGTTATGCCCTGGAAAAGCAGTAGAAGATGGCCCAAGTCTTTGGGCCCCTGCACCTATGTGGGGGACCTGGAAGAAGCTCCTGGCTCTGGGTCAGCAGAGCTCTAGCTGTTGCAGCCAACTAGGGAGTGAACCATTGGATAGAAGACCTCCCTCTCTCTCTCTGCTTCTCTGTGCGTAACTGACTTTTAAATAGAAAAATAAATCCTTAAAAAACAAATGTGTAACTGTTCATATAGATTGGCTCAAAGGGATCACATAAACAAGATCAAGTGTCTACTAATAACAATAGATAAAATTAAAAAGGAGAGAATGATCCAACATGGAAAGCAGGCCACACAGCAGACTCATAGAATGACACATGCCCTAAACAGCACAATGACATCAGCATCTAGCTAAAAATCCCATGAGAGCATTTTAGGCATGGAAATCCAAGACACTGTAGAAAAAAAGAAAATCTACATAAATGATCTCTGTGAGTGAGACCCCAGTGGAAAGAAGAGGACATCAAAGGAGGTACCTTTTTCAGAAGGCTAGAGAGAACTTTCCACTTTTCTTATGGCCCTGTCTACATAGTAACAGAGTTTGTGGACTCAAAAGGCTTCCATAGCCTTGGCAGCTAATGACAAGAGCCTCAGGTGATCACTGACATCATAAATAAAAGTGTCAATTGTTAAATCAACAATAGGAGTCACTGTGTACCTACTCCCTATGTAGGACCTCTGTCCTTAATGAGTTGTGCTATGAGAATTAACAGTAAAACTCATCTTCAAAAGTACTTTAGACATTGTGTGTCTCTGCAAACTGTTGAAATCTTTACTTAGTACAGAGTTGGCCTTCTGTATATAAAGATAATTACAAATGAATCTTTATGAAGAATGGGATAGCAGAGGGAGTAGAAGGTGGGACAGGAGTGGGGGTGCGAGGGTGGGAAGGGGGGAAGAACTGCTATATTCCTAAAGCTGTACCTATGAAATGTGTATTCATTAAATAAAAGCTTTCTAAAAGAAAAAGAAAGAGCCAAGAATGGGCCAAGTACCTGGAGCCCTTTCTATCCATGGTACAAACCTGGCTTGAGTTCTGAGTGCTAGGCCTTAGGCTAGTGGAGTCCAGGTATTGTGGTAGCTGGAGAAAGTCAGTTGATGGGAGAGAGAAGCACAGGGATCTCCTTTTTGCTCTGTCTCTTGGTTCCTCAAATAAAAAAAAATTAAAAATTTACATCCCTGGAAACCAAAACCAGAAAGATATTGAAGAATTCTTCAAACTTGTAGTAAATAAGAATCATATTCCTAAATGGACAGTGACTTATTGAAGAAACCACATGGGAAATTCAGATGTAAGATGATTAGAATCAAAGTACAACACAAATTAATGGAATAAATGCAAAGCAAGGCTTAGGAGGAAATAGCTGTAAAGATCTATATTTCATAGTAAGATATGAAATCAATTATCTACAATTCTACCTTAAGAAACCAAAAAGCAAAATCAGAGAAAACTGGAGCCAAAAAAGGCAGAAGAAACAAAGAGTGAAGTGGAGTAGGGTGGAGAAAGGAATGTGTGGCGCTCCCCACTTTGTGTAAAAGACACAGTGCTGTGCTTCTGGCACATAGCAAGGGATGCTTCTCCCACCAAGAGCCTACAGCCTCTGCACCATGATATCAAGCTACCCTACCCAAATCTTATTTTTCAAATAAAGAAATCTTGAAAAACACAGATGTAAATAATCAAGCCCTCTTATTGTCCTAGGCTTCTAATGTAAACATTTTAACATTTTTATTAACATTTTTAACATTTATTTATTTATGTTAAAGGCAGAGTTACAGAGAGAGAAAACAAAGAGACCTTCCATCTGTTGGTTCACTTCCCCAATGGCCACCACTACAGGGATGGGCCAGGCTGAAGCCACAGACAGAAGCTTCATCCTTGTCTCCTACAGGGGTACAGAGACCCAAGGACTTAGGCCATCCTCTCCTGCTTTCCCAGGTGCATTAGCTAGGAGATGGATCAGAATTGGGCCACCAGGAATCAGACCAGTGCCCATATGGGTTGCTACTGTCACTGGCAGCAGCTTAACCTGCTATGCCACAATGTCATAAAGGTAAGCGTTTCTAACTCAGGCCACAGTAAAGGAGGAGAAAATAGCTTACAGGAGAGGACTAGAAATTTGAAAGCAGTCAATCAAATGGAAACTTAAAAAAAGCTGCACTTCAGAAGATGATTGAAAATGTTATTAGAGGTTGCCCTCATTGTGGCCTAAAATGTTAAATAAACCTCCCCCTTCAGTGCCGGCATCGCATATGGCCACTGATTCAAATCAAGTCCTGGCTGCTCCACTTCTGATCCAACTCTCTGGAGTGGTCTGGAAAAGCAGAAGATGGCTCAAGCCCTTGGGCCTCTGCACCCATGTGAGAGACCCTGAAGAAGCTGCTGGCTACTGGTTTCGGATTGGCCCAGCTCAGGCCATTATGGCCATTTGGGGAGTGAACCAGTGGATGGAAAACCTCTCTACCCATGCCTCTCTGTAACACTGCTTTTCAAATAAATAAATAAATCATTTTAAAAAATAGAATAATGTCTTAACTAAGACATTAAAAACCCACAAATTTCACCAGTTCATTGAGTCTCCTATAATTGCTTTTTTCTCTTTTTTTTCTCTTTTGATCTCCATTAGCAGTTTCACGATTCTGTTTTATTTTTCAGAATTCTAGAAATTCATGGTTACCCCATTGATCTTCCATAAGAAACCCATATTTATAATAATTTTAATGGTCTTATGAATATAAATCTTCCTGGAGAAGAACTAGAACTGTGAATGACAAAGACAAATCATCACAATTGAAATGTTTAAAGTAATTTAGCAATTTAGCAAAGGAGATGCCCACAGGATTTGAAAAAGCACAGCAGTATTTTACAAACCAGTTCATCATTTAGGGCAATGATAGCACTGGAGCAATTTCAAAATTCTTCTAAAGTACCCAAGGAACCCCCCTCCGCTTTTTGAAGAACAGCAGCTTGTTAGATTTCACCATTGGACTTATGCATGTTACCTAACCCCTGGGAAACTCACATCAATAGCATTTCTATATCAATGTAACAACTTGAAATTTATGATATTACAACTAGATAATACTTTTCAGGTAAAGGGAGCCTAATTAACCATCATCTCTGCAAGTTGAAAACTACATCTTTTGTTGATTTCCAGGGATCCACAAAGAAATCAAGGTCAAAGCAGTTAATTTAGAACTTGGATTTTGAAAAAAATGTCAAAGATATCAAAAATTAAAAAATACTTGGTTAACATAGGATCTCTGATCATTTTATGAGACAATAATCATTCACTTATATAGAGTCAAATTATGTTTAAATATATTTATTACATATTAAGTATATTTAATAGTTGATTAGTAGAAATATACACTGAAAAGATATTAAAAATCAATTCTTAACATTCAGTTTTCTAAACCCAAAGATAGAAAATACATGAGATTATCTTGACAAAACACAAAATTTCTTCCCCTCATGTAATTAGCTACCAAAAGATGAAGAAAATCCTTTTGTACTGTGCTTCTTCTAATGGGAAGCTCCCCCAGATAACTTAGAAGTTAAACTTAGTGGAAAGATACCCCAACTTAGACATTGAAATAGTATGTGTGCAGGCTGTAAGCATTCAACCTTATAAAAGAACGAGAACACTTAGAAACAAGTACACCCGAGGCCGGTGCTGTGGCACTGCAGGTAAAGCCACCACCTGCAGTGCCTGACTCCCATAGGACTGCTCTACTTCTGATCCAGCTCTCTGCTATGGCCTGGAAAAGCAGTAGATGGCCCAAGTACTTAGCCTCTCTGCACTAGTGTTGGAGACCCAAAAGATGTTCCTGGCTCCTGGCTTCAGATTGGCAGAACTCTAGCCATTGCAGCCTTTTGGGGAGTGAACCAGCACTCTCTCTGCCTCTCTGTAACTCTGCCTTTCAAATGAATATATAAATCTTTAACAAAAAAGACAATACCATATCTTAGAAACAAAAGCATAAAACTCCATAGAACAGTTTAAATACATCTAGAAAAGTCAAGTATAGGGGCCAGTGTTGTGGCATGTTGTGTAAAGCCAGCCCCTGTGACACAGGCATCCCATCCTACATGGGCACTTGTTCCAGTCCTGACTATTCCATTTCAGATCCAGATCCCTGCTAATGTGCCAAGGAACATAATGAAAAATGGCCAAGTCCTTGGGCCCCTGCCACTCAGGTGTGAGACCCAGAAGAAGCTCCTGGCCATTGTGGCTCAGGTCCAGCCATTGTGGCCATCTGGGGAATGAACCAGTAGACCAAAGATCTCTGTCTCTTCTCTCCCTCTGTGAACTCTGGCTTACAAATGAAAAAATCTTTAACAAAAAAAATTAGGTACTCTTAGTATCCTAGTCTCTAAGATAAAAATTTCTCTTTAAGATTAATTAATTTCAAAGGTAGAGTTACAGAGAGAGAACAGAGAGAGAGAAAGATCTTCCATCTGCTAGTTCATTAGCCAAATGGCCACTACAACCAGAACTGGGCCTGGCAGAAGCCACTGCCAGGAGACTCATCCAGGTCTCCCACGTGGGTGCAGGGTCCCAAAGATTTGGGCCATCCTCTCCTGTGTGCCAGGTGGATTAACTAGGAGATGAATCAGAAGTGGGCCACGAGGAATCAAACCAGTGCCCATATGGGTTGCTGCCATCACAGGCAGCATTTTAACCTGCTGTGCCACAATGTCAGCTGTAAGGACAAGCATTTTTAATGACAGGCCATAACTAAACAATAAAGGAGGAGAAAATAGCTTATAAGAGATGGCTAGTTGTTGGGAAGGAGTCAATCAAATGGAAATTTTAAAAAATTACAGTTGAGGAGATAGAGGGGCCAGGCACTGTAGCGTAGTAGGCTAATCCTAGAAAAGCAGTTGGTGGCTCACTTGGTTAACCCTCCACCTGCAGTGCTGGCAACCTGTATGGGTGCTGGGTATAGTCCCAGCTGCTCCTCTTCCAGTCCAGCTCTCTTCTGTGGCCCAGGAAGGCAGTGGAGGATGCCCCAAGTGCACGGACCCCTGCACCCACATGGGAGACCTGGGAGACAGGGAGGAAGCACCTGGTTCCTGGCTTCGGATCCACACTGCAACAGCCGTAGCAGCCATTTGGGGGTGAAGCAAAATATTTGCTGGCTCCACAGCTCACTAGGCCTGCAGCACTGGTACTCCGGTTTCTAGTCCCAGTTGGGGCACCGGTTCTGTCCTGGTTGCTCCTCTTCCTGTCCAGCTCTCTGCTGTGGCCCAGGAAGGCAGTGGAGGATGGCCCAAGTGCTTGGGCCCTACACCCACATGGGAGACCAGGAGGAGGCACCTGGCTCCTAGCTTCAGATCAGCACAGCACACTGGCTATGGTGGCTGGCCATTTGGGGGGTGAACCAATGGAAGGAAGACCTTTCTCTCTGTCTCTCTCTCACTAAGTCTGCCTGTCAAAAAAAAAGAAAGAAAGAAAGAAAATATCTAAAGGTATTCTATAGAGGTTTTCTAGTCTGTATTGTGTCCTTTAAAATGGCTTTCTATTTTTTTCCTGCTGCTCCATGGGAAGCCAGTTGACATATATTGATCTTGTACTCACTCATATCATTTAATTCTCTTAGCTTAAATTTTGTTTTGCATTGCCTCTGTAGATTGTAGAGTGATCCACATATATTGAAAATTTTGTTGCTTAAAAATTGAATCTGGGGCTGGCACCGTGGTGCAGTGGGTTAATCCTCCACCTGTGGTGCCGGCATTCCATGGGTGCCAATTCCAGTCCCGGCTGCTCCTCTTCCAGTCCAGCTCTCTGCTATGGCCTGGGAAAACAGTAGAAGATGGCCCAAGTGCTTGGGCCCCTGTACCCATGTAGGAGACCAGGAAGAAGCTCATGCTCCTGGTTTAAGATCAGCCCATCTCCACTCATTGCAACCATTTGGGGAGTAAACCAATGGAAGGAAGAGTTTTCTCTCTGTCTCTTCCTCTCTCAGTCTGTAACTCTACCTCTCAAATAAATAAACCTTAAACATAAATTAATTAATCCTTTTACTTAATGCTTCCATTTTTTGTTTCACTTTCCTAACTACACTTCCAGTGCAATGTTGGAGAACGAGAATTTAAGGAGTCAGCTTTGGGTAAACTCCCAGGAAAAGAGGTGTTTTTTTTTAAGATTTTATTTTATTTATTCCAAAGTCAGAGTTACACACACACACAGAGAAGTAGAGAGAGAGGGAGAGAGAAAGAGAGAGAGAGAGAGAGAGAGAGAGAGAGAGAGAGAGAGGTCTTCCATCTGCTGGTTCACTCCCTGGTTGGACTCAATGGCCAGAGCTATGTTGATCCAAAGCCAGGAGCCAGGAACTTCTGTGTCTCCTACATGAGGACAGAAGCTCAAGGGCTTGGGCCATCTTCTACTGCATTCCCAGGCAACAGCAGAGAGCTGAATCAGAAGTGGAGCAGCTGGGATTTCAACTGACACCCATATGGGATGCTGGTGCTGGCCCCAAGAGCTTTCAATGTCATGTTATTTATACTGGTTGCTATAGGTTCATCATAGACAATTTTAATTATAATAAAGAAATTCTGATATTTTACTTCTCTGCTTACAGGGTTTTTTTCTTTAAAGGCCAGATGCTGAATTTAATCAAATGCTTCCTAGCATTTAATTTAAATAATCACGTGATTTTTCTCCTTGAATTTTTATGATTTATTTGGAAGGCATACTGACAGAGAATTTGATCCATTGGTTCATGTCCCAAATGATCACAACAACCAAGCTAGGCTAAGCTGAAGCCAAAAGTCAGGAACACCAACTAGGTCTCACACATGAGTGTCAGAGACTCAAGTATTTGGGTCATTTTCTGCTTTCCTAGGTACAACAGCAGGGAACTGGGCAAAATGTCAATCATTCAGGATTCAAACCACTCTGATATGGGACTCCAACATCGCAACTGGCATCACAACTGGCATCACTGTGCCACAAGGGCAGCCATTGATTTTGAGTGTTTTTCTTTTTTAGGAAATAGCTTGATTGACCAGATTTGTATATACTTGAAAGGCAGTTATGAACACACACACACACACACAGAAAGAGAGAGAGGATGAATCTATCAGTGATGGCTAGGTCTGGGACAGGTTGAAGCAGGAGTCTTGACCTCCATCTGGGTCTCCACAAGGGTGCAGAGGGCCAAAGCCTTAGGTCATCTTTCACTGCATTCTCAGGCCTATTAGCAGGGAACTAGATCAGAAGTGCAGAAGGGGCTGGCGCTGTGGCGTAGCAGGTAAAACCACTGCCTGCAGTGCCAGCTTCCCAAGTGGATTCCAGTTTGAGTTCCAGCTGCTCCATTACTGATCCAGCTCTCTGCTGAAGTCTGGGAAAGCAGTAGAAAGTGATCCAAGTCCTTGGGCCCCTGCACCCATGTGGGAGACCCAGAGAAAGCTCCTGGCTCCTGAATTAGCTCAGACCCAACCATTGCGGCCGTCTGGGGAGTGAACGAATGGATGGAAGACCTCTTTCTCTCTCTCTCTGACTCTGTCTCTCTGTAGCTCTGCCTTTCAAATAAATAAATACATCTTAAAAAATAAAGAAATACAGCAGTTAGTACACGAAGCCGTGCCCATGTAAGATGTCATCCTTGCAGGCAGTGGCCCCAAGAGATATTTTTAATAACTGTAATGCTTGATATCTTAAGACTATTTCAATAGGTAAACACACACATAAATGGCATGCATCCCAGGGTTCATCCTTACCGTTTGGGTAGGGGCTAAACACCAAGGACTCCTCAGCTCAGAACCTCAACTCAGAACCACTCTCAGTGGGCTTATACATTACACTAAAGAATAAACTTGCTTTAAGTGTTCCACAAATAAAAATCAACAAAATGTGGCAATTGAACTCTCTAGGGAGCAACAGTGATGATGCAGTAAAACTGCCATCCAGTGAAGTATTGGAGCCTGTCTGTGGGGTCTTGTACCTACTCATGTGGGTTAAGGGAACACAGGGAGGCTGAGGAGACTTCAGCTGACAAAACCTGTCCTTTGGAGGTTCAGAAAAGGGAGCAGCAGCATCTTTCTGTAACTTAGGGTCCCAGCAGGGAAATCTTGTGATGTTTCCTTCCAGTAGCCCAGGGGCTGCTTCTCTCCTCCAGAGTCAGGCCCCAGACTCCAGGTCTCTACAAAAGTTAAATGTTCTTTTGCACCCCCAGCCAGTGCTGAAGTCTTCTATGACCCCTTGCTAGCTGACAGCTGCTGTCATTTCAGCATCCCTTGTGACCTGGAGGATGGATGGGCTCTTGTGGCAACAGTGTCCTGTTCAAAACTGAATCTCAGAGGAAACAGGTTTGGAGGAGTGGTATCTCGGTTTCAGAATATGAGGAACACTGTCAACATGTTAAGGTACTGTAGTGTCTGACACATATAACACCCCTTGACAAATACTTGCTATCCAAGGAGAACTCTCGAAACTTCTGGGGGGTGGGAGAATGCTGTTGTGGCATAGTGGGTTAAGCCACTTCCTGGGATGCCAGCATTCCCATGTGGGTGCCAATTTGAGTCTTGGATGCTCCATTCTGATTCAGCTCCATGCTAGTGTGGCGTGTGGGAGATCTGGATGAAGCTCCTTGTTCGGGCTTCAGTTTGGCCCAATCCTGGATTTTGCAGGGATTTGTGGAGTGAACCAGTGCAAGGAAGGTCTCTCTCTGTCTCATCTCTCTCTCTCTCTCTCTCTCTCTCTCTCTCTCTCTCTCTGTAACTCTGTGTTTCAAATAAGTAAATTTTTAAAAAGGACATTAAAAAAAACTGCCAAATATTCTACATGCTGGGCACAGGCCCAGCTCCCAATGTCTTGGTTCCCCTTCATTGTAGCATTGTTATCACACCATTGCATTTGTTAACTAGATGATTTCACAGACACAATCAGGAAGATACAGATTTCATTTAAAAATATTTATTTATGTATTTATTTGAAAGGCAGAATGGCTGGCATTGTGGAGTAATGGGGAAAGCCACTGCCTGTGATGCTGGCATGCCATATGTTTATGTTCTGGCTGCTCCATTCCAATCCAGCTCCCTGCTAATGGTCTGGAAAAAGCAACAGAGGATGGCACAAGTGTTTGAGCCCCAACCACTCACATGGAGACTAGAAGAATCTCCAAACTCATGGCTTTAGCCTGAACCAGCACCAGCCATTGTAGCCATCTGGAGGGAGGGAACAAGCAGATGGAAGATTTCTCCCTCTCTCTGTGGAACTCTGACTTTCAAAAGAAACAAATAAATATTTTAAAAATTAAAAAGGGTGAGTGATACAGAAGGAGAGAGACAGAGAGATATAGTTGAGAGAGAGAGAGAGAGAGAGAGAGAGAGAGAGAGAGAGAGAGAGAGAGAGATCTTCAATCTACTAATCTACTATTCAAATGGCCACAGTATCTGAGGCTGAGCTAGGACAAATCCAGGAGCCTGCAACTCCATTCAGGTCTCCCATGTGAGTGTAGGGGCCAAAGTACTTAGGTGATGACTCCAGTGCTTTCCCACATGTATTAACAGGGAGTTGGATTGGAAGAAGAGAAATAAGGACTCAAATGAATGCTCATACAAGATGCTGGTATTGCAGGTTGTGGCTGAACATTTGCACCACAGTGCTGAACATGGTTTTCACAGATTTCTGTTGGTCACTGTGGATGTCATGTAGAAAGCATATTTTCTTGGAAGCAAGCAGTTAGACGGTTGCTCCAAAGACACCATGCTAATCTGTCATACAGATCTACATGTACTAGAAATCTCACATTGAGTATGCACACTGTCACCAAATGTCAGACAATAGTAACATTTACTATGACAGTTTAGAGTGTGAACCAAACTTTGAAAAGTTGGTGGATGTTGGTGAAGCATGAAGACCTGCATAGTAGACATTCCTGTAATTTCAGTATTTGTCTAAGAAAGATACTTGCTTACAACAGCTTGAATTAGAGCATCTCCCTGAGTCTTATCCTTCTGTTGAAAGGATTCTGGGATGCAGCATTGACATCATTGCTGAGGGTTTGCAATATGCTTAGTGTCTTGATCTATAAATATGCGCATCTCCGCTGAATGGTGTGTGACTTGTCTGTGGGCTTTTTGTTGGGTCAGTCCATGTTGGGCTGTTTTGTTGCACTGGAGCTTACCCATGTCATGCAAAAGCTGGAAGTGATAAGTGATATCACATGGAGGCTGCTAAAGTAGCATGTGTGGCACTTTTCCTGCATCAAGTCAAAAGCCTATGCCCTCATTTACACCATGAGGAGAGTTAGAGACAGTGGGAGGATGTTAATAGGTGAGAAAACAAGAGCCCTGGGAACAGACCATCCAGAGAGGGGAGCACAAGAAGGAGACTAATATGTGAAAGAGCCTGAGACACTGGAACATTTGGAAGAAAAGACAAGCAAAGAAACAACCTGAGATGTGTTAAATATCCTCCAAGAACAAATCTGACTGAAACCTACATTTGTTCTCAGGAAAATAGACTTTTCTTCACCTTCCACTGCAGTTTAGCTCACAGGTTCCAGTGCAAATCTAGAATAGGAAATAATCATCGAGAACATGAACATAAAACTCACTTGCTGGGACTGGCATTGTGGTACAGCACATTAAACTATCACTTATGATGCCTGCATCCCCTATCAGAGTGCCAACTTGAATTCTAGCTGTGTTCTTTCTGATCCAATCTCCTAACCTGTGCCTAGGAATTCGCAGATAATGGCCTGATTACTTGACTCCTTGCCACCCACATGAAATACTCAGATGGGGTTCTTGACTTCTGGCTTCAGTCTGGCCCAGGTTCAACTGTTGAAGCCATTTAGGAGAGGGAACCAGTGAATGGAAATCTCTCTCTTTATCCCTCCCCTATGTATGTGTATCTCCCTTCTCACTCTGCCTTTCAGCAAAATAAATGAATCTCTAAAATATCTCCCTTCAGGATCAAGCATCTGGGGGATATTACACTTTAGGAAGAAGTGGATTGATTTGTTCAGAGTACTCAAAGCAGTTTCTTTTTTTTCTTTTTTGACAGGCAGAGTGGACAGTGAGAGAAAGAGACAGAGAGAAAGGTCTTCCTTTGCCATTGGTTCACCCTCCAATGGCTGCTGTGGCTGGTGCACCATGCCTACTCAAAGGCAGGAGCCAGGTGCTTATGCTGGTCTCCCATGGGGTGCAGGGCCCAAGCACTTGGGCCATCCTCCACTGTACTCCCTGGCCACAGCAGAGAGCTGGCCTGGAAGAGGGGCAACCAGGACAGTATCCGGTGCCCTGAACAGGACTAGAACCCAGTGTGCCGGCACTGCAAGGTGGAGGATTAGCCTATTGAGCTGCGGTGCCGGCCCTCAAAGCAGTTTCTTTATATCCCCATTCTTTGTACATACTTATGTTTTTATAGTACTTATTACAGCATCAGTGTGAATTTTCATTCATTTTCTCAAATCTAGTGTGTGACCTATTAAAAAGCAGCCTTCCTGATTGTGTGTCTTTTTGCTGCTCCATCCCAAATACTTAGAATAGTGTCTAGTGACTGACATGTGAAGATCATTTCTTGAATGAACAAACTGAACTATTTTCTAAATGTTAATGAAGGAGCTTATGTGCAATCATTCCATTTATAAAATAAAGCTCAGCCGACTATGAAATGTTTATATTGTATAGAAAATATATATGAATTTGCAATCTGCCTTTGAACTCAGTCATAAGCATCAGCATCCTGGTCTCCTTAATTTGTTGTGGGCAGTAAGAAGACTTCTGCCTGCTCTGTTTAAAGATCCCCATGGTTCTCAGTGTTCAGAGAGCTTTTCTGCTGGTGACCTTCCATGTCCACCTGGTTTCTCTTTGTACCAAACCTGGACTTGAGGATTGCGATTGTGGCTATGGATCCCAGGTCAAAACTCAAAATGTACCCACTGAAATATTCTCTGATTTCCTTTTTGATTTCCTCTTCAAGCCAATGGCTGTTTGACACTGTGTGGATTGACATCCACATATGTGTGACTTTTCCCATTTTTCTGGAATTGATTTCTGTTTTTATTCTATTAGAGTTATGAAAGACAATGATATGACTCCAATTTTCTAAATGTTGTTGATGCATATTTTCTGAATTAACAGATGATCCCACCTGGAGACTTTAGACAGCTGTTGAGAAGAACACATGTTCTGCCTCTGCCAGGTAGAATGCTCTCTGTGTAACTGTTAGGAATAGTTGATTTATAATATTGTTCAAATCTACCATTCTTTACTGATTTCCCACCTAGGTATTCTATTCTGTGTTGAAAGTGGAGTATTGATATGTTCTGCTTGTTCCCTTGCTGTTTATCTCTTCAGAGCTGTCAACATTTGCTTATATATTCTGATGATCTGAGGTTGGGTATGCATGTTGTTCAACCTAGAAAAGTACACAGAGGAACACGCAAGAATATCAAGAATAATATGGAAACAAAATGAGGAATGAAAAAAAAACACATACATAGAACAATGAAGAAGAATCAATCGATTTTCAAGATGTAGAAAATGGTGAATAAAAAGAAAAAAATCAAATAGAAAACTTTTACTCCAAGGAACACAACAGAAGAAATATTTTGTTATGCAGAAATGGGGTTGGACTTGTATGATCCTCCAGCTTTGATGCATTTCCCTGGCACAAATCCATGTCTTCTACTGAGAGCATCATTCCAGGACTTCTTCAGGGAGGGATCCATCCCACCTGTCAGTGCAAGTGGTAAGTGAGGATAGAACTAGCTCCTGCTGCAGGGGCAAGGGTCATGCTTGTTCTTCCTGCTGTGGCATTGTTGGTGCATGAGGAGTTGGGGCTCAGGGGTGCACATTTTAGGAGGGAATGTATAGGGCCCAGGATTTAGCCCTGGCTATGGACATCTCTGTGTTCAGCTCAAGGCACACCTGCTTCCACCTAAGTGTAAGATGCCCAGTGGTGACCACATTATGTTTCCCTCAAACACAGCCAGGAGGGAGGGAACCCAGGCCACACCCACACAGAACATGGCTTCTGCACTCTGTCATCAGTGTCTTTAGTGAGAGAGGATTGCATCTGATTCTTATTTCAAAAAAAATGACATAGCAACTTAGCAAAATGGAATCAGGGATGTTACTATTTTGAAAATGGGCAAATATAAGCGATTATACAAAATTAATAAGTATTAACTGCACTTCTGAGAAAGCATAACATTAACTTTTATGAGATGTGTATTTGGCCACTTTTCAAATCAACTTTTTTTTTAAAGAGCTGTGTTGTTTATTTGAAAGGCAGAGTTAGAGAAAGAGAGGTAGACAGAAAGAGATCTTCATCTGCTGGTTCACTCCCCAAATGCCCAGAGTGGGCCGAGCTAGGCCAATCTGAATCCAGGAGCCAGGAGTTTCTTCCAGGTCCCCCATGTGGGTGAAGGGGCCCAAGTATTTGGGCCATCTTCCTCTGCTTTCCCAGGCACATTAGCAGAGAGTTGGATGTGAAGTGGAGCACCCAGGACTTGAACCGGCACCCTTGTGGGATGCTGACATTGCAGGCCAGGGCTTTAACCTGTTGTGCCACAGCTCTAGCCCCCATTTGACCACTTTTAAAATGTACTGTTAGTGTGGTCCTGACAAAAAAAAAATATAGCTGATGAATTTTATCATCTTAAGTATTTCTGAGTGTATGGTTGAGTAGTATTGAGTATATGCACATTGCTGTGGGACCAATACTCAGAACTGTTTTTCCTTATGAGACTGAAACTCTCTACCCATTGAATGAAAGTTTTTTTTATCATTTCACCACCTCCAGATCCCAGCAATTGCCATTCTACTTGCCATTGCCCAGACTATGGAGTCTTTAGGAGGTATGGTGATATTTCAGGGTCACATAACTGAGAGGGTAGAGGGACCCTCCTGGATCTCAGTTTGTCTCTGCAAAGCTGGGTTCGGATTATACCTGGAAACTCCCTGGCGTTTTCAGATTGGGCTATGTGGCACATATGTGTGTGACTATGGACATGGCATGAGGCAGATGGAGGATGAGACTTTGGAGAGGTCTTTTCTGCTGAGGAATCCCATGAAAGAGGATCCCAAGAAATGAAATCAATTTCTTGAGGAAAGTCTACAATAGGACCTGGAACTCAGGGTGTCTAAGCTTTCTTCGCTGAAGCCCCACTAGAGAAAGCCATCTGTTCTGCTGCTTTGTCCTGACTTTCCAGGGGCCCAGACTCAAGATTTCCTGGATGTGAATACTTTATAACTGAGATATTGACTCAGCTCTTGCTATTGACACCTCAGGCATTTGGGCAGGAAGCATCCCATGGTGACATGGGTTGTCCCGAAGAAGGAAACTCTAGGCAAGGTCACCACTCTGATCCCATTTGGGCATTGCAACACTACTTCCCCTTTTGTGGGTATTTTTTGGGAGCCTCATGTAGGGTGTCCTGTCCCATCTAGGAACAATTTATTGGAAGAATTAAAATCTGGGTCAGCCTGTTAGGTCTGCAATCTAGGTCATGACGGCAGAATGGGAAGAGGAATGTTGTGCTGGCACTCATGTTTTATGTGAATCCTAAGCTAGAGAAATGTTCACACAGAAATCTCTGTTCCACCTTGCTAACAGAAAGTTACCTGGAACAGAAAGAGTATTAATAGCCAGATGGGGTTAGGATACCTCCAGACCTGGCTTTAGAACCACTGCAGGAAGTTGAAAATGTATTTAACGGAGTCATACACTTCTCCCTGGGTGATGGGCAATTTCACCACACTGACAATGAAGCCCAATGCTGATTCACCTTGAGTGCAAATGCAGAGGGATCTTCATAACCATGGCCAGTAATGGCCAATAAGACCTCCTGCTCCTGTTCTTTAAAAACAAACAAACAAAAAACCCAGGTGCATAATTTGATGAAGATATAAAGATTTTCAGCTACATGTCCAGTGTCGGTGGTAATGTAAAATGATGCAACCACCACAGAAAACAGTTTGTTCTTCATTACATTGAAAATAAAATTTTTATATGATCTGATAATCTCAGTTCTGATTATATATCTAAAGTTATTTAAAGTTCAATATAAATAAGGTATTAGCACTATTTGCCACAGCATAATTCACTGTAGCCAAGACTTCTAGTGTGGCCTGCACTCAACAGTGGAAAGTTATGCAGGCACAGAAGAAAAGAAAATTCTATGCCATGGATGAACAGTGAGGTTATTTTCCTAAGTGAAATTAGCCACAACTATCAGTCCCCCAAGGACAAGGATTCCAACATATGAAGTATTTAAAGTAGTCAGAGAGGCCAGTGCTGTAGTGCAGTAGTTTAAAGCCCCACCTGCAGTGTCGGCAATCCATATGGGTGCCTATTCAATTCCTGGCTATTCCACTTCTGACCCAGCTCTCTGTTATGGCCTGGGGAAGCAGTAGAAGATGGCCCAAGTCCTTGGTCCCCTGCACCTGTGTGGGAGATCTGGAAGAAGCTTCCAGAGCTCCTGGCTCCTGGCTTCAGATTGGCTCAGCTCTAGCTGTTGTGGTCATTTGGGGAGTGAACCAGTGGATGGAAGATCACTCTCTGGCTCCACCTCTCTCTGTAACTCTTTCAATTAAATAAAATAAATCTTTTTTAAAAAATAGAATATGAGAAGCATAAAGTAGAAGGGTAGTTATGGATGGTGGGGGGGTATGCTATTCAGTAGAAATGGAATTTTTAGATGAAAAAATCCTAGAGATCTGGTGTGTGTGTGTAGACACATGTACATGTCACTTACCTTAGAGTGACATCTGTGCTTGTGAGATACAGTACTCAAGCCCTCTTCTACCTGACCTTGTATAAGAAAAGGGCTCCCCCTCTTGGTCTTTGGTCACTCTTCAGGTGCTTGTGAGTAGGATTGGTGGCAAGCTATTCCAAAATATGTGGAGATTCATGATTAGAGTCATCTAGGAATACTGGGAAAGACTGCAATGCAATATCTCCTCTCTCCCCAGCTTGGTCTCCTTAGTTTCTACACTGTATTTTGGTGAGAATACAAGAAGATACACCAATGTCTGATGAGTTTATGACAATACAATTGAAATAGAATCCTATGAATGGATCTTCCTTTACAGAAAAGTCTCATCTTGGCCTGAGACTTCTAAATGCATCCAACAATATTAGTTCCAGTTTAATTTATTTTATTTTATTTGTTTAAAGATTTATTGACTTATTTGAAAATCAGAGTTACATAGAGAGGCAGAGAGAGAGACAGAGAGACAGAGAGAGAGGTCTTCCTATGATGGTTTCCTCCCCTATTGGCTGCGACAGCCAGAACTGAACCAATCTGAAGCCAGGAGCTAGGAGCTTCTTTCAGTTCTCCTACATGGGTGCAGGGGCTCAAGGACTTGGGCCATCTTCCACTGCCTTCCCATGCCACAGCAGAAAGCTGGACTGGAAGAGGAGCAACCGGGACAGAATCCAGCACCCCAACCAGGACTAGAACCTGGGGTGCCAGCGCCGCAGGTGGAAGATTAACCAAATGAGCTGTGGTGCTGGCCTCCCAGGCAGGTTTGTAAAGATGGCCAAATGTGACTGTGGAGAATAAGATTTCTGCCAAAGCAAAGACATTTTCTTCCTAGTACACAGTGTGTGGCTGCAGGGACTAAGTATAGTTTATGGTCCACTAACAAGAAGAGCACTGAGCCTTGTGGGAAGGTTGGCTTCCCGAAGACATGCAGCTGCTTTTCTAGAAATGCTTATCTAATATGTCTTGCTAAACATGTTCCAGAGAATCCTTGGAGTTAGATGAACACATGCATGAGCTGTACAATATGTGGTTGTAATCCTTTTTTTTATTATTTTTTTTCTCACAGACATAGTGAAAGAGAGAGACAGGGAGAAAGGTCTTCCTTCCATTGGTTCACACCCAAATAGCTGCTGTGGCTGGTGCTGCAAAGATCCTAAGCCAGGAGCCAGGTGCATCCTCCTGGTCTCCCATGGGTGCAGGGCCCAAGTACTTGGGCCATCCTCCACTACACTCACGGAACACAGCAGAAAGCTGGACTACAGGAGGAGCAACCAGGACAGAATCTGGCCACAGACATGGACTAGAACCGATGGTGCCAGCGCTACAGGTGCCTCCTCTGGCAGTTACACGAAGGGTTGGCACCAGCTGCGCCTCAGCAGCCAGCCTCCCTCCCTCCCTCGCTCCCTCCCTCCCTTTGGTTGGGCACTGCAAGTCACATACCCACTTGTGTCCCCTGTGTCCTGGAGGCCGCAGTGCGTATTGGATTTTGGCGCGGACGGGCCCCTCTCGGCTTCCGCAGTCCATTCGCCCGCAGAGCCTGAAAGAACCCTGGCTCTAAGAGGCTGCTCAGGCAGTGCAGCCAACTGCCCCCAGGTGCTGGCTGGCTGCAGCGGCCGGCCATGAGGAAACACACATACCTGCGGGTGCACCAGGGCCACACACACTGAGTGCCCTGAGCGCCTCCCAGGTTGCAAATGAGCCCTCCGGGAATCCTCCCCCACCCTAGGGATTTGTCCGAGAAGGCCGACCCAGAATGGGTGGGTGGGGAGGGCTGCTGCTGGCACACACCCACTCCTGAAGCCCACTGGGGCGGTCCAAGGGCGATGAGCTCGGAGCTCGGTCAAAGCTGTCCCAGCAGAGCTTTCTGAGGGTGGACGGACACGCCCGCGGGCAATCAGGTGTTGCGGGCAGGCCCCGGGGGCGGGCCCTGCTGAGTCCCCGAGCGCCACCTGGGTTCCTGCCACCACCCTTGGGCCGGGATGAGGTGGCACCTTGTGCGTAGAAGCCCTGCAACAGGCAAGAAGCCCCCAAGGCCCGCGGCGCACCCGACCCTGGAGCCCTCTGGCCGGCTGCAGCCACAGGGAACGGGGGTTCTGAGTTGGCAGGCCCCATTCCCGAAGCATCCACGGGCAGTTCCCCGAAGGGCTGACACCTGCTGCGCCTCAGCAGCCAGCCAACCTCCCTCCCTCTGGTCGGGCACTGCAAGCCACACAGCCACTTGTGTGCCCTGTGTCCCTCCCTGGAGGCCGCAGCGCGTTTTGGGTTTTGGTGCGGACGGGCCCCTCTCGGCTTCCGTAGTCCATTTGCCCCCGGAGCCTGCCAGACCCCTGGCTCTAAGAGGCTGCCCAGGCGGCGCTGCCAACAGTCCCCAGGTGCTGGCTAGCCGCAGCGGCCGGCCACGGGGGGAGCACACACACCTGCGGGTGTCCCCGGGCCGCACGCACGGACGGCCCCGTGACTCCCCGTGTTGCAAATAGGCCCCCCCGGGAAGCCCCGCCCGCCCTAGGGCTTGTCGGGTGGGGCCGACGCACAGTGGGTGAGTGGGGAGGGCTGCTGCTGGCACACACCCACTCCTGAAGCCCACTGGGGTATGGTCCAAGGGCGATGAGCTCGGAGCTCGGGCATGGGCTGTCCCTGCAGTGCCTCCCGAGGTTGGAGCGATACGCCCGCCGGCCCCCCTAAAGGCCCGGGGGCCTAGCCCAATTGCGTCCCCCAGCACCTGCTGGGTTCTGCCACCAGCCTTGGGCCGGGATGAGGTGCCACCTTGTGCGTGGAAGCCCCGCCCACAGGCAAGAAACCCCCAAGGCCCGCGGGCGCGCCCGACCCTGCAGCCCCGCTGCAGCCACAGGGAACGAGATGTCTGAGTGGGCAGCCCCCACTGCCCAAGCCTCCGCTGCCAGTTACCCGAATGGCTGGTGGCGGATGCGCCTCAGCAGCCAGCCTCCCTCCCTCCCTCCCTCCCTGCCTCCCTCTGGTCGGGCACTGCAAGCCACACAGCCACTTGTGTGCCCTGTGTCCCTCCCTGGTTGCCGCAGCGCGTTTTGGGTTTTGGCGCGGACGGGCCCCTCTCGGCTTCCGTAGTCCATTTGCCCCCGGAGCCTGCCAGACCCCTGGCACTAAGAGGCTGCCCAGGCGGCGCTGCCAACAGCCCCCAGGTGCTGGCTAGCCGCAGCGGCCGGCCACGGGGGTAGCTCACACACCTGCGGGTGTCCCCGGGCCGCACGCACGGACGGCCCCGTGCCTCCCCGCGTTGCAAATAGGCCCCCCGGGAAGCCCCGCCCGCACTAGGGGCTTGTCAGGCGGGGCCGACGCACGGTGGGTGAGTGCGGAGGGCTGCTGCTGGCACACACCCACTCCTGAAGCCCACTGGGGTACGGTCCAAGGGCGATGAGCTCGGAGCTCGGGCATGGGCTGTCCCTGCAGTGCCTCCCGAGGTTGGAGCGATACGCCCGCCGGCCCCCCTAAAGGCCCGGGGGCCTAGCCCTCTTGCATCCCCCAGCACCTGCTGGGTTCCGCCACCAGCCTTGGGCCGGGATGAGGTGCCACCTTGTGCGTGGAATCCCCGCCCACAGGCAAGAAACCCCCAAGGCCCGCGGGCGCGCCCGACCCTGCAGTCCCGCTGCAGCCACAGGGAACGAGATGTCTGAGTGGGCAGACCCCACTGCCCAAGCCTCCGCTGCCAGTTACACTAATGGCTGGTGGCGGCTGCGCCTCAGCAGCCAGCCTCCCTCCCTCCCTCCCTCCCTGCCTCCCTCTGGTCGGAAACTGCAAGCCACACAGCCACTTGTGTGCCCTGTGTCCCTCCCTGGAGGCCGCAGCGCGTTTTGGGTTTTGGCGCGGACGGGCCCCTCTCGGCTTCCGTAGTCCATTTGACCCCGAAGCCTGCCAGACCCCTGGCTCTAGGAGGCTGCCCAGGCGGTGCTGCCAACAGCCCCCAGGTGCTGGCTAGCCGCAGCGGCCGGCCACGGGGGGAGCACACACACATACGGGTGTCCCCGGTCCGCACACACGGACTGCCCCGCGCCTCACCGCGTTGCAGATTGGCCCCCCCGGGAAGCTCTGCCCGCCCTAGGGGCTTGTCGGGCGGGGCCGATGCATGGTGGGTGAGTGGGGAGGGCTGCTGCTGGCACACACCCACTCCTGAAGCCCACTGGGGCGGTCCAAGGGCGATGAGATCGGAGCTCGGTCAGGGCTGTCCCAGCAGAGCTTTCTGAGGGTGGACGGACACGCCCGCGGGCAATCAGGTGTTGCGGGCAGGCCCCGGGGGCGGGCCCTGCTGAGTCCCCGAGCGCCACCTGGGTTCCTGCCACCACCCTTGGGCCGGGATGAGGTGCCACCTTGTGCGTAGAAGCCCTGCACACAGGCAAGAAGCCCCCAAGGTCCGCGGCGCACCCGACCCTGGAGCCACGTGGCCGGCTTCAGCCACAGGGAATGGGGTTTCTGAGTTGGCAGGCCCCATTCCCGAAGCATCCACGGGCAGTTCCCCGAAGGGCTGACACCTGCTGCGCCTCAGCAGCCAGCCAACCTCCCTCCCTCTGGTCGGGCACTGCAAGCCACACAGCCACTTGTGTGCCCTGTGTCCCTCCCTGGAGGCCGCAGCGCGTTTTGGGTTTTGGCGCGGACGGGTCCCTCTCGGCTTCCGTAGTCCATTTGCCCCCGGAGCCTGCCAGACACCTGGCTCTAGGAGGCTGCCCAGGCGGCCCTGCCAACAGCCCCCAGGTGCTGGCTAGCCGCAGCGGCCGGCCACGGGGGGAGCACACACACCTGCGGGTGTCCCCGGGCCGCACACACGGACTGCCCCGCGCCTCACCGCGTTGCAAATAGGCCCCCCGGGAAGCCCTGCCCGCCCTAGGGGCTTGTCGGGCGGGGCCGATGCATGGTGGGTGAGTGGGGAGGGCTGCTGCTGGCACACACCCACTCCTGAAGCCCACTGGGGCGGTCCAAGGGCGATGAGCTCGGAGCTAGGTCAGGGCTGTCCCAGCAGAGCTTTCTGAGGGTGGACGGACACGCCCGCGGGCAATCAGGTGTTGCGGGCAGGCCCCGGGGGCGGGCCCTGCTGAGTCCCCGAGCGCCACCTGGGTTCCTGACACCACCCTTGGGCCGGGATGAGGTGCCACATTGTGCGTAGAAGCCCTGCACACAGGCAAGAAGCCCCCAAGGCCTGCGGCGCACCCGAACCTGGAGCCCCCTGGCCGGCTGCAGCCACAGGGAACGGGGGTTCTGAGTTGGCAGGCCCCATTCCCGAAGCATCCACGGGCAGTTCCCCGAAGGGCTGACACCTGCTGCGCCTCAGCAGCCAGCCAACCTCCCTCCCTCTGGTCGGGCACTGCAAGCCACACAGCCACTTGTGTGCCCTGTGTCCCTCCCTGGAGGCCGCAGCGCATTTTGTGTTTTGGCGCAGACGGGCCCCTCTCGGCTTCCGTAGTCCATTTGCCCCCGGAGCCTGCCAGACACCTGGCTCTAGGAGGCTGCCCAGGCGGCGCTGCCAACAGCCCCCAGGTGCTGGCTAGCCGCAGCGGACGGCCACGAGGAGAGCACACACACCTGCGGGTGTCCCCGGGCCGCACACACGGAGTTCCCCGAGCCTCCCCGCGTTGCAAATAGGCCCCCCGGGAAGCCCTGCCCGCCCTAGGGGCTTTTCGGGCGGGGCTGATGCATGGTGGGTGAGTGGGGAGGGCTGCTGCTGGCACACACCCACTCCTGAAGCCCACTGGGGCGGTCCAAGGGCGATGAGCTCGGAGCTCGGTCAGGGCTGTCCCAGCAGAGCTTTCTGAGGGTGGAAAGACATGCCCGCGGCAATCAGGTGTTGCGGGCAGGCCCCGGGAGCGGGCCCTGCTGAGTCCCCGAGCGCCATCTGGGTTCCTGCCACCACCCTTGGGCCGGGATGAGGTGGCACCTTGTGCGTAGAAGCCCTGCACACAGGCAAGAAGCCCCCAAGGCCCGCGGCGCACCCGACCCTGGAGCCCCCTGGCCGGCTGCAGCCACAGGGAACGGGGGTTCTGAGTTGCCAGGCCCCATTCCCGAAGCATCCACGGGCAGTTCCCCGAAGGGCTGACACCTGCTGCGCCTCAGCAGCCAGACAACCTCCCTCCCTCTGGTCGGGCACTGCAAGCCACACAGCCACTTGTGTGCCCTGTGTCCCTCCCTGGAGGCCGCAGCGCGTTTAGGGTTTTGGCGAGGACGGGCCCCTCTCGGCTTCCGTAGTCCATTTGCCCCCGGAGCCTGCCAGACCCCTGGCTCTAGAAGGCTGCCCAGGCGGCGCTGCCAACAGCCCCCAGGTGCTGGCTAGCCGCAGCGGCCGGCCACGGGGGGAGCACACACACCTGCGGGTGTCCCCGGGCCGCACACACGGACGGCCCCGCGCCTCACCGCGTTGCAAATAGGCCCCCCGGGAAGCCCTGCCCGCCCTAGGGGCTTGTCGGGCGGGGCCGATGCATGGTGGGTGAGTGGGGAGGGCTGCTGCTGGCACACACCCACTCCTGAAGCCCACTGGGGCGGTCCAAGGGCGATGAGCTCGGAGCTAGGTCAGGGCTGTCCCAGCAGAACTTTCTGAGGGTGGACGGACACGCCCGCGGGCAATCAGGTGTTGCGGGCAGGCCCCGGGGGCGGGCCCTGCTGAGTCCCCGAGCGCCACCTGGGTTCCTGCCACCACCCTTGGGCCGGGATGAGGTGCCACATTGTGCGTAGAAGCCCTGCACACAGGCAAGAAGCCCCCAAGGCCTGCGGCGCACCCGAACCTGGAGCCCCCTGGCCGGCTGCAGCCACAGGGAACGGGGGTTCTGAGTTGCCAGGCCCCATTCCCGAAGCATCCACGGGCAGTTCCCCGAAGGGCTGACACCTGCTGCGCCTCAGCAGCCAGCCAACCTCCCTCCCTCTGGTCGGGCACTGCAAGCCACACAGCCACTTGTGTGCCCTGTGTCCCTCCATGGAGGCCGCAGCGCGTTTTGGGTTTTGGTGCGGACGGGCCCCTCTCGGCTTCCGTAGTCCATTTGCCCCCGGAGCCTGCCAGACCCCTGACTCTAGGAGGTTGCCCAGGCGGCGCTGTCAACAGCCCCCAGGTGCTGTCTAGCCGCAGCGGCCGACCACGGGGGGAGCACACACACCTGCGGGTGTCCCCGGGCCGCACACACGGACTGCCCCGCGCCTCCCCGCGTTGCAAATAGGCCCCCCGGGAAGCCCTGCCCGCCCTAGGGGCTTGTCGGGCGGGGCCGATGCATGGTGGGTGAGTGGGGAGGGCTGCTGCTGGCACACACCCACTCCTGAAGCCCACTGGGGCGGTCCAAGGGCGATGAGCTCGGAGCTCGGTCAGGGCTGTCCCAGCAGAGCTTTCTGAGGGTGGACGGACACGCCCGCGGGCAATCAGGTGTTGCGGGCAGGCCCCGGGGGCGGGCCCTGCTGAGTCCCCGAGCGCCACCTGGGTTCCTGCCACCACCCTTGGGCCGGGATGAGGTGCCACCTTGTGCGTAGAAGCCCTGCAACAGGCAAGAAGCACCCAAGGTCCGCGGCGCACCCGACCCTGGAGCCCCGTGGCCGGCTGCAGCCACAGGAATGGGGTTTCTGAGTTGGCAGGCCCCATTCCCGAAGCATCCACGGGCAGTTCCCCGAAGGGCTGACACCTGCTGCGCCTCAGCAGCCAGCCAACCTCCCTCCCTCTGGTCGGGCACTGCAAGCCACACAGCCACTTGTGTGCCCTGTGTCCCTCCCTGGAGGCCGCAGCGCGTTTTGGGTTTTGGCGCGGACGGGCCCCTCTCGGCTTCCGTAGTCCATTTGCCCCCGGAGCCTGCCAGACCCCTGGCTCTAGGAGGCTGCCCAGGCGGCGCTGCCAACAGCCCCCAGGTGCTGGCTAGCCGCAGCGGCCGGCCACGAGGAGAGCACACACACCTGCGGGTGTCCCCGGGCCGCACACACGGACTGCCTCGCGCCTCCCCGCGTTGCAAATAGGCCCCCCGGGAAGCCCTGCCCGCCCTAGGGGCTTATCGGGCGGGGCCGATGCCTGGTGGGTGAGTGGGGAGGGCTGCTGCTGGCACCAACCCACTCCTGAAGCCCACTGGGGCGGTCCAAGGGCGATGAGCTCGGAGCTCGGTCAGGGCTGTCCCAGCAGAGCTTTCTGAGGGTGAAAAGACACGCCCGCGGGCAATCAGGTGTTGCAGGCAGGCCCCGGGGGCGGGCCCTGCTGAGTCCCCGAGCGCCACCTGGGTTCCTGCCACCACCCTTGGGCCGGGATGAGGTGGCACCTTGTGCTTAGAAGCCCTGCAACAGGCAAGAAGCCCCCAAGGCCCGCGGCGCACCCGACCCTGGAGCCCCCTGGCCGGCTGCAGCCACAGGGAATGGGTTTCTGAGTTGGGAGGCCCCATTCCCGAAGCATCCACGGGCAGTTCCCCGAAGGGCTGACACCTGCTGCGCCTCAGCAGCCAGCCAACCTCCCTCCCTCTGGTCGGGCACTGCAAGCCACACAGCCACTTGTGTGCCCTGTGTCCCTCCCTGGAGGCCGCAGCGCGTTTTGGGTTTTGGCGCGGACGGGCCCCTCTCGGCTTCCGTAGTCCATTTGCCCCCAGAGCCTGCCAGACCCCTGGCTCTAGGAGGCTGCCCAGGCGGCGCTGCCAACAGCCCCCAGGTGCTGGCTAGCCGCAGCGGCCGGCCACGGGGGGAGCACACACACCTGCGGGTGTCCCCGGGCCGCACACACGGACTGCCCCGCGCCTCCCCGCGTTGCAAATAGGCCCCCCCGGGAAGCCCTGCCCGCCCTAGGGGCTTGTAGGGCGGGGCCGATGCATGGTGGGTGAGTGGGGAGGGCTGCTGCTGGCACACACCCACTCCTGAAGCCCACTGGGGCGGTCCAAGAGCGATGAGCTCTGAGCTCAGTCAGGGCTGTCCCAGCAGAGCTTTCTGAGGGTGGACGGACACGCCCGCGGGCAATCAGGTGTTGCGGTCAGGCCCCGGGGGCAGGCCCTGCTGAGTCCCCGAGCGCCACCTGGGTTCCTACCACCACCCTTGGGCCGGGATGAGGTGGCACCTTGTGCGTAGAAGCCCTGCAACAGGCAAGAAGCCCCCAAGGCCCGTGGCGCACCCGACCCTGGAGCCCCCTGGCCGGCTGCAGCCACAGGGAACGGGGGTTCTGAGTTGGCAGGCCTCATTCCCGAAGCATCCACGGGCAGTTCCCCGAAGGGCTGACACCTGCTGCGCCTCAGCAGCCAGCCAACCTCCCTCCCTCTGGTCGGGCACTGCAAGCCACACAGCCACTTGTGTGCCATGTGTCCCTCCCTGGAGGCCGCAGCGCGTTTTGGGTTTTGGCGCGGACGGGCCCCTCTCGGCTTCCGTAGTCCATTTGCCCCCGGAGCCTGCCAGACCCCTGGCTCTAGGAGGCTGCCCAGGCGGCGCTGCCAACAGCCCCCAGGTGCTGGCTAGCCGCAGCGGCCGGCCACGTGGGGAGCACACACACCTGCGGGTGTCCCGGGGCTGAACACACGGACAGCCCCGCGCCTCCCCCGCGTTGCAAATAGGCCCCCCCGGGAAACCCTGCCCGCCCTAGGGGCTTGTCGGGCGGGGCCGATGCAGGGTGGGTGAGTGGGGAGGGCTGCTGCTGGCACACACACACTCCTGAAGCCCACTGGGGCGGTCCAAGGGCGATGACCTCGGAGCTCGGTCAGGGCTGTCCCAGCAGAGCTTTCTGAGGGTGAAAAGACATGCCCGCGGGCAATCAGGTGTTGCGGGCAGGCCCCGGGGGCGGGCCCTGCTGAGTCCCCGAGCGCCACCTGGGTTCCTGCCACCACCCTTGGGCCGGGATGAGGTGCCACCTTGTGCGTAGAAGCCCTGCAACAGGCAAGAAGCCCCCAAGGCCCGCGGCGCACCCGAACCTGGAGCCCCCTGGCCGGCTGCAGCCACAGGGAATGGGGGTTCTGAGTTGGCAGGCACCATTCCCGAAGCATCCACGGGCAGTTCCCCGAAGGGCTGACACCTGCTGCGCCTCAGCAGCCAGCCAACCTCCCTCCCTCTGGTCGGGCACTGCAAGCCACACAGCCACTTGTGTGCCTGTGTCCCTCCCTGCAGGCCGCAGCGCGTTTTGGGTTTTGGCGCGGACGGGCCCCAATCGGCTTCCGTAGTCCATTTGCCCCCAGAGCCTGCCAGACCCCTGGCTCTAGGAGGCTGCCCAGGCGGCCCTGCCAACAGCCCCCAGGTGCTGGCTAGCCGCAGCGGCCGGCCACGGGGGGAGCACACACACCTGCGTGTGTCCCCGGGCCGCACACACGGACTGACCCGCTCCTCCCCGCGATGCAAATAGGCCCCCTGGGAAGCCCCACCCGCCCTAGGGGCTTGTTGGGCGCGGCCAACTCACGGTGGGTGAGTGGGGAGGGCTGCTGCTGGCACACACCCACTCCTGAAGCCCACTGGGGCGGTCCAAGGGCGATGAGCTCGGAGCTCGGTCAGGGCTGTCCCAGCAGAGCTTTCTGAGGGTGGACGGACACGCCCGCGGGCAATCAGGTGTTGCGGGCAGGCCCCGGGGGCGGGCCCTGCTGAGTCCCCGAGCGCCACCTGGGTTCCTGCCACCACCCTTGGGCCGGGATGAGGTGGCACCTTGTGCGTAGAAGCCCTGCACACAGGCAAGAAGCCCCCAAGGCCCACGGCGCACCCGACCCTGGAGCCCCCTGGCCGGCTGCAGCCACAGGGAACGGGGGTTCTGAGTTGGCAGGCCCCATTCCCGAAGCATCCACGGGCAGTTCCCCGAAGGGCTGACACCTGCTGCGCCTCAGCAGCCAGCCAACCTCCCTCCCTCTGGTCGGGCACTGCAAGCCACACAGCCACTTGTGTGCCCTGTGTCCCTCCCTGGAGGCCGCAGCGCGTTTTGGGTTTTGGCGCGGACGGGCCCCTCTCGGCTTCCGTAGTCCATTTGCCCCCAGAGCCTGCCAGACCCCTGGCTCTAGGAGGCTGCCCAGGCGGCGCTGCCAACAGCCCCCAGGTGCTGGCTAGCCGCAGCGGCCGGCCACGGGGGGAGCACACACACCTGCGGGTGTCCCCGGGCCGCACACACGGACTGCCCCGCGCCTCCCCGCGTTGCAAATAGGCCCCCCCGGGAAGCCCTGCCCGCCCTAGGGGCTTGTAGGGCGGGGCCGATGCATGGTGGGTGAGTGGGGAGGGCTGCTGCTGGCACACACTCACTCCTGAAGCCCACTGGGGCGGTCCAAGAGCGATGAGCTCTGAGCTCAGTCAGGGCTGTCCCAGCAGAGCTTTCTGAGGGTGGACGGACACGCCCGCGGGCAATCAGGTGTTGCGGTCAGGCCCCGGGGGCAGGCCCTGCTGAGTCCCCGAGCGCCACCTGGGTTCCTACCACCACCCTTGGGCCGGGATGAGGTGGCACCTTGTGCGTAGAAGCCCTGCAACAGGCAAGAAGCCCCCAAGGCCCGTGGCGCACCCGACCCTGGAGCCCCCTGGCCGGCTGCAGCCACAGGGAACGGGGGTTCTGAGTTGGCAGGCCTCATTCCCGAAGCATCCACGGGCAGTTCCCCGAAGGGCTGACACCTGCTGCGCCTCAGCAGCCAGCCAACCTCCCTCCCTCTGGTCGGGCACTGCAAGCCACACAGCCACTTGTGTGCCATGTGTCCCTCCCTGGAGGCCGCAGCGCGTTTTGGGTTTTGGCGCGGACGGGCCCCTCTCGGCTTCCGTAGTCCATTTGCCCCCGGAGCCTGCCAGACCCCTGGCTCTAGGAGGCTGCCCAGGCGGCGCTGCCAACAGCCCCCAGGTGCTGGCTAGCCGCAGCGGCCGGCCACGTGGGGAGCACACACACCTGCGGGTGTCCCGGGGCTGAACACACGGACAGCCCCGCGCCTCCCCCGCGTTGCAAATAGGCCCCCCCGGGAAACCCTGCCCGCCCTAGGGGCTTGTCGGGCGGGGCCGATGCAGGGTGGGTGAGTGGGGAGGGCTGCTGCTGGCACACACACACTCCTGAAGCCCACTGGGGCGGTCCAAGGGCGATGACCTCGGAGCTCGGTCAGGGCTGTCCCAGCAGAGCTTTCTGAGGGTGAAAAGACATGCCCGCGGGCAATCAGGTGTTGCGGGCAGGCCCCGGGGGCGGGCCCTGCTGAGTCCCCGAGCGCCACCTGGGTTCCTGCCACCACCCTTGGGCCGGGATGAGGTGCCACCTTGTGCGTAGAAGCCCTGCAACAGGCAAGAAGCCCCAAGGCCCGTGGCGCACCCGACCCTGGAGCCCCCTGGCCGGCTGCAGCCACAGGGAACGGGGGTTCTCAGTTGGCAGGCCCCATTACCGAAGCATCCACGGGCAGTTCCCCGAAGGGCTGACACCTGCTGCGCCTCAGCAGCCAGCCAACCTCCCTCCCTCTGGTCGGGCACTGCAAGCCACACAGCCACTTGTGTGCCCTGTGTCCCTCCCTGGAGGCCGCAGCGCGTTTTGGGTTTTGGCGCGGACGGGCCCCTCTCGGCTTCCGTAGTGCATTTGCCCCCGGAGCCTGCCAGACCCCTGGCTCTAGGAGGCTGCCCAGGCGGCACTGCCAACAGCCCCCAGGTGCTGGCTAGCCGCAGCGGCCGGCCACGGGGGGAGCACACACACCTGCGGGTGTCCCCGGGCTGCACGCACGGACTGCCCCGCGCCTCCCTGCGTTGCAAATAGGCCCCCCGGGAAGCCCTGCCCGCCCTAGGGGCTTGTCGGGCAGGGCCGATGCATGGTGGGTGAGTGGGGAGGACTGCTGCTGGCACACACCCACTCCTGAAGCCCACTGGGGCGGTCCAAGGGCGATGAGCTCGGAGCTCAGTCAGGGCTGTCCCAGTAGAGCTTTCTGAGGGTGGACGGACACGCCCGCGGGCAATCAGGTGTTGCGGGCAGGCCCCGGGGGCGGGCCCTGCTGAGTCCCCGAGCGCCACCTGGGTTCCTGCCACCACCCTTGGGCCGGGATGAGGACACATCTTGTGCGTAGAAGCCCTGTACACAGGCAAGAAGCCCCCAAGGCCCGCGGCGCGACCAACCCTGGAGCCCCCTGGCCGGCTGCAGCCACAGGGAACGGGGGTTCTCAGTTGGCAGGCCCCATTACCGAAGCATCCACGGGCAGTTCCCTGAAGGGCTGACACCGGCTGCGCCTCAGCAGCCAGCCAACCTCCCTCCCTCTGGTCGGGCACTGCAAGCCACACAGCCACTTGTGTGCCCTGTGTCCCTCCCTGGAGGCCGCAGCGCGTTTTGGGTTTTGGCGCGGACGGGCCCCTCTCAGCTTCCGTATTCCATTTACCCCGGAGCCTGCCAGACCTCTGGCTCTAGGAGGCTGCCCAGGTGGCGCTGCCAACAGCCCCCAGGTGCTGGCAAGCCGCAGCGGCCGACCACGGGGGGAGCACACACACCTGCGGGTGTACCCGGGCCGCACGCACAGACTGCCCCGCGCCCCCCGCTTTGCAAATGGGCCCCCCCGGGAAGCCCCGCCCGCCCGAGGGGCTTGACGGGCGCGGCCAACTCACGGTGGGTGAGTGGGGAGGGCTGCTGCTGGCACACATCCACTCCTGAAGCCCACTGGGGCGGTCCAAGGGCGATGAGCTCGGAGCTAGGTCAGGGCTGTCCCAGCAGAGCTTTCTGAGGGTGAAAAGACACGCCCGCGGGCAATCAGGTGTTGCGGGCAGGCCCCGGGGGCGGGCCCTGCTGAGTCCCCGAGCGCCACCTGGGTTCCTGCCACCACCCTTGGGCCGGGATGAGGTGCCACCTTGTGCGTAGAAGCCCTGCAACAGGCAAGAAGCCCCCAAGGCCCGCGGCGCACCCGACCCTGGAGCCCCCTGGCCGGCTGCAGCCACAGGGAATGGGGGTTCTGAGTTGGCAGGCCCCATTCCCGAAGCATCCACGGGCAGTTCCCCGAAGGGCTGACACCTGCTGCGCCTCAGCAGCCAGCCAACCTCCCTCCCTCTGGTCGGGCACTGCAAGCCACACAGCCACTTGTGTGCCCTGTGTCCCTCCCTGCAGGCCGCAGCGCATTTTGGGTTTTGGCGCGGACGGGCCCCAATCGGCTTCCGTAGTCCATTTGCCCCCAGAGCCTGCCAGACCCCTGGCTCTAGGAGGCTGCCCAGGCGGCCCTGCCAACAGCCCCCAGGTGCTGGCTAGCCGCAGCGGCCGGCCACGGGGGGCGCACACACACGTGCAGGTGTCCCCGGGCCGCACACACGGACTGCCCCGCGCCTCCCCGCGTTGCAAATAGGCCCCCCCGGGAAGCCCTGCCCGCCCTAGGGGCTTGTCGGGCGGGGCCGATGCATGGTGGGTGAGTGGGGAGGGCTGCTGCTGGCACACACCCACTCCTGAAGCCCACTGGGGCGGTCCAAGGGCGATGAGCTCGGAGCTCAGTCAGGGCTGTCCCAGCAGAGCTTTCTGAGGGTGGATGGACACGCCCGCGGGCAATCAGGTGTTGGGGGCAGGCCCCGGGGGCGGGCCCTGCTGAGTCCCCGAGCGCCACCTGGGTTCCTGCCACAACCCTTGGGCCGGGATGAGGTGCCACATTGTGCGTAGAAGCCCTGCACACAGGCAAGAAGCCCCCAAGGCCCGCGGCGCACCCGACCCTGGAGCCCCCTGGCCGGCTGCAGCCACAGGGAACGGGGGTTCTGAGTTGCCAGGCCCCATTCCCGAAGCATCCACGGGCAGTTCCCCGAAGGGCTGACACCTGCTGCGCCTCAGCAGCCAGCCAACCTCCCTCCCTCTGGTCAGGCACTGCAAGCCACACAGCCACTTGTGTGCCCTGTGTCCCTCCCTGGAGGCCGCAGCGCGTTTTGGGTTTTGGTGCGGACGGGCCCCTCTCGGCTTCCGTAGTCCATTTGCCCCCAGAGCCTGCCAGACCCCTGGCTCTAGGAGGCTGCCCAGGCGGCCCTGCCAACAGCCCCCAGGTGCTGGCTAGCCGCAGCGGCCGGCCACGGGGGGAGCACACACACCTGCGTGTGTCCCCGGGCCGCACACACGGACTGACCCGCTCCTCCCCGCGATGCAAATAGGCCCCCTGGGAAGCCCCACCCGCCCTAGGGGCTTGTTGGGCGCGGCCAACTCACGGTGGGTGAGTGGGGAGGGCTGCTGCTGGCACACACCCACTCCTGAAGCCCACTGGGGCGGTCCAAGGGCGATGAGCTCGGAGCTCGGTCAGGGCTGTCCCAGCAGAGCTTTCTGAGGGTGGACGGACACGCCCGCGGGCAATCAGGTGTTGCGGGCAGGCCCCGGGGGCGGGCCCTGCTGAGTCCCCGAGCGCCACCTGGGTTCCTGCCACCACCCTTGGGCCGGGATGAGGTGGCACCTTGTGCGTAGAAGCCCTGCACACAGGCAAGAAGCCCCCAAGGCCCACGGCGCACCCGACCCTGGAGCCCCCTGGCCGGCTGCAGCCACAGGGAACGGGGGTTCTGAGTTGGCAGGCCCCATTCCCGAAGCATCCACGGGCAGTTCCCCGAAGGGCTGACACCTGCTGCGCCTCAGCAGCCAGCCAACCTCCCTCCCTCTGGTCGGGCACTGCAAGCCACACAGCCACTTGTGTGCCCTGTGTCCCTCCCTGGAGGCCGCAGCGCGTTTTGGGTTTTGGCGCGGACGGGCCCCTCTCGGCTTCCGTAGTCCATTTGCCCCCAGAGCCTGCCAGACCCCTGGCTCTAGGAGGCTGCCCAGGCGGCGCTGCCAACAGCCCCCAGGTGCTGGCTAGCCGCAGCGGCCGGCCACGGGGGGAGCACACACACCTGCGGGTGTCCCCGGGCCGCACACACGGACTGCCCCGCGCCTCCCCGCGTTGCAAATAGGCCCCCCCGGGAAGCCCTGCCCGCCCTAGGGGCTTGTAGGGCGGGGCCGATGCATGGTGGGTGAGTGGGGAGGGCTGCTGCTGGCACACACTCACTCCTGAAGCCCACTGGGGCGGTCCAAGAGCGATGAGCTCTGAGCTCAGTCAGGGCTGTCCCAGCAGAGCTTTCTGAGGGTGGAAGGACACGCCCGCGGGCAATCAGGTGTTGCGGTCAGGCCCCGGGGGCAGGCCCTGCTGAGTCCCCGAGCGCCACCTGGGTTCCTACCACCACCCTTGGGCCGGGATGAGGTGGCACCTTGTGCGTAGAAGCCCTGCAACAGGCAAGAAGCCCCCAAGGCCCGTGGCGCACCCGACCCTGGAGCCCCCTGGCCGGCTGCAGCCACAGGGAACGGGGGTTCTGAGTTGGCAGGCCTCATTCCCGAAGCATCCACGGGCAGTTCCCCGAAGGGCTGACACCTGCTGCGCCTCAGCAGCCAGACAACCTCCCTCCCTCTGGTCGGGCACTGCAAGCCACACAGCCACTTGTGTGCCATGTGTCCCTCCCTGGAGGCCGCAGCGCGTTTTGGGTTTTGGCGCGGACGGGCCCCTCTCGGCTTCCGTAGTCCATTTGCCCCCGGAGCCTGCCAGACCCCTGGCTCTAGGAGGCTGCCCAGGCGGCGCTGCCAACAGCCCCCAGGTGCTGGCTAGCCGCAGCGGCCGGCCACGTGGGGAGCACACACACCTGCGGGTGTCCCGGGGCTGAACACACGGACAGCCCCGCGCCTCCCCCGCGTTGCAAATAGGCCCCCCCGGGAAACCCTGCCCGCCCTAGGGGCTTGTCGGGCGGGGCCGATGCAGGGTGGGTGAGTGGGGAGGGCTGCTGCTGGCACACACACACTCCTGAAGCCCACTGGGGCGGTCCAAGGGCGATGAGCTCGGAGCTCGGTCAGGGCTGTCCCAGCAGAGCTTTCTGAGGGTGAAAAGACACGCCCGCGGGCAATCAGGTGTTGCAGGCAGGCCCCGGGGGCGGGCCCTGCTGAGTCCCCGAGCGCCACCTGGGTTCCTGCCACCACCCTTGGGCCGGGATGAGGTGGCACCTTGTGCTTAGAAGCCCTGCAACAGGCAAGAAGCCCCCAAGGCCCGCGGCGCACCCGACCCTGGAGCCCCCTGGCCGGCTGCAGCCACAGGGAATGGGTTTCTGAGTTGGGAGGCCCCATTCCCGAAGCATCCACGGGCAGTTCCCCGAAGGGCTGACACCTGCTGCGCCTCAGCAGCCAGCCAACCTCCCTCCCTCTGGTCGGGCACTGCAAGCCACACAGCCACTTGTGTGCCCTGTGTCCCTCCCTGGAGGCCGCAGCGCGTTTTGGGTTTTGGCGCGGACGGGCCCCTCTCGGCTTCCGTAGTCCATTTGCCCCCAGAGCCTGCCAGACCCCTGGCTCTAGGAGGCTGCCCAGGCGGCGCTGCCAACAGCCCCCAGGTGCTGGCTAGCCGCAGCGGCCGGCCACGGGGGGAGCACACACACCTGCGGGTGTCCCCGGGCCGCACACACGGACTGCCCCGCGCCTCCCCGCGTTGCAAATAGGCCCCCCCGGGAAGCCCTGCCCGCCCTAGGGGCTTGTAGGGCGGGGCCGATGCATGGTGGGTGAGTGGGGAGGGCTGCTGCTGGCACACACCCACTCCTGAAGCCCACTGGGGCGGTCCAAGAGCGATGAGCTCTGAGCTCAGTCAGGGCTGTCCCAGCAGAGCTTTCTGAGGGTGGACGGACACGCCCGCGGGCAATCAGGTGTTGCGGTCAGGCCCCGGGGGCAGGCCCTGCTGAGTCCCCGAGCGCCACCTGGGTTCCTACCACCACCCTTGGGCCGGGATGAGGTGGCACCTTGTGCGTAGAAGCCCTGCAACAGGCAAGAAGCCCCCAAGGCCCGTGGCGCACCCGACCCTGGAGCCCCCTGGCCGGCTGCAGCCACAGGGAACGGGGGTTCTGAGTTGGCAGGCCTCATTCCCGAAGCATCCACGGGCAGTTCCCCGAAGGGCTGACACCTGCTGCGCCTCAGCAGCCAGCCAACCTCCCTCCCTCTGGTCGGGCACTGCAAGCCACACAGCCACTTGTGTGCCATGTGTCCCTCCCTGGAGGCCGCAGCGCGTTTTGGGTTTTGGCGCGGACGGGCCCCTCTCGGCTTCCGTAGTCCATTTGCCCCCGGAGCCTGCCAGACCCCTGGCTCTAGGAGGCTGCCCAGGCGGCGCTGCCAACAGCCCCCAGGTGCTGGCTAGCCGCAGCGGCCGGCCACGTGGGGAGCACACACACCTGCGGGTGTCCCGGGGCTGAACACACGGACAGCCCCGCGCCTCCCCCGCGTTGCAAATAGGCCCCCCCGGGAAACCCTGCCCGCCCTAGGGGCTTGTCGGGCGGGGCCGATGCAGGGTGGGTGAGTGGGGAGGGCTGCTGCTGGCACACACACACTCCTGAAGCCCACTGGGGCGGTCCAAGGGCGATGACCTCGGAGCTCGGTCAGGGCTGTCCCAGCAGAGCTTTCTGAGGGTGAAAAGACATGCCCGCGGGCAATCAGGTGTTGCGGGCAGGCCCCGGGGGCGGGCCCTGCTGAGTCCCCGAGCGCCACCTGGGTTCCTGCCACCACCCTTGGGCCGGGATGAGGTGCCACCTTGTGCGTAGAAGCCCTGCAACAGGCAAGAAGCCCCCAAGGCCCGCGGCGCACCCGAACCTGGAGCCCCCTGGCCGGCTGCAGCCACAGGGAATGGGGGTTCTGAGTTGGCAGGCACCATTCCCGAAGCATCCACGGGCAGTTCCCCGAAGGGCTGACACCTGCTGCGCCTCAGCAGCCAGCCAACCTCCCTCCCTCTGGTCGGGCACTGCAAGCCACACAGCCACTTGTGTGCCCTGTGTCCCTCCCTGCAGGCCGCAGCGCGTTTTGGGTTTTGGCGCGGACGGGCCCCAATCGGCTTCCGTAGTCCATTTGCCCCCAGAGCCTGCCAGACCCCTGGCTCTAGGAGGCTGCCCAGGCGGCCCTGCCAACAGCCCCCAGGTGCTGGCTAGCCGCAGCGGCCGGCCACGGGGGGAGCACACACACCTGCGTGTGTCCCCGGGCCGCACACACGGACTGACCCGCTCCTCCCCGCGATGCAAATAGGCCCCCTGGGAAGCCCCACCCGCCCTAGGGGCTTGTTGGGCGCGGCCAACTCACGGTGGGTGAGTGGGGAGGGCTGCTGCTGGCACACACCCACTCCTGAAGCCCACTGGGGCGGTCCAAGGGCGATGAGCTCGGAGCTCGGTCAGGGCTGTCCCAGCAGAGCTTTCTGAGGGTGGACGGACACGCCCGCGGGCAATCAGGTGTTGCGGGCAGGCCCCGGGGGCGGGCCCTGCTGAGTCCCCGAGCGCCACCTGGGTTCCTGCCACCACCCTTGGGCCGGGATGAGGTGGCACCTTGTGCGTAGAAGCCCTGCACACAGGCAAGAAGCCCCCAAGGCCCACGGCGCACCCGACCCTGGAGCCCCCTGGCCGGCTGCAGCCACAGGGAACGGGGGTTCTGAGTTGGCAGGCCCCATTCCCGAAGCATCCACGGGCAGTTCCCCGAAGGGCTGACACCTGCTGCGCCTCAGCAGCCAGCCAACCTCCCTCCCTCTGGTCGGGCACTGCAAGCCACACAGCCACTTGTGTGCCCTGTGTCCCTCCCTGGAGGCCGCAGCGCGTTTTGGGTTTTGGCGCGGACGGGCCCCTCTCGGCTTCCGTAGTCCATTTGCCCCCAGAGCCTGCCAGACCCCTGGCTCTAGGAGGCTGCCCAGGCGGCGCTGCCAACAGCCCCCAGGTGCTGGCTAGCCGCAGCGGCCGGCCACGGGGGGAGCACACACACCTGCGGGTGTCCCCGGGCCGCACACACGGACTGCCCCGCGCCTCCCCGCGTTGCAAATAGGCCCCCCCGGGAAGCCCTGCCCGCCCTAGGGGCTTGTAGGGCGGGGCCGATGCATGGTGGGTGAGTGGGGAGGGCTGCTGCTGGCACACACTCACTCCTGAAGCCCACTGGGGCGGTCCAAGAGCGATGAGCTCTGAGCTCAGTCAGGGCTGTCCCAGCAGAGCTTTCTGAGGGTGGACGGACACGCCCGCGGGCAATCAGGTGTTGCGGTCAGGCCCCGGGGGCAGGCCCTGCTGAGTCCCCGAGCGCCACCTGGGTTCCTACCACCACCCTTGGGCCGGGATGAGGTGGCACCTTGTGCGTAGAAGCCCTGCAACAGGCAAGAAGCCCCCAAGGCCCGTGGCGCACCCGACCCTGGAGCCCCCTGGCCGGCTGCAGCCACAGGGAACGGGGGTTCTGAGTTGGCAGGCCTCATTCCCGAAGCATCCACGGGCAGTTCCCCGAAGGGCTGACACCTGCTGCGCCTCAGCAGCCAGACAACCTCCCTCCCTCTGGTCGGGCACTGCAAGCCACACAGCCACTTGTGTGCCATGTGTCCCTCCCTGGAGGCCGCAGCGCGTTTTGGGTTTTGGCGCGGACGGGCCCCTCTCGGCTTCCGTAGTCCATTTGCCCCCGGAGCCTGCCAGACCCCTGGCTCTAGGAGGCTGCCCAGGCGGCGCTGCCAACAGCCCCCAGGTGCTGGCTAGCCGCAGCGGCCGGCCACGTGGGGAGCACACACACCTGCGGGTGTCCCGGGGCTGAACACACGGACAGCCCCGCGCCTCCCCCGCGTTGCAAATAGGCCCCCCCGGGAAACCCTGCCCGCCCTAGGGGCTTGTCGGGCGGGGCCGATGCAGGGTGGGTGAGTGGGGAGGGCTGCTGCTGGCACACACACACTCCTGAAGCCCACTGGGGCGGTCCAAGGGCGATGACCTCGGAGCTCGGTCAGGGCTGTCCCAGCAGAGCTTTCTGAGGGTGAAAAGACATGCCCGCGGGCAATCAGGTGTTGCGGGCAGGCCCCGGGGGCGGGCCCTGCTGAGTCCCCGAGCGCCACCTGGGTTCCTGCCACCACCCTTGGGCCGGGATGAGGTGCCACCTTGTGCGTAGAAGCCCTGCAACAGGCAAGAAGCCCCCAAGGCCCGCGGCGCACCCGAACCTGGAGCCCCCTGGCCGGCTGCAGCCACAGGGAATGGGGGTTCTGAGTTGGCAGGCACCATTCCCGAAGCATCCACGGGCAGTTCCCCGAAGGGCTGACACCTGCTGCGCCTCAACAGCCAGCCAACCTCCCTCCCTCTGGTCGGGCACTGCAAGCCACACAGCCACTTGTGTGCCCTGTGTCCCTCCCTGCAGGCCGCAGCGCGTTTTGGGTTTTGGCGCGGACGGGCCCCAATCGGCTTCCGTAGTCCATTTGCCCCCAGAGCCTGCCAGACCCCTGGCTCTAGGAGGCTGCCCAGGCGGCCCTGCCAACAGCCCCCAGGTGCTGGCTAGCCGCAGCGGCCGGCCACGGGGGGAGCACACACACCTGCGTGTGTCCCCGGGCCGCACACACGGACTGACCCGCTCCTCCCCGCGATGCAAATAGGCCCCCTGGGAAGCCCCACCCGCCCTAGGGGCTTGTTGGGCGCGGCCAACTCACGGTGGGTGAGTGGGGAGGGCTGCTGCTGGCACACACCCACTCCTGAAGCCCACTGGGGCGGTCCAAGGGCGATGAGCTCGGAGCTCGGTCAGGGCTGTCCCAGCAGAGCTTTCTGAGGGTGGACGGACACGCCCGCGGGCAATCAGGTGTTGCGGGCAGGCCCCGGGGGCGGGCCCTGCTGAGTCCCCGAGCGCCACCTGGGTTCCTGCCACCACCCTTGGGCCGGGATGAGGTGCCACCTTGTGCGTAGAAGCCCTGCACACAGGCAAGAAGCCCCCAAGGCCCACGGCGCACCCGACCCTGGAGCCCCCTGGCCGGCTGCAGCCACAGGGAACGGGGGTTCTGAGTTGGCAGGCCCCATTCCCGAAGCATCCACGGGCAGTTCCCCGAAGGGCTGACACCTGCTGCGCCTCAGCAGCCAGCCAACCTCCCTCCCTCTGGTCGGGCACTGCAAGCCACACAGCCACTTGTGTGCCCTGTGTCCCTCCCTGGAGGCCGCAGCGCGTTTTGGGTTTTGGCGCGGACGGGCCCCTCTCGGCTTCCGTAGTGCATTTGCCCCCGGAGCCTGCCAGACCCCTGGCTCTAGGAGGCTGCCCAGGCGGCACTGCCAACAGCCCCCAGGTGCTGGCTAGCCGCAGCGGCCGGCCACGGGGGGAGCACACACACCTGCGGGTGTCCCCGGGCTGCACGCACGGACTGCCCCGCGCCTCCCTGCGTTGCAAATAGGCCCCCCGGGAAGCCCTGCCCGCCCTAGGGGCTTGTCGGGCAGGGCCGATGCATGGTGGGTGAGTGGGGAGGACTGCTGCTGGCACACACCCACTCCTGAAGCCCACTGGGGCGGTCCAAGGGCGATGAGCTCGGAGCTCAGTCAGGGCTGTCCCAGTAGAGCTTTCTGAGGGTGGACGGACACGCCCGCGGGCAATCAGGTGTTGCGGGCAGGCCCCGGGGGCGGGCCCTGCTGAGTCCCCGAGCGCCACCTGGGTTCCTGCCACCACCCTTGGGCCGGGATGAGGACACATCTTGTGCGTAGAAGCCCTGTACACAGGCAAGAAGCCCCCAAGGCCCGCGGCGCGACCAACCCTGGAGCCCCCTGGCCGGCTGCAGCCACAGGGAACGGGGGTTCTCAGTTGGCAGGCCCCATTACCGAAGCATCCACGGGCAGTTCCCTGAAGGGCTGACACCGGCTGCGCCTCAGCAGCCAGCCAACCTCCCTCCCTCTGGTCGGGCACTGCAAGCCACACAGCCACTTGTGTGCCCTGTGTCCCTCCCTGGAGGCCGCAGCGCGTTTTGGGTTTTGGCGCGGACGGGCCCCTCTCAGCTTCCGTATTCCATTTACCCCGGAGCCTGCCAGACCTCTGGCTCTAGGAGGCTGCCCAGGTGGCGCTGCCAACAGCCCCCAGGTGCTGGCAAGCCGCAGCGGCCGACCACGGGGGGAGCACACACACCTGCGGGTGTACCCGGGCCGCACGCACAGACTGCCCCGCGCCCCCCGCTTTGCAAATGGGCCCCCCCGGGAAGCCCCGCCCGCCCGAGGGGCTTGACGGGCGCGGCCAACTCACGGTGGGTGAGTGGGGAGGGCTGCTGCTGGCACACATCCACTCCTGAAGCCCACTGGGGCGGTCCAAGGGCGATGAGCTCGGAGCTAGGTCAGGGCTGTCCCAGCAGAGCTTTCTGAGGGTGAAAAGACACGCCCGCGGGCAATCAGGTGTTGCGGGCAGGCCCCGGGGGCGGGCCCTGCTGAGTCCCCGAGCGCCACCTGGGTTCCTGCCACCACCCTTGGGCCGGGATGAGGTGCCACCTTGTGCGTAGAAGCCCTGCAACAGGCAAGAAGCCCCCAAGGCCCGCGGCGCACCCGACCCTGGAGCCCCCTGGCCGGCTGCAGCCACAGGGAATGGGGGTTCTGAGTTGGCAGGCCCCATTCCCGAAGCATCCACGGGCAGTTCCCCGAAGGGCTGACACCTGCTGCGCCTCAGCAGCCAGCCAACCTCCCTCCCTCTGGTCGGGCACTGCAAGCCACACAGCCACTTGTGTGCCCTGTGTCCCTCCCTGCAGGCCGCAGCGCGTTTTGGGTTTTGGCGCGGACGGGCCCCAATCGGCTTCCGTAGTCCATTTGCCCCCAGAGCCTGCCAGACCCCTGGCTCTAGGAGGCTGCCCAGGCGGCCCTGCCAACAGCCCCCAGGTGCTGGCTAGCCGCAGCGGCCGGCCACGGGGGGCGCACACACACGTGCAGGTGTCCCCGGGCCGCACACACGGACTGCCCCGCGCCTCCCCGCGTTGCAAATAGGCCCCCCCGGGAAGCCCTGCCCGCCCTAGGGGCTTGTCGGGCGGGGCCGATGCATGGTGGGTGAGTGGGGAGGGCTGCTGCTGGCACACACCCACTCCTGAAGCCCACTGGGGCGGTCCAAGGGCGATGAGCTCGGAGCTCAGTCAGGGCTGTCCCAGCAGAGCTTTCTGAGGGTGGATGGACACGCCCGCGGGCAATCAGGTGTTGGGGGCAGGCCCCGGGGGCGGGCCCTGCTGAGTCCCCGAGCGCCACCTGGGTTCCTGCCACAACCCTTGGGCCGGGATGAGGTGCCACATTGTGCGTAGAAGCCCTGCACACAGGCAAGAAGCCCCCAAGGCCCGCGGCGCACCCGACCCTGGAGCCCCCTGGCCGGCTGCAGCCACAGGGAACGGGGGTTCTGAGTTGCCAGGCCCCATTCCCGAAGCATCCACGGGCAGTTCCCCGAAGGGCTGACACCTGCTGCGCCTCAGCAGCCAGCCAACCTCCCTCCCTCTGGTCAGGCACTGCAAGCCACACAGCCACTTGTGTGCCCTGTGTCCCTCCCTGGAGGCCGCAGCGCGTTTTGGGTTTTGGTGCGGACGGGCCCCTCTCGGCTTCCGTAGTCCATTTGCCCCCAGAGCCTGCCAGACCCCTGGCTCTAGGAGGCTGCCCAGGCGGCCCTGCCAACAGCCCCCAGGTGCTGGCTAGCCGCAGCGGCCGGCCACGGGGGGAGCACACACACCTGCGTGTGTCCCCGGGCCGCACACACGGACTGACCCGCTCCTCCCCGCGATGCAAATAGGCCCCCTGGGAAGCCCCACCCGCCCTAGGGGCTTGTTGGGCGCGGCCAACTCACGGTGGGTGAGTGGGGAGGGCTGCTGCTGGCACACACCCACTCCTGAAGCCCACTGGGGCGGTCCAAGGGCGATGAGCTCGGAGCTCGGTCAGGGCTGTCCCAGCAGAGCTTTCTGAGGGTGGACGGACACGCCCGCGGGCAATCAGGTGTTGCGGGCAGGCCCCGGGGGCGGGCCCTGCTGAGTCCCCGAGCGCCACCTGGGTTCCTGCCACCACCCTTGGGCCGGGATGAGGTGGCACCTTGTGCGTAGAAGCCCTGCACACAGGCAAGAAGCCCCCAAGGCCCACGGCGCACCCGACCCTGGAGCCCCCTGGCCGGCTGCAGCCACAGGGAACGGGGGTTCTGAGTTGGCAGGCCCCATTCCCGAAGCATCCACGGGCAGTTCCCCGAAGGGCTGACACCTGCTGCGCCTCAGCAGCCAGCCAACCTCCCTCCCTCTGGTCGGGCACTGCAAGCCACACAGCCACTTGTGTGCCCTGTGTCCCTCCCTGGAGGCCGCAGCGCGTTTTGGGTTTTGGCGCGGACGGGCCCCTCTCGGCTTCCGTAGTCCATTTGCCCCCAGAGCCTGCCAGACCCCTGGCTCTAGGAGGCTGCCCAGGCGGCGCTGCCAACAGCCCCCAGGTGCTGGCTAGCCGCAGCGGCCGGCCACGGGGGGAGCACACACACCTGCGGGTGTCCCCGGGCCGCACACACGGACTGCCCCGCGCCTCCCCGCGTTGCAAATAGGCCCCCCCGGGAAGCCCTGCCCGCCCTAGGGGCTTGTAGGGCGGGGCCGATGCATGGTGGGTGAGTGGGGAGGGCTGCTGCTGGCACACACTCACTCCTGAAGCCCACTGGGGCGGTCCAAGAGCGATGAGCTCTGAGCTCAGTCAGGGCTGTCCCAGCAGAGCTTTCTGAGGGTGGACGGACACGCCCGCGGGCAATCAGGTGTTGCGGTCAGGCCCCGGGGGCAGGCCCTGCTGAGTCCCCGAGCGCCACCTGGGTTCCTACCACCACCCTTGGGCCGGGATGAGGTGGCACCTTGTGCGTAGAAGCCCTGCAACAGGCAAGAAGCCCCCAAGGCCCGTGGCGCACCCGACCCTGGAGCCCCCTGGCCGGCTGCAGCCACAGGGAACGGGGGTTCTGAGTTGGCAGGCCTCATTCCCGAAGCATCCACGGGCAGTTCCCCGAAGGGCTGACACCTGCTGCGCCTCAGCAGCCAGACAACCTCCCTCCCTCTGGTCGGGCACTGCAAGCCACACAGCCACTTGTGTGCCATGTGTCCCTCCCTGGAGGCCGCAGCGCGTTTTGGGTTTTGGCGCGGACGGGCCCCTCTCGGCTTCCGTAGTCCATTTGCCCCCGGAGCCTGCCAGACCCCTGGCTCTAGGAGGCTGCCCAGGCGGCGCTGCCAACAGCCCCCAGGTGCTGGCTAGCCGCAGCGGCCGGCCACGTGGGGAGCACACACACCTGCGGGTGTCCCGGGGCTGAACACACGGACAGCCCCGCGCCTCCCCCGCGTTGCAAATAGGCCCCCCCGGGAAACCCTGCCCGCCCTAGGGGCTTGTCGGGCGGGGCCGATGCAGGGTGGGTGAGTGGGGAGGGCTGCTGCTGGCACACACACACTCCTGAAGCCCACTGGGGCGGTCCAAGGGCGATGACCTCGGAGCTCGGTCAGGGCTGTCCCAGCAGAGCTTTCTGAGGGTGAAAAGACATGCCCGCGGGCAATCAGGTGTTGCGGGCAGGCCCCGGGGGCGGGCCCTGCTGAGTCCCCGAGCGCCACCTGGGTTCCTGCCACCACCCTTGGGCCGGGATGAGGTGCCACCTTGTGCGTAGAAGCCCTGCAACAGGCAAGAAGCCCCCAAGGCCCGCGGCGCACCCGAACCTGGAGCCCCCTGGCCGGCTGCAGCCACAGGGAATGGGGGTTCTGAGTTGGCAGGCACCATTCCCGAAGCATCCACGGGCAGTTCCCCGAAGGGCTGACACCTGCTGCGCCTCAACAGCCAGCCAACCTCCCTCCCTCTGGTCGGGCACTGCAAGCCACACAGCCACTTGTGTGCCCTGTGTCCCTCCCTGCAGGCCGCAGCGCGTTTTGGGTTTTGGCGCGGACGGGCCCCAATCGGCTTCCGTAGTCCATTTGCCCCCAGAGCCTGCCAGACCCCTGGCTCTAGGAGGCTGCCCAGGCGGCCCTGCCAACAGCCCCCAGGTGCTGGCTAGCCGCAGCGGCCGGCCACGGGGGGAGCACACACACCTGCGTGTGTCCCCGGGCCGCACACACGGACTGACCCGCTCCTCCCCGCGATGCAAATAGGCCCCCTGGGAAGCCCCACCCGCCCTAGGGGCTTGTTGGGCGCGGCCAACTCACGGTGGGTGAGTGGGGAGGGCTGCTGCTGGCACACACCCACTCCTGAAGCCCACTGGGGCGGTCCAAGGGCGATGAGCTCGGAGCTCGGTCAGGGCTGTCCCAGCAGAGCTTTCTGAGGGTGGACGGACACGCCCGCGGGCAATCAGGTGTTGCGGGCAGGCCCCGGGGGCGGGCCCTGCTGAGTCCCCGAGCGCCACCTGGGTTCCTGCCACCACCCTTGGGCCGGGATGAGGTGCCACCTTGTGCGTAGAAGCCCTGCACACAGGCAAGAAGCCCCCAAGGCCCACGGCGCACCCGACCCTGGAGCCCCCTGGTCGGCTGCAGCCACAGGGAACGGGGGTTCTGAGTTGGCAGGCCCCATTCCCGAAGCATCCACGGGCAGTTCCCCGAAGGGCTGACACCTGCTGCGCCTCAGCAGCCAGCCAACCTCCCTCCCTCTGGTCGGGCACTGCAAGCCACACAGCCACTTGTGTGCCCTGTGTCCCTCCCTGGAGGCCGCAGCGCGTTTTGGGTTTTGGCGCGGACGGGCCCCTCTCGGCTTCCGTAGTGCATTTGCCCCCGGAGCCTGCCAGACCCCTGGCTCTAGGAGGCTGCCCAGGCGGCACTGCCAACAGCCCCCAGGTGCTGGCTAGCCGCAGCGGCCGGCCACGGGGGGAGCACACACACCTGCGGGTGTCCCCGGGCTGCACGCACGGACTGCCCCGCGCCTCCCTGCGTTGCAAATAGGCCCCCCGGGAAGCCCTGCCCGCCCTAGGGGCTTGTCGGGCAGGGCCGATGCATGGTGGGTGAGTGGGGAGGACTGCTGCTGGCACACACCCACTCCTGAAGCCCACTGGGGCGGTCCAAGGGCGATGAGCTCGGAGCTCAGTCAGGGCTGTCCCAGTAGAGCTTTCTGAGGGTGGACGGACACGCCCGCGGGCAATCAGGTGTTGCGGGCAGGCCCCGGGGGCGGGCCCTGCTGAGTCCCCGAGCGCCACCTGGGTTCCTGCCACCACCCTTGGGCCGGGATGAGGACACATCTTGTGCGTAGAAGCCCTGTACACAGGCAAGAAGCCCCCAAGGCCCGCGGCGCGACCAACCCTGGAGCCCCCTGGCCGGCTGCAGCCACAGGGAACGGGGGTTCTCAGTTGGCAGGCCCCATTACCGAAGCATCCACGGGCAGTTCCCTGAAGGGCTGACACCGGCTGCGCCTCAGCAGCCAGCCAACCTCCCTCCCTCTGGTCGGGCACTGCAAGCCACACAGCCACTTGTGTGCCCTGTGTCCCTCCCTGGAGGCCGCAGCGCGTTTTGGGTTTTGGCGCGGACGGGCCCCTCTCAGCTTCCGTATTCCATTTACCCCGGAGCCTGCCAGACCTCTGGCTCTAGGAGGCTGCCCAGGTGGCGCTGCCAACAGCCCCCAGGTGCTGGCAAGCCGCAGCGGCCGACCACGGGGGGAGCACACACACCTGCGGGTGTACCCGGGCCGCACGCACAGACTGCCCCGCGCCCCCCGCTTTGCAAATGGGCCTCCCCGGGAAGCCCCGCCCGCCCGAGGGGCTTGACGGGCGCGGCCAACTCACGGTGGGTGAGTGGGGAGGGCTGCTGCTGGCACACATCCACTCCTGAAGCCCACTGGGGCGGTCCAAGGGCGATGAGCTCGGAGCTCGGTCAGGGCTGTCCCAGCAGAGCTTTCTGAGGGTGAAAAGACACGCCCGCGGGCAATCAGGTGTTGCGGGCAGGCCCCGGGGGCGGGCCCTGCTGAGTCCCCGAGCGCCACCTGGGTTCCTGCCACCACCCTTGGGCCGGGATGAGGTGCCACCTTGTGCGTAGAAGCCCTGCAACAGGCAAGAAGCCCCCAAGGCCCGCGGCGCACCCGACCCTGGAGCCCCCTGGCCGGCTGCAGCCACAGGGAATGGGGGTTCTGAGTTGGCAGGCCCCATTCCCGAAGCATCCACGGGCAGTTCCCCGAAGGGCTGACACCTGCTGCGCCTCAGCAGCCAGCCAACCTCCCTCCCTCTGGTCGGGCACTGCAAGCCACACAGCCACTTGTGTGCCCTGTGTCCCTCCCTGCAGGCCGCAGCGCGTTTTGGGTTTTGGCGCGGACGGGCCCCAATCGGCTTCCGTAGTCCATTTGCCCCCAGAGCCTGCCAGACCCCTGGCTCTAGGAGGCTGCCCAGGCGGCCCTGCCAACAGCCCCCAGGTGCTGGCTAGCCGCAGCGGCCGGCCACGGGGGGCGCACACACACGTGCAGGTGTCCCCGGGCCGCACACACGGACTGCCCCGCGCCTCCCCGCGTTGCAAATAGGCCCCCCCGGGAAGCCCTGCCCGCCCTAGGGGCTTGTCGGGCGGGGCCGATGCATGGTGGGTGAGTGGGGAGGGCTGCTGCTGGCACACACCCACTCCTGAAGCCCACTGGGGCGGTCCAAGGGCGATGAGCTCGGAGCTCAGTCAGGGCTGTCCCAGCAGAGCTTTCTGAGGGTGGATGGACACGCCCGCGGGCAATCAGGTGTTGGGGGCAGGCCCCGGGGGCGGGCCCTGCTGAGTCCCCGAGCGCCACCTGGGTTCCTGCCACAACCCTTGGGCCGGGATGAGGTGCCACATTGTGCGTAGAAGCCCTGCACACAGGCAAGAAGCCCCCAAGGCCCGCGGCGCACCCGACCCTGGAGCCCCCTGGCCGGCTGCAGCCACAGGGAACGGGGGTTCTGAGTTGCCAGGCCCCATTCCCGAAGCATCCACGGGCAGTTCCCCGAAGGGCTGACACCTGCTGCGCCTCAGCAGCCAGCCAACCTCCCTCCCTCTGGTCAGGCACTGCAAGCCACACAGCCACTTGTGTGCCCTGTGTCCCTCCCTGGAGGCCGCAGCGCGTTTTGGGTTTTGGTGCGGACGGGCCCCTCTCGGCTTCCGTAGTCCATTTGCCCCCGGAGCCTGCCAGACCCCTGACTCTAGGAGGTTGCCCAGGCGGCGCTGTCAACAGCCCCCAGGTGCTGTCTAGCCGCAGCGGCCGACCACGGGGGGAGCACACACACCTGCGGGTGTCCCCGGGCCGCACACCCGGACTGCCCCGCGCCTCCCCGCGTTGCAAATAGGCCCCCCGGGAAGCCCTGCCCGCCCTAGGGGCTTGTCGGGCGGGGCCGATGCATGGTGGGTGAGTGGGGAGGGCTGCTGCTGGCACACACCCACTCCTGAAGCCCACTGGGGCGGTCCAAGGGCGATGAGCTCGGAGCTCGGTCAGGGCTGTCCCAGCAGAGCTTTCTGAGGGTGGACGGACATGCCCGCGGGGAATCAGGTGTTGCGGGCAGGCCCCGGGGACGGGCCCTGCTGAGTCCCCGAGCGCCACCTGGGTTCCTGCCACCACCCTTGGGCCGGGATGAGGTGCCACCTTGTGCGTAGAAGCCCTGCAACAGGCAAGAAGCACCCAAGGTCCGCGGCGCACCCGACCCTGGAGCCCCGTGGCCGGCTGCAGCCACAGGAATGGGGTTTCTGAGTTGGCAGGCCCCATTCCCGAAGCATCCACGGGCAGTTCCCCGAAGGGCTGACACCGGCTGCGCCTCAGCAGCCAGCCAACCTCCCTCCCTCTGGTCGGGCACTGCAAGCCACACAGCCACTTGTGTGCCCTGTGTCCCTCCCTGGAGGCCGCAGCGCGTTTTGGGTTTTGGCGCGGACGGGCCCCTCTCGGCTTCCGTAGTCCATTTGCCCCCGGAGCCTGCCAGACCCCTGGCTCTAGGAGGCTGCCCAGGCGGCGCTGCCAACAGCCCCCAGGTGCTGGCTAGCCGCAGCGGCCGGCCACGAGGAGAGCACACACACCTGCGGGTGTCCCCGGGCCGCACACACGGACTGCCTCGCGCCTCCCCGCGTTGCAAATAGGCCTCCCGGGAAGCCCTGCCCGCCCTAGGGGCTTATCGGGCGGGGCCGATGCCTGGTGGGTGAGTGGGGAGGGCTGCTGCTGGCACAAACCCACTCCTGAAGCCCACTGGGGCGGTTCAAGGGCGATGAGCTCAGAGCTCGGTCAGGGCTGTCCCAGCAGAGCTTTCTGAGGGTGAAAAGACACGCCCGCGGGCAATCAGGTGTTGCAGGCAGGCCCCGGGGGCGGGCCCTGCTGAGTCCCCGAGCGCCACCTGGGTTCCTGCCACCACCCTTGGGCCGGGATGAGGTGGCACCTTGTGCGTAGAAGCCCTGCAACAGGCAAGAAGCCCCCAAGGCCCGCGGCGCACCCGACCCTGGAGCCCCCTGGCCGGCTGCAGCCACAGGGAATGGGTTTCTGAGTTGGCAGGCCCCATTCCCGAAGCATCCACGGGCAGTTCCCCGAAGGGCTGACACCTGCTGCGCCTCAGCAGCCAGCCAACCTCCCTCCCTCTGGTCGGGCACTGCAAGCCACACAGCCACTTGTGTGCCCTGTGTCCCTCCCTGGAGGCCGCAGCGCGTTTTGGGTTTTGGCGCGGACGGGCCCCTCTCGGCTTCCGTAGTCCATTTGCCCCCAGAGCCTGCCAGACCCCTGGCTCTAGGAGGCTGCCCAGGCGGCGCTGCCAACAGCCCCCAGGTGCTGGCTAGCCGCAGCGGCCGGCCACGGGGGGAGCACACACACCTGCGGGTGTCCCCGGGCCGCACACACGGACTGCCCCGCGCCTCCCCGCGTTGCAAATAGGCCCCCCCGGGAAGCCCTGCCCGCCCTAGGGGCTTGTAGGGCGGGGCCGATGCATGGTGGGTGAGTGGGGAGGGCTGCTGCTGGCACACACCCACTCCTGAAGCCCACTGGGGCGGTCCAAGAGCGATGAGCTCTGAGCTCAGTCAGGGCTGTCCCAGCAGAGCTTTCTGAGGGTGGACGGACACGCCCGCGGGCAATCAGGTGTTGCGGGCAGGCCCCGGGGGCGGGCCCTGCTGAGTCCCCGAGCGCCACCTGGGTTCCTACCACCACCCTTGGGCCGGGATGAGGTGGCACCTTGTGCGTAGAAGCCCTGCAACAGGCAAGAAGCCCCCAAGGCCCGCGGCGCACCCGACCCTGGAGCCCCCTGGCCGGCTGCAGCCACAGGGAACGGGGGTTCTGAGTTGGCAGGCCTCATTCCCGAAGCATCCACGGGCAGTTCCCCGAACGGCTGACACCTGCTGCGCCTCAGCAGCCAGCCAACCTCCCTCCCTCTGGTCGGGCACTGCAAGCCACACAGCCACTTGTGTGCCATGTGTCCCTCCCTGGAGGCCGCAGCGCGTTTTGGGTTTTGGCGCGGACGGGCCCCTCTCGGCTTCCGTAGTCCATTTGCCCCCGGAGCCTGCCAGACCCCTGGCTCTAGGAGGCTGCCCAGGCGGCGCTGCCAACAGCCCCCAGGTGCTGGCTAGCCGCAGCGGCCGGCCACGTGGGGAGCACACACACCTGCGGGTGTCCCCGGGCTGCACACACGGACAGCCCCGCGCCTCCCCCGCGTTGCAAATAGGCCCCCCCGGGAAACCCTGCCCGCCCTAGGGGCTTGTCGGGCGGGGCCGATGCAGGGTGGGTGAGTGGGGAGGGCTGCTGCTGGCACACACCCACTCCTGAAGCCCACTGGGGCGGTCCAAGGGCGATGACCTCGGAGCTCGGTCAGGGCTGTCCCAGCAGAGCTTTCTGAGGGTGAAAAGACACGCCCGCGGGCAATCAGGTGTTGCGGGCAGGCCCCGGGGGCGGGCCCTGCTGAGTCCCCGAGCGCCACCTGGGTTCCTGCCACCACCCTTGGGCCGGGATGAGGTGCCACCTTGTGCGTAGAAGCCCTGCAACAGGCAAGAAGCCCCCAAGGCCCGCGGCGCACCCGACCCTGGAGCCCCCTGGCCGGCTGCAGCCACAGGGAATGGGGGTTCTGAGTTGGCAGGCCCCATTCCCGAAGCATCCACGGGCAGTTCCCCGAAGGGCTGACACCTGCTGTGCCTCAGCAGCCAGCCAACCTCCCTCCCTCTGGTCGGGCACTGCAAGCCACACAGCCACTTGTGTGCCCTGTGTCCCTCCCTGCAGGCCGCAGCGCGTTTTGGGTTTTGGCGCTGACGGGCCCCAATCGGGTTCCGTAGTCCATTTGCCCCCAGAGCCTGCCAGACCCCTGGCTCTAGGAGGCTGCCCAGGCGGCCCTGCCAACAGCCCCCAGGTGCTGGCTAGCCGCAGCGGCCGGCCACGGGGGGCGCACACACACGTGCAGGTGTCCCCGGGCCGCACACACGGACTGCCCCGCGCCTCCCCGCGTTGCAAATAGGCCCCCCCGGGAAGCCCTGCCCGCTCTAGGGGCTTGTCGGGCGGGGCCGATGCATGGTGGGTGAGTGGGGAGGGCTGCTGCTGGCACACACCCACTCCTGAAGCCCACTGGGGCGGTCCAAGAGCGATGAGCTCTGAGCTCAGTCAGGGCTGTCCCAGCAGAGCTTTCTGAGGGTGGACGGACACGCCCGCGGGCAATCAGGTGTTGCGGGCAGGCCCCGGGGGCGGGCCCTGCTGAGTCCCCGAGCGCCACCTGGGTTCCTACCACCACCCTTGGGCCGGGATGAGGTGCCACATTGTGCGTAGAAGCCCTGCACACAGGCAAGAAGCCCCCAAGGCCCGCGGCGCACCCGACCCTGGAGCCCCCTGGCCGGCTGCAGCCACAGGGAACGGGGGTTCTGAGTTGGCAGGCCCCATTCCCGAAGCATCCACGGGCAGTTCCCCGAACGGCTGACACCTGCTGTGCCTCAGCAGCCAGCCAACCTCCCTCCCTCTGGTCGGGCACTGCAAGCCACACAGCCACTTGTGTGCCCTGTGTCCCTCCCTGGAGGCCGCAGCGCATTTTGGGTTTTGGCGCGGACGGGCCCCTCTCGGCTTCCGTATTCCATTTGCCCCCGGAGCCTGCCAGACCCCTGGCTCTAGAAGGCTGCCCAGGCGGCGCTGCCAACAGCCCCCAGGTGCTGGCTAGCCGCAGCGGCCGGCCATGGGGGGAGCACACACACCTGCGTGTGTCCCCGGGCCGCACACACGGACTGACCCGCTCCTCCCCGCGATGCAAATAGGCCCCCTGGGAAGCCCCACCCGCCCTAGGGGCTTGTCGGGCGCGGCCAACTCACGGTGGGTGAGTGGGGAGGGCTGCTGCTGGCACACACCCACTCCTGAAGCCCACTGGGGCGGTCCAAGGGCGATGAGCTCGGAGCTCGGTCAGGGCTGTCCCAGCAGAGCTTTCTGAGGGTGGACGGACACGCCCGCGGGCAATCAGGTGTTGCGGGCAGGCCCCGGGGGCGGGCCCTGCTGAGTCCCCGAGCGCCACCTGGGTTCCTGCCACCACCCTTGGGCCGGGATGAGGTGCCACCTTGTGCGTAGAAGCCCTGCAACAGGCAAGAAGCCCCCAAGGCCCACGGCGCACCCGATCCTGGAGCCCCCTGGCCGGCTGCAGCCACAGGGAACGGGGGTTCTCAGTTGGCAGGCCCCATTACCGAAGCATCCACGGGCAGTTCCCCGAAGGGCTGACACCTGCTGCGCCTCAGCAGCCAGCCAACCTCCCTCCCTCTGGTCGGGCACTGCAAGCCACACAGCCACTTGTGTGCCCTGTGTCCCTCCCTGGAGGCCGCAGCGCGTTTTGGGTTTTGGCGCGGACGGGCCCCTCTCGGCTTCCGTAGTGCATTTGCCCCCGGAGCCTGCCAGACCCCTGGCTCTAGGAGGCTGCCCAGGCGGCACTGCCAACAGCCCCCAGGTGCTGGCTAGCCGCAGCGGCCGGCCACGGGGGGAGCACACACACCTGCGGGTGTCCCCGGGCTGCACGCACGGACTGCCCCGCGCCTCCCTGCGTTGCAAATAGGCCCCCCGGGAAGCCCTGCCCGCCCTAGGGGCTTGTCGGGCAGGGCCGATGCATGGTGGGTGAGTGGGGAGGGCTGCTGCTGGCACACACCCACTCCTGAAGCCCACTGGGGCGGTCCAAGGGCGATGAGCTCGGAGCTCAGTCAGGGCTGTCCCAGTAGAGCTTTCTGAGGGTGGACGGACACGCCCGCGGGCAATCAGGTGTTGCGGGCAGGCCCCGGGGGCGGGCCCTGCTGAGTCCCCGAGCGCCACCTGGGTTCCTGCCACCACCCTTGGGCCGGGATGAGGACACATCTTGTGCGTAGAAGCCCTGTACACAGGCAAGAAGCCCCCAAGGCCCGCGGCGCGACCAACCCTGGAGCCCCCTGGCCGGCTGCAGCCACAGGGAACGGGGGTTCTCAGTTGGCAGGCCCCATTACCGAAGCATCCACGGGCAGTTCCCTGAAGGGCTGACACCTGCTGCGCCTCAGCAGCCAGCCAACCTCCCTCCCTCTGGTCGGGCACTGCAAGCCACACAGCCACTTGTGTGCCCTGTGTCCCTCCCTGGAGGCCGCAGCGCGTTTTGGGTTTTGGCGCGGACGGGCCCCTCTCAGCTTCCGTATTCCATTTACCCCGGAGCCTGCCAGACCTCTGGCTCTAGGAGGCTGCCCAGGCGGCGCTGCCAACAGCCCCCAGGTGCTGGCAAGCCGCAGCGGCCGACCACGGGGGGAGCACACACACCTGCGGGTGTACCCGGGCCGCACGCACAGACTGCCACGCGCCCCCCGCTTTGCAAATGGGCCCCCCCGGGAAGCCCCGCCCGCCCGAGGGGCTTGACGGGCGCGGCCAACTCACGGTGGGTGAGTGGGGAGGGATGCTGCTGGCACACATCCACTCCTGAAGCCCACTGGGGCGGTCCAAGGGCGATGAGCTCGGAGCTCGGTCAGGGCTGTCCCAGCAGAGCTTTCTGAGGGTGGACGGACACGCCCGCGGGCAATCAGGTGTTGCGGGCAGGCCCCGGGGGCGGGCCCTGCTGAGTCCCCGAGCGCCACCTGGGTTCCTGCCACCACCCTTGGGCCGGGATGAGGTGGCACCTTGTGCGTAGAAGCCCTGCACACAGGCAAGAAGCCCCCCAGGCCCGCGGCGCACCCGACCCTGGAGCCCCCTGGCTGGCTGCAGCCACAGGGAACGGGGGTTCTGAGTTGGCAAGCCCCATTCCCGCAGCATCCACGGGCAGTTCCCCGAAGGGCTGACACCGGCTGCGCCTCAGCAGCCAGCCAACCTCCCTCCCTCTGGTCGGGCACTGCAAGCCACACAGCCACATGTGTGCCCTGTGTCCCTCCTTGGAGGCCGCAGCGCGTTTTGGGTTTTGGCGCGGACGGGCCCCTCTCGGCTTCCGTAGTCCATTTGCCCCGGAGCCTGCCAGACCCCTGGCCCCAGGGGAGGGCCCTGCTGAGTCCCCGAGCGCCTCCTCGGTTCCTGCCACCACCCTTGGGCCGGGATGAGGTGCCACCTTGTGCATAGAAGCCCTGCACACAGGCAAGAAGCCCCACAGGCCCGCGGGCGCGCCCGACCCTGGAGCCCCCTGGCTGGCTGCAGCCACAGGGAACGGGGGTTCTGAGTTGGCAGCCCCCATTCCCGAAGCATCCACGGGCAGTTCCTCGAAGGGCTGACACCGGCTGCGCCTCAGCAGCCAGACAACTTCCCTCCCTCTGGTCGGGCACTGCAAGCCACACAGCCACTTGTGTCCCCTGTGTCCCTGGAGGCCGCAGCGCGTTTTGGGTTTTGGTGCGGACGGGCCCCTCTCGGCTTCCGTAGTCCATTTACCCCGGAGCCTGCCAGACCCCTGGCTCTAGGAGGCTGCCCAGGCGGCGCTGCCAACAGCCCCCAGGTGCTGGCTAGCCGCAGCGGCCGGCCATGGGGGGAGCACATACACCTGCGGGTGTTCCCGGGCCGCACACACGGACTGCCCCGAGCCTCCCCGCGTTGCAAATAGGCCCCCAAGGAAGCCCCGCCCTTCCTAGGGGCTTGTCGGGAGGGGCCAACGCATGTTGGGTGAGTGTGGAGGGCTGCTGCTGGCACACACCCACTCCTGAAGCCCACTGGGGCGGTCCAAGTGCGATGAGCTCGGAGCTCGGTCAGGGCTGTCCCAGCAGAGCTTTCTGAGGGTGGACGGACACACCCGCGGGCAATCAGGTGTTGCGGGCAGGCCCCGGGGGTGGGCCCTGCTGAGTCCCCGAGCGCCACCTGGGTTCCTGCCACCACCCTTGGGCCGGGATGAGGTGGCACCTTGTGTGTAGAAGCCCTGCAACAGGCAAGAAGCCCCCAAGGCCCGCGGCACACCCGACCCTGGAGCCCCCTGGCCGGCTGCAGCCACAGGGAACGGGGGTTCTGAGTTGGCAGGCCCCATTTCCGAAGCATCCACGGGCAGTTCCCCGAAGGGCTGACATCTGCTGCGCCTCAGCAGCCAGCCAACCTCCCTCCCTCTGGTCGGGCACTGCAAGCCACACAGCCACTTGTGTGCCCTGTGTCCCTCCCTGGAGGCCGCAGCGCGTTTTGGGTTTTGGCGCGGACGGGCCCCTCTCGGCTTCCGTAGTCCATTTGCCCCCGGAGCCTGCCAGACCCCTGGCTCTAGGAGGCTGCCCAGGCGGCGCTGCCAACAGCCCCCAGGTGCTGGCTAGCCGCAGCGGCCGGCCACGGGGGGAGCACACACACCTGCGGGTGTCCCCGGGCCGCACACACGGACTGCCCCGCGCCTCCCCGCGTTGCAAATAGGCCCCCCGGGAAGCCCCGCCCGCCCTAGGGGCTTGTCAGGGGGGGCCGATGCATGGTGGGTGAGTGGGGAGGGCTGATGCTGGCACACACCCACTCCTGAAGCCCACTGGGGCGGTCCAAGGGCGATGAGCTCGGAGCTCGGTCAGGGCTGTCCCAGCAGAGCTTTCTGAGGGTGGACGGACACGCCCGCGGGCAATCAGGTGTTGGGGGCAGGCCCCGGGGGCGGGCCCTGCTGAGTCCCCGAGCGCCAGCTGGGTTCCTGCCTCCACCCTTGGGCCGGGATGAGGTGCCACCTTGTGCGTAGAAGCCCTGCACACAGGCAAGAAGCCCCCAAGGCCCGCGGCGCACCCGACCCTGGAGCCCCCTGGCCGGCTGCAGCCACAGGGAACGTGGATTCTGAGTTGGCAGGCCCCATTCCCGAAGCATCCACGGGCAGTTCCCCGAAGGGCTGACACCTGCTGCGCCTCAGCAGCCAGCCAACCTCCCTCCCTCTGGTCGGGCACTGCAAGCCACACAGCCACTTGTGTGCCCTGTGTCCCTCCCTGGAGGCCGCAGCGCGTTTAGGGTTTTGGCGCGGACAGGCCCCTCTCGACTTCCGTAGTCCATTTGCCCCCGGAGCCTGCCAGAACCCTGGCTCTAGGAGGCTGCCCAGGCGGCGCTGCCAACAGCCCCCAGGTGCTGGCTAGCCGCAGCGGCCGGCCACGGGGGGAGCACACACACCTGCGGGTGTCCCTGGGCCGCACACACGGACTGCCCCGCGCCTCCCCGCGTTGTAAATAGGCCCCCCGGGAAGCCCTGCCTGCCCTAGGGGCTTGTCGGGCGGGGCTGATGCATGGTGGGTGAGTGGGGAGGGCTGCTGCTGGCACACACCCACTCCTGAAGCCCACTGGGGCGGTCCAAGGGCGATGAGCTCGGAGCTCGGTCAGGGCTGTCCCAGCAGAGCTTTCTGAGGGTGGACGGACATGCCCGTGGGCAATCAGGTGTTGCGGGCAGGCCCCGGGGGCGGGCCCTGCTGAGTCCCCGAGCGCCACCTGGGTTCCTGCCACCACCCTTGGGCCGGGATGAGGTGCCACCTTGTGCGTAGAAGCCCTGCACACAGGCAAGAAGCCCCCAAGGCCCGCGGCGCACCCGATTCTGGATCCCCCTGGCCGGCTGCAGCCACAGGGAACGTGGGTTCTGAGTTGGCAGGCCCCATTCCCGAAGCATCCACGGGCAGTTCCCCGAAGGGCTGACACCTGCTGCGCCTCATCACCCAGCCAAACTCCCTCCCTCTGGTCGGGCACTGCAAGCCACACAGCCACTTGTGTGCCCTGTGTCCCTCCCTGGAGGCCGCAGCGCGTTTTGGGTTTTGGCGCGGACGGGCCCCTCTCGGCTTCCGTAGTCCATTTGCCCCCGGAGCCTGCCAGACCCCTGGCTCTAGGAGGCTGCCCAGGCGGCGCTGCCAACAGCCCCCAGGTGCTGGCTAGCCGCAGTTGCCGGCCACGGGGGGAGCACACACACCTGCGGGTGTCCCCGGGCCGCACACACGGACTGCCCCGCACCACCCCGCGTTGCAAATGGGCCCCCCGGGAAGCCCTGCCCGCCCTAGGGGCTTGTCGGGTGGGGCCGATGCATGGTGGGTGAGTGGGGAAGGCTGCTGCTGGCACACACCCACTCCTGAAGCCCACTGGGGCGGTCCATGGGCGATGAGCTCAGAGCTCGGTCAGGGCTGTCCCAGCAGAGCTTTCTGAGGGTGGACGGACACGCCCGCGGGCAATCAGGTGTTGCGGGCAGGCCCCGGGGGCGGGCCCTGCTGAGTCCCCGAGCGCCACCTGGGTTCCTGCCACCACCCTTGGGCCGGGATGAGGTGCCACCTTGTGCGTAGAAGCCCTGCAACAGGCAAGAAGCCCCCAAGGCCCGTGGCGCACCCGAACCTGGAGCCCCCTGGCCGGCTGCAGCCACAGGGAACGGGGGTTCTGAGTTGGCAGGCCCCATTCCCGAAGCATCCACGGGCAGTTCCCCGAAGGGCTGACACCTGCTGCGCCTCAGCAGCCAGACAACCTCCCTCCCTCTGGTCGGGCACTGCAAGCCACACAGCCACTTGTGTGTCCTGTGTCCCTCCCTGGAGGCCGCAGCGCGTTTTGGGTTTTGGCGCGGTCGGGCCCCTCTCGGCTTCCGTAGTCCATTTGCCCCCGGAGCCTGCCAGAACCCTGGCTCTAGGAGGCTGCCCAGTCGGCGCTGCCAACAGCCCCCAGGTGCTGGCTAGCCGCAGCGGCCGGCTACGGGGGGAGCACACACACCTGCGGGTGTCCCCGGCCGCACACACGGACTGCCCCGCGCCTCCCCGCATTGCAAATAGCCCCCCCGGGAAGCCCTGCCCGCCCTAGGGGCTTGTCGGGCGGGGCCGATGCATGGTGGGTGAGTGGGGAGGGCTGCTGCTGGCACACACCCACTCCTGAAGCCCACTGGGGCGGTCCAAGGGCGATGAGCTCGGAGCTCGGTCAGGGCTGTCCCAGCAGAGCTTTCTGAGGGTGGACGACACGCCCGCGGGCAATCAGGTGTTGCGGGCAGGCCCCGGGGGCGGGCCCTGCTGAGTCCCCGAGCGCCACCTGGGTTCCTGCCACCACCCTTGGGCCGGGATGAGGTGGCACCTTGTGTGTAGAAGCCCTGCACACAGGCAAGAAGCCCCCCAGGCCCGCGGCGCACCCGACCCTGGAGCCCCCTGGCTGGCTGCAGCCACAGGGAACGGGGGTTCTGAGTTGGCAAGCCCCATTCCCGCAGCATCCACGGGCAGTTCCCCGAAGGGCTGACACCGGCTGCGCCTCAGCAGCCAGACAACCTCCCTCCCTCTGGTCGGGCACTGCAAGCCACACAGCCACATGTGTGCCCTGTGTCCCTCCTTGGAGGCCGCAGCGCGTTTTGGGTTTTGGCGCGGACGGGCCCCTCTCGGCTTCCGTAGTCCATTTGCCCCGGAGCCTGCCAGACCCCTGGCCCCAGGGGAGGGCCCTGCTGAGTCCCCGAGCGCCTCCTCGGTTCCTGCCACCACCCTTGGGCCGGGATGAAGTGCCACCTTGTGCGTAGAAGCCCTGCACACAGGCAAGAAGCCCCACAGGCCCGCGGGCGCGCCCGACCCTGGAGCCCCCTGGCTGGCTGCAGCCACAGGGAACGGGGGTTCTGAGTTGGCAGCCCCCATTCCCGAAGCATCCACGGGCAGTTCCTCGAAGGGCTGACACCGGCTGCGCCTCAGCAGCCAGACAACTTCCCTCCCTCTGGTCGGGCACTGCAAGCCACACAGCCACTTGTGTCCCCTGTGTCCCTGTAGGCCGCAGCGCGTTTTGGGTTTTGGTGCGGACGGGCCCCTCTCGGCTTCCGTAGTCCATTTACCCCGGAGCCTGCCAGACCCCTGGCTCTAGGAGGCTGCCCAGGCGGCGCTGCCAACAGCCCCCAGGTGCTGGCTAGCCGCAGCGGCCGGCCATGGGGGGAGCACATACACCTGCGGGTGTTCCCAGGCCGCACACACGGACTGCCCCGAGCCTCCCCGCGTTGCAAATAGGCCCCCAAGGAAGCCCCGCCCTTCCTAGGGGCTTGTCGGGAGGGGCCAACGCATGTTGGGTGAGTGTGGAGGGCTGCTGCTGGCACACACCCACTCCTGAAGCCCACTGGGGCGGTCCAAGTGCGATGAGCTCGGAGCTCGGTCAGGGCTGTCCCAGCAGAGCTTTCTGAGGGTGGACGGACACACCCGCGGGCAATCAGGTGTTGCGGGCAGGCCCCGGGGGCGGGCCCTGCTGAGTCCCCGAGCGCCACCTGGGTTCCTGCCACCACCCTTGGGCCGGGATGAGGTGGCACCTTGTGTGTAGAAGCCCTGCAACAGGCAAGAAGCCCCCAAGGCCCGCGGCACACCCGACCCTGGAGCCCCCTGGCCGGCTGCAGCCACAGGGAACGGGGGTTCTGAGTTGGCAGGCCCCATTTCCGAAGCATCCACGGGCAGTTCCCCGAAGGGCTGACATCTGCTGCGCCTCAGCAGCCAGCCAACCTCCCTCCCTCTGGTCGGGCACTGCAAGCCACACAGCCACTTGTGTGCCCTGTGTCCCTCCCTGGAGGCCGCAGCGCGTTTTGGGTTTTGGCGCGGACGGGCCCCTCTCGACTTCCGTAGTCCATTTGCCCCCGGAGCCTGCCAGACCCCTGGCTCTAGGAGGCTGCCCAGGCGGCGCTGCCAACAGCCCCCAGGTGCTGGCTAGCCGCAGCGGCCGGCCACGGGGGGAGCACACACACCTGCGGGTTTCCCCGGGCCGCACACACGGACTGCCCCGCGCCTCCCCGCGTTGCAAATAGGCCCCCCGGGAAGCCCCGCCCGCCCTAGGCTCATGTCGGGCGGGGCCGAAGCACGGTGCGTGAGTGGGGAGGGCTGCTGCTGCCACACACCCACTCCTGAAGCCCACTGGGGCGGTCCAAGGGCGATGAGCTCGGAGCTCGGTCAGGGCTGTCCCAGCAGAGCTTTCTGAGGGTGGACGGACACGCCCGCGGGCAATCAGGTGTTGCGGGCAGGCCCCGGGGGCGGGCCCTGCTGAGTCCCTGAGCGCCACCTGGGTTCCTGCCACCACCCTTGGGCCGGGATGAGGTGGCACCTTGTGCATAGAAGCCCTGCAACAGGCAAGAAGCCACCCAGGCCCGCGGCGCACCCACCCTGGAGCCCCCTGGCCAGCTGCAGCCACAGGGAACGGGGGTTCTGAGTTGGCAGGCCCCATTCCCGAAGCATCCACGGGCAGTTCCCCGAAGGGCTGACACCTGCTGCGCCTCAGCAGCCAGCCAACCTCCCTCCCTCTGGTCGGGCACTGCAAGCCACACAGCCACTTGTGTCCCCTGTGTCCCTCCCTGGAGGCCGCAGCGCATTTTGGGTTTTGGCGCGGACAGGCCCCTCTCGGCTTCCGTAGTCCATTTGCCCCCGGAGCCTGCCAGACCCCTGGCTCTAGGAGGCTGCCCAGGCGGCGCTGCCAACAGCCCCCAGGTGCTGGCTAGCCGCAGTGGCCGGCCACGGGGGGAGCACACACACCTGCGGGTGTCCCCGGGCCGCACACACGGACTGCCCCGCGCCTCCCCGCGTTGCAAATAGGCCCCCCAGGAAGCCCCGCCCGCCCTAGGGTCTTGTCGGGCAGGGCCAACGCACGGTGGGTGAGTTGGGAGCGCTGCTGCTGGCACACACCCACTCCTGAAGCCCACTTGGGCGGTCCAAGGGCGATGAGCTCGGAGCTCGGTCAGGGCTGTCCCAGCAGAGCTTTCTGAGGGTGGACGGACATGCCTGTGGGCAATCAGGTGTTGCGGGCAGGCCCCGGGCGCGGGCCCTGCTGAGTCCCCGAGCGCCACCTGGGTTCCTGCCACCACCCTTGGGCCGGGATGAGGTGCCACCTTGTGCGTAGAAGCCCTGCACACAGGCAAGAAGCCCCCAAGGCCCGCGGCGCACCCGACCCTGGAGCCCCCTGGCCGGCTGCAGCCACAGGGAACGGGGGTTCTGAGTTGGCAGGCCCCATTCCCGAAGCATCCACGGGCAGTTCCCCGAAGGGCTGACACCTGCTGCGCCTCAGCAGCCAGCCAACCTCCCTCCCTCTGGTCGGGCACTGCAAGCCACACAGCCACTTGTGTGCCCTGTGTCCCTCCCTGGAGGCCGCAGCGCGTTTTGGGTTTTGGCGCGGACGGGCCCCTCTCGGCTTCCGTAGTCCATTTGCCCCGGAGCCTGCCAGACCCCTGGCCCCAGGGGAGGGCCCTGCTGAGTCCCCGAGTGCCTCCTCGGTTCCTGCCACCACCCTTGGGCCGGGATGAGGTGGCACCTTGTGCGTAGAAGCCCTGCACACAGGCAAGAAGCCCCACAGGCCCGCGGGCGCGCCCTACCCTGGAGCCCCCTGGCTGGCTGCAGCCACAGGGAACGGGGGTTCTGAGTTGGCAGCCCCCATTCCCGAAACATCCATGGGCAGTTCCCCGAAGGGCTGACACCGGCTGCGCCTCAGCAGCCAGACAACCTCCCTCCCTATGGTCGGGCACTGCAAGCCACAAAGCCACTTGTGTCCCCTGTGTCCCTGGAGGCCGCAGCGCGTTTTGGGTTTTGGAGCAGACGGGCCCCTCTCGGCTTCCGTAGTCCATTTGCCCCCAGAGCCTGCCAGACCCCTGGCCCCAGGGGCGGGCCCTGCTGAGTCCCCGAGCGCCTCCTGGGTTCCTGTCACCACCCTTGGGCCGGGATGAGGTGCCACCTTGTGCGTAGAAGCCCTGCACACAGGCAAGAAGCCCCCCAGACCCGCGGGCGCGCCCGACCCTGGAGCCCCCTGGCTGGCTGCAGCCACAGGGAACGGGGGTTCTGAGTTGGCAGCCCCCATTCCCGAAGCATCCACGGGCAGTTCCCCGAAGGGCTGACACCGGCTGAGCCTCAGCAGCCAGACAACCTCCCTCCCTCTGGTCGGGCACTGCAAGCCACACAGCCACTTTTGTCCCCTGTGTCCCTGGAGGCCGCAGCGCGTTTTGGGTTTTGGCGCGGACGGGCCCCTCTCGGTTTCCGTTGTCCATATGTCCCCGGAGCCTGCCAGACTCCTGGCCCCAGGGGCGGGCCCTGCTGAGTTCCTGAGCGCCTCCTGGGTTCCTGCCACCACCCTTGGGCCGGGATGAGGTGCCACCTTGTGCGTAGAAGCCCTGCACACAGGCAAGAAGCCCCCCAGGCCCGCGGGCGCGCCTGACCCTGGAGCCCCCTGGCTGGCTGCAGCCACAGGGAACGGGGGTTCTGAGTTGGCAGCCCCCATTCCCGAAGCATCCAAGGGCAGTTCCCCGAAGGGCTGACACCGGCTGCGCCTCAGCAGCCAGACAACCTCCCTCCCTCTGGTCGGGCACTGCAAGCCACACAGCCACTCGTGTCCCCTGTGTCCCTGGAGGCCGCAGCACGTTTTGGGTTTTGGCGCGGACGGGCCCCTCTCGGCTTCCGTAGTCCATTTTCCCCCGGAGCCTGCCAGACCCCTGGCCCCAGGGGCGGGCCCTGCTGAGTCCCCTAGCGCCTCCTGGGTTCCTGCCACCACCCTTGGGCCGGGATGAGGTGCCACCTTGTGCGTAGAAGCCCTGCACACAGGCAATAAGCCCCCCAGGCCCGCCCGAACCTGGAGCCCCCTGGCTGGCTGCAGCCACAGGGAACGGGGGTTCTGAGTTGGCAGCCCCCATTCCCGAAGCATCCACGGGCAGTTCCCCGAAGGGCTGACACCGGCTGCGCCTCAGCAGCCAGACAACCTCCCTCCCTCTGGTTGGGCACTGCAAGCCACACAGCCACTTGTGTCCCCTCTGTCCCTGGAGGCCGCAGCGCGTTTTGGGTTTTGGCGCGTACGGGCCCATCTCGGCTTCCGTAGTCCATTTGCCCCCGGAGCCTGCCAAAACCCTGGCCCCAGGGGCGGGCCCTGCTGAGTCCCCGAGCGCCTCCTGAGTTCCTGCCACCACCCTTGGGCCGGGATGAGGTGCCACCTTGTGCGTAGAAGCCCTGCACACAGGCAAGAAGCCCCCGAGGCCCGCGGGCGCGCCCGAACCTGGAGCCCCCTGGCTGGCTGCAGCCACAGGGAACGGGGGTTCTGAGTTGGCAGCCCCCATTCCCGAAGCATCCACGGGCAGTTCCCCGAAGGGCTGACACCGGCTACGCCTCAGCAGCCAGACAACCTCCCTCCCTCTGGTTGGGCACTGCAAGCCACACAGCCACTCGTGTGCCCTGTGTCCCTGGAGGCCGCAGCGCTTTTTGGGTTTTGGCGCGGACGGGCCCCTGTCGGCTTCCGTAGTCCATTTGCCCCCGGAGCCTGCCAGACCCCTGGCACCAGGGGCGGGCCCTGCTGAGTCCCCGAGCGCCTCCTGGGTTCCTGCCACCACCCTTGGGCCGGGATGAGGTGCCACCTTGTGCGTAGAAGTCCTGCACACAGGCAAGAAGCCCCCCAGGCCCGCGGGCACGCCCGACCCTGGAGCCCCCTGGCTGGCTGCAGCCACAGGGAAGGGGGGTTCTGAGTTGGCAGCCCCCATTCCCGAAGCATCCACGGGCAGTTCCCCGAAGGGCTGACACCGGCTGCGCCTCAGCAGCCAGACAACCTCCCTCCCTCTGGTCGGGCACTGCAAGCCACACAGCCACTTGTGTCCCCTGTGTGCCTGGAGGCCCCAGCGCGTTTTGGGTTTTGGCGCGGACGGGCCCCTCTCGGCTTCCGTAGTCCATTTGCCCCCGGAGCCTGCCAGACCCCTGGCCCCAGGGGCGGGCCCTGCTGAGTCCCCGAGCGCCTCCTGGGTTCCTGCCACCACCCTTGGGCCGGGATGAGGTGCCACCTTGTGCGTAGAAGCCCTGCACACAGGCAAGAAGCCCCCCAGGCCCGCGGGCGCGCCCGACCCTGGAGCACCCTGGCTGGCTGCAGCCACAGGGAACGGGGGTTCTGAGTTGGCAGCCCCCATTCCCGAAACATCCATGGGCAGTTCCCCGAAGGGCTGACACCGGCTGCGCCTCAGCAGCCAGACAACCTCCCTCCCTCTGGTCGGGCACTGCAAGCCACAAAGCCACTTGTGTCCCCTGTGTCCCTGGAGGCCGCAGCGCGTTTTGGGTTTTGGCGCGGACGGGCCCCTCTCGGCTTCCGTAGTCCATTTGCCCCCAGAGCCTGCCAGACCCCTGGCCCCAGGGGCGGGCCCTGCTGAGTCCCCGAGCGCCTCCTGGGTTCCTGTCACCACCCTTGGGCCGGGATGAGGTGCCACCTTGTGCGTAGAAGCCCTGCACACAGGCAAGAAGCCCCCCAGGCCCGCGGGCGCGCCCGACCCTGGAGCCCCCTGGCTGGCTGCAGCCACAGGGAACGGGGGTTCTGAGTTGGCAGCCCCCATTCCCGAAGCATCCACGGGCAGTTCCCCGAAGGGCTGACACCGGCTGCGCCTCAGCAGCCAGACAACCTCCCTCCCTCTGGTCGGGCACTGCAAGCCACACAGCCACTTGTGTCCCCTGTGTCCCTGGAGGCCGCAGCGCGTTTTGGGTTTTGGCGCGGACGGGCCCCTCTCGGCTTCCGTTGTCCATATGTCCCCGGAGCCTGCCAGATTCCTGGCCCCAGGGGCGGGCCCTGCTGAGTTCCTGAGCGCCTCCTGGGTTCCTGCCACCACCCTTGGGCCGGGATGAGGTGCCACCTTGTGCGTAGAAGCCCTGCACACAGGCAAGAAGCCCCCCAGGCCCGCGGGCGCGCCTGACCCTGGAGCCCCCTGGCTGGCTGCAGCCACAGGGAACGGGGGTTCTGAGTTGGCAGCCCCCATTCCCGAAGCATCCAAGGGCAGTTCCCTGAAGGGCTGACACCGGCTGCGCCTCAAAAGCCAGACAACCTCCCTCCCTCTGGTCGGGCACTGCAAGCCACACAGCCACTCGTGTCCCCTGTGTCCCTGGAGGCCGCAGCACGTTTTGGGTTTTGGCGCGGACGGGCCCCTCTCGGCTGCCGTAGTCCATTTGCCCCCGGAGCCTGCCAAAACCCTGGCCCCAGGGGCGGGCCCTGCTGAGTCCCCGAGCGCCTCCTGAGTTCCTGCCACCACCCTTGGGCCGGGATGAGTTGCCACCTTGTGCGTAGAAGCCCTGCACACAGGCAAGAAGCCCCCCAGGCCCGTGGGCGCGCCCGACCCTGGAGCCCCCTGGCTGGCTGCAGCCACAGGGAACGGGGGTTCTGAGTTGGCAGCCCCCATTCCCGAAGCATCCACGGGCAGTTCCCCGAAGGGCTGACACCGGCTACGCCTCAGCAGCCAGACAACTTCCCTCCCTCTGGTTGGGCACTGCAAGCCTCACAGCCACTCGTGTGCCCTGTGTCCCTGGAGGCCGCAGCACGTTTTGGGTTTTGGCGCGGATGGGCCCCTGTCGGCTTCCGTAGTCCATTTGCCCCCGGAGCCTGCCAGACCCCTGGCCCCAGGGGCGGGCCCTGCTGAGTCTCCGAGCGCCTCCTGGGTTCCTGCCACCACCCTTGGGCCAGGATGAGGTGCCACCTTGTGCGTAGAAGCCCTGCACACAGGCAAGAAGCCCCCCAGGCCCGCGGGCGCGCCCGACCCTGGAGCCCCCTGGCTGGTTGCAGCCACAGGGAAGGGGGGTTCTGAGTTGGCAGCCCCCATTCCCGAAGCATCCACGGGCAGTTCCCCGAAGGGCTGACACCGGCTGCGCCTCAGCAGCCAGACAACCTCCCTCCCTCTGGTCGGGCACTGCAAGCCACACAGCCACTTGTGTCCCCTGTGTCCCTGGAGGCCCCAGCGCGTTTTGGGTTTTGGCGCGGACGGGCCCCTCTCGGCTTCCGTAGTCCATTTGCCCCCAGAGCCTGCCAGACCCCTGGCCCCAGGGGCGGGCCCTGCTGAGTCCCCGAGCGCCTCCTGGGTTCCTGCCACCACCCTTGGGCCGGGATGAGGTGCCACCTTGTGCGTAGAAGCCCTGCACACAGGCAAGAAGCCCCCCAGGCCCGCGGGCGCGCCCGACCCTGGAGCCCCCTGGCTGGCTGCAGCCACAGGGAACGGGGGTTCTGAGTTGGCAGCCCCCATTCCCGAAGCATCCATGGGCAGTTCCCCGAAGGGCTGACACCGGCTGCGCCTCAGCAGCCAGACAACCTCCCTCCCTATGGTCGGGCACTGCAAGCCACAAAGCCACTTGTGTCCCCTGTGTCCCTGGAGGCCGCAGCGCGTTTTGGGTTTTGGCGCGGACGGGCCCCTCTCGGCTTCCGTAGTCCATTTGCCCCCGGAGCCTGCCAGACCCCTGGCCCCAGGGGCGGGCCCTGCTGAGTCCCCTAGCGCCTCCTGGGTTCCTGCCACCACCCTTGGGCCGGGATGAGGTGCCACCTTGTGCGTAGAAGCCCTGCACACAGGCAAGAAGCCCCCCAGGCCCGCGGGCGCGCCCGACCCTGGAGCCCCCTGGCTGGCTGCAGCCACAGGGAACGGGGGTTCTGAGTTGGCAGCCCCCATTCCCGAAGCATCCACGGGCAGTTCCCCGAAGGGCTGACACCGGCTGCGCCTCAGCAGCCAGACAACCTCCCTCCCTCTGGTCGGGCACTGCAAGCCACAAAGCCACTTGTGTCCCCTGTGTCCCTGGAGGCCGCAGCGCGTTTTGGGTTTTGGAGCGGACGGGCCCCTCTCGGCTTCCGTAGTCCATTTGCCCCCAGAGCCTGCCAGACCCCTGGCCCCAGGGGCGGGCCCTGCTGAGTCCCCGAGCGCCTCCTGGGTTCCTGTCACCACCCTTGGGCCGGGATGAGGTGCCACCTTGTGCGTAGAAGCCCTGCACACAGGCAAGAAGCCCCCCAGGCCCGCGGGCGCGCCCGACCCTGGAGCCCCCTGGCTGGCTGCAGCCACAGGGAACGGGGGTTCTGAGGTGGCAGCCCCCATTCCCGAAACATCCATGGGCAGTTCCCCGAAGGGCTGACACCGGCTGTGCCTCAGCAGCCAGACAACCTCCCTCCCTCTGGTCGGGCACTGCAAGCCACACAGCCACTTGTGTCCCCTGTGTCCCTCCCTGGAGGCCGCAGCGCGTTTTGGGTTTTGGCGCGGACGGGCCCCTCTCGGCTTCCGTTGTCCATATTTCCCCGGAGCCTGCCAGACTCCTGGCCCCAGGGGCGGGCCCTGCTGAGTTCCTGAGCGCCTCCTGGGTTCCTGCCACCACCCTTGGGCCGGGATGAGGTGCCACCTTGTGCGTAGAAGCCCTGCACACAGGCAAGAAGCCCCCCAGGCCCGCGGGCGCGCCTGACCCTGGAGCCCCCTGGCTGGCTGCAGCCACAGGGAACGGGGGTTCTGAGTTGGCAGCCCCCATTCCCGAAGCATCCAAGGGCAGTTCCCTGAAGGGCTGACACCAGCTGCGCCTCAGCAGCCAGACAACCTCCCTCCCTCTGGTCGGGCACTGCAAGCCACACAGCCACTCGTGTCCCCTGTGTCCCTGGAGGCCGCAGCACGTTTTGGGTTTTGGCGCGGACGGGCCCCTCTAGGCTTCCGTAGTCCATTTGCCCCCGGAGCCTGCCAGACCTCTGGCCCCAGGGGCGGGCCCTGCTGAGTCCCCTAGCGCCTCCTGGGTTCCTGCCACCACCCTTGGGCCGGGATGAGGTGCCACCTTGTGCGTAGAAGCCCTGCACACAGACAAGAAGCCCCCCAGGCCCGCGGGCGCGCCCGACCCTGGAGCCCCCTGGCTGGCTGCAGCCACAGGGAACGGGGGTTCTGAGTTGGCAGCCCCCATTCCCGAAGCATCCACGGGCAGTTCCCCGAAGGGCTGACACCGGCTGCGCCTCAGCAGCCAGACAACCTCCCTCCCTCTGGTCGGGCACTGCAAGCCACACAGCCACTTGTGTCCCCTGTGTCCCTGGAGGCCGCAGCGCGTTTTGGGTTTTGGCGCGGACGGGCCCCTCTCGGCTTCCGTAGTCCATTTGCCCCCGGAGCCTGCCAGACCCCTGGCCCCAGGGGCGGGCCCTGCTGAGTCCCCGAGCGCCTCCTGGGTTCCTGCCACCACCCTTGGGCCGGGATGAGGTGCCACCTTGTGCGTAGAAGCCCTGCACACAGGCAAGAAGCCCCCCAGGCCCGCCCGACCCTGGAGCCCCCTGGCTGGCTGCAGCCACAGGGAACGGGGGTTCTGAGTTGGCAGCCCCCATTCCCGAAGCATCCACGGGCAGTTCCCCGAAGGGCTGACACCGGCTGCGCCTCAGCAGCCAGACAACCTCCCTCCCTCTGGTTGGGCACTGCAAGCCACACAGCCACTTGTGTCCCCTGTGTCCCTGGAGGCCGCAGCGCGTTTTGGGTTTTGGCGCGGACGGGCCCCTGTCGGCTTCCGTAGTCCATTTGCCCCCGGAGCCTGCCAAAACCCTGGCCCCAGGGGCGGGCCCTGCTGAGTCCCCGAGCGCCTCCTGAGTTCCTGCCACCACCCTTGGGCCGGGATGAGGTGCCACCTTGTGCGTAGAAGCCCTGCACACAGGCAAGAAGCCCCCCAGGCCCGCGGGCGCGCCCGACCCTGGAGCCCCCTGGCTGGCTGCAGCCACAGGGAACGGGGGTTCTGAGTTGGCAGCCCCCATTCCCGAAGCATCCACGGGCAGTTCCCCGAAGGGCTGACACCGGCTGCGCCTCAGCAGCCAGACAACCTCCCTCCCTCTGGTCGGGCACTGCAAGCCACACAGCCACTTGTGTCCCCTGTGTCCCTGGAGGCCGCAGCGCGTTTTGGGTTTTGGCGCGGACGGGCCCCTCTCGGTTTCCGTTGTCCATATGTCCCCGGAGCCTGCCAGACTCCTGGCCCCAGGGGCGGGCCCTGCTGAGTTCCTGAGCGCCTCCTGGGTTCCTGCCACCACCCTTGGGCCGGGATGAGGTGCCACCTTGTGCGTAGAAGCCCTGCACACAGGCAAGAAGCCCCCCAGGCCCGCGGGCGTGCCTGACCCTGGAGCCCCCTGGCTGGCTGCAGCCACAGGGAACGGGGGTTCTGAGTTGGCAGCCCCCATTCCCGAAGCATCCAAGGGCAGTTCCCTGAAGGGCTGACACCGGCTGCGCCTCAGCAGCCAGACAACCTCCCTCCCTCTGGTCGGGCACTGCAAGCCACACAGCCACTCGTGTCCCCTGTGTCCCTGGAGGCCGCAGCACGTTTTGGGTTTTGGCGCGGACGGGCCCCTCTCGGCTTCCGTAGTCCATTTGCCCCCGGAGCCTGCCAGACCCCTGGCCCCAGGGGCGGGCCCTGCTGAGTCCCCTAGCGCCTCCTGGGTTCCTGCCACCACCCTTGGGCCGGGATGAGGTGCCACCTTGTGCGTAGAAGCCCTGCACACAGGCAAGAAGCCCCCCAGGCCCGCGGGCGCGCCCGACCCTGGAGCCCCCTGGCTGGCTGCAGCCACAGGGAACGGGGGTTCTGAGTTGGCAGCCCCCATTCCCGAAGCATCCACGGGCAGTTCCCCGAAGGGCTGACACCGGCTGCGCCTCAGCAGCCAGACAACCTCCCTCCCTCTGGTCGGGCACTGCAAGCCACACAGCCACTTGTGTCCCCTGTGTCCCTGGAGGCCGCAGCGCGTTTTGGGTTTTGGCGCGGACGGGCCCCTCTCGGCTTCCGTAGTCCATTGCCCCCAGAGCCTGCCAGACCCCTGGCCCCAGGGGCGGGCCCTGCTGAGTCCCCGAGCGCCTCCTGGGTTCCTGCCACCACCCTTGGGCCGGGATGAGGTGCCACCTTGTGCGTAGAAGCCCTGCACACAGGCAAGAAGCCCCCCAGGCCCGCCCGACCCTGGAGCCCCCTGGCTGGCTGCAGCCACAGGGAACGGGGGTTCTGAGTTGGCAGCCCCCATTCCTGAAGCATCCACGGGCAGTTCCCCGAAGGGCTGACACCGGCTGCGCCTCAGCAGCCAGACAACCTCCCTCCCTCTGGTTGGGCACTGCAAGCCACACAGCCACTTGTGTCCCCTGTGTCCCTGGAGGCCGCAGCGCGTTTTGGGTTTTGGCGCGGACGGGCCCCTGTCGGCTTCCGTAGTCCATTTGCCCCCGGAGCCTGCCAGACCCCTGGCCCCAGGGGCGGGCCCTGCTGAGTCCCCGAGCGCCTCCTGGGTTCCTGCCACCACCCTTGGGCCGGGATGAGGTGCCACCTTGTGCGTAGAAGCCCTGCACACAGGCAAGAAGCCCCCCAGGCCCGCGGGCGCGCCCGACCCTGGAGCCCCCTGGCTGCCTGCAGCCACAGGAAACGGGGGTTCTGAGTTGGCAGCCCCCATTCCCGAAGCATCCACGGGCAGTTCCCCGAAGGGCTGACACCGGCTGCGCCTCAGCAGCCAGACAACCTCCCTCCCTCTGGTCGGGCACTGCAAGCCACACAGCCACTTGTGTCCCCTGTGTCCCTGGAGGCCGCAGCGCGTTTTGGGTTTTGGCGCGGACGGGCCCCTGTCGGCTTCCGTAGTCCATTGCCCCCAGAGCCTGCCAGACCCCTGTCCCCAGGGGCGGGCCCTGCTGAGTCCCCGAGCGCCTCCTGGGTTCCTGCCACCAGCCTTGGGCCGGGATGAGGTGCCACCTTGTGCGTAGAAGCCCTGCACACAGGCAAGAAGCCCCCCAGGCCCGCCCGTTCCTGGAGCCCCCTGGCTGGCTGCAGCCACAGGGAACGGGGGTTCTGAGTTGGCAGCCCCCATTCCCGAAGCATCCACGGGCAGTTCCCCGAAGGGCTGACACCGGCTGCGCCTCAGCAGCCAGACAACCTCCCTCCCTCTGGTCGGGCACTGCAAGCCACACAGCCACTTGTGTCCCCTCTGTCCCTGGAGGCCGCAGCGCGTTTTGGGTTTTGGCGCGGACGGGCCCCTCTCGGCTTCCGTTGTCCATATGTCCCCGGAGCCTGCCAGATTCCTGGCCCCAGGGGCGGGCCCTGCTGAGTTCCTGAGCGCCTCCTGGGTTCCTGCCACCACCCTTGGGCCGGGATGAGGTGCCACCTTGTGCGTAGAAGCCCTGCACACAGGCAAGAAGCCCCCCAGGCCCGCGGGCGCGCCTGACCCTGGAGCCCCCTGGCTGGCTGCAGCCACAGGGAACGGGGGTTCTGAGTTGGCAGCCCCCATTCCCGAAGCATCCAAGGGCAGTTCCCTGAAGGGCTGACACCGGCTGCGCCTCAAAAGCCAGACAACCTCCCTCCCTCTGGTCGGGCACTGCAAGCCACACAGCCACTCGTGTCCCCTGTGTCCCTGGAGGCCGCAGCACGTTTTGGGTTTTGGCGCGGACGGGCCCCTCTCGGCTGCCGTAGTCCATTTGCCCCCGGAGCCTGCCAAAACCCTGGCCCCAGGGGCGGGCCCTGCTGAGTCCCCGAGCGCCTCCTGAGTTCCTGCCACCACCCTTGGGCCGGGATGAGTTGCCACCTTGTGCGTAGAAGCCCTGCACACAGGCAAGAAGCCCCCCAGGCCCGTGGGCGCGCCCGACCCTGGAGCCCCCTGGCTGGCTGCAGCCACAGGGAACGGGGGTTCTGAGTTGGCAGCCCCCATTCCCGAAGCATCCACGGGCAGTTCCCCGAAGGGCTGACACCGGCTACGCCTCAGCAGCCAGACAACTTCCCTCCCTCTGGTTGGGCACTGCAAGCCTCACAGCCACTCGTGTGCCCTGTGTCCCTGGAGGCCGCAGCGCGTTTTGGGTTTTGGCGCGGATGGGCCCCTGTCGGCTTCCGTAGTCCATTTGCCCCCGGAGCCTGCCAGACCCCTGGCCCCAGGGGCGGGCCCTGCTGAGTCCCCGAGCGCCTCCTGGGTTCCTGCCACCACCCTTGGGCCAGGATGAGGTGCCACCTTGTGCGTAGAAGCCCTGCACACAGGCAAGAAGCCCCCCAGGCCCGCGGGCGCGCCCGACCCTGGAGCCCCCTGGCTGGTTGCAGCCACAGGGAAGGGGGGTTCTGAGTTGGCAGCCCCCATTCCCGAAGCATCCACGGGCAGTTCCCCGAAGGGCTGACACCGGCTGCGCCTCAGCAGCCAGACAACCTCCCTCCCTCTGGTCGGGCACTGCAAGCCACACAGCCACTTGTGTCCCCTGTGTCCCTGGAGGCCCCAGCGCGTTTTGGGTTTTGGCGCGGACGGGCCCCTCTCGGCTTCCGTAGTCCATTTGCCCCCAGAGCCTGCCAGACCCCTGGCCCCAGGGGCGGGCCCTGCTGAGTCCCCGAGCGCCTCCTGGGTTCCTGCCACCACCCTTGGGCCGGGATGAGGTGCCACCTTGTGCGTAGAAGCCCTGCACACAGGCAAGAAGCCCCCCAGGCCCGCGGGCGCGCCCGACCCTGGAGCCCCCTGGCTGGCTGCAGCCACAGGGAACGGGGGTTCTGAGTTGGCAGCCCCCATTCCCGAAGCATCCATGGGCAGTTCCCCGAAGGGCTGACACCGGCTGCGCCTCAGCAGCCAGACAACCTCCCTCCCTATGGTCGGGCACTGCAAGCCACAAAGCCACTTGTGTCCCCTGTGTCCCTGGAGGCCGCAGCGTGTTTTGGGTTTTGGAGCGGACGGGCCCCTCTCGGCTTCCGTAGTCCATTTGCCCCCAGAGCCTGCCAGACCCCTGGCCCCAGGGGCGGGCCCTGCTGAGTCCCCGAGCGCCTCCTGGGTTCCTGTCACCACCCTTGGGCCGGGATGAGGTGCCACCTTGTGCGTAGAAGCCCTGCACACAGGCAAGAAGCCCCCCAGGCCCGCGGGCGCGCCCGACCCTGGAGCCCCCTGGCTGGCTGCAGCCACAGGGAACGGGGGTTCTGAGTTGGCAGCCCCTATTCCCGAAGCATCCACGGGCAGTTCCCCGAAGGGCTGACACCGGCTGCGCCTCAGCAGCCAGACAACCTCCCTCCCTCTGGTCGGGCACTGCAAGCCACACAGCCACTTGTGTCCCCTGTGTCCCTGGAGGCCGCAGCGCGTTTTGGGTTTTGGCGCGGACGGGCCCCTCTCGGTTTCCGTTGTCCATATGTCCCCGGAGCCTGCCAGACTCCTGGCCCCAGGGGCGGGCCCTGCTGAGTTCCTGAGCGCCTCCTGGGTTCCTGCCACCACCCTTGGGCCGGGATGAGGTGCCACCTTGTGCGTAGAAGCCCTGCACACAGGCAAGAAGCCCCCCAGGCCCGCGGGCGCGCCTGACCCTGGAGCCCCCTGGCTGGCTGCAGCCACAGGGAACGGGGGTTCTGAGTTGGCAGCCCCCATTCCCGAAGCATCCAAGGGCAGTTCCCTGAAGGGCTGACACCGGCTGCGCCTCAAAAGCCAGACAACCTCCCTCCCTCTGGTCGGGCACTGCAAGCCACACAGCCACTCGTGTCCCCTGTGTCCCTGGAGGCCGCAGCACGTTTTGGGTTTTGGCGCGGACGGGCCCCTCTCGGCTTCCGTAGTCCATTTGCCCCCGGAGCCTGCCAGACCCCTGGCCCCAGGGGCGGGCCCTGCTGAGTCCCCTAGCGCCTCCTGGGTTCCTGCCACCACCCTTGGGCCGGGATGAGGTGCCACCTTGTGCGTAGAAGCCCTGCACACAGGCAAGAAGCCCCCCAGGCCCGCGGGCGCGCCCGACCCTGGAGCCCCCTGGCTGGCTGCAGCCACAGGGAACGGGGGTTCTGAGTTGGCAGCCCCTATTCCCGAAGCATCCACGGGCAGTTCCCCGAAGGGCTGACACCGGCTGCGCCTCAGCAGCCAGACAACCTCCCTCCCTCTGGTCGGGCACTGCAAGCCACACAGCCACTTGTGTCCCCTGTGTCCCTGGAGGCCGCAGCGCGTTTTGGGTTTTGGCGCGGACGGGCCCCTCTCGGCTTCCGTAGTCCATTGCCCCCAGAGCCTGCCAGACCCCTGGCCCCAGGGGCGGGACCTGCTGAGTCCCCGAGCACCTCCTGGGTTCCTGCCACCACCCTTGGGCCGGGATGAGGTGCCACCTTGTGCGTAGAAGCCCTGCACACAGGCAAGAAGCCCCCCAGGCCCGCGGGCGCGCCCGACCCTGGAGCCCCCTGGCTGGCTGCAGCCACAGGGAACGGGGGTTCTGAGGTGGCAGCCCCCATTCCCGAAACATCCATGGGCAGTTCCCCGAAGGGCTGACACCGGCTGCGCCTCAGCAGCCAGACAACCTCCCTCCCTCTGGTCGGGCACTGCAAGCCACAAAGCCACTTGTGTCCCCTGTGTCCCTGGAGGCCGCAGCGCGTTTTGGGTTTTGGAGCGGACGGGCCCCTCTCGGCTTCCGTAGTCCATTTGCCCCCAGAGCCTGCCAGACCCCTGGCCCCAGGGGCAGGCCCTGCTGAGTCCCCGAGCGCCTCCTGGGTTCCTGTCACCACCCTTGGGCCGGGATGAGGTGCCACCTTGTGCGTAGAAGCCCTGCACACAGGCAAGAAGCCCCCCAGGCCCGCGGGCGCGCCCGACCCTGGAGCCCCCTGGCTGGCTGCAGCCACAGGGAACGGGGGTTCTGAGTTGGCAGCCCCCATTCCCGAAGCATCCACGGGCAGTTCCCCGAAGGGCTGACACCGGCTGCGCCTCAGCAGCCAGACAACCTCCCTCCCTCTGGTCGGGCACTGCAAGCCACACAGCCACTTGTGTCCCCTGTGTCCCTGGAGGCCGCAGCGCGTTTTGGGTTTTGGCGCGGACGGGCCCCTCTCGGTTTCCGTTGTCCATATGTCCCCGGAGCCTGCCAGACTCCTGGCCCCAGGGGCGGGCCCTGCTGAGTTCCTGAGCGCCTCCTGGGTTCCTGCCACCACCCTTGGGCCGGGATGAGGTGCCACCTTGTGCGTAGAAGCCCTGCACACAGGCAAGAAGCCCCCCAGGCCCGCGGGCGCGCCTGACCCTGGAGCCCCCTGGCTGGCTGCAGCCACAGGGAACGGGGGTTCTGAGTTGGCAGCCCCCATTCCCGAAGCATCCAAGGGCAGTTCCCTGAAGGGCTGACACCGGCTGCGCCTCAAAAGCCAGACAACCTCCCTCCCTCTGGTCGGGCACTGCAAGCCACACAGCCACTCGTGTCCCCTGTGTCCCTGGAGGCCGCAGCACGTTTTGGGTTTTGGCGCGGACGGGCCCCTCTCGGCTTCCGTAGTCCATTTGCCCCCGGAGCCTGCCAGACCCCTGGCCCCAGGGGCGGGCCCTGCTGAGTCCCCTAGCGCCTCCTGGGTTCCTGCCACCACCCTTGGGCCGGGATGAGGTGCCACCTTGTGCATAGAAGCCCTGCACACAGGCAAGAAGCCCCCCAGGCCCGCGGGCGCGCCCGACCCTGGAGCACCCTGGCTGGCTGCAGCCACAGGGAACGGGGGTTCTGAGTTGGCAGCCCCCATTCCCGAAGCATCCACGGGCAGTTCCCCGAAGGGCTGACACCGGCTGCGCCTCAGCAGCCAGACAACCTCCCTCCCTCTGGTCGGGCACTGCAAGCCACAAAGCCACTTGTGTCCCCTGTGTCCCTGGAGGCCGCAGCGCGTTTTGGGTTTTGGAGCGGACGGGCCCCTCTCGGCTTCCGTAGTCCATTTGCCCCCAGAGCCTGCCAGACCCCTGGCTCTAGGAGGCTGCCCAGGCGGCGCTGCCAACAGCCCCCAGGTGCTGGCTAGCCGCAGCGGCCGGCCACGGGGGGAGCACACACACCTGCGGGTGTCCCCGGGCCGCACACACGGACTGCCCCGCGCCTCCCCGCGTTGCAAATAGGCCCCCCCGGGAAGCCCTGCCCGCCCTAGGGGCTTGTAGGGCGGGGCCGATGCATGGTGGGTGAGTGGGGAGGGCTGCTGCTGGCACACACCCACTCCTGAAGCCCACTGGGGCGGTCCAAGAGCGATGAGCTCTGAGCTCAGTCAGGGCTGTCCCAGCAGAGCTTTCTGAGGGTGGACGGACACGCCCGCGGGCAATCAGGTGTTGCGGGCAGGCCCCGGGGGCGGGCCCTGCTGAGTCCCCGAGCGCCACCTGGGTTCCTACCACCACCCTTGGGCCGGGATGAGGTGGCACCTTGTGCGTAGAAGCCCTGCAACAGGCAAGAAGCCCCCAAGGCCCGCGGCGCACCCGACCCTGGAGCCCCCTGGCCGGCTGCAGCCACAGGGAACGGGGGTTCTGAGTTGGCAGGCCTCATTCCCGAAGCATCCACGGGCAGTTCCCCGAACGGCTGACACCTGCTGCGCCTCAGCAGCCAGCCAACCTCCCTCCCTCTGGTCGGGCACTGCAAGCCACACAGCCACTTGTGTGCCATGTGTCCCTCCCTGGAGGCCGCAGCGCGTTTTGGGTTTTGGCGCGGACGGGCCCCTCTCGGCTTCCGTAGTCCATTTGCCCCCGGAGCCTGCCAGACCCCTGGCTCTAGGAGGCTGCCCAGGCGGCGCTGCCAACAGCCCCCAGGTGCTGGCTAGCCGCAGCGGCCGGCCACGTGGGGAGCACACACACCTGCGGGTGTCCCCGGGCTGCACACACGGACAGCCCCGCGCCTCCCCCGCGTTGCAAATAGGCCCCCCCGGGAAACCCTGCCCGCCCTAGGGGCTTGTCGGGCGGGGCCGATGCAGGGTGGGTGAGTGGGGAGGGCTGCTGCTGGCACACACCCACTCCTGAAGCCCACTGGGGCGGTCCAAGGGCGATGACCTCGGAGCTCGGTCAGGGCTGTCCCAGCAGAGCTTTCTGAGGGTGAAAAGACACGCCCGCGGGCAATCAGGTGTTGCGGGCAGGCCCCGGGGGCGGGCCCTGCTGAGTCCCCGAGCGCCACCTGGGTTCCTGCCACCACCCTTGGGCCGGGATGAGGTGCCACCTTGTGCGTAGAAGCCCTGCAACAGGCAAGAAGCCCCCAAGGCCCGCGGCGCACCCGACCCTGGAGCCCCCTGGCCGGCTGCAGCCACAGGGAATGGGGGTTCTGAGTTGGCAGGCCCCATTCCCGAAGCATCCACGGGCAGTTCCCCGAAGGGCTGACACCTGCTGTGCCTCAGCAGCCAGCCAACCTCCCTCCCTCTGGTCGGGCACTGCAAGCCACACAGCCACTTGTGTGCCCTGTGTCCCTCCCTGCAGGCCGCAGCGCGTTTTGGGTTTTGGCGCTGACGGGCCCCAATCGGGTTCCGTAGTCCATTTGCCCCCAGAGCCTGCCAGACCCCTGGCTCTAGGAGGCTGCCCAGGCGGCCCTGCCAACAGCCCCCAGGTGCTGGCTAGCCGCAGCGGCCGACCACGGGGGGCGCACACACACGTGCAGGTGTCCCCGGGCCGCACACACGGACTGCCCCGCGCCTCCCCGCGTTGCAAATAGGCCCCCCCGGGAAGCCCTGCCCGCCCTAGGGGCTTGTCGGGCGGGGCCGATGCATGGTGGGTGAGTGGGGAGGGCTGCTGCTGGCACACACCCACTCCTGAAGCCCACTGGGGCGGTCCAAGAGCGATGAGCTCTGAGCTCAGTCAGGGCTGTCCCAGCAGAGCTTTCTGAGGGTGGACGGACACGCCCGCGGGCAATCAGGTGTTGCGGGCAGGCCCCGGGGGCGGGCCCTGCTGAGTCCCCGAGCGCCACCTGGGTTCCTACCACCACCCTTGGGCCGGGATGAGGTGCCACATTGTGCGTAGAAGCCCTGCACACAGGCAAGAAGCCCCCAAGGCCCGCGGCGCACCCGACCCTGGAGCCCCCTGGCCGGCTGCAGCCACAGGGAACGGGGGTTCTGAGTTGGCAGGCCCCATTCCCGAAGCATCCACGGGCAGTTCCCCGAACGGCTGACACCTGCTGTGCCTCAGCAGCCAGCCAACCTCCCTCCCTCTGGTCGGGCACTGCAAGCCACACAGCCACTTGTGTGCCCTGTGTCCCTCCCTGGAGGCCGCAGCGCATTTTGGGTTTTGGCGCGGACGGGCCCCTCTCGGCTTCCGTATTCCATTTGCCCCCGGAGCCTGCCAGACCCCTGGCTCTAGAAGGCTGCCCAGGCGGCGCTGCCAACAGCCCCCAGGTGCTGGCTAGCCGCAGCGGCCGGCCATGGGGGGAGCACACACACCTGCGTGTGTCCCCGGGCCGCACACACGGACTGACCCGCTCCTCCCCGCGATGCAAATAGGCCCCCTGGGAAGCCCCACCCGCCCTAGGGGCTTGTCGGGCGCGGCCAACTCACGGTGGGTGAGTGGGGAGGGCTGCTGCTGGCACACACCCACTCCTGAAGCCCACTGGGGCGGTCCAAGGGCGATGAGCTCGGAGCTCGGTCAGGGCTGTCCCAGCAGAGCTTTCTGAGGGTGGACGGACACGCCCGCGGGCAATCAGGTGTTGCGGGCAGGCCCCGGGGGCGGGCCCTGCTGAGTCCCCGAGCGCCACCTGGGTTCCTGCCACCACCCTTGGGCCGGGATGAGGTGCCACCTTGTGCGTAGAAGCCCTGCAACAGGCAAGAAGCCCCCAAGGCCCACGGCGCACCCGATCCTGGAGCCCCCTGGCCGGCTGCAGCCACAGGGAACGGGGGTTCTCAGTTGGCAGGCCCCATTACCGAAGCATCCACGGGCAGTTCCCCGAAGGGCTGACACCTGCTGCGCCTCAGCAGCCAGCCAACCTCCCTCCCTCTGGTCGGGCACTGCAAGCCACACAGCCACTTGTGTGCCCTGTGTCCCTCCCTGGAGGCCGCAGCGCGTTTTGGGTTTTGGCGCGGACGGGCCCCTCTCGGCTTCCGTAGTGCATTTGCCCCCGGAGCCTGCCAGACCCCTGGCTCTAGGAGGCTGCCCAGGCGGCACTGCCAACAGCCCCCAGGTGCTGGCTAGCCGCAGCGGCCGGCCACGGGGGGAGCACACACACCTGCGGGTGTCCCCGGGCTGCACGCACGGACTGCCCCGCGCCTCCCTGCGTTGCAAATAGGCCCCCCGGGAAGCCCTGCCCGCCCTAGGGGCTTGTCGGGCAGGGCCGATGCATGGTGGGTGAGTGGGGAGGGCTGCTGCTGGCACACACCCACTCCTGAAGCCCACTGGGGCGGTCCAAGGGCGATGAGCTCGGAGCTCAGTCAGGGCTGTCCCAGTAGAGCTTTCTGAGGGTGGACGGACACGCCCGCGGGCAATCAGGTGTTGCGGGCAGGCCCCGGGGGCGGGCCCTGCTGAGTCCCCGAGCGCCACCTGGGTTCCTGCCACCACCCTTGGGCCGGGATGAGGACACATCTTGTGCGTAGAAGCCCTGTACACAGGCAAGAAGCCCCCAAGGCCCGCGGCGCGACCAACCCTGGAGCCCCCTGGCCGGCTGCAGCCACAGGGAACGGGGGTTCTCAGTTGGCAGGCCCCATTACCGAAGCATCCACGGGCAGTTCCCTGAAGGGCTGACACCTGCTGCGCCTCAGCAGCCAGCCAACCTCCCTCCCTCTGGTCGGGCACTGCAAGCCACACAGCCACTTGTGTGCCCTGTGTCCCTCCCTGGAGGCCGCAGCGCGTTTTGGGTTTTGGCGCGGACGGGCCCCTCTCAGCTTCCGTATTCCATTTACCCCGGAGCCTGCCAGACCTCTGGCTCTAGGAGGCTGCCCAGGCGGCGCTGCCAACAGCCCCCAGGTGCTGGCAAGCCGCAGCGGCCGACCACGGGGGGAGCACACACACCTGCGGGTGTACCCGGGCCGCACGCACAGACTGCCACGCGCCCCCCGCTTTGCAAATGGGCCCCCCCGGGAAGCCCCGCCCGCCCGAGGGGCTTGACGGGCGCGGCCAACTCACGGTGGGTGAGTGGGGAGGGATGCTGCTGGCACACATCCACTCCTGAAGCCCACTGGGGCGGTCCAAGGGCGATGAGCTCGGAGCTCGGTCAGGGCTGTCCCAGCAGAGCTTTCTGAGGGTGGACGGACACGCCCGCGGGCAATCAGGTGTTGCGGGCAGGCCCCGGGGGCGGGCCCTGCTGAGTCCCCGAGCGCCACCTGGGTTCCTGCCACCACCCTTGGGCCGGGATGAGGTGGCACCTTGTGCGTAGAAGCCCTGCACACAGGCAAGAAGCCCCCCAGGCCCGCGGCGCACCCGACCCTGGAGCCCCCTGGCTGGCTGCAGCCACAGGGAACGGGGGTTCTGAGTTGGCAAGCCCCATTCCCGCAGCATCCACGGGCAGTTCCCCGAAGGGCTGACACCGGCTGCGCCTCAGCAGCCAGACAACCTCCCTCCCTCTGGTCGGGCACTGCAAGCCACACAGCCACATGTGTGCCCTGTGTCCCTCCTTGGAGGCCGCAGCGCGTTTTGGGTTTTGGCGCGGACGGGCCCCTCTCGGCTTCCGTAGTCCATTTGCCCCGGAGCCTGCCAGACCCCTGGCCCCAGGGGAGGGCCCTGCTGAGTCCCCGAGCGCCTCCTCGGTTCCTGCCACCACCCTTGGGCCGGGATGAGGTGCCACCTTGTGCATAGAAGCCCTGCACACAGGCAAGAAGCCCCACAGGCCCGCGGGCGCGCCCGACCCTGGAGCCCCCTGGCTGGCTGCAGCCACAGGGAACGGGGGTTCTGAGTTGGCAGCCCCCATTCCCGAAGCATCCACGGGCAGTTCCTCGAAGGGCTGACACCGGCTGCGCCTCAGCAGCCAGACAACTTCCCTCCCTCTGGTCGGGCACTGCAAGCCACACAGCCACTTGTGTCCCCTGTGTCCCTGGAGGCCGCAGCGCGTTTTGGGTTTTGGTGCGGACGGGCCCCTCTCGGCTTCCGTAGTCCATTTACCCCGGAGCCTGCCAGACCCCTGGCTCTAGGAGGCTGCCCAGGCGGCGCTGCCAACAGCCCCCAGGTGCTGGCTAGCCGCAGCGGCCGGCCATGGGGGGAGCACATACACCTGCGGGTGTTCCCGGGCCGCACACACGGACTGCCCCGAGCCTCCCCGCGTTGCAAATAGGCCCCCAAGGAAGCCCCGCCCTTCCTAGGGGCTTGTCGGGAGGGGCCAACGCATGTTGGGTGAGTGTGGAGGGCTGCTGCTGGCACACACCCACTCCTGAAGCCCACTGGGGCGGTCCAAGTGCGATGAGCTCGGAGCTCGGTCAGGGCTGTCCCAGCAGAGCTTTCTGAGGGTGGACGGACACACCCGCGGGCAATCAGGTGTTGCGGGCAGGCCCCGGGGGTGGGCCCTGCTGAGTCCCCGAGCGCCACCTGGGTTCCTGCCACCACCCTTGGGCCGGGATGAGGTGGCACCTTGTGTGTAGAAGCCCTGCAACAGGCAAGAAGCCCCCAAGGCCCGCGGCACACCCGACCCTGGAGCCCCCTGGCCGGCTGCAGCCACAGGGAACGGGGGTTCTGAGTTGGCAGGCCCCATTTCCGAAGCATCCACGGGCAGTTCCCCGAAGGGCTGACATCTGCTGCGCCTCAGCAGCCAGCCAACCTCCCTCCCTCTGGTCGGGCACTGCAAGCCACACAGCCACTTGTGTGCCCTGTGTCCCTCCCTGGAGGCCGCAGCGCGTTTTGGGTTTTGGCGCGGACGGGCCCCTCTCGACTTCCGTAGTCCATTTGCCCCCGGAGCCTGCCAGACCCCTGGCTCTAGGAGGCTGCCCAGGCGGCGCTGCCAACAGCCCCCAGGTGCTGGCTAGCCGCAGCGGCCGGCCACGGGGGGAGCACACACACCTGCGGGTTTCCCCGGGCCGCACACACGGACTGCCCCGCGCCTCCCCGCGTTGCAAATAGGCCCCCCGGGAAGCCCCGCCCGCCCTAGGGTCATGTCGGGCGGGGCCGAAGCACGGAGCGTGAGTGGGGAGGGCTGCTGCTGCCACACACCCACTCCTGAAGCCCACTGGGGCGGTCCAAGGGCGATGAGCTCGGAGCTCGGTCAGGGCTGTCCCAGCAGAGCTTTCTGAGGGTGGACGGACACGCCCGCGGGCAATCAGGTGTTGCGGGCAGGCCCCGGGGGCGGGCCCTGCTGAGTCCCTGAGCGCCACCTGGGTTCCTGCCACCACCCTTGGGCCGGGATGAGGTGGCACCTTGTGCGTAGAAGCCCTGCAACAGGCAAGAAGCCACCCAGGCCCGCGGCGCACCCACCCTGGAGCCCCCTGGCCAGCTGCAGCCACAGGGAACGGGGGTTCTGAGTTGGCAGGCCCCATTCCCGAAGCATCCACGGGCAGTTCCCCGAAGGGCTGACACCTGCTGCGCCTCAGCAGCCAGCCAACCTCCCTCCCTCTGGTCGGGCACTGCAAGCCACACAGCCACTTGTGTCCCCTGTGTCCCTCCCTGGAGGCCGCAGCGCGTTTTGGGTTTTGGCGCGGACGGGCCCCTCTCGGCTTCCGTAGTCCATTTGCCCCCGGAGCCTGCCAGACCCCTGGCTCTAGGAGGCTGCCCAGGCGGCGCTGCCAACAGCCCCCAGGTGCTGGCTAGCCGCAGCGGCCGGCCACGGGGGGAGCACACACACCTGCGGGTGTCCCCGGGCTGCACGCACGGACTGCCCCGCGCCTCCCTGCGTTGCAAATAGGCCCCCCGGGAAGCCCTGCCCACCCTAGGGGCTTGTCGGGCAGGGCCGATGCATGGTGGGTGAGTGGGGAGGGCTGCTGCTGGCACACACCCACTCCTGAAGCCCACTGGGGCGGTCCAAGGGCGATGAGCTCGGAGCTCAGTCAGGGCTGTCCCAGTAGAGCTTTCTGAGGGTGGACGGACACGCCCGCGGGCAATCAGGTGTTGCGGGCAGGCCCCGGGGGCGGGCCCTGCTGAGTCCCCGAGCACCACCTGGGTTCCTGCCACCACCCTTGGGCCGGGATGAGGACACATCTTGTGCGTAGAAGCCCTGTACACAGGCAAGAAGCCCCCAAGGCCCGCGGCGCGACCAACCCTGGAGCCCCCTGGCCGGCTGCAGCCACAGGGAACGGGGGTTCTCAGTTGGCAGGCCCCATTACCGAAGCATCCACGGGCAGTTCCCTGAAGGGCTGACACCTGCTGCGCCTCAGCAGCCAGCCAACCTCCCTCCCTCTGGTCGGGCACTGCAAGCCACACAGCCACTTGTGTGCCCTGTGTCCCTCCCTGGAGGCCGCAGCGCGTTTTGGGTTTTGGCGCGGACGGGCCCCTCTCAGCTTCCGTATTCCATTTACCCCGGAGCCTGCCAGACCTCTGGCTCTAGGAGGCTGCCCAGGCGGCGCTGCCAACAGCCCCCAGGTGCTGGCAAGCCGCAGCGGCCGACCACGGGGGGAGCACACACACCTGCGGGTGTACCCGGGCCGCACGCACAGACTGCCACGCGCCCCCCGCTTTGCAAATGGGCCCCCCCGGGAAGCCCCGCCCGCCCGAGGGGCTTGACGGGCGCGGCCAACTCACGGTGGGTGAGTGGGGAGGGATGCTGCTGGCACACATCCACTCCTGAAGCCCACTGGGGCGGTCCAAGGGCGATGAGCTCGGAGCTCGGTCAGGGCTGTCCCAGCAGAGCTTTCTGAGGGTGGACGGACACGCCCGCGGGCAATCAGGTGTTGCGGGCAGGCCCCGGGGGCGGGCCCTGCTGAGTCCCCGAGCGCCACCTGGGTTCCTGCCACCACCCTTGGGCCGGGATGAGGTAGCACCTTGTGCGTATAAGCCCTGCAAAAGGCAAGAAGCCCCCAAGGCCCGCGGCGCACCCGTCCCTGGAGCCCCCTGGCCGGCTGCAGCCACAGGGAACGGGGGTTCTGAGTTGGCAGGCCCCATTACCGAAGCATCCACGGGCAGTTCCCCGAAGGGCTGACACCTGCTGCGCCTCAGCAGCCAGCCAACCTCCCTCCCTCTGGTCGGGCACTGCAAGCCACACAGCCACTTGTGTGCCCTGTGTCCCTCCCTGGAGGCCGCAGCGCGTTTTGGGTTTTGGCGCGGACGGGCCCCTCTCGGCTTCCGTAGTCCATTTGCCCCCGGAGCCTGCCAGACCCCTGGCTCTAGGAGGCTGCCCAGGCGGCGCTGCCAACAGCCCCCAGGTGCTGGCTAGCCGCAGCGGCCGGCCACGGGGGGAGCACACACACCTGCGGGTGTCCCCGGGCCGCACACACGGACTGCCCCGCGCCTCCCCGCGTTGCAAATAGGCCCCCCGGGAAGCCCCGCCCGCCCTAGGGGCTTGTCAGGGGGGGCCGATGCATGGTGGGTGAGTGGGGAGGGCTGATGCTGGCACACACCCACTCCTGAAGCCCACTGGGGCGGTCCAAGGGCGATGAGCTCGGAGCTCGGTCAGGGCTGTCCCAGCAGAGCTTTCTGAGGGTGGACGGACACGCCCGCGGGCAATCAGGTGTTGCGGGCAGGCCCCGGGGGCAGGCCCTGCTGAGTCCCCGAGCGCCACCTGGGTTCCTGCCACCACCCTTGGGCCGGGATGAGGTGCCACCTTGTGCGTAGAAGCCCTGCAACAGGCAAGAAGCCCCCAAGGCCCGCGGCGCATCCGACCCTGGAGCCCCCTGGCCGGCTGCAGCCACAGGGAACGGGGGTTCTGAGTTGGCAGGCCCCATTCCCGAAGCATCCACGGGCAGTTCCCCGAAGGGCTGACACCTGCTGCGCCTCATCACCCAGCCAACCTCCCTCCCTCTGGTCGGGCACTGCAAGCCACACAGCCACTTGTGTGCCCTGTGTCCCTCCTTGGAGGCCGCAGCGCGTTTTGGGTTTTGGCGCGGACGGGCCCCTCTCGGCTTCCGTAGTCCATTTGCCCCCGGAGCCTGCCAGACCCCTGGCTCTAGGAGGCTGCCCAGGCGGCGCTGCCAACAGCCCCCAGGTGCTGGCTAGCTGCAGTGGCCGGCCACGGGGGGAGCACACACACCTGCGGGTGTCCCCGGGCCGCACACACGGACTGCCCCGCGCCACCCCGCGTTGCAAATAGGCTCCCCGGGATGCCCTGCCCGCCCTAGGGGCTTGTCAGGCGTGGCCGATGCATGGTGGGTGAGTGGGGAGGGCTGCTGCTGGCACACACCCACTCCTGAAGCCCACTGGGGCGGTCCAAGGGCGATGAGCTCGGAGCTCGGTCAGGGCTGTCCCAGCAGAGCTTTCTGAGGGTGGACAGACACGCCCGCGGGCAATCAGGTGTTGGGGGCAGGCCCCGGGGGCGGGCCCTGCTGAGTCCCCGAGCGCCAGCTGGGTTCCTGCCTCCACCCTTGGGCCGGGATGAGGTGCCACCTTGTGCGTAGAAGCCCTGCACACAGGCAAGAAGCCCCCAAGGCCCGCGGCGCACCCGACCCTGGAGCCCCCTGGCCGGCTGCAGCCACAGGGAACGTGGATTCTGAGTTGGCAGGCCCCATTCCCGAAGCATCCACGGGCAGTTCCCCGAAGGGCTGACACCTGCTGCGCCTCAGCAGCCAGCCAACCTCCCTCCCTCTGGTCGGGCACTGCAAGCCACACAGCCACTTGTGTGCCCTGTGTCCCTCCCTGGAGGCCGCAGCGCGTTTAGGGTTTTGGCGCGGACAGGCCCCTCTCGACTTCCGTAGTCCATTTGCCCCCGGAGCCTGCCAGAACCCTGGCTCTAGGAGGCTGCCCAGGCGGCGCTGCCAACAGCCCCCAGGTGCTGGCTAGCCGCAGCGGCCGACCACGGGGGGAGCACACACACCTGCGGGTGTCCCTGGGCCGCACACACGGACTGCCCCGCGCCTCCCCGCGTTGTAAATAGGCCCCCCGGGAAGCCCTGCCTGCCCTAGGGGCTTGTCGGGCGGGGCTGATGCATGGTGGGTGAGTGGGGAGGGCTGCTGCTGGCACACACCCACTCCTGAAGCCCACTGGGGCGGTCCAAGGGCGATGAGCTCGGAGCTCGGTCAGGGCTGTCCCAGCAGAGCTTTCTGAGGGTGGACGGACATGCCCGTGGGCAATCAGGTGTTGCGGGCAGGCCCCGGGGGCGGGCCCTGCTGAGTCCCCGAGCGCCACCTGGGTTCCTGCCACCACCCTTGGGCCGGGATGAGGTGCCACCTTGTGCGTAGAAGCCCTGCACACAGGCAAGAAGCCCCCAAGGCCCGCGGCGCACCCGATTCTGGATCCCCCTGGCCGGCTGCAGCCACAGGGAACGTGGGTTCTGAGTTGGCAGGCCCCATTCCCGAAGCATCCACGGGCAGTTCCCCGAAGGGCTGACACCTGCTGCGCCTCATCACCCAGCCAAACTCCCTCCCTCTGGTCGGGCACTGCAAGCCACACAGCCACTTGTGTGCCCTGTGTCCCTCCCTGGAGGCCGCAGCGCGTTTTGGGTTTTGGCGCGGACGGGCCCCTCTCGGCTTCCGTAGTCCATTTGCCCCCGGAGCCTGCCAGACCCCTGGCTCTAGGAGGCTGCCCAGGCGGCGCTGCCAACAGCCCCCAGGTGCTGGCTAGCCGCAGTGGCCGGCCACGGGGGGAGCACACACACCTGCGGGTGTCCCCGGGCCGCACACACGGACTGCCCCGCACCACCCCGCGTTGCAAATGGGCCCCCCGGGAAGCCCTGCCCGCCCTAGGGGCTTGTCGGGTGGGGCCGATGCATGGTGGGTGAGTGGGGAAGGCTGCTGCTGGCACACACCCACTCCTGAAGCCCACTGGGGCGGTCCATGGGCGATGAGCTCAGAGCTCGGTCAGGGCTGTCCCAGCAGAGCTTTCTGAGGGTGGACGGACACGCCCGCGGGCAATCAGGTGTTGCGGGCAGGCCCCGGGGGCGGGCCCTGCTGAGTCCCCGAGCGCCACCTGGGTTCCTGCCACCACCCTTGGGCCGGGATGAGGTGCCACCTTGTGCGTAGAAGCCCTGCAACAGGCAAGAAGCCCCCAAGGCCCGTGGCGCACCCGAACCTGGAGCCCCCTGGCCGGCTGCAGCCACAGGGAACGGGGGTTCTGAGTTGGCAGGCCCCATTCCCGAAGCATCCACGGGCAGTTCCCCGAAGGGCTGACACCTGCTGCGCCTCAGCAGCCAGACAACCTCCCTCCCTCTGGTCGGGCACTGCAAGCCACACAGCCACTTGTGTGTCCTGTGTCCCTCCCTGGAGGCCGCAGCGCGTTTTGGGTTTTGGCGCGGTCGGGCCCCTCTCGGCTTCCGTAGTCCATTTGCCCCCGGAGCCTGCCAGAACCCTGGCTCTAGGAGGCTGCCCAGTCGGCGCTGCCAACAGCCCCCAGGTGCTGGCTAGCCGCAGCGGCCGGCTACGGGGGGAGCACACACACCTGCGGGTGTCCCCGGCCGCACACACGGACTGCCCCGCGCCTCCCCGCATTGCAAATAGCCCCCCCGGGAAGCCCTGCCCGCCCTAGGGGCTTGTCGGGCGGGGCCGATGCATGGTGGGTGAGTGGGGAGGGCTGCTGCTGGCACACACCCACTCCTGAAGCCCACTGGGGCGGTCCAAGGGCGATGAGCTCGGAGCTCGGTCAGGGCTGTCCCAGCAGAGCTTTCTGAGGGTGGACGACACGCCCGCGGGCAATCAGGTGTTGCGGGCAGGCCCCGGGGGCGGGCCCTGCTGAGTCCCCGAGCGCCACCTGGGTTCCTGCCACCACCCTTGGGCCGGGATGAGGTGGCACCTTGTGCGTAGAAGCCCTGCACACAGGCAAGAAGCCCCCCAGGCCCGCGGCGCACCCGACCCTGGAGCCCCCTGGCTGGCTGCAGCCACAGGGAACGGGGGTTCTGAGTTGGCAAGCCCCATTCCCGCAGCATCCACGGGCAGTTCCCCGAAGGGCTGACACCGGCTGCGCCTCAGCAGCCAGACAACCTCCCTCCCTCTGGTCGGGCACTGCAAGCCACACAGCCACATGTGTGCCCTGTGTCCCTCCTTGGAGGCCGCAGCGCGTTTTGGGTTTTGGCGCGGACGGGCCCCTCTCGGCTTCCGTAGTCCATTTGCCCCGGAGCCTGCCAGACCCCTGGCCCCAGGGGAGGGCCCTGCTGAGTCCCCGAGCGCCTCCTCGGTTCCTGCCACCACCCTTGGGCCGGGATGAAGTGCCACCTTGTGCGTAGAAGCCCTGCACACAGGCAAGAAGCCCCACAGGCCCGCGGGCGCGCCCGACCCTGGAGCCCCCTGGCTGGCTGCAGCCACAGGGAACGGGGGTTCTGAGTTGGCAGCCCCCATTCCCGAAGCATCCACGGGCAGTTCCTCGAAGGGCTGACACCGGCTGCGCCTCAGCAGCCAGACAACTTCCCTCCCTCTGGTCGGGCACTGCAAGCCACACAGCCACTTGTGTCCCCTGTGTCCCTGTAGGCCGCAGCGCGTTTTGGGTTTTGGTGCGGACGGGCCCCTCTCGGCTTCCGTAGTCCATTTACCCCGGAGCCTGCCAGACCCCTGGCTCTAGGAGGCTGCCCAGGCGGCGCTGCCAACAGCCCCCAGGTGCTGGCTAGCCGCAGCGGCCGGCCATGGGGGGAGCACATACACCTGCGGGTGTTCCCAGGCCGCACACACGGACTGCCCCGAGCCTCCCCGCGTTGCAAATAGGCCCCCAAGGAAGCCCCGCCCTTCCTAGGGGCTTGTCGGGAGGGGCCAACGCATGTTGGGTGAGTGTGGAGGGCTGCTGCTGGCACACACCCACTCCTGAAGCCCACTGGGGCGGTCCAAGTGCGATGAGCTCGGAGCTCGGTCAGGGCTGTCCCAGCAGAGCTTTCTGAGGGTGGACGGACACACCCGCGGGCAATCAGGTGTTGCGGGCAGGCCCCGGGGGCGGGCCCTGCTGAGTCCCCGAGCGCCACCTGGGTTCCTGCCACCACCCTTGGGCCGGGATGAGGTGGCACCTTGTGTGTAGAAGCCCTGCAACAGGCAAGAAGCCCCCAAGGCTCGCGGCACACCCGACCCTGGAGCCCCCTGGCCGGCTGCAGCCACAGGGAACGGGGGTTCTGAGTTGGCAGGCCCCATTTCCGAAGCATCCACGGGCAGTTCCCCGAAGGGCTGACATCTGCTGCGCCTCAGCAGCCAGCCAACCTCCCTCCCTCTGGTCGGGCACTGCAAGCCACACAGCCACTTGTGTGCCCTGTGTCCCTCCCTGGAGGCCGCAGCGCGTTTTGGGTTTTGGCGCGGACGGGCCCCTCTCGACTTCCGTAGTCCATTTGCCCCCGGAGCCTGCCAGACCCCTGGCTCTAGGAGGCTGCCCAGGCGGCGCTGCCAACAGCCCCCAGGTGCTGGCTAGCCGCAGCGGCCGGCCACGGGGGGAGCACACACACCTGCGGGTTTCCCCGGGCCGCACACACGGACTGCCCCGCGCCTCCCCGCGTTGCAAATAGGCCCCCCGGGAAGCCCCGCCCGCCCTAGGCTCATGTCGGGCGGGGCCGAAGCACGGTGCGTGAGTGGGGAGGGCTGCTGCTGCCACACACCCACTCCTGAAGCCCACTGGGGCGGTCCAAGGGCGATGAGCTCGGAGCTCGGTCAGGGCTGTTCCAGCAGAGCTTTCTGAGGGTGGACGGACACGCCCGCGGGCAATCAGGTGTTGCGGGCAGGCCCCGGGGGCGGGCCCTGCTGAGTCCCTGAGCGCCACCTGGGTTCCTGCCACCACCCTTGGGCCGGGATGAGGTGGCACCTTGTGCATAGAAGCCCTGCAACAGGCAAGAAGCCACCCAGGCCCGCGGCGCACCCACCCTGGAGCCCCCTGGCCAGCTGCAGCCACAGGGAACGGGGGTTCTGAGTTGGCAGGCCCCATTCCCGAAGCATCCACGGGCAGTTCCCCGAAGGGCTGACACCTGCTGCGCCTCAGCAGCCAGCCAACCTCCCTCCCTCTGGTCGGGCACTGCAAGCCACACAGCCACTTGTGTCCCCTGTGTCCCTCCCTGGAGGCCGCAGCGCATTTTGGGTTTTGGCGCGGACAGGCCCCTCTCGGCTTCCGTAGTCCATTTGCCCCCGGAGCCTGCCAGACCCCTGGCTCTAGGAGGCTGCCCAGGCGGCGCTGCCAACAGCCCCCAGGTGCTGGCTAGCCGCAGCGGCCGGCCACGGGGGGAGCACACACACCTGCGGGTGTCCCCGGGCCGCACACACGGACTGCCCCGCGCCTCCCCGCGTTGCAAATAGGCCCCCCAGGAAGCCCCGCCCGCCCTAGGGTCTTGTCGGGCAGGGCCAACGCACGGTGGGTGAGTTGGGAGCGCTGCTGCTGGCACACACCCACTCCTGAAGCCCACTTGGGCGGTCCAAGGGCGATGAGCTCGGAGCTCGGTCAGGGCTGTCCCAGCAGAGCTTTCTGAGGGTGGACGGACATGCCTGTGGGCAATCAGGTGTTGCGGGCAGGCCCCGGGCGCGGGCCCTGCTGAGTCCCCGAGCGCCACCTGGGTTCCTGCCACCACCCTTGGGCCGGGATGAGGTGCCACCTTGTGCGTAGAAGCCCTGCACACAGGCAAGAAGCCCCCAAGGCCCGCGGCGCACCCGACCCTGGAGCCCCCTGGCCGGCTGCAGCCACAGGGAACGGGGGTTCTGAGTTGGCAGGCCCCATTCCCGAAGCATCCACGGGCAGTTCCCCGAAGGGCTGACACCTGCTGCGCCTCAGCAGCCAGCCAACCTCCCTCCCTCTGGTCGGGCACTGCAAGCCACACAGCCACTTGTGTGCCCTGTGTCCCTCCCTGGAGGCCGCAGCGCGTTTTGGGTTTTGGCGCGGACGGGCCCCTCTCGGCTTCCGTAGTCCATTTGCCCCCGGAGCCTGCCAGACCCCTGGCTCTAGGAGGCTGCCCAGGCGGCGCTGCCAACAGCCCCCAGGTGCTGGCTAGCCGCAGTGGCCGGCCACGGGGGGAGCACACACATCTGCGGGTGTCCCCGGGCCGCACACACGGACTGCCCCGCGCCTCCCCGCGTTGCAAATAGGCCCCCCGGGAAGCCCTGCCCGCCCTAGGGGCTTGTCGGGTGGGGCCGATGCATGGTGGGTGAGTGGGGAAGGCTGCTGCTGGCACACACCCACTCCTGAAGCCCACTGGGGCGGTCCAAGGGCGATGAGCTCAGAGCTCGGTCAGGGCTGTCCCAGCAGAGCTTTCTGAGGGTGGACGGAAACGCCCGCGGGCAATCAGGTGTTGCGGGCAGGCCCCGGGGGCGGGCCCTGCTGAGTCCCGGAGCGCCACCTGGGTTCCTGCCACCACCCTTGGGCCGGGATGAGGTGCCACCTTGTGCGTAGAAGCCCTGCACACAGGCAAGAAGCCCCCCAAGCCCGCGGCGCACCCGACCCTGGAGCCCCCTGGCCGGCTGCAGCCACAGGGAACGGGGGTTCTGAGTTGGCAGGCCCCATTCCCGAAGCATCCACGGGCAGTTCCCCGAAGGGCTGACACCGGCTGCGCCTCAGCAGCCAGCCAACCTCCCTCCCTCTGGTCGGGCACTGCAAGCCACACAGCCACATGTGTGCCCTGTGTCCCTCCTTGGAGGCCGCAGCGCGTTTTGGGTTTTGGCGCGGACGGGCCCCTCTCGGCTTCCGTAGTCCATTTGCCCCGGAGCCTGCCAGACCCCTGGCCCCAGGGGAGGGCCCTGCTGAGTCCCCGAGTGCCTCCTCGGTTCCTGCCACCACCCTTGGGCCGGGATGAGGTGGCACCTTGTGCGTAGAAGCCCTGCACACAGGCAAGAAGCCCCACAGGCCCGCGGGCGCGCCCTACCCTGGAGCCCCCTGGCTGGCTGCAGCCACAGGGAACGGGGGTTCTGAGTTGGCAGCCCCCATTCCCGAAACATCCATGGGCAGTTCCCCGAAGGGCTGACACCGGCTGCGCCTCAGCAGCCAGACAACCTCCCTCCCTCTGGTCGGGCACTGCAAGCCACACAGCCACTTTTGTCCCCTGTGTCCCTGGAGGCCGCAGCGCGTTTTGGGTTTTGGCGCGGACGGGCCCCTCTCGGTTTCCGTTGTCCATATGTCCCCGGAGCCTGCCAGACTCCTGGCCCCAGGGGCGGGCCCTGCTGAGTTCCTGAGCGCCTCCTGGGTTCCTGCCACCACCCTTGGGCCGGGATGAGGTGCCACCTTGTGCGTAGAAGCCCTGCACACAGGCAAGAAGCCCCCCAGGCCCGCGGGCGCGCCTGACCCTGGAGCCCCCTGGCTGGCTGCAGCCACAGGGAACGGGGGTTCTGAGTTGGCAGCCCCCATTCCCGAAACATCCATGGGCAGTTCCCCGAAGGGCTGACACCGGCTGCGCCTCAGCAGCCAGACAACCTCCCTCCCTCTGGTCGGGCACTGCAAGCCACACAGCCACTTTTGTCCCCTGTGTCCCTGGAGGCCGCAGCGCGTTTTGGGTTTTGGCGCGGACGGGCCCCTCTCGGTTTCCGTTGTCCATATGTCCCCGGAGCCTGCCAGACTCCTGGCCCCAGGGGCGGGCCCTGCTGAGTTCCTGAGCGCCTCCTGGGTTCCTGCCACCACCCTTGGGCCGGGATGAGGTGCCACCTTGTGCGTAGAAGCCCTGCACACAGGCAAGAAGCCCCCCAGGCCCGCGGGCGCGCCTGACCCTGGAGCCCCCTGGCTGGCTGCAGCCACAGGGAACGGGGGTTCTGAGTTGGCAGCCCCCATTCCCGAAGCATCCAAGGGCAGTTCCCCGAAGGGCTGACACCGGCTGCGCCTCAGCAGCCAGACAACCTCCCTCCCTCTGGTCGGGCACTGCAAGCCACACAGCCACTCGTGTCCCCTGTGTCCCTGGAGGCCGCAGCACGTTTTGGGTTTTGGCGCGGACGGGCCCCTCTCGGCTTCCGTAGTCCATTTTCCCCCGGAGCCTGCCAGACCCCTGGCCCCAGGGGCGGGCCCTGCTGAGTCCCCTAGCGCCTCCTGGGTTCCTGCCACCACCCTTGGGCCGGGATGAGGTGCCACCTTGTGCGTAGAAGCCCTGCACACAGGCAATAAGCCCCCCAGGCCCGCCCGAACCTGGAGCCCCCTGGCTGGCTGCAGCCACAGGGAACGGGGGTTCTGAGTTGGCAGCCCCCATTCCCGAAGCATCCACGGGCAGTTCCCCGAAGGGCTGACACCGGCTGCGCCTCAGCAGCCAGACAACCTCCCTCCCTCTGGTTGGGCACTGCAAGCCACACAGCCACTTGTGTCCCCTCTGTCCCTGGAGGCCGCAGCGCGTTTTGGGTTTTGGCGCGTACGGGCCCATCTCGGCTTCCGTAGTCCATTTGCCCCCGGAGCCTGCCAAAACCCTGGCCCCAGGGGCGGGCCCTGCTGAGTCCCCGAGCGCCTCCTGAGTTCCTGCCACCACCCTTGGGCCGGGATGAGGTGCCACCTTGTGCGTAGAAGCCCTGCACACAGGCAAGAAGCCCCCGAGGCCCGCGGGCGCGCCCGACCCTGGAGCCCCCTGGCTGGCTGCAGCCACAGGGAACGGGGGTTCTGAGTTGGCAGCCCCCATTCCCGAAGCATCCACGGGCAGTTCCCCGAAGGGCTGACACCGGCTACGCCTCAGCAGCCAGACAACCTCCCTCCCTCTGGTTGGGCACTGCAAGCCACACAGCCACTCGTGTGCCCTGTGTCCCTGGAGGCCGCAGCGCTTTTTGGGTTTTGGCGCGGACGGGCCCCTGTCGGCTTCCGTAGTCCATTTGCCCCCGGAGCCTGCCAGACCCCTGGCACCAGGGGCGGGCCCTGCTGAGTCCCCGAGCGCCTCCTGGGTTCCTGCCACCACCCTTGGGCCGGGATGAGGTGCCACCTTGTGCGTAGAAGTCCTGCACACAGGCAAGAAGCCCCCCAGGCCCGCGGGCGCGCCCGACCCTGGAGCCCCCTGGCTGGCTGCAGCCACAGGGAAGGGGGGTTCTGAGTTGGCAGCCCCCATTCCCGAAGCATCCACGGGCAGTTCCCCGAAGGGCTGACACCGGCTGCGCCTCAGCAGCCAGACAACCTCCCTCCCTCTGGTCGGGCACTGCAAGCCACACAGCCACTTGTGTCCCCTGTGTGCCTGGAGGCCCCAGCGCGTTTTGGGTTTTGGCGCGGACGGGCCCCTCTCGGCTTCCGTAGTCCATTTGCCCCCGGAGCCTGCCAGACCCCTGGCCCCAGGGGCGGGCCCTGCTGAGTCCCCGAGCGCCTCCTGGGTTCCTGCCACCACCCTTGGGCCGGGATGAGGTGCCACCTTGTGCGTAGAAGCCCTGCACACAGGCAAGAAGCCCCCCAGGCCCGCGGGCGCGCCCGACCCTGGAGCCCCCTGGCTGGCTGCAGCCACAGGGAACGGTGTTTCTGAGTTGGCAGCCCCCATTCCCGAAGCATCCATGGGCAGTTCCCCGAAGGGCTGACACCGGCTGCGCCTCAGCAGCCAGACAACCTCCCTCCCTCTGGTCGGGCACTGCAAGCCACAAAGCCACTTGTGTCCCCTGTGTCCCTGGAGGCCGCAGCGCGTTTTGGGTTTTGGAGCGGACGGGCCCCTCTCGGCTTCCGTAGTCCATTTGCCCCCAGAGCCTGCCAGACCCCTGGCCCCAGGGGCGGGCCCTGCTGAGTCCCCGAGCGCCTCCTGGGTTCCTGTCACCACCCTTGGGCCGGGATGAGGTGCCACCTTGTGCGTAGAAGCCCTGCACACAGGCAAGAAGCCCCCCAGGCCCGCGGGCGCGCCCGACCCTGGAGCCCCCTGGCTGGCTGCAGCCACAGGGAACGGGGGTTCTGAGTTGGCAGCCCCCATTCCCGAAGCATCCACGGGCAGTTCCCCGAAGGGCTGACACCGGCTGCGCCTCAGCAGCCAGACAACCTCCCTCCCTCTGGTCGGGCACTGCAAGCCACACAGCCACTTGTGTCCCCTGTGTCCCTGGAGGCCGCAGCGCGTTTTGGGTTTTGGCGCGGACGGGCCCCTCTCGGCTTCCGTTGTCCATATGTCCCCGGAGCCTGCCAGATTCCTGGCCCCAGGGGCGGGCCCTGCTGAGTTCCTGAGCGCCTCCTGGGTTCCTGCCACCACCCTTGGGCCGGGATGAGGTGCCACCTTGTGCGTAGAAGCCCTGCACACAGGCAAGAAGCCCCCCAGGCCCGCGGGCGCGCCTGACCCTGGAGCCCCCTGGCTGGCTGCAGCCACAGGGAACGGGGGTTCTGAGTTGGCAGCCCCCATTCCCGAAGCATCCAAGGGCAGTTCCCTGAAGGGCTGACACCGGCTGCGCCTCAAAAGCCAGACAACCTCCCTCCCTCTGGTCGGGCACTGCAAGCCACACAGCCACTCGTGTCCCCTGTGTCCCTGGAGGCCGCAGCACGTTTTGGGTTTTGGCGCGGACGGGCCCCTCTCGGCAGCCGTAGTCCATTTGCCCCCGGAGCCTGCCAAAACCCTGGCCCCAGGGGCGGGCCCTGCTGAGTCCCCGAGCGCCTCCTGAGTTCCTGCCACCACCCTTGGGCCGGGATGAGTTGCCACCTTGTGCGTAGAAGCCCTGCACACAGGCAAGAAGCCCCCCAGGCCCGTGGGCGCGCCCGACCCTGGAGCCCCCTGGCTGGCTGCAGCCACAGGGAACGGGGGTTCTGAGTTGGCAGCCCCCATTCCCGAAGCATCCACGGGCAGTTCCCCGAAGGGCTGACACCGGCTACGCCTCAGCAGCCAGACAACTTCCCTCCCTCTGGTTGGGCACTGCAAGCCTCACAGCCACTCGTGTGCCCTGTGTCCCTGGAGGCCGCAGCGCGTTTTGGGTTTTGGCGCGGATGGGCCCCTGTCGGCTTCCGTAGTCCATTTGCCCCCGGAGCCTGCCAGACCCCTGGCCCCAGGGGCGGGCCCTGCTGAGTCTCCGAGCGCCTCCTGGGTTCCTGCCACCACCCTTGGGCCAGGATGAGGTGCCACCTTGTGCGTAGAAGCCCTGCACACAGGCAAGAAGCCCCCCAGGCCCGCGGGCGCGCCCGACCCTGGAGCCCCCTGGCTGGTTGCAGCCACAGGGAAGGGGGGTTCTGAGTTGGCAGCCCCCATTCCCGAAGCATCCACGGGCAGTTCCCCGAAGGGCTGACACCGGCTGCGCCTCAGCAGCCAGACAACCTCCCTCCCTCTGGTCGGGCACTGCAAGCCACACAGCCACTTGTGTCCCCTGTGTCCCTGGAGGCCCCAGCGCGTTTTGGGTTTTGGCGCGGACGGGCCCCTCTCGGCTTCCGTAGTCCATTTGCCCCCAGAGCCTGCCAGACCCCTGGCCCCAGGGGCGGGCCCTGCTGAGTCCCCGAGCGCCTCCTGGGTTCCTGCCACCACCCTTGGGCCGGGATGAGGTGCCACCTTGTGCGTAGAAGCCCTGCACACAGGCAAGAAGCCCCCCAGGCCCGCGGGCGCGCCCGACCCTGGAGCCCCCTGGCTGGCTGCAGCCACAGGGAACGGGGGTTCTGAGTTGGCAGCCCCCATTCCCGAAGCATCCATGGGCAGTTCCCCGAAGGGCTGACACCGGCTGCGCCTCAGCAGCCAGACAACCTCCCTCCCTATGGTCGGGCACTGCAAGCCACACAGCCACTTGTGTCCCCTGTGTCCCTGGAGGCCGCAGCGCGTTTTGGGTTTTGGCGCGGACGGGCCCCTCTCGGCTTCCGTAGTCCATTTGCCCCCGGAGCCTGCCAGACCCCTGGCCCCAGGGGCGGGCCCTGCTGAGTCCCCTAGCGCCTCCTGGGTTCCTGCCACCACCCTTGGGCCGGGATGAGGTGCCACCTTGTGCGTAGAAGCCCTGCACACAGGCAAGAAGCCCCCCAGGCCCGCGGGCGCGCCCGACCCTGGAGCCCCCTGGCTGGCTGCAGCCACAGGGAACGGGGGTTCTGAGTTGGCAGCCCCCATTCCCGAAGCATCCACGGGCAGTTCCCCGAAGGGCTGACACCGGCTGCGCCTCAGCAGCCAGACAACCTCCCTCCCTCTGGTCGGGCACTGCAAGCCACAAAGCCACTTGTGTCCCCTGTGTCCCTGGAGGCCGCAGCGCGTTTTGGGTTTTGGAGCGGACGGGCCCCTCTCGGCTTCCGTAGTCCATTTGCCCCCAGAGCCTGCCAGACCCCTGGCCCCAGGGGCGGGCCCTGCTGAGTCCCCGAGCGCCTCCTGGGTTCCTGTCACCACCCTTGGGCCGGGATGAGGTGCCACCTTGTGCGTAGAAGCCCTGCACACAGGCAAGAAGCCCCCCAGGCCCGCGGGCGCGCCCGACCCTGGAGCCCCCTGGCTGGCTGCAGCCACAGGGAACGGGGGTTCTGAGGTGGCAGCCCCCATTCCCGAAACATCCATGGGCAGTTCCCCGAAGGGCTGACACCGGCTGTGCCTCAGCAGCCAGACAACCTCCCTCCCTCTGGTCGGGCACTGCAAGCCACACAGCCACTTGTGTCCCCTGTGTCCCTCCCTGGAGGCCGCAGCGCGTTTTGGGTTTTGGCGCGGACGGGCCCCTCTCGGTTTCCGTTGTCCATATGTCCCCGGAGCCTGCCAGACTCCTGGCCCCAGGGGCGGGCCCTGCTGAGTTCCTGAGCGCCTCCTGGGTTCCTGCCACCACCCTTGGGCCGGGATGAGGTGCCACCTTGTGCGTAGAAGCCCTGCACACAGGCAAGAAGCCCCCCAGGCCCGCGGGCGCGCCTGACCCTGGAGCCCCCTGGCTGGCTGCAGCCACAGGGAACGGGGGTTCTGAGTTGGCAGCCCCCATTCCCGAAGCATCCAAGGGCAGTTCCCCGAAGGGCTGACACCGGCTGCGCCTCAGCAGCCAGACAACCTCCCTCCCTCTGGTCGGGCACTGCAAGCCACACAGCCACTCGTGTCCCCTGTGTCCCTGGAGGCCGCAGCACGTTTTGGGTTTTGGCGCGGACGGGCCCCTCTCGGCTTCCGTAGTCCATTTTCCCCCGGAGCCTGCCAGACCCCTGGCCCCAGGGGCGGGCCCTGCTGAGTCCCCTAGCGCCTCCTGGGTTCCTGCCACCACCCTTGGGCCGGGATGAGGTGCCACCTTGTGCGTAGAAGCCCTGCACACAGGCAATAAGCCCCCCAGGCCCGCCCGAACCTGGAGCCCCCTGGCTGGCTGCAGCCACAGGGAACGGGGGTTCTGAGTTGGCAGCCCCCATTCCCGAAGCATCCACGGGCAGTTCCCCGAAGGGCTGACACCGGCTGCGCCTCAGCAGCCAGACAACCTCCCTCCCTCTGGTTGGGCACTGCAAGCCACACAGCCACTTGTGTCCCCTCTGTCCCTGGAGGCCGCAGCGCGTTTTGGGTTTTGGCGCGTACGGGCCCATCTCGGCTTCCGTAGTCCATTTGCCCCCGGAGCCTGCCAAAACCCTGGCCCCAGGGGCGGGCCCTGCTGAGTCCCCGAGCGCCTCCTGAGTTCCTGCCACCACCCTTGGGCCGGGATGAGGTGCCACCTTGTGCGTAGAAGCCCTGCACACAGGCAAGAAGCCCCCGAGGCCCGCGGGCGCGCCCGACCCTGGAGCCCCCTGGCTGGCTGCAGCCACAGGGAACGGGGGTTCTGAGTTGGCAGCCCCCATTCCCGAAGCATCCACGGGCAGTTCCCCGAAGGGCTGACACCGGCTACGCCTCAGCAGCCAGACAACCTCCCTCCCTCTGGTTGGGCACTGCAAGCCACACAGCCACTCGTGTGCCCTGTGTCCCTGGAGGCCGCAGCGCTTTTTGGGTTTTGGCGCGGACGGGCCCCTGTCGGCTTCCGTAGTCCATTTGCCCCCGGAGCCTGCCAGACCCCTGGCACCAGGGGCGGGCCCTGCTGAGTCCCCGAGCGCCTCCTGGGTTCCTGCCACCACCCTTGGGCCGGGATGAGGTGCCACCTTGTGCGTAGAAGTCCTGCACACAGGCAAGAAGCCCCCCAGGCCCGCGGGCGCGCCCGACCCTGGAGCCCCCTGGCTGGCTGCAGCCACAGGGAAGGGGGGTTCTGAGTTGGCAGCCCCCATTCCCGAAGCATCCACGGGCAGTTCCCCGAAGGGCTGACACCGGCTGCGCCTCAGCAGCCAGACAACCTCCCTCCCTCTGGTCGGGCACTGCAAGCCACACAGCCACTTGTGTCCCCTGTGTGCCTGGAGGCCCCAGCGCGTTTTGGGTTTTGGCGCGGACGGGCCCCTCTCGGCTTCCGTAGTCCATTTGCCCCCGGAGCCTGCCAGACCCCTGGCCCCAGGGGCGGGCCCTGCTGAGTCCCCGAGCGCCTCCTGGGTTCCTGCCACCACCCTTGGGCCGGGATGAGGTGCCACCTTGTGCGTAGAAGCCCTGCACACAGGCAAGAAGCCCCCCAGGCCCGCGGGCGCGCCCGACCCTGGAGCCCCCTGGCTGGCTGCAGCCACAGGGAACGGTGTTTCTGAGTTGGCAGCCCCCATTCCCGAAGCATCCATGGGCAGTTCCCCGAAGGGCTGACACCGGCTGCGCCTCAGCAGCCAGACAACCTCCCTCCCTCTGGTCGGGCACTGCAAGCCACAAAGCCACTTGTGTCCCCTGTGTCCCTGGAGGCCGCAGCGCGTTTTGGGTTTTGGAGCGGACGGGCCCCTCTCGGCTTCCGTAGTCCATTTGCCCCCAGAGCCTGCCAGACCCCTGGCCCCAGGGGCGGGCCCTGCTGAGTCCCCGAGCGCCTCCTGGGTTCCTGTCACCACCCTTGGGCCGGGATGAGGTGCCACCTTGTGCGTAGAAGCCCTGCACACAGGCAAGAAGCCCCCCAGGCCCGCGGGCGCGCCCGACCCTGGAGCCCCCTGGCTGGCTGCAGCCACAGGGAACGGGGGTTCTGAGTTGGCAGCCCCCATTCCCGAAGCATCCACGGGCAGTTCCCCGAAGGGCTGACACCGGCTGCGCCTCAGCAGCCAGACAACCTCCCTCCCTCTGGTCGGGCACTGCAAGCCACACAGCCACTTGTGTCCCCTGTGTCCCTGGAGGCCGCAGCGCGTTTTGGGTTTTGGCGCGGACGGGCCCCTCTCGGCTTCCGTTGTCCATATGTCCCCGGAGCCTGCCAGATTCCTGGCCCCAGGGGCGGGCCCTGCTGAGTTCCTGAGCGCCTCCTGGGTTCCTGCCACCACCCTTGGGCCGGGATGAGGTGCCACCTTGTGCGTAGAAGCCCTGCACACAGGCAAGAAGCCCCCCAGGCCCGCGGGCGCGCCTGACCCTGGAGCCCCCTGGCTGGCTGCAGCCACAGGGAACGGGGGTTCTGAGTTGGCAGCCCCCATTCCCGAAGCATCCAAGGGCAGTTCCCTGAAGGGCTGACACCGGCTGCGCCTCAAAAGCCAGACAACCTCCCTCCCTCTGGTCGGGCACTGCAAGCCACACAGCCACTCGTGTCCCCTGTGTCCCTGGAGGCCGCAGCACGTTTTGGGTTTTGGCGCGGACGGGCCCCTCTCGGCAGCCGTAGTCCATTTGCCCCCGGAGCCTGCCAAAACCCTGGCCCCAGGGGCGGGCCCTGCTGAGTCCCCGAGCGCCTCCTGAGTTCCTGCCACCACCCTTGGGCCGGGATGAGTTGCCACCTTGTGCGTAGAAGCCCTGCACACAGGCAAGAAGCCCCCCAGGCCCGTGGGCGCGCCCGACCCTGGAGCCCCCTGGCTGGCTGCAGCCACAGGGAACGGGGGTTCTGAGTTGGCAGCCCCCATTCCCGAAGCATCCACGGGCAGTTCCCCGAAGGGCTGACACCGGCTACGCCTCAGCAGCCAGACAACTTCCCTCCCTCTGGTTGGGCACTGCAAGCCTCACAGCCACTCGTGTGCCCTGTGTCCCTGGAGGCCGCAGCGCGTTTTGGGTTTTGGCGCGGATGGGCCCCTGTCGGCTTCCGTAGTCCATTTGCCCCCGGAGCCTGCCAGACCCCTGGCCCCAGGGGCGGGCCCTGCTGAGTCTCCGAGCGCCTCCTGGGTTCCTGCCACCACCCTTGGGCCAGGATGAGGTGCCACCTTGTGCGTAGAAGCCCTGCACACAGGCAAGAAGCCCCCCAGGCCCGCGGGCGCGCCCGACCCTGGAGCCCCCTGGCTGGTTGCAGCCACAGGGAAGGGGGGTTCTGAGTTGGCAGCCCCCATTCCCGAAGCATCCACGGGCAGTTCCCCGAAGGGCTGACACCGGCTGCGCCTCAGCAGCCAGACAACCTCCCTCCCTCTGGTCGGGCACTGCAAGCCACACAGCCACTTGTGTCCCCTGTGTCCCTGGAGGCCCCAGCGCGTTTTGGGTTTTGGCGCGGACGGGCCCCTCTCGGCTTCCGTAGTCCATTTGCCCCCAGAGCCTGCCAGACCCCTGGCCCCAGGGGCGGGCCCTGCTGAGTCCCCGAGCGCCTCCTGGGTTCCTGCCACCACCCTTGGGCCGGGATGAGGTGCCACCTTGTGCGTAGAAGCCCTGCACACAGGCAAGAAGCCCCCCAGGCCCGCGGGCGCGCCCGACCCTGGAGCCCCCTGGCTGGCTGCAGCCACAGGGAACGGGGGTTCTGAGTTGGCAGCCCCCATTCCCGAAGCATCCATGGGCAGTTCCCCGAAGGGCTGACACCGGCTGCGCCTCAGCAGCCAGACAACCTCCCTCCCTATGGTCGGGCACTGCAAGCCACACAGCCACTTGTGTCCCCTGTGTCCCTGGAGGCCGCAGCGCGTTTTGGGTTTTGGCGCGGACGGGCCCCTCTCGGCTTCCGTAGTCCATTTGCCCCCGGAGCCTGCCAGACCCCTGGCCCCAGGGGCGGGCCCTGCTGAGTCCCCTAGCGCCTCCTGGGTTCCTGCCACCACCCTTGGGCCGGGATGAGGTGCCACCTTGTGCGTAGAAGCCCTGCACACAGGCAAGAAGCCCCCCAGGCCCGCGGGCGCGCCCGACCCTGGAGCCCCCTGGCTGGCTGCAGCCACAGGGAACGGGGGTTCTGAGTTGGCAGCCCCCATTCCCGAAGCATCCACGGGCAGTTCCCCGAAGGGCTGACACCGGCTGCGCCTCAGCAGCCAGACAACCTCCCTCCCTCTGGTCGGGCACTGCAAGCCACAAAGCCACTTGTGTCCCCTGTGTCCCTGGAGGCCGCAGCGCGTTTTGGGTTTTGGAGCGGACGGGCCCCTCTCGGCTTCCGTAGTCCATTTGCCCCCAGAGCCTGCCAGACCCCTGGCCCCAGGGGCGGGCCCTGCTGAGTCCCCGAGCGCCTCCTGGGTTCCTGTCACCACCCTTGGGCCGGGATGAGGTGCCACCTTGTGCGTAGAAGCCCTGCACACAGGCAAGAAGCCCCCCAGGCCCGCGGGCGCGCCCGACCCTGGAGCCCCCTGGCTGGCTGCAGCCACAGGGAACGGGGGTTCTGAGGTGGCAGCCCCCATTCCCGAAACATCCATGGGCAGTTCCCCGAAGGGCTGACACCGGCTGTGCCTCAGCAGCCAGACAACCTCCCTCCCTCTGGTCGGGCACTGCAAGCCACACAGCCACTTGTGTCCCCTGTGTCCCTCCCTGGAGGCCGCAGCGCGTTTTGGGTTTTGGCGCGGACGGGCCCCTCTCGGCTTCCGTTGTCCATATTTCCCCGGAGCCTGCCAGACTCCTGGCCCCAGGGGCGGGCCCTGCTGAGTTCCTGAGCGCCTCCTGGGTTCCTGCCACCACCCTTGGGCCGGGATGAGGTGCCACCTTGTGCGTAGAAGCCCTGCACACAGGCAAGAAGCCCCCCAGGCCCGCGGGCGCGCCTGACCCTGGAGCCCCCTGGCTGGCTGCAGCCACAGGGAACGGGGGTTCTGAGTTGGCAGCCCCCATTCCCGAAGCATCCAAGGGCAGTTCCCTGAAGGGCTGACACCAGCTGCGCCTCAGCAGCCAGACAACCTCCCTCCCTCTGGTCGGGCACTGCAAGCCACACAGCCACTCGTGTCCCCTGTGTCCCTGGAGGCCGCAGCACGTTTTGGGTTTTGGCGCGGACGGGCCCCTCTCGGCTTCCGTAGTCCATTTGCCCCCGGAGCCTGCCAGACCCCTGGCCCCAGGGGTGGGCCCTGCTGAGTCCCCTAGCGCCTCCTGGGTTCCTGCCACCACCCTTGGGCCGGGATGAGGTGCCACCTTGTGCGTAGAAGCCCTGCACACAGACAAGAAGCCCCCCAGGCCCGCGGGCGCGCCCGACCCTGGAGCCCCCTGGCTGGCTGCAGCCACAGGGAACGGGGGTTCTGAGTTGGCAGCCCCCATTCCCGAAGCATCCACGGGCAGTTCCCCGAAGGGCTGACACCGGCTGCGCCTCAGCAGCCAGACAACCTCCCTCCCTCTGGTCGGGCACTGCAAGCCACACAGCCACTTGTGTCCCCTGTGTCCCTGGAGGCCGCAGCGCGTTTTGGGTTTTGGCGCGGACGGGCCCCTCTCGGCTTCCGTAGTCCATTTGCCCCCGGAGCCTGCCAGACCCCTGGCCCCAGGGGCGGGCCCTGCTGAGTCCCCGAGCGCCTCCTGGGTTCCTGCCACCACCCTTGGGCCGGGATGAGGTGCCACCTTGTGCGTAGAAGCCCTGCACACAGGCAAGAAGCCCCCCAGGCCCGCCCGACCCTGGAGCCCCCTGGCTGGCTGCAGCCACAGGGAACGGGGGTTCTGAGTTGGCAGCCCCCATTCCCGAAGCATCCACGGGCAGTTCCCCGAAGGGCTGACACCGGCTGCGCCTCAGCAGCCAGACAACCTCCCTCCCTCTGGTTGGGCACTGCAAGCCACACAGCCACTTGTGTCCCCTGTGTCCCTGGAGGCCGCAGCGCGTTTTGGGTTTTGGCGCGGACGGGCCCCTGTCGGCTTCCGTAGTCCATTTGCCCCCGGAGCCTGCCAAAACCCTGGCCCCAGGGGCGGGCCCTGCTGAGTCCCCGAGCGCCTCCTGAGTTCCTGCCACCACCCTTGGGCCGGGATGAGGTGCCACCTTGTGCGTAGAAGCCCTGCACACAGGCAAGAAGCCCCCCAGGCCCGCGGGCGCGCCCGACCCTGGAGCCCCCTGGCTGGCTGCAGCCACAGGGAACGGGGGTTCTGAGTTGGCAGCCCCCATTCCCGAAGCATCCACGGGCAGTTCCCCGAAGGGCTGACACCGGCTGCGCCTCAGCAGCCAGACAACCTCCCTCCCTCTGGTCGGGCACTGCAAGCCACACAGCCACTTGTGTCCCCTGTGTCCCTGGAGGCCGCAGCGCGTTTTGGGTTTTGGCGCGGACGGGCCCCTCTCGGTTTCCGTTGTCCATATGTCCCCGGAGCCTGCCAGACTCCTGGCCCCAGGGGCGGGCCCTGCTGAGTTCCTGAGCGCCTCCTGGGTTCCTGCCACCACCCTTGGGCCGGGATGAGGTGCCACCTTGTGCGTAGAAGCCCTGCACACAGGCAAGAAGCCCCCCAGGCCCGCGGGCGTGCCTGACCCTGGAGCCCCCTGGCTGGCTGCAGCCACAGGGAACGGGGGTTCTGAGTTGGCAGCCCCCATTCCCGAAGCATCCAAGGGCAGTTCCCTGAAGGGCTGACACCGGCTGCGCCTCAGCAGCCAGACAACCTCCCTCCCTCTGGTCGGGCACTGCAAGCCACACAGCCACTCGTGTCCCCTGTGTCCCTGGAGGCCGCAGCACGTTTTGGGTTTTGGCGCGGACGGGCCCCTCTCGGCTTCCGTAGTCCATTTGCCCCCGGAGCCTGCCAGACCCCTGGCCCCAGGGGCGGGCCCTGCTGAGTCCCCTAGCGCCTCCTGGGTTCCTGCCACCACCCTTGGGCCGGGATGAGGTGCCACCTTGTGCGTAGAAGCCCTGCACACAGGCAAGAAGCCCCACAGGCCCGCGGGCGCGCCCGACCCTGGAGCCCCCTGGCTGGCTGCAGCCACAGGGAACGGGGGTTCTGAGTTGGCAGCCCCCATTCCCGAAGCATCCACGGGCAGTTCCCCGAAGGGCTGACACCGGCTGCGCCTCAGCAGCCAGACAACCTCCCTCCCTCTGGTCGGGCACTGCAAGCCACACAGCCACTTGTGTCCCCTGTGTCCCTGGAGGCCGCAGCGCGTTTTGGGTTTTGGCGCGGACGGGCCCCTCTCGGCTTCCGTAGTCCATTGCCCCCAGAGCCTGCCAGACCCCTGGCCCCAGGGGCGGGCCCTGCTGAGTCCCCGAGCGCCTCCTGGGTTCCTGCCACCACCCTTGGGCCGGGATGAGGTGCCACCTTGTGCGTAGAAGCCCTGCACACAGGCAAGAAGCCCCCCAGGCCCGCCCGAACCTGGAGCCCCCTGGCTGGCTGCAGCCACAGGGAACGGGGGTTCTGAGTTGGCAGCCCCCATTCCTGAAGCATCCACGGGCAGTTCCCCGAAGGGCTGACACCGGCTGCGCCTCAGCAGCCAGACAACCTCCCTCCCTCTGGTTGGGCACTGCAAGCCACACAGCCACTTGTGTCCCCTGTGTCCCTGGAGGCCGCAGCGCGTTTTGGGTTTTGGCGCGGACGGGCCCCTGTCGGCTTCCGTAGTCCATTTGCCCCCGGAGCCTGCCAGACCCCTGGCCCCAGGGGCGGGCCCTGCTGAGTCCCCGAGCGCCTCCTGGGTTCCTGCCACCACCCTTGGGCCGGGATGAGGTGCCACCTTGTGCGTAGAAGCCCTGCACACAGGCAAGAAGCCCCCCAGGCCCGCGGGCGCGCCCGACCCTGGAGCCCCCTGGCTGCCTGCAGCCACAGGAAACGGGGGTTCTGAGTTGGCAGCCCCCATTCCCGAAGCATCCACGGGCAGTTCCCCGAAGGGCTGACACCGGCTGCGCCTCAGCAGCCAGACAACCTCCCTCCCTCTGGTCGGGCACTGCAAGCCACACAGCCACTTGTGTCCCCTGTGTCCCTGGAGGCCGCAGCGCGTTTTGGGTTTTGGCGCGGACGGGCCCCTGTCGGCTTCCGTAGTCCATTGCCCCCAGAGCCTGCCAGACCCCTGTCCCCAGGGGCGGGCCCTGCTGAGTCCCCGAGCGCCTCCTGGGTTCCTGCCACCACCCTTGGGCCGGGATGAGGTGCCACCTTGTGCGTAGAAGCCCTGCACACAGGCAAGAAGCCCCCCAGGCCCGCCCGTTCCTGGAGCCCCCTGGCTGGCTGCAGCCACAGGGAACGGGGGTTCTGAGTTGGCAGCCCCCATTCCCGAAGCATCCACGGGCAGTTCCCCGAAGGGCTGACACCGGCTGCGCCTCAGCAGCCAGACAACCTCCCTCCCTCTGGTCGGGCACTGCAAGCCACACAGCCACTTGTGTCCCCTCTGTCCCTGGAGGCCGCAGCGCGTTTTGGGTTTTGGCGCGGACGGGCCCCTCTCGGCTTCCGTTGTCCATATGTCCCCGGAGCCTGCCAGATTCCTGGCCCCAGGGGCGGGCCCTGCTGAGTTCCTGAGCGCCTCCTGGGTTCCTGCCACCACCCTTGGGCCGGGATGAGGTGCCACCTTGTGCGTAGAAGCCCTGCACACAGGCAAGAAGCCCCCCAGGCCCGCGGGCGCGCCTGACCCTGGAGCCCCCTGGCTGGCTGCAGCCACAGGGAACGGGGGTTCTGAGTTGGCAGCCCCCATTCCCGAAGCATCCAAGGGCAGTTCCCTGAAGGGCTGACACCGGCTGCGCCTCAAAAGCCAGACAACCTCCCTCCCTCTGGTCGGGCACTGCAAGCCACACAGCCACTCGTGTCCCCTGTGTCCCTGGAGGCCGCAGCACGTTTTGGGTTTTGGCGCGGACGGGCCCCTCTCGGCTGCCGTAGTCCATTTGCCCCCGGAGCCTGCCAAAACCCTGGCCCCAGGGGCGGGCTCTGCTGAGTCCCCGAGCGCCTCCTGAGTTCCTGCCACCACCCTTGGGCCGGGATGAGTTGCCACCTTGTGCGTAGAAGCCCTGCACACAGGCAAGAAGCCCCCCAGGCCCGTGGGCCCGCCCGACCCTGGAGCCCCCTGGCTGGCTGCAGCCACAGGGAACGGGGGTTCTGAGTTGGCAGCCCCCATTCCCGAAGCATCCACGGGCAGTTCCCCGAAGGGCTGACACCGGCTACGCCTCAGCAGCCAGACAACTTCCCTCCCTCTGGTTGGGCACTGCAAGCCTCACAGCCACTCGTGTGCCCTGTGTCCCTGGAGGCCGCAGCGCGTTTTGGGTTTTGGCGCGGATGGGCCCCTGTCGGCTTCCGTAGTCCATTTGCCCCCGGAGCCTGCCAGACCCCTGGCCCCAGGGGCGGGCCCTGCTGAGTCCCCGAGCGCCTCCTGGGTTCCTGCCACCACCCTTGGGCCAGGATGAGGTGCCACCTTGTGCGTAGAAGCCCTGCACACAGGCAAGAAGCCCCCCAGGCCCGCGGGCGCGCCCGACCCTGGAGCCCCCTGGCTGGTTGCAGCCACAGGGAAGGGGGGTTCTGAGTTGGCAGCCCCCATTCCCGAAGCATCCACGGGCAGTTCCCCGAAGGGCTGACACCGGCTGCGCCTCAGCAGCCAGACAACCTCCCTCCCTCTGGTCGGGCACTGCAAGCCACACAGCCACTTGTGTCCCCTGTGTCCCTGGAGGCCCCAGCGCGTTTTGGGTTTTGGCGCGGACGGGCCCCTCTCGGCTTCCGTAGTCCATTTGCCCCCAGAGCCTGCCAGACCCCTGGCCCCAGGGGCGGGCCCTGCTGAGTCCCCGAGCGCCTCCTGGGTTCCTGCCACCACCCTTGGGCCGGGATGAGGTGCCACCTTGTGCGTAGAAGCCCTGCACACAGGCAAGAAGCCCCCCAGGCCCGCGGGCGCGCCCGACCCTGGAGCCCCCTGGCTGGCTGCAGCCACAGGGAACGGGGGTTCTGAGTTGGCAGCCCCCATTCCCGAAGCATCCATGGGCAGTTCCCCGAAGGGCTGACACCGGCTGCGCCTCAGCAGCCAGACAACCTCCCTCCCTATGGTCGGGCACTGCAAGCCACAAAGCCACTTGTGTCCCCTGTGTCCCTGGAGGCCGCAGCGCGTTTTGGGTTTTGGAGCGGACGGGCCCCTCTCGGCTTCCGTAGTCCATTTGCCCCCAGAGCCTGCCAGACCCCTGGCCCCAGGGGCGGGCCCTGCTGAGTCCCCGAGCGCCTCCTGGGTTCCTGTCACCACCCTTGGGCCGGGATGAGGTGCCACCTTGTGCGTAGAAGCCCTGCACACAGGCAAGAAGCCCCCCAGGCCCGCGGGCGCGCCCGACCCTGGAGCCCCCTGGCTGGCTGCAGCCACAGGGAACGGGGGTTCTGAGTTGGCAGCCCCTATTCCCGAAGCATCCACGGGCAGTTCCCCGAAGGGCTGACACCGGCTGCGCCTCAGCAGCCAGACAACCTCCCTCCCTCTGGTCGGGCACTGCAAGCCACACAGCCACTTGTGTCCCCTGTGTCCCTGGAGGCCGCAGCGCGTTTTGGGTTTTGGCGCGGACGGGCCCCTCTCGGTTTCCGTTGTCCATATGTCCCCGGAGCCTGCCAGACTCCTGGCCCCAGGGGCGGGCCCTGCTGAGTTCCTGAGCGCCTCCTGGGTTCCTGCCACCACCCTTGGGCCGGGATGAGGTGCCACCTTGTGCGTAGAAGCCCTGCACACAGGCAAGAAGCCCCCCAGGCCCACGGGCGCGCCTGACCCTGGAGCCCCCTGGCTGGCTGCAGCCACAGGGAACGGGGGTTCTGAGTTGGCAGCCCCCATTCCCGAAGCATCCAAGGGCAGTTCCCTGAAGGGCTGACACCGGCTGCGCCTCAAAAGCCAGACAACCTCCCTCCCTCTGGTCGGGCACTGCAAGCCACACAGCCACTCGTGTCCCCTGTGTCCCTGGAGGCCGCAGCACGTTTTGGGTTTTGGCGCGGACGGGCCCCTCTCGGCTTCCGTAGTCCATTTGCCCCCGGAGCCTGCCAGACCCCTGGCCCCAGGGGCGGGCCCTGCTGAGTCCCCTAGCGCCTCCTGGGTTCCTGCCACCACCCTTGGGCCGGGATGAGGTGCCACCTTGTGCGTAGAAGCCCTGCACACAGGCAAGAAGCCCCCCAGGCCCGCGGGCGCGCCCGACCCTGGAGCCCCCTGGCTGGCTGCAGCCACAGGGAACGGGGGTTCTGAGTTGGCAGCCCCTATTCCCGAAGCATCCACGGGCAGTTCCCCGAAGGGCTGACACCGGCTGCGCCTCAGCAGCCAGACAACCTCCCTCCCTCTGGTCGGGCACTGCAAGCCACACAGCCACTTGTGTCCCCTGTGTCCCTGGAGGCCGCAGCGCGTTTTGGGTTTTGGCGCGGACGGGCCCCTCTCGGCTTCCGTAGTCCATTGCCCCCAGAGCCTGCCAGACCCCTGGCCCCAGGGGCGGGACCTGCTGAGTCCCCGAGCACCTCCTGGGTTCCTGCCACCACCCTTGGGCCGGGATGAGGTGCCACCTTGTGCGTAGAAGCCCTGCACACAGGCAAGAAGCCCCCCAGGCCCGCGGGCGCGCCCGACCCTGGAGCCCCCTGGCTGGCTGCAGCCACAGGGAACGGGGGTTCTGAGTTGGCAGCCCCCATTCCCGAAACATCCATGGGCAGTTCCCCGAAGGGCTGACACCGGCTGCGCCTCAGCAGCCAGACAACCTCCCTCCCTCTGGTCGGGCACTGCAAGCCACAAAGCCACTTGTGTCCCCTGTGTCCCTGGAGGCCGCAGCGCGTTTTGGGTTTTGGAGCGGACGGGCCCCTCTCGGCTTCCGTAGTCCATTTGCCCCCAGAGCCTGCCAGACCCCTGGCCCCAGGGGCGGGCCCTGCTGAGTCCCCGAGCGCCTCCTGGGTTCCTGTCACCACCCTTGGGCCGGGATGAGGTGCCACCTTGTGCGTAGAAGCCCTGCACACAGGCAAGAAGCCCCCCAGGCCCGCGGGCGCGCCCGACCCTGGAGCCCCCTGGCTGGCTGCAGCCACAGGGAACGGGGGTTCTGAGTTGGCAGCCCCCATTCCCGAAGCATCCACGGGCAGTTCCCCGAAGGGCTGACACCGGCTGCGCCTCAGCAGCCAGACAACCTCCCTCCCTCTGGTCGGGCACTGCAAGCCACACAGCCACTTGTGTCCCCTGTGTCCCTGGAGGCCGCAGCGCGTTTTGGGTTTTGGCGCGGACGGGCCCCTCTCGGTTTCCGTTGTCCATATGTCCCCGGAGCCTGCCAGACTCCTGGCCCCAGGGGCGGGCCCTGCTGAGTTCCTGAGCGCCTCCTGGGTTCCTGCCACCACCCTTGGGCCGGGATGAGGTGCCACCTTGTGCGTAGAAGCCCTGCACACAGGCAAGAAGCCCCCCAGGCCCGCGGGCGCGCCTGACCCTGGAGCCCCCTGGCTGGCTGCAGCCACAGGGAACGGGGGTTCTGAGTTGGCAGCCCCCATTCCCGAAGCATCCAAGGGCAGTTCCCTGAAGGGCTGACACCGGCTGCGCCTCAAAAGCCAGACAACCTCCCTCCCTCTGGTCGGGCACTGCAAGCCACACAGCCACTCGTGTCCCCTGTGTCCCTGGAGGCCGCAGCACGTTTTGGGTTTTGGCGCGGACGGGCCCCTCTCGGCTTCCGTAGTCCATTTGCCCCCGGAGCCTGCCAGACCCCTGGCCCCAGGGGCGGGCCCTGCTGAGTCCCCTAGCGCCTCCTGGGTTCCTGCCACCACCCTTGGGCCGGGATGAGGTGCCACCTTGTGCATAGAAGCCCTGCACACAGGCAAGAAGCCCCCCAGGCCCGCGGGCGCGCCCGACCCTGGAGCCCCCTGGCTGGCTGCAGCCACAGGGAACGGGGGTTCTGAGTTGGCAGCCCCCATTCCCGAAGCATCCACGGGCAGTTCCCCGAAGGGCTGACACCGGCTGCGCCTCAGCAGCCAGACAACCTCCCTCCCTCTGGTCGGGCACTGCAAGCCACAAAGCCACTTGTGTCCCCTGTGTCCCTGGAGGCCGCAGCGCGTTTTGGGTTTTGGCGCGGACGGGCCCCTCTCGGTTTCCGTTGTCCATATTTCCCCGGAGCCTGCCAGACTCCTGGCCCCAGGGGCGGGCCCTGCTGAGTTCCTGAGCGCCTCCTGGGTTCCTGCCACCACCCTTGGGCCGGGATGAGGTGCCACCTTGTGCGTAGAAGCCCTGCACACAGGCAAGAAGCCCCCCAGGCCCGCGGGCGCGCCTGACCCTGGAGCCCCCTGGCTGGCTGCAGCCACAGGGAACGGGGGTTCTGAGTTGGCAGCCCCCATTCCCGAAGCATCCAAGGGCAGTTCCCTGAAGGGCTGACACCAGCTGCGCCTCAAAAGCCAGACAACCTCCCTCCCTCTGGTCGGGCACTGCAAGCCACACAGCCACTCGTGTCCCCTGTGTCCCTGGAGGCCGCAGCACGTTTTGGGTTTTGGCGCGGACGGGCCCCTCTCGGCTTCCGTAGTCCATTTGCCCCCGGAGCCTGCCAGACCCCTGGCCCCAGGGGCGGGCCCTGCTGAGTCCCCTAGCGCCTCCTGGGTTCCTGCCACCACCCTTGGGCCGGGATGAGGTGCCACCTTGTGCGTAGAAGCCCTGCACACAGGCAAGAAGCCCCCCAGGCCCGCGGGCGCGCCCGACCCTGGAGCCCCCTGGCTGGCTGCAGCCACAGGGAACGGGGGTTCTGAGGTGGCAGCCCCCATTCCCGAAACATCCATGGGCAGTTCCCCGAAGGGCTGACACCGGCTGCGCCTCAGCAGCCAGACAACCTCCCTCCCTCTGGTCGGGCACTGCAAGCCACAAAGCCACTTGTGTCCCCTGTGTCCCTGGAGGCCGCAGCGCGTTTTGGGTTTTGGAGCGGACGGGCCCCTCTCGGCTTCCGTAGTCCATTTGCCCCCAGAGCCTGCCAGACCCCTGGCCCCAGGGGCGGGCCCTGCTGAGTCCCCGAGCGCCTCCTGGGTTCCTGTCACCACCCTTGGGCCGGGATGAGGTGCCACCTTGTGCGTAGAAGCCCTGCACACAGGCAAGAAGCCCCCCAGGCCCGCGGGCGCGCCCGACCCTGGAGCCCCCTGGCTGGCTGCAGCCACAGGGAACGGGGGTTCTGAGTTGGCAGCCCCCATTCCCGAAGCATCCACGGGCAGTTCCCCGAAGGGCTGACACCGGCTGCGCCTCAGCAGCCAGACAACCTCCCTCCCTCTGGTCGGGCACTGCAAGCCACACAGCCACTTGTGTCCCCTGTGTCCCTGGAGGCCGCAGCGCGTTTTGGGTTTTGGCGCGGACGGGCCCCTCTCGGTTTCCGTTGTCCATATGTCCCCGGAGCCTGCCAGACTCCTGGCCCCAGGGGCGGGCCCTGCTGAGTTCCTGAGCGCCTCCTGGGTTCCTGCCACCACCCTTGGGCCGGGATGAGGTGCCACCTTGTGCGTAGAAGCCCTGCACACAGGCAAGAAGCCCCCCAGGCCCGCGGGCGCGCCTGACCCTGGAGCCCCCTGGCTGGCTGCAGCCACAGGGAACGGGGGTTCTGAGTTGGCAGCCCCCATTCCCGAAGCATCCAAGGGCAGTTCCCTGAAGGGCTGACACCGGCTGCGCCTCAAAAGCCAGACAACCTCCCTCCCTCTGGTCGGGCACTGCAAGCCACACAGCCACTCGTGTCCCCTGTGTCCCTGGAGGCCGCAGCACGTTTTGGGTTTTGGCGCGGACGGGCCCCTCTCGGCTTCCGTAGTCCATTTGCCCCCGGAGCCTGCCAGACCCCTGGCACCAGGGGCGGGCCCTGCTGAGTCCCCTAGCGCCTCCTGGGTTCCTGCCACCACCCTTGGGCCGGGATGAGGTGCCACCTTGTGCGTAGAAGCCCTGCACACAGGCAAGAAGCCCCCCAGGCCCGCGGGCGCGCCCGACCCTGGAGCCCCCTGGCTGGCTGCAGCCACAGGGAACGGGGGTTCTGAGTTGGCAGCCCCCATTCCCGAAGCATCCACGGGCAGTTCCCCGAAGGGCTGACACCGGCTGCGCCTCAGCAGCCAGACAACCTCCCTCCCTCTGGTCGGGCACTGCAAGCCACAAAGCCACTTGTGTCCCCTGTGTCCCTGGAGGCCGCAGCGCGTTTTGGGTTTTGGAGCGGACGGGCCCCTCTCGGCTTCCGTAGTCCATTTGCCCCCAGAGCCTGCCAGACCCCTGGCCCCAGGGGCGGGCCCTGCTGAGTCCCCGAGCGCCTCCTGGGTTCCTGTCACCACCCTTGGGCCGGGATGAGGTGCCACCTTGTGCGTAGAAGCCCTGCACACAGGCAAGAAGCCCCCCAGGCCCGCGGGCGCGCCCGACCCTGGAGCCCCCTGGCTGGCTGCAGCCACAGGGAACGGGGGTTCTGAGGTGGCAGCCCCCATTCCCGAAACATCCATGGGCAGTTCCCCGAAGGGCTGACACCGGCTGTGCCTCAGCAGCCAGACAACCTCCCTCCCTCTGGTCGGGCACTGCAAGCCACACAGCCACTTGTGTCCCCTGTGTCCCTCCCTGGAGGCCGCAGCGCGTTTTGGGTTTTGGCGCGGACGGGCCCCTCTCGGCTTCCGTTGTCCATATTTCCCCGGAGCCTGCCAGACTCCTGGCCCCAGGGGCGGGCCCTGCTGAGTTCCTGAGCGCCTCCTGGGTTCCTGCCACCACCCTTGGGCCGGGATGAGGTGCCACCTTGTGCGTAGAAGCCCTGCACACAGGCAAGAAGCCCCCCAGGCCCGCGGGCGCGCCTGACCCTGGAGCCCCCTGGCTGGCTGCAGCCACAGGGAACGGGGGTTCTGAGTTGGCAGCCCCCATTCCCGAAGCATCCAAGGGCAGTTCCCTGAAGGGCTGACACCAGCTGCGCCTCAAAAGCCAGACAACCTCCCTCCCTCTGGTCGGGCACTGCAAGCCACACAGCCACTCGTGTCCCCTGTGTCCCTGGAGGCCGCAGCACGTTTTGGGTTTTGGCGCGGACGGGCCCCTCTCGGCTTCCGTAGTCCATTTGCCCCCGGAGCCTGCCAGACCCCTGGCCCCAGGGGCGGGCCCTGCTGAGTCCCCGAGCGCCTCCTGGGTTCCTGCCACCACCCTTGGGCCGGGATGAGGTGCCACCTTGTGCGTAGAAGCCCTGCACACAGGCAAGAAGCCCCCCAGGCCCGCGGGCGCGCCCGACCCTGGAGCCCCCTGGCTGGCTGCAGCCACAGGGAACGGGGGTTCTGAGTTGGCAGCCCCCATTCCCGAAGCATCCACGGGCAGTTCCCCGAAGGGCTGACACCGGCTGCGCCTCAGCAGCCAGACAACCTCCCTCCCTCTGGTCGGGCACTGCAAGCCACACAGCCACTTGTGTCCCCTGTGTCCCTGGAGGCCGCAGCGCGTTTTGGGTTTTGGCGCGGACGGGCCCCTCTCGGCTTCCGTAGTCCATTTGCCCCCGGAGCCTGCCAGACCCCTGGCCCCAGGGGCGGGCCCTGCTGAGTCCCCGAGCGCCTCCTGGGTTCCTGCCACCACCCTTGGGCCGGGATGAGGTGCCACCTTGTGCGTAGAAGCCCTGCACACAGGCAAGAAGCCCCCCAGGCCCGCCCGACCCTGGAGCCCCCTGGCTGGCTGCAGCCACAGGGAACGGGGGTTCTGAGTTGGCAGCCCCCATTCCCGAAGCATCCACGGGCAGTTCCCCGAAGGGCTGACACCGGCTGCGCCTCAGCAGCCAGACAACCTCCCTCCCTCTGGTTGGGCACTGCAAGCCACACAGCCACTTGTGTCCCCTCTGTCCCTGGAGGCCGCAGCGCGTTTTGGGTTTTGGCGCGGACGGGCCCCTGTCGGCTTCCGTAGTCCATTTGCCCCCGGAGCCTGCCAAAACCCTGGCCCCAGGGGCGGGCCCTGCTGAGTCCCCGAGCGCCTCCTGAGTTCCTGCCACCACCCTTGGGCCGGGATGAGGTGCCACCTTGTGCGTAGAAGCCCTGCACACAGGCAAGAAGCCCCCCAGGCCCGCGGGCGCGCCCGACCCTGGAGCCCCCTGGCTGGCTGCAGCCACAGGGAACGGGGGTTCTGAGTTGGCAGCCCCCATTCCCGAAGCATCCACGGGCAGTTCCCCGAAGGGCTGACACCGGCTGCGCCTCAGCAGCCAGACAACCTCCCTCCCTCTGGTCGGGCACTGCAAGCCACACAGCCACTTGTGTCCCCTGTGTCCCTGGAGGCCGCAGCGCGTTTTGGGTTTTGGCGCGGACGGGCCCCTCTCGGTTTCCGTTGTCCATATGTCCCCGGAGCCTGCCAGACTCCTGGCCCCAGGGGCGGGCCCTGCTGAGTTCCTGAGCGCCTCCTGGGTTCCTGCCACCACCCTTGGGCCGGGATGAGGTGCCACCTTGTGCGTAGAAGCCCTGCACACAGGCAAGAAGCCCCCCAGGCCCGCGGGCGTGCCTGACCCTGGAGCCCCCTGGCTGGCTGCAGCCACAGGGAACGGGGGTTCTGAGTTGGCAGCCCCCATTCCCGAAGCATCCAAGGGCAGTTCCCTGAAGGGCTGACACCGGCTGCGCCTCAGCAGCCAGACAACCTCCCTCCCTCTGGTCGGGCACTGCAAGCCACACAGCCACTCGTGTCCCCTGTGTCCCTGGAGGCCGCAGCACGTTTTGGGTTTTGGCGCGGACGGGCCCCTCTCGGCTTCCGTAGTCCATTTGCCCCCGGAGCCTGCCAGACCCCTGGCCCCAGGGGCGGGCCCTGCTGAGTCCCCTAGCGCCTCCTGGGTTCCTGCCACCACCCTTGGGCCGGGATGAGGTGCCACCTTGTGCGTAGAAGCCCTGCACACAGGCAAGAAGCCCCCCAGGCCCGCGGGCGCGCCCGACCCTGGAGCCCCCTGGCTGGCTGCAGCCACAGGGAACGGGGGTTCTGAGTTGGCAGCCCCCATTCCCGAAGCATCCACGGGCAGTTCCCCGAAGGGCTGACACCGGCTGCGCCTCAGCAGCCAGACAACCTCCCTCCCTCTGGTCGGGCACTGCAAGCCACACAGCCACTTGTGTCCCCTGTGTCCCTGGAGGCCGCAGCGCGTTTTGGGTTTTGGCGCGGACGGGCCCCTCTCGGCTTCCGTAGTCCATTGCCCCCAGAGCCTGCCAGACCCCTGGCCCCAGGGGCGGGCCCTGCTGAGTCCCCGAGCGCCTCCTGGGTTCCTGCCACCACCCTTGGGCCGGGATGAGGTGCCACCTTGTGCGTAGAAGCCCTGCACACAGGCAAGAAGCCCCCCAGGCCCGCCCGACCCTGGAGCCCCCTGGCTGGCTGCAGCCACAGGGAACGGGGGTTCTGAGTTGGCAGCCCCCATTCCTGAAGCATCCACGGGCAGTTCCCCGAAGGGCTGACACCGGCTGCGCCTCAGCAGCCAGACAACCTCCCTCCCTCTGGTTGGGCACTGCAAGCCACACAGCCACTTGTGTCCCCTGTGTCCCTGGAGGCCGCAGCGCGTTTTGGGTTTTGGCGCGGACGGGCCCCTGTCGGCTTCCGTAGTCCATTTGCCCCCGGAGCCTGCCAGACCCCTGGCCCCAGGGGCGGGCCCTGCTGAGTCCCCGAGCGCCTCCTGGGTTCCTGCCACCACCCTTGGGCCGGGATGAGGTGCCACCTTGTGCGTAGAAGCCCTGCACACAGGCAAGAAGCCCCCCAGGCCCGCGGGCGCGCCCGACCCTGGAGCCCCCTGGCTGCCTGCAGCCACAGGAAACGGGGGTTCTGAGTTGGCAGCCCCCATTCCCGAAGCATCCACGGGCAGTTCCCCGAAGGGCTGACACCGGCTGCGCCTCAGCAGCCAGACAACCTCCCTCCCTCTGGTCGGGCACTGCAAGCCACACAGCCACTTGTGTCCCCTGTGTCCCTGGAGGCCGCAGCGCGTTTTGGGTTTTGGCGCGGACGGGCCCCTGTCGGCTTCCGTAGTCCATTGCCCCCAGAGCCTGCCAGACCCCTGGCCCCAGGGGCGGGCCCTGCTGAGTCCCCGAGCGCCTCCTGGGTTCCTGCCACCAGCCTTGGGCCGGGATGAGGTGCCACCTTGTGCGTAGAAGCCCTGCACACAGGCAAGAAGCCCCCCAGGCCCGCCCGTTCCTGGAGCCCCCTGGCTGGCTGCAGCCACAGGGAACGGGGGTTCTGAGTTGGCAGCCCCCATTCCCGAAGCATCCACGGGCAGTTCCCCGAAGGGCTGACACCGGCTGCGCCTCAGCAGCCAGACAACCTCCCTCCCTCTGGTTGGGCACTGCAAGCCACACAGCCACTTGTGTCCCCTCTGTCCCTGGAGACGGCAGCGCGTTTTGGGTTTTGGTGCGGACGGGCCCCTGTCGGCTTCCGTAGTCCATTTGCCCCCGGAGCCTGCCAAAACCCTGGCCCCAGGGGCGGGCCCTGCTGAGTCCCCGAGCGCCTCCTGAGTTCCTGCCACCACCCTTGGGCCGGGATGAGGTGCCACCTTGTGCGTAGAAGCCCTGCACACAGGCAAGAAGCCCCCCAGGCCCGCGGGCGCGCCCGACCCTGGAGCCCCCTGGCTGGCTGCAGCCACAGGGAACGGGGGTTCTGAGTTGGCAGCCCCCATTCCCGAAGCATCCACGGGCAGTTCCCCGAAGGGCTGACACCGGCTACGCCTCAGCAGCCAGACAACCTCCCTCCCTCTGGTTGGGCACTGCAAGCCACACAGCCACTCGTGTGCCCTGTGTCCCTGGAGGCCGCAGCGCGTTTTGGGTTTTGGTGCGGACGGGCCCCTGTCGGCTTCCGTAGTCCATTTGCCCCCGGAGCCTGCCAGACCCCTGGCCCCAGGGGCGGGCCCTGCTGAGTCCCCGAGCGCCTCCTGGGTTCCTGCCACCACCCTTGGGCCGGGATGAGGTGCCACCTTGTGCGTAGAAGCCCTGCACACAGGCAAGAAGCCCCCCAGGCCCGCGGGCACGCCCGACCCTGGAGCCCCCTGGCTGGCTGCAGCCACAGGGAAGGGGGGTTCTGAGTTGGCAGCCCCCATTCCCGAAGCATCCACGGGCAGTTCCCCGAAGGGCTGACACCGGCTGCGCCTCAGCAGCCAGACAACCTCCCTCCCTCTGGTCGGGCACTGCAAGCCACACAGCCACTTGTGTCCCCTGTGTCCCTGGAGGCCCCAGCGCGTTTTGGGTTTTGGCGCGGACGGGCCCCTCTCGGCTTCCGTAGTCCATTTGCCCCCAGAGCCTGCCAGACCCCTGGCCCCAGGGGCGGGCCCTGCTGAGTCCCCGAGCGCCTCCTGGGTTCCTGCCACCACCCTTGGGCCGGGATGAGGTGCCACCTTGTGCGTAGAAGCCCTGCACACAGGCAAGAAGCCCCCCAGGCCCGCGGGCGCGCCCGACCCTGGAGCCCCCTGGCTGGCTGCAGCCACAGGGAACGGGGGTTCAGAGTTGGCAGCCCCCATTCCCGAAGCATCCACGGGCAGTTCCCCGAAGGGCTGACACCGGCTGCGCCTCAGCAGCCAGACAACCTCCCTCCCTCTGGTCGGGCACTGCAAGCCACACAGCCACTTGTGTCCCCTGTGTCCCTGGAGGCCGCAGCGCGTTTTGGGTTTTGGCGCGGACGGGCCCCTCTCGGCTTCCGTAGTCCATTTGTCCCGGAGCCTTCCAGACCCCTGGCCCCAGGGGCGGGCCCTGCTGAGTCCCCGAGCGCCTCCTGGGTTCCTGCCACCACCCTTGGGCCGGGATGAGGTGCCACCTTGTGCGTAGAAGCCCTGCACACAGGCAAGAAGCCCCCCAGGCCCGCGGGCGCGCCCGACCCTGGAACCCCTGGCTGGCTACAGCCACAGGGAACGGGGGTTCTGAGTTGGCAGCCCCCATTCCCGAAGCATCCACGGGCAGTTCCCCGAAGGGCTGACACCGGCTGCGCCTCAGCAGCCAGACAACCTCCTTCCTCTGGTCGGACACTGCAAGCCACACAGCCACTTGTGTCCCCTGTGTCCCTGGAGGCCGCAGCGCGTTTTGGGTTTTGGCGCGGACGGGCCCCTCTCGGCTTCCGTAGTCCATTTGCCCCCGGAGCCTGCCAGACCCCTGGCCCCAGGGGCGGGCCCTGCTGAGTCCCCGAGCGCCTCCTCGGTTCCTGCCACCACCCTTGGGCCGGGATGAGGTGCCACCTTGTGCGTAGAAGCCCTGCACACAGGCAAGAAGGCCCCCAGGCCCGCGGGCGCGCCCGACCCTGGAGCCCCCTGGCTGGCTGCAGCCACAGGGAACGGGGGTTCAGAGTTGGCAGCCCCCATTCCCGAAGCATCCACGGGCAGTTCCCCGAAGGGCTGACACCGGCTGCGCCTCAGCAGCCAGACAACCTCCCTCCCTCTGGTCGGGCACTGCAAGCCACACAGCCACTTGTGTCCCCTGTGTCCCTGGAGGCCGCAGCGCGTTTTGGGTTTTGGCGCGGACGGGCCCCTCTCGGCTTCCGTAGTCCATTTGCCCCCGGAGCCTGCCAGACCCCTGGCCCCAGGGGCGGGCCCTGCTGAGTCCCCGAGCGCCTCCTGGGTTCCTGCCACCACCCTTGGGCCGGGATGAGGTGCCACCTTGTGCGTAGAAGCCCTGCACACAGGCAAGAAGCCCCCCATTCCCGCGGGCGCGCCCGACCCTGGAGCCCCCTGGCTGGCTGCAGCCACAGGGAACGGGGGTTCAGAGTTGGCAGCCCCCATTCCCGAAGCATCCACGGGCAGTTCCCCGAAGGGCTGACACCGGCTGCGCCTCAGCAGCCAGACAACCTCCCTCCCTCTGGTCGGGCACTGCAAGCCACACAGCCACTTGTGTCCCCTGTGTCCCTGGAGGCCGCAGCGCGTTTTGGGTTTTGGCGCGGACGGGCCCCTCTCGGCTTCCGTAGTCCATTTGCCCCGGAGCCTGCCCGACCCCTGGCCCCAGGGGCGGGCCCTGCTGAGTCCCTGAGCGCCTCCTGGGTTCCTGCCACCACCCTTGTGCCGGGATGAGGTGCCACCTTGTGCGTAGAAGCCCTGCACACAGGCAAGAAGCCCCCCAGGCCCGCGGGCGCGCCCGACCCTGGAGCCCCCTGGCTGGCTGCAGCCACAGGGAACGGGGGTTCTGAGTTGGCAGCCCCCATTCCCGAAGCATCCACGGGCAGTTCCCCGAAGGGCTGACACCGGCTGCGCCTCAGCAGCCAGACAACCTCCCTCCCTCTGGTCGGGCACTGCAAGCCACACAGCCACTTGTGTCCCCTGTGTCCCTGGAGGCCGCAGCGCGTTTTGGGTTTTGGCGCGGACGGGCCCCTCTCGGCTTCCGTAGTCCATTTGCCCCGGAGCCTGCCAGACCCCTGGCCCCAGGGGCGGGCCCTGCTGAGTCCCTGAGCGCCTCCTGGGTTCCTACCACCACCCTTGGGCCGGGATGAGGTGCCACCTTGTGCGTAGAAGCCCTGCATACAGGCAAGAAGCCCCCCAGGCCCGCGGGCGCGCCCGACCCTGGAGCCCCCTGGCTGGCTTCAGCCACAGGGAACGGGGTTTCTGAGTTGGCAGCCCCCATTCCCGAAGCATCCACGGGCAGTTCCCCGAAGGGCTGACACCGGCTGCGCCTCAGCAGCCAGACAACCTCCCTCCCTCTGGTCGGGCACTGCAAGCCACACAGCCACTTGTGTCCCCTGTGTCCCTGGAGGCCGCAGCGCGTTTTGGGTTTTGGCGCGGACGGGCCCCTCTCGGCTTCCGTAGTCCATTTGTCCCGGAGCCTGCCAGACCCCTGGCCCCAGGGGCGGGCCCTGCTGAGTCCCCGAGCGCCTCCAGGGTTCATGCCACCACCCTTGGGCCGGGATGAGGTGCCACCTTGTGCGTAGAAGCCCTGCACACAGGCAAGAAGCCCCCCAGGCCCGCGGGCGCGCCCGACCCTGGAGCCCCCTGGCTGGCTGCAGCCACAGGGAACGGGGGTTCTGAGTTGGCAGCCCCCATTCCCGAAGCATCCACGGGCAGTTCCCCGAAGGGCTGACACCGGCTGCGCCTCAGCAGCCAGACAACCTCCCTCCCTCTGGTCGGGCACTGCAAGCCACACAGCCACTTGTGTCCCCTGTGTCCCTGGAGGCCGCAGCGCGTTTTGGGTTTTGGCGCGGACGGGCCCCTCTCGGCTTCCGTAGTCCATTTGCCCCGGAGCCTGCCAGACCCCTGGCCCCAGGGGCGGGCCCTGCTGAGTCCCCGAGCGCCTCCTGGGTTCCTACCACCACCCTTGGGCCGGGATGAGGTGCCACCTTGTGCGTAGAAGCCCTGCACACAGGCAAGAAGCCCCCCAGGCCCGCGGGCGCGCCCGACCCTGGAGCCCCCTGGCTGGCTGCAGCCACAGGGAACGGGGGTTCTGAGTTGGCAGCCCCCATTCCCGAAGCATCCACGGGCAGTTCCCCGAAGGGCTGACACCGGCTGCGCCTCAGCAGCCAGACAACCTCCCTCCCTCTGGTCGGGCACTGCAAGCCACACAGCCACTTGTGTCCCCTGTGTCCCTGGAGGCCGCAGCGCGTTTTGGGTTTTGGCGCGGACGGGCCCCTCTCGGCTTCCGTAGTCCATTTGTCCCGGAGCCTGCCAGACCCCTGGCCCCAGGGGCGGGCCCTGCTGAGTCCCCGAGCGCCTCCTGGGTTCCTGCCACCACCCTTGGGCCGGGATGAGGTGCCACCTTGTGCGTAGAAGCCCTGCACACAGGCAAGAAGCCCCCAGGCCCGCGGGCGCGCCCGACCCTGGAGCCCCCTGGCTGGCTGCAGCCACAGGGAACGGGGGTTCTGAGTTGGCAGCCCCCATTCCCGAAGCATCCACGGGCAGTTCCCCGAAGGGCTGACACCGGCTGCGCCTCAGCAGCCAGACAACCTCCCTCCCTCTGGTCGGGCACTGCAAGCCACACAGCCACTTGTGTCCCCTGTGTCCCTGGAGGCCGCAGCGCGTTTTGGGTTTAGGCGCGGACGGGCCCCTCTCGGCTTCCGTAGTCCATTTGCCCCCAGAGCCTGCGAGACCCCTGGCCCCAGGGGTGGGCCCTGCTGAGTCCCCGAGCGCCTCCTGGGTTCCTGCCACCACCCTTGGGCCGGGATGAGGTGCCACCTTGTGCGTAGAAGCCCTGCACACAGGCAAGAAGCCCCCCAGGCCCGCGGGCGCGCCCGACCCTGGAGCCCCCTGGCTGGCTGCAGCCACAGGGAACGGGGGTTCAGAGTTGGCAGCCCCCATTCCCGAAGCATCCACGGGCAGTTCCCCGAAGGGCTGACACCGGCTGCGCCTCAGCAGCCAGACAACCTCCCTCCCTCTGGTCGGGCACTGCAAGCCACACAGCCACTTGTGTCCCCTGTGTCCCTGGAGGCCGCAGCGTGTTTTGGGTTTTGGCGCGGACGGGCCCCTCTCGGCTTCCGTAGTCCATTTGCCCCCGGAGCCTGCCAGACCCCTGGCCCCAGGGGCGGGCCCTGCTGAGTCCCTGAGCGCCTCCTGGGTTCCTGCCACCACCCTTGGGCCGGGATGAGGTGCCACCTTGTGCGTAGAAGCCCTGCACACAGGCAAGAAGCCCCCCAGGCCCGCGGGCGCGCCCGACCCTGGAGCCACCTGGCTGGCTGCAGCCACAGGGAACGGGGGTTCAGAGTTGGCAGCCCCCATTCCCGAAGCATCCACGGGCAGTTCCCCGAAGGGCTGACACCGGCTGCGCCTCAGCAGCCAGACAACCTCCCTCCCTCTGGTCGGGCACTGCAAGCCACACAGCCACTTGTGTCCCCTGTGTCCCTGGAGGCCGCAGCGCGTTTTGGGTTTTGGCGCGGACGGGCCCCTCTCGGCTTCCGTAGTCCATTTGCCCCCAGAGCCTGCCAGACCCCTGGCCCCAGGGGCGGGCCCTGCTGAGTCCCCGAGCGCCTCCTGGGTTCCTGCCACCACCCTTGGGCCGGGATGAGGTGCCACCTTGTGCGTAGAAGCCCTGCACACAGGCAAGAAGCCCCCCAGGCCCGCGGGCGCGCCCGACCCTGGAGCCCCCTGGCTGGCTGCAGCCACAGGGAATGGGGGTTCTGAGTTGGCAGCCCCCATTCCCGAAGCATCCACGGGCAGTTCCCCGAAGGGCTGACACCGGCTGCGCCTCAGCAGCCAGACAACCTCCCTCCCTCTGGTCGGGCACTGCAAGCCACACAGCCACTTGTGTCCCCTGTGTCCCTGTAGGCCGCAGCGCGTTTTGGGTTTTGGAGCGGACGGGCCCCTCTCGGCTTCCGTAGTCCATTTGCCCCGGAGCCTGCCAGACCCCTGGCCCCAGGGGCGGGCCCTGCTGAGTCCCCGAGCGCCTCCTGAGTTCCTGCCACCACCCTTGGGCCGGGATGAGGTGCCACCTTGTGCGTAGAAGCCCTGCACACAGGCAAGAAGCCCCCCAGGCCCGCCCGACCCTGGAGCCCCCTGGCTGGCTGCAGCCACAGGGAACGGGGGTTCTGAGTTGGCAGCCCCCATTCCCGAAGCATCCACGGGCAGTTCCCCGAAGGGCTGACACCGGCTGCGCCTCAGCAGCCAGACAACCTCCCTCCCTCTGGTCGGGCACTGCAAGCCACACAGCCACTTGTGTCCCCTGTGTCCCTGGAGGCCGCAGCGCGTTTTGGGTTTTGGCGCGGACGGGCCCCTCTCGGCTTCCGTAGTCCATTTGCCCCCGGAGCCTGCCAGACCCCTGGCCCCAGGGGCGGGCCCTGCTGAGTCCCCGAGCGCCTCCTGGGTTCCTGCCACCACCCTTGGGCCGGGATGAGGTGCCACCTTGTGCGTAGAAGCCCTGCACACAGGCAAGAAGCCCCCCCCGCCCGCCCGAAACTGGAGCCCCCTGGCTGGCTGCAGCCACAGGGAACGGGGGTTCTGAGTTGGCAGCCCCCATTCCCGAAGCATCCACGGGCAGTTCCCCGAAGGGCTGACACCGGCTGCGCCTCAGCAGCCAGACAACCTCCCTCCCTCTGGTCGGGCACTGCAAGCCACACAGCCACTTGTGTCCCCTGTGTCCCTGGAGGCCGCAGCGCGTTTTGGGTTTTGGCGCGGACGGGCCCCTCTCGGCTTCCGTAGTCCATTTGCCCCCGGAGCCTGCCAGACCCCTGGCCCCAGGGGCGGGCCCTGCTGAGTCCCCGAGCGCCTCCTGGGTTCCTGCCACCACCCTTGGGCCGGGATGAGGTGCCACCTTGTGCGTAGAAGCCCTGCACACAGGCAAGAAGCCCCCCAGGCCCGCGGGCGCGCCCGACCCTGGAGCCCCCTGGCTGGCTGCAGCCACAGGGAACGGGGGTTCAGAGTTGGCAGCCCCCATTCCCGAAGCATCCACGGGCAGTTCCCCGAAGGGCTGACACCGGCTGCGCCTCAGCAGCCAGACAACCTCCCTCCCTCTGGTCGGGCACTGCAAGCCACACAGCCACTTGTGTCCCCTGTGTCCCTGGAGGCCGCAGCGCGTTTTGGGTTTTGGCGCGGACGGGCCCCTCTCGGCTTCCGTAGTCCATTTGCCCCCGGAGCCTGCCAGACCCCTGGCCCCAGGGGCGGGCCCTGCTGAGTCCCCGAGCGCCTCCTGGGTTCCTGCCACCACCCTTGGGCCGGGATGAGGTGCCACCTTGTGCGTAGAAGCCCTGCACACAGGCAAGAAGCCCCCCAGGCCCGCGGGCGCGCCCGACCCTGGAGCCCCCTGGCTGGCTTTAGCCACAGGGAACGGGGGTTCTGAGTTGGCAGCCCCCATTCCCGAAGCATCCACGGGCAGTTCCCCGAAGGGCTGACACTGGCTGCGCCTCAGCAGCCAGACAACCTCCCTCCCTCTGGTCGGGCACTGCAAGCCACACAGCCACTTGTGTCCCCTGTGTCCCTGGAGGCCGCAGCGCGTTTTGGGTTTTGGCGCGGACGGGCCCCTCTCGGCTTCCGTAGTCCATTTGCCCCCGGAGCCTGCCAGACCCCTGGCCCCAGGGGCGGGCCCTGCTGAGTCCCCGAGCGCCTCCTGGGTTCCTGCCACCACCCTTGGGCCGGGATGAGGTGCCACCTTGTGCGTAGAAGCCCTGCACACAGGCAAGAAGCCCCCCCCGCCCGCCCGAAACTGGAGCCCCCTGGCTGGCTGCAGCCACAGGGAACGGGGGTTCTGAGTTGGCAGCCCCCATTCCCGAAGCATCCACGGGCAGTTCCCCGAAGGGCTGACACCGGCTGCGCCTCAGCAGCCAGACAACCTCCCTCCCTCTGGTCGGGCACGGCAAGCCACACAGCCACTTGTGTCCCCTGTGTCCCTGGAGGCCGCAGCGCGTTTTGGGTTTTGGCGCGGACGGGCCCCTCTCGGCTTCCGTAGTCCATTTGCCCCCAGAGCCTGCCAGACCCCTGGCCCCAGGGGCGGGCCCTGCTGAGTCCCCGAGCGCCTCCTGGGTTCCTGCCACCACCCTTGGGCCGGGATGAGGTGCCACCTTGTGCGTAGAAGCCCTGCACACAGGCAAGAAGCCCCCCAGGCCCGCGGGCGCGCCCGACCCTGGAGCCCCCTGGCTGGCTGCAGCCACAGGGAACGGGGGTTCAGAGTTGGCAGCCCCCATTCCCGAAGCATCCACGGGCAGTTCCCCGAAGGGCTGACACCGGCTGCGCCTCAGCAGCCAGACAACCTCCCTCCCTCTGGTCGGGCACTGCAAGCCACACAGCCACTTGTGTCCCCTGTGTCCCTGGAGGCCGCAGCGCGTTTTGGGTTTTGGCGCGGACGGGCCCCTTTCGGCTTCCGTAGTCCATTTGCCCCGGAGCCTGCCAGACCCCTGGCCCCAGTGGCGAGGCCTGCTGAGTCCCCGAGCACCTCCTGTGTTCCTGCCACCACCCTTGGGCCAGGATGAGGTGCCACCTTGTGCATAGAAGCCCTGCACACAGGCAAGAAGCCCCCCAGGCCCGCGGGCGCGCCCGACCCTGGAGCCCCCTGGCTGGCTGCAGCCACAGGGAACGGGGTTTCTGAGTTGGCAGCCCCCATTCCCGAAGCATCCATGGGCAGTTCCCCGAAGGGCTGACACCGGCTGCGCCTCAGCAGCCAGACAACCTCCCTCCCTCTGGTCGGGCACTGCAAGCCACACAGCCACTTGTGTCCCCTGTGTCCCTGGAGGCCGCAGCGCGTTTTGGGTTTTGGCGCGGACGGGCCCCTCTCGGCTTCCGTAGTCCATTTGCCCCCGGAGCCTGCCAGACCCCTGGCCCCAGGGGCGGGCCCTGCTGAGTCCCCGAGCGCCTCCTGGGTTCCTGCCACCACCCTTGGGCCGGGATGAGGTGCCACCTTGTGCGTAGAAGCCCTGCACACAGGCAAGAAGCCCCCCAGGCCCGCGGGCGCGCCCGACCCTGGAGCCCCCTGGCTGGCTTTAGCCACAGGGAACGGGGGTTCTGAGTTGGCAGCCCCCATTCCCGAAGCATCCACGGGCAGTTCCCCGAAGGGCTGACACTGGCTGCGCCTCAGCAGCCAGACAACCTCCCTCCCTCTGGTCGGGCACTGCAAGCCACACAGCCACTTGTGTCCCCTGTGTCCCTGGAGGCCGCAGCGCGTTTTGGGTTTTGGCGCGGACGGGCCCCTCTCGGCTTCCGTAGTCCATTTGCCCCCGGAGCCTGCCAGACCCCTGGCCCCAGGGGCGGGCCCTGCTGAGTCCCCGAGCGCCTCCTGGGTTCCTGCCACCACCCTTGGGCCGGGATGAGGTGCCACCTTGTGCGTAGAAGCCCTGCACACAGGCAAGAAGCCCCCCCCGCCCGCCCGAAACTGGAGCCCCCTGGCTGGCTGCAGCCACAGGGAACGGGGGTTCTGAGTTGGCAGCCCCCATTCCCGAAGCATCCACGGGCAGTTCCCCGAAGGGCTGACACCGGCTGCGCCTCAGCAGCCAGACAACCTCCCTCCCTCTGGTCGGGCACGGCAAGCCACACAGCCACTTGTGTCCCCTGTGTCCCTGGAGGCCGCAGCGCGTTTTGGGTTTTGGCGCGGACGGGCCCCTCTCGGCTTCCGTAGTCCATTTGCCCCCGGAGCCTGCCAGACCCCTGGCCCCAGGGGCGGGCCCTGCTGAGTCCCCGAGCGCCTCCTGGGTTCCTGCCACCACCCTTGGGCCGGGATGAGGTGCCACCTTGTGCGTAGAAGCCCTGCACACAGGCAAGAAGCCCCCCAGGCCCGCGGGCGCGCCCGACCCTGGAGCCCCCTGGCTGGCTGCAGCCACAGGGAACGGGGGTTCAGAGTTGGCAGCCCCCATTCCCGAAGCATCCACGGGCAGTTCTCCGAAGGGCTGACACCGGCTGCGCCTCAGCAGCCAGACAACCTCCCTCCCTCTGGTCGGGCACTGCAAGCCACACAGCCACTTGTGTCCCCTGTGTCCCTGGAGGCCGCAGCGCGTTTTGGGTTTTGGCGCGGACGGGCCCCTTTCGGCTTCCGTAGTCCATTTGCCCCGGAGCCTGCCAGACCCCTGGCCCCAGTGGCGAGGCCTGCTGAGTCCCCGAGCACCTCCTGTGTTCCTGCCACCACCCTTGGGCCAGGATGAGGTGCCACCTTGTGCATAGAAGCCCTGCACACAGGCAAGAAGCCCCCCAGGCCCGCGGGCGCGCCCGACCCTGGAGCCCCCTGGCTGGCTGCAGCCACAGGGAACGGGGTTTCTGAGTTGGCAGCCCCCATTCCCGAAGCATCCATGGGCAGTTCCCCGAAGGGCTGACACCGTCTGCGCCTCAGCAGCCAGACAACCTCCCTCCCTCTGGTCGGGCACTGCAAGCCACACAGCCACTTGTGTCCCCTGTGTCCCTGGAGGCCGCAGCGCGTTTTGGGTTTTGGCGCGGACGGGCCCCTCTCGGCTTCCGTAGTCCATTTGTCCCGGAGCCTGCCAGACCCCTGGCCCCAGGGGCGGGCCCTGCTGAGTCCCCGAGCGCCTCCTGGGTTCCTGCCACCACCCTTGGGCCGGGATGAGGTGCCACCTTGTGCGTAGAAGCCCTGCACACAGGCAAGAAGGCCCCCAGGCCCGCGGGCGCGCCCGACCCTGGAGCCCCTGGCTGGCTGCAGCCACAGGGAACGGGGGTTCTGAGTTGGCAGCCCCCATTCCCGAAGCATCCACGGGCAGTTCCCCGAAGGGCTGACACCGGCTGCGCCTCAGCAGCCAGACAACCTCCCTCCCTCTGGTCGGGCACTGCAAGCCACACAGCCACTTGTGTCCCCTGTGTCCCTGGAGGCCGCAGCGCGTTTTGGGTTTTGGCGCGGACGGGCCCCTCTCGGCTTCCGTAGTCCATTTGCCCCCGGAGCCTGCCAGACCCCTGGCCCCAGGGGCGGGCCCTGCTGAGTCCCCGAGCGCCTCCTGGGTTCCTGCCACCACCCTTGGGCCGGGATGAGGTGCCACCTTGTGCGTAGAAGCCCTGCACACAGGCAAGAAGCCCCCCAGGCCCGCGGGCGCGCCCGACCCTGGAGCCCCCTGGCTGGCTGCAGCCACAGGGAACGGGGGTTCTGAGTTGGCAGCCCCCATTCCCGAAGCATCCACGGGCAGTTCCCCGAAGGGCTGACACTGGCTGCGCCTCAGCAGCCAGACAACCTCCCTCCCTCTGGTTGGGCACTGCAAGCCACACAGCCACTTGTGTCCCCTGTGTCCCTGGAGGCCGCAGCGCGTTTTGGGTTTTGGCGCGGACGGGCCCCTCTCGGCTTCCGTAGTCCATTTGCCCCCGGAGCCTGCCAGACCCCTGGCCCCAGGGGCGGGCCCTGCTGAGTCCCCGAGCGCCTCCTGGGTTCCTGCCACCACCCTTGGGCCGGGATGAGGTGCCACCTTGTGCGTAGAAGCCCTGCACACAGGCAAGAAGCCCCCCCCGCCCGCCCGAAACTGGAGCCCCCTGGCTGGCTGCAGCCACAGGGAACGGGGGTTCTGAGTTGGCAGCCCCCATTCCCGAAGCATCCACGGGCAGTTCCCCGAAGGGCTGACACCGGCTGCGCCTCAGCAGCCAGACAACCTCCCTCCCTCTGGTCGGGCACTGCAAGCCACACAGCCACTTGTGTCCCCTGTGTCCCTGGAGGCCGCAGCGCGTTTTGGGTTTTGGCGCGGACGGGCCCCTCTCGGCTTCCGTAGTCCATTTGCCCCCGGAGCCTGCCAGACCCCTGGCCCCAGGGGCGGGCCCTGCTGAGTCCCCGAGCGCCTCCTGGGTTCCTGCCACCACCCTTGGGCCGGGATGAGGTGCCACCTTGTGCGTAGAAGCCCTGCACACAGGCAAGAAGCCCCCCAGGCCCGCGGGCGCGCCCGACCCTGGAGCCCCCTGGCTGGCTGCAGCCACAGGGAACGGGGGTTCAGAGTTGGCAGCCCCCATTCCCGAAGCATCCACGGGCAGTTCCCCGAAGGGCTGACACCGGCTGCGCCTCAGCAGCCAGACAACCTCCCTCCCTCTGGTCGGGCACTGCAAGCCACACAGCCACTTGTGTCCCCTGTGTCCCTGGAGGCCGCAGCGCGTTTTGGGTTTTGGCGCGGACGGGCCCCTTTCGGCTTCCGTAGTCCATTTGTCCCGGAGCCTGCCAGACCCCTGGCCCCAGTGGCGAGGCCTGCTGAGTCCCCGAGCACCTCCTGTGTTCCTGCCACCACCCTTGGGCCAGGATGAGGTGCCACCTTGTGCATAGAAGCCCTGCACACAGGCAAGAAGCCCCCCAGGCCCGCGGGCGCGCCCGACCCTGGAGCCCCCTGGCTGGCTGCAGCCACAGGGAACGGGGTTTCTGAGTTGGCAGCCCCCATTCCCGAAGCATCCATGGGCAGTTCCCCGAAGGGCTGACACCGTCTGCGCCTCAGCAGCCAGACAACCTCCCTCCCTCTGGTCGGGCACTGCAAGCCACACAGCCACTTGTGTCCCCTGTGTCCCTGGAGGCCGCAGCGCGTTTTGGGTTTTGGCGCGGACGGGCCCCTCTCGGCTTCCGTAGTCCATTTGTCCCGGAGCCTGCCAGACCCCTGGCCCCAGGGGCGGGCCCTGCTGAGTCCCCGAGCGCCTCCTGGGTTCCTGCCACCACCCTTGGGCCGGGATGAGGTGCCACCTTGTGCGTAGAAGCCCTGCACACAGGCAAGAAGGCCCCCAGGCCCGCGGGCGCGCCCGACCCTGGAGCCCCCTGGCTGGCTGCAGCCACAGGGAACGGGGGTTCTGAGTTGGCAGCCCCCATTCCCGAAGCATCCACGGGCAGTTCCCCGAAGGGCTGACACCGGCTGCGCCTCAGCAGCCAGACAACCTCCCTCCCTCTGGTCGGGCACTGCAAGCCACACAGCCACTTGTGTCCCCTGTGTCCCTGGAGGCCGCAGCGCGTTTTGGGTTTTGGCGCGGACGGGCCCCTCTCGGCTTCCGTAGTCCATTTGCCCCCGGAGCCTGCCAGACCCCTGGCCCCAGGGGCGGGCCCTGCTGAGTCCCCGAGCGCCTCCTCGGTTCCTGCCACCACCCTTGGGCCGGGATGAGGTGCCACCTTGTGCGTAGAAGCCCTGCACACAGGCAAGAAGCCCCCCAGGCCCGCGGGCGCGCCCGACCCTGGAGCCCCCTGGCTGGCTGCAGCCACAGGGAACGGGGGTTCTGAGTTGGCAGCCCCCATTCCCGAAGCATCCACGGGCAGTTCCCCGAAGGGCTGACACCGGCTGCGCCTCAGCAGCCAGACAACCTCCCTCCCTCTGGTCGGGCACTGCAAGCCACACAGCCACTTGTGTCCCCTGTGTCCCTGGAGGCCGCAGCGCGTTTTGGGTTTTGGCGCGGACGGGCCCCTCTCGGCTTCCGTAGTCCATTTGCCCCGGAGCCTGCCAGACCCCTGGCCCCAGTGGCGGGGCCTGCTGAGTCCCCGAGCACCTCCTGGGTTCCTGCCACCACCCTTGGGCCGGGATGAGGTGCCACCTTGTGCGTAGAAGCCCTGCACACAGGCAAGAAGCCCCCCAGGCCCGCGGGCGCGCCCGACCCTGGAGCCCCTTGGCTGGCTGCAGCCACAGGGAACGGGGGTTCTGAGTTGGCAGCCCCCATTCCCGAAGCATCCACGGGCAGTTCCCCGAAGGGCTGACACCGGCTGCGCCTCAGCAGCCAGACAACCTCCCTCCCTCTGGTCGGGCACTGCAAGCCACACAGCCACTTGTGTCCCCTGTGTCCCTGGAGGCCGCAGCGCGTTTTGGGTTTTGGCGCGGACGGGCCCCTCTCGGCTTCCGTAGTCCATTTGCCCCGGAGCCTGCCAGACCCCTGGCCCCAGGGGCGGGCCCTGCTGAGTCCCCGAGCGCCTCCTGAGTTCCTGCCACCACCCTTGGGCCGGGATGAGGTGCCACCTTGTGCGTAGAAGCCCTGCACACAGGCAAGAAGCCCCCCAGGCCCGCCCGACCCTGGAGCCCCCTGGCTGGCTGCAGCCACAGGGAACGGGGGTTCTGAGTTGGCAGCCCCCATTCCCGAAGCATCCACGGGCAGTTCCCCGAAGGGCTGACACCGGCTGCGCCTCAGCAGCCAGACAACCTCCCTCCCTCTGGTCGGGCACTGCAAGCCACACAGCCACTTGTGTCCCCTGTGTCCCTGGAGGCCGCAGCGCGTTTTGGGTTTTGGCGCGGACGGGCCCCTCTCGGCTTCCGTAGTCCATTTGCCCCCGGAGCCTGCCAGACCCCTGGCCCCAGGGTCGGGCCCTGCTGAGTCCCCGAGCGCCTCCTGGGTTCCTGCCACCACCCTTGGGCCGGGATGAGGTGCCACCTTGTGCCTAGAAGCCCTGCACACAGGCAAGAAGTTCCCCCGCCCGCCCGAAACTGGAGCCCCCTGGCTGGCTGCAGCCACAGGGAACGGGGGTTCTGAGTTGGCAGCCCCCATTCCCGAAGCATCCACGGGCAGTTCCCCGAAGGGCTGACACCGGCTGCGCATCAGCAGCCAGACAACCTCCCTCCCTCTGGTCGGGCACTGCAAGCCACACAGCCACTTGTGTCCCCTGTGTCCCTGGAGGCCGCAGCGCGTTTTGGGTTTTGGCGCGGACGGGCCCCTCTCGGCTTCCGTAGTCCATTTGCCCCGGAGCCTGCCAGACCCCTGGCCCCAGGGGCGGGCCCTGCTGAGTCCCCGAGCGTCTCCTGAGTTCCTGCCACCACCCTTGGGCCGGGATGAGGTGCCACCTTGTGCGTAGAAGCCCTGCACACAGGCAAGAAGCTCCCCAGGCCCGCCCGACCCTGGAGCCCCCTGGCTGGCTGCAGCCACAGGGAACGGGGGTTCTGAGTTGGCAGCCCCCATTCCCGAAGCATCCACGGGCAGTTCCCCGAAGGGCTGACACCGGCTGCGCCTCAGCAGCCAGACAACCTCCCTCCCTCTGGTCGGGCACTGCAAGCCACACAGCCACTTGTGTCCCCTGTGTCCCTCCCTGGAGGCCGCAGCACGTTTTGGGTTTTGGCGCGGACGGGCCCCTCTCGGCTTCCGTAGTCCATTTGCCCCCGGAGCCTGCCAGACCCCTGGCCCCAGGGGCGGGCCCTGCTGAGTCCCCGAGCGCCTCCTGGGTTCCTGCCACCACCCTTGGGCCGGGATGAGGTGCCACCTTGTGCGTAGAAGCCCTGCACACAGGCAAGAATCCCCCCAGGCCCGCGGGCGCGCCCGACCCTGGAGCCCTCTGGCTGGCTGCAGCCACAGGGAACGGGGGTTCTGAGTTGGCAGCCCCCATTCCCGAAGCATCCACGGGCAGTTCCCCGAAGGGCTGACACCGGCTGCGCCTCAGCAGCCAGACAACCTCCCTCCCTCTGGTCGGGCACTGCAAGCCACACAGCCACTTGTGTCCCCTGTGTCCCTGGAGGCCGCAGCGCGTTTTGGGTTTTGGCGCGGACGGGCCCCTCTCGGCTTCCGTAGTCCATTTGCCCCGGAGCCTGCCAGACCCCTGGTCCCAGTGGCGGGGTCTGCTGAGTCCCCGAGCACCTCCTGGGTTCCTGCCACCACCCTTGGGCCGGGATGAGGTGCCACCTTGTGCGTAGAAGCCCTGCACACAGGCAAGAAGCCCCCCAGGCCCGCGGGCGCGCCCGACCCTGGAGCCCCCTGGCTGGCTGCAGCCACAGGGAACGGGGGTTCTGAGTTGGCAGCCCCCATTCCCGAAGCATCCACGGGCAGTTCCCCGAAGGGCTGACACCGGCTGCGCCTCAGCAGCCAGACAACCTCCCTCCCTCTGGTCGGGCACTGCAAGCCACACAGCCACTTGTGTCCCCTGTGTCCCTGGAGGCCGCAGCGCGTTTTGGGTTTTGGCGCGGACGGGCCCCTCTCGGCTTCCGTAGTCCATTTGCCCCCGGAGCCTGCCAGACCCCTGGCCCCAGGGGCGGGCCCTGCTGAGTCCCCGAGCGCCTCCTGGGTTCCTGCCACCACCCTTGGGCCGGGATGAGGTGCCACCTTGTGCGTAGAAGCCCTGCACACAGGCAAGAAGCCCCCCAGGCCCGCGGGCGCGCCCGACCCTGGAGCCCCCTGGCTGGCTGCAGCCACAGGGAACGGGGGTTCTGAGTTGGCAGCCCCCATTCCCGAAGCATCCACGGGCAGTTCCCCGAAGGGCTGACACTGGCTGCGCCTCAGCAGCCAGACAACCTCCCTCCCTCTGGTCGGGCACTGCAAGCCACACAGCCACTTGTGTCCCCTGTGTCCCTGGAGGCCGCAGCGCGTTTTGGGTTTTGGCGCGGACGGGCCCCTCTCGGCTTCCGTAGTCCATTTGCCCCCGGAGCCTGCCAGACCCCTGGCCCCAGGGGCGGGCCCTGCTGAGTCCCCGAGCGCCTCCTGGGTTCCTGCCACCACCCTTGGGCCGGGATGAGGTGCCACCTTGTGCGTAGAAGCCCTGCACACAGGCAAGAAGCCCCCCCCGCCCGCCCGAAACTGGAGCCCCCTGGCTGGCTGCAGCCACAGGGAACGGGGGTTCTGAGTTGGCAGCCCCCATTCCCGAAGCATCCACGGGCAGTTCCCCGAAGGGCTGACACCGGCTGCGCCTCAGCAGCCAGACAACCTCCCTCCCTCTGGTCGGGCACTGCAAGCCACACAGCCACTTGTGTCCCCTGTGTCCCTGGAGGCCGCAGCGCGTTTTGGGTTTTGGCGCGGACGGGCCCCTCTCGGCTTCCGTAGTCCATTTGCCCCCGGAGCCTGCCAGACCCCTGGCCCCAGGGGCGGGCCCTGCTGAGTCCCCGAGCGCCTCCTGGGTTCCTGCCACCACCCTTGGGCCGGGATGAGGTGCCACCTTGTGCGTAGAAGCCCTGCACACAGGCAAGAAGCCCCCCAGGCCCGCGGGCGCGCCCGACCCTGGAGCCCCCTGGCTGGCTGCAGCCACAGGGAACGGGGGTTCAGAGTTGGCAGCCCCCATTCCCGAAGCATCCACGGGCAGTTCCCCGAAGGGCTGACACCGGCTGCGCCTCAGCAGCCAGACAACCTCCCTCCCTCTGGTCGGGCACTGCAAGCCACACAGCCACTTGTGTCCCCTGTGTCCCTGGAGGCCGCAGCGCGTTTTGGGTTTTGGCGCGGACGGGCCCCTTTCGGCTTCCGTAGTCCATTTGTCCCGGAGCCTGCCAGACCCCTGGCCCCAGTGGCGAGGCCTGCTGAGTCCCCGAGCACCTCCTGTGTTCCTGCCACCACCCTTGGGCCAGGATGAGGTGCCACCTTGTGCATAGAAGCCCTGCACACAGGCAAGAAGCCCCCCAGGCCCGCGGGCGCGCCCGACCCTGGAGCCCCCTGGCTGGCTGCAGCCACAGGGAACGGGGTTTCTGAGTTGGCAGCCCCCATTCCCGAAGCATCCATGGGCAGTTCCCCGAAGGGCTGACACCGTCTGCGCCTCAGCAGCCAGACAACCTCCCTCCCTCTGGTCGGGCACTGCAAGCCACACAGCCACTTGTGTCCCCTGTGTCCCTGGAGGCCGCAGCGCGTTTTGGGTTTTGGCGCGGACGGGCCCCTCTCGGCTTCCGTAGTCCATTTGTCCCGGAGCCTGCCAGACCCCTGGCCCCAGGGGCGGGCCCTGCTGAGTCCCCGAGCGCCTCCTGGGTTCCTGCCACCACCCTTGGGCCGGGATGAGGTGCCACCTTGTGCGTAGAAGCCCTGCACACAGGCAAGAAGGCCCCCAGGCCCGCGGGCGCGCCCGACCCTGGAGCCCCCTGGCTGGCTGCAGCCACAGGGAACGGGGGTTCTGAGTTGGCAGCCCCCATTCCCGAAGCATCCACGGGCAGTTCCCCGAAGGGCTGACACCGGCTGCGCCTCAGCAGCCAGACAACCTCCCTCCCTCTGGTCGGGCACTGCAAGCCACACAGCCACTTGTGTCCCCTGTGTCCCTGGAGGCCGCAGCGCGTTTTGGGTTTTGGCGCGGACGGGCCCCTCTCGGCTTCCGTAGTCCATTTGCCCCCGGAGCCTGCCAGACCCCTGGCCCCAGGGGCGGGCCCTGCTGAGTCCCCGAGCGCCTCCTCGGTTCCTGCCACCACCCTTGGGCCGGGATGAGGTGCCACCTTGTGCGTAGAAGCCCTGCACACAGGCAAGAAGCCCCCCAGGCCCGCGGGCGCGCCCGACCCTGGAGCCCCCTGGCTGGCTGCAGCCACAGGGAACGGGGGTTCTGAGTTGGCAGCCCCCATTCCCGAAGCATCCACGGGCAGTTCCCCGAAGGGCTGACACCGGCTGCGCCTCAGCAGCCAGACAACCTCCCTCCCTCTGGTCGGGCACTGCAAGCCACACAGCCACTTGTGTCCCCTGTGTCCCTGGAGGCCGCAGCGCGTTTTGGGTTTTGGCGCGGACGGGCCCCTCTCGGCTTCCGTAGTCCATTTGCCCCGGAGCCTGCCAGACCCCTGGCCCCAGTGGCGGGGCCTGCTGAGTCCCCGAGCACCTCCTGGGTTCCTGCCACCACCCTTGGGCCGGGATGAGGTGCCACCTTGTGCGTAGAAGCCCTGCACACAGGCAAGAAGCCCCCCAGGCCCGCGGGCGCGCCCGACCCTGGAGCCCCCTGGCTGGCTGCAGCCACAGGGAACGGGGTTTGTGAGTTGGCAGCCCCCATTCCCGAAGCATCCATGGGCAGTTCCCCGAAGGGCTGACACCGTCTGCGCCTCAGCAGCCAGACAACCTCCCTCCCTCTGGTCGGGCACTGCAAGCCACACAGCCACTTGTTTCCCCTGTGTCCCTGGAGGCCGCAGCGCGTTTTGGGTTTTGGCGCGGACGGGCCCCTCTCGGCTTCCGTAGTCCATTTGTCCCGGAGCCTGCCAGACCCCTGGCCCCAGGGGCGGGCCCTGCTGAGTCCCCGAGCGCCTCCTGGGTTCCTGCCACCACCCTTGGGCCGGGATGAGGTGCCACCTTGTGCGTAGAAGCCCTGCACACAGGCAAGAAGCCCCCCAGGCCCGCGGGCGCGCCCGACCCTGGAGCCCCCTGGCTGGCTGCAGCCACAGGGAACGGGGGTTCTGAGTTGGCAGCCCCCATTCCCGAAGCATCCACGGGCAGTTCCCCGAAGGGCTGACACCGGCTGCGCCTCAGCAGCCAGACAACCTCCCTCCCTCTGGTCGGGCACTGCAAGCCACACAGCCACTTGTGTCCCCTGTGTCCCTGGAGGCCGCAGCGCGTTTTGGGTTTTGGCGCGGACGGGCCCCTCTCGGCTTCCGTAGTCCATTTGCCCCCGGAGCCTGCCAGACCCCTGGCCCCAGGGGCGGGCCCTGCTGAGTCCCCGAGCACCTCCTGGGTTCCTGCCACCACCCTTGGGCCGGGATGAGGTGCCACCTTGTGCGTAGAAGCCCTGCACACAGGCAAGAAGCCCCCCAGGCCCGCGGGCGCGCCCGACCCTGGAGCCCCTTGGCTGGCTGCAGCCACAGGGAACGGGGGTTCTGAGTTGGCAGCCCCCATTCCCGAAGCATCCACGGGCAGTTCCCCGAAGGGCTGACACCGGCTGCGCCTCAGCAGCCAGACAACCTCCCTCCCTCTGGTCGGGCACTGCAAGCCACACAGCCACTTGTGTCCCCTGTGTCCCTGGAGGCCGCAGCGCGTTTTGGGTTTTGGCGCGGACGGGCCCCTCTCGGCTTCCGTAGTCCATTTGCCCCGGAGCCTGCCAGACCCCTGGCCCCAGGGGCGGGCCCTGCTGAGTCCCCGAGCGCCTCCTGAGTTCCTGCCACCACCCTTGGGCCGGGATGAGGTGCCACCTTGTGCGTAGAAGCCCTGCACACAGGCAAGAAGCCCCCCAGGCCCGCCCGACCCTGGAGCCCCCTGGCTGGCTGCAGCCACAGGGAACGGGGGTTCTGAGTTGGCAGCCCCCATTCCCGAAGCATCCACGGGCAGTTCCCCGAAGGGCTGACACCGGCTGCGCCTCAGCAGCCAGACAACCTCCCTCCCTCTGGTCGGGCACTGCAAGCCACACAGCCACTTGTGTCCCCTGTGTCCCTGGAGGCCGCAGCGCGTTTTGGGTTTTGGCGCGGACGGGCCCCTCTCGGCTTCCGTAGTCCATTTGCCCCCGGAGCCTGCCAGACCCCTGGCCCCAGGGTCGGGCCCTGCTGAGTCCCCGAGCGCCTCCTGGGTTCCTGCCACCACCCTTGGGCCGGGATGAGGTGCCACCTTGTGCCTAGAAGCCCTGCACACAGGCAAGAAGTTCCCCCGCCCGCCCGAAACTGGAGCCCCCTGGCTGGCTGCAGCCACAGGGAACGGGGGTTCTGAGTTGGCAGCCCCCATTCCCGAAGCATCCACGGGCAGTTCCCCGAAGGGCTGACACCGGCTGCGCATCAGCAGCCAGACAACCTCCCTCCCTCTGGTCGGGCACTGCAAGCCACACAGCCACTTGTGTCCCCTGTGTCCCTGGAGGCCGCAGCGCGTTTTGGGTTTTGGCGCGGACGGGCCCCTCTCGGCTTCCGTAGTCCATTTGCCCCGGAGCCTGCCAGACCCCTGGCCCCAGGGGCGGGCCCTGCTGAGTCCCCGAGCGTCTCCTGAGTTCCTGCCACCACCCTTGGGCCGGGATGAGGTGCCACCTTGTGCGTAGAAGCCCTGCACACAGGCAAGAAGCCCCCCAGGCCCGCCCGACCCTGGAGCCCCCTGGCTGGCTGCAGCCACAGGGAACGGGGGTTCTGAGTTGGCAGCCCCCATTCCCGAAGCATCCACGGGCAGTTCCCCGAAGGGCTGACACCGGCTGCGCCTCAGCAGCCAGACAACCTCCCTCCCTCTGGTCGGGCACTGCAAGCCACACAGCCACTTGTGTCCCCTGTGTCCCTCCCTGGAGGCCGCAGCACGTTTTGGGTTTTGGCGCGGACGGGCCCCTCTCGGCTTCCGTAGTCCATTTGCCCCCGGAGCCTGCCAGACCCCTGGCCCCAGGGGCGGGCCCTGCTGAGTCCCCGAGCGCCTCCTGGGTTCCTGCCACCACCCTTGGGCCGGGATGAGGTGCCACCTTGTGCGTAGAAGCCCTGCACACAGGCAAGAATCCCCCCAGGCCCGCGGGCGCGCCCGACCCTGGAGCCCTCTGGCTGGCTGCAGCCACAGGGAACGGGGGTTCTGAGTTGGCAGCCCCCATTCCCGAAGCATCCACGGGCAGTTCCCCGAAGGGCTGACACCGGCTGCGCCTCAGCAGCCAGACAACCTCCCTCCCTCTGGTCGGGCACTGCAAGCCACACAGCCACTTGTGTCCCCTGTGTCCCTGGAGGCCGCAGCGCGTTTTGGGTTTTGGCGCGGACGGGCCCCTCTCGGCTTCCGTAGTCCATTTGCCCCGGAGCCTGCCAGACCCCTGGTCCCAGTGGCGGGGTCTGCTGAGTCCCCGAGCACCTCCTGGGTTCCTGCCACCACCCTTGGGCCGGGATGAGGTGCCACCTTGTGCGTAGAAGCCCTGCACACAGGCAAGAAGCCCCCCAGGCCCGCGGGCGCGCCCGACCCTGGAGCCCCCTGGCTGGCTGCAGCCACAGGGAACGGGGGTTCTGAGTTGGCAGCCCCCATTCCCGAAGCATCCACGGGCAGTTCCCCGAAGGGCTGACACCGGCTGCGCCTCAGCAGCCAGACAACCTCCCTCCCTCTGGTCGGGCACTGCAAGCCACACAGCCACTTGTGTCCCCTGTGTCCCTGGAGGCCGCAGCGCGTTTTGGGTTTTGGCGCAGACGGGCCCCTCTCGGCTTCCGTAGTCCATTTGCCCCGGAGCCTGCCAGACCCCTGGCCCCAGTGGCGGGCCCTGCTGAGTCCCCGAGCGCCTCCTGGGTTCCTGCCACCACCCTTGGGCCGGGATGAGGTGCCACCTTGTGCGTAGAAGCCCTGCATACAGGCAAGAAGCCCCCCAGGCCCGCGGGCGCGCCCGACCCTGGAGCCCCCTGGCTGGCAGCAGCCACAGGGAACGGGGTTTCTGAGTTGGCAGCCCCCATTCCCGAAGCATCCATGGGCAGTTCCCCGAAGCGCTGACACCGGCTGCGCCTCAGCAGCCAGACAACCTCCCTCCCTCTGGTCGGGCACTGCAAGCCACACAGCCACTTGTGTCCCCTGTGTCCCTGGAGGCCGCAGCGCGTTTTGGGTTTTGGCGCGGAGGGGCCCCTCTCGGCTTCCGTAGTCCATTTGCCCCCGGAGCCTGCCAGACCCCTGGCCCCAGGGGCGGGCCCTGCTGAGTCCCCGAGCGCCTCCTGGGTTCATGCCACCACCCTTGGGCCGGGATGAGGTGCCACCTTGTGCGTAGAAGCCCTGCACACAGGCAAGAAGCCCCCCAGGCCCGCGGGCGCGCCCGACCCTGGAGCCCCCTGGCTGGCTGCAGCCACAGGGAACGGGGGTTCTGAGTTGGCAGCCCCCATTCCCGAAGCATCCACGGGCAGTTCCCCGAAGGGCTGACACCGGCTGCGCCTCAGCAGCCAGACAACCTCCCTCCCTCTGGTCGGGCACTGCAAGCCACACAGCCACTTGTGTCCCCTGTGTCCCTGGAGGCCGCAGCGCGTTTTGGGTTTTGGCGCGGACGGGCCCCTCTCGGCTTCCGTAGTCCATTTGCCCCCGGAGCCTGCCAGACCCCTGGCCCCAGGGGCGGGCCCTGCTGAGTCCCCGAGCGCCTCCTGAGTTCCTGCCACCACCCTTGGGCCGGGATGAGGTGCCACCTTGTGCGTAGAAGCCCTGCACACAGGCAAGAAGCCCCCCAGGCCCGCCCGACCCTGGAGCCCCCTGGCAGGCTGCAGCCACAGGGAACGGGGGTTCTGAGTTGGCAGCCCCCATTCCCGAAGCATCCACGGGCAGTTCCCCGAAGGGCTGACACCGGCTGCGCCTCAGCAGCCAGACAACCTCCCTCCCTCTGGTCGGGCACTGCAAGCCACACAGCCACTTGTGTCCCCTGTGTCCCTGGAGGCCGCAGCGCGTTTTGGGTTTTGGCGCGGACGGGCCCCTCTCGGCTTCCGTAGTCCATTTGCCCCCGGAGCCTGCCAGACCCCTGGCCCCAGGGGCGGGCCCTGCTGAGTCCCCGAGCGCCTCCTGGGTTCCTGCCACCACCCTTGGGCCGGGATGAGGTGCCACCTTGTGCGTAGAAGCCCTGCACACAGGCAAGAAGTTCCCCCGCCCGCCCGAAACTGGAGCCCCCTGGCTGGCTGCAGCCACAGGGAACGGGGGTTCTGAGTTGGCAGCCCCCATTCCCGAAGCATCCACGGGCAGTTCCCCGAAGGGCTGACACCGGCTGCGCATCAGCAGCCAGACAACCTCCCTCCCTCTGGTCGGGCACTGCAAGCCACACAGCCACTTGTGTCCCCTGTATCCCTGGAGGCCGCAGCGCGTTTTGGGTTTTGGCGCGGACGGGCCCCTCTCGGCTTCCGTAGTCCATTTGCCCCGGAGCCTGCCAGACCCCTGGCCCCAGGGGCGGGCCCTGCTGAGTCCCCGAGCGCCTCCTGAGTTCCTGCCACCACCCTTGGGCCGCGATGAGGTGCCACCTTGTGCGTAGAAGCCCTGCACACAGGCAAGAAGCCCCCCAGGCCCGCCCGACCCTGGAGCCCCCTGGCTGGCTGCAGCCACAGGGAACGGGGGTTCTGAGTTGGCAGCCCCCATTCCCGAAGCATCCACGGGCAGTTCCCCGAAGGGCTGACACCGGCTGCGCCTCAGCAGCCAGACAACCTCCCTCCCTCTGGTCGGGCACTGCAAGCCACACAGCCACTTGTGTCCCCTGTGTCCCTCCCTGGAGGCCGCAGCGCGTTTTGGGTTTTGGCGCGGACGGGCCCCTCTCGGCTTCCGTAGTCCATTTGCCCCCGGAGCCTGCCAGACCCCTGGCCCCAGGGGCGGGCCCTGCTGAGTCCCCGAGCGCCTCCTGGGTTCCTGCCACCACCCTTGGGCCGGGATGAGGTGCCACCTTGTGCGTAGAAGCCCTGCACACAGGCAAGAAGCCCCCCAGGCCCGCCCGACCCTGGAGCCCCCTGGCTGGCTGCAGCCACAGGGAACGGGGGTTCTGAGTTGGCAGCCCCCATTCCCGAAGCATCCACGGGCAGTTCCCCGAAGGGCTGACACCGGCTGCGCCTCAGCAGCCAGACAACCTCCCTCCCTCAGGTCGGGCACTGCAAGCCACACAGCCACATGTGTCCCCTGTGTCCCTGGAGGCCGCAGCGCGTTTTGGGTTTTGGCGCGGACGGGCCCCTCTCGGCTTCCGTAGTCCATTTGCCCCGGAGCCTGCCAGACCCCTGGCCCCAGGGGCGGGCCCTGCTGAGTCCCCGAGCGCCTCCTGGGTTCCTGCCACCACCCTTGGGCCGGGATGAGGTGCCACCTTGTGCGTAGAAGCCCTGCACACAGGCAAGAAGCCCCCCAGGCGCGCCCGACCCTGGAGCCCCCTGGCTGGCTGCAGCCACAGGGAACGGGGGTTCAGAGTTGGCAGCCCCCATTCCCGAAGCATCCACGGGCAGTTCCCCGAAGGGCTGACACCGGCTGCGCCTCAGCAGCCAGACAACCTCCCTCCCTCTGGTTGGGCACTGCAAGCCACACAGCCACTTGTGTCCCCTGTGTCCCTGGAGCCCGCAGCGCGTTTTGGGTTTTGGCGCGGACGGGCCCCTCTCGGCTTCCGTAGTCCATTTGCCCCGGAGCCTGCCAGACCCCTGGCCCCAGGGGCGGGCCCTGCTGAGTCCCCGAGCGCCTCCTGGGTTCCTGCCACCACCTTTGGGCCGGGATGAGGTGCCACCTTGTGCGTAGAAGCCCTGCACACAGGCAAGAAGCCCCCCAGGCCCGCGGGCGCGCCCGACCCTGGAGCCCCCTGGCTGGCTGCAGCCACAGGGAACGGGGGTTCTGAGTTGGCAGCCCCCATTCCCGAAGCATCCACGGGCAGTTCCCCGAAGGGCTGACACCGGCTGCGCCTCAGCAGCCAGACAACCTCCCTCCCTCTGGTCGGGCACTGCAAGCCACACAGCCACTTGTGTCCCCTGTGTCCCTGGAGCCCGCAGCGCATTTTGGGTTTTGGCGCGTACGGGCCCCTCTCGGCTTCCGTAGTCCATTTGCCCCCGGAGCCTGCCAGACCCCTGGCCCCAGGGGCGGGCCCTGCTGAGTCCCCGAGCGCCTCCTGGGTTCCTGCCACCACCCTTGGGCCGGGATGAGGTGCCACCTTGTGCGTAGAAGCCCTGCACACAGGCAAGAAGCCCCCCAGGCCCGCGGGCGCGCCCGACCCTGGAGCCCCCTGGCTGGCTGCAGCCACAGGGAACGGGGTTTCTGAGTTGGCAGCCCCCATTCCCGAAGCATCCATGGGCAGTTCCCCGAAGGGCTGACACCGGCTGCGCCTCAGCAGCCAGACAACCTCCCTCCCTCTGGTCGGGCACTGCAAGCCACACAGCCACTTGTGTCCCCTGTGTCCCTGGAGGCCGCAGCGCGTTTTGGGTTTTGGCGCGGACGGGCCCCTCTCGGCTTCCGTAGTCCATTTGTCCCGGAGTCTGCCAGACCCCTGGCCCCAGGGGCGGGCCCTGCTGAGTCCCCGAGCGCCTCCTGGGTTCCTGCCACCACCCTTGGGCCGGGATGAGGTGCCACCTTGTGCGTAGAAGCCCTGCACACAGGCAAGAAGGCCCCCAGGCCCGCGGGCGCGCCCGACCCTGGAGCCCCCTGGCTGGCTGCAGCCACAGGGAACGGGGGTTCTGAGTTGGCAGCCCCCATTCCCGAAGCATCCACGGGCAGTTCCCCGAAGGGCTGACACCGGCTGCGCCTCAGCAGCCAGACAACCTCCCTCCCTCTGGTCGGGCACTGCAAGCCACACAGCCACTTGTGTCCCCTGTGTCCCTGGAGGCCGCAGCGCGTTTTGGGTTTTGGCGCGGACGGGCCCCTCTCGGCTTCCGTAGTCCATTTGCCCCCGGAGCCTGCCAGACCCCTGGCCCCAGGGGCGGGCCCTGCTGAGTCCCCGAGCGCCTCCTGGGTTCCTGCCACCACCCTTGGGCCGGGATGAGGTGCCACCTTGTGCGTAGAAGCCCTGCACACAGGCAAGAAGCCCCCCAGGCCCGCGGGCGCGCCCGACCCTGGAGCCCCCTGGCTGGCTGCAGCCACAGGGAACGGGGGTTCTGAGTTGGCAGCCCCCATTCCCGAAGCATCCACGGGCAGTTCCCCGAAGGGCTGACACCGGCTGCGCCTCAGCAGCCAGACAACCTCCCTCCCTCTGGTCGGGCACTGCAAGCCACACAGCCACTTGTGTCCCCTGTGTCCCTGGAGGCCGCAGCGCGTTTTGGGTTTTGGCGCGGACGGGCCCCTCTCGGCTTCCGTAGTCCATTTGCCCCGGAGCCTGCCAGACCCCTGGCCCCAGTGGCGGGGCCTGCTGAGTCCCCGAGCACCTCCTGGGTTCCTGCCACCACCCTTGGGCCGGGATGAGGTGCCACCTTGTGCGTAGAAGCCCTGCACACAGGCAAGAAGCCCCCCAGGCCCGCGGGCGCGCCCGACCCTGGAGCCCCCTGGCTGGCTGCAGCCACAGGGAACGGGGTTTGTGAGTTGGCAGCCCCCATTCCCGAAGCATCCATGGGCAGTTCCCCGAAGGGCTGACACCGTCTGCGCCTCAGCAGCCAGACAACCTCCCTCCCTCTGGTCGGGCACTGCAAGCCACACAGCCACTTGTGTCCCCTGTGTCCCTGGAGGCCGCAGCGCGTTTTGGGTTTTGGCGCGGACGGGCCCCTCTCGGCTTCCGTAGTCCATTTGTCCCGGAGCCTGCCAGACCCCTGGCCCCAGGGGCGGGCCCTGCTGAGTCCCCGAGCGCCTCCTGGGTTCCTGCCACCACCCTTGGGCCGGGATGAGGTGCCACCTTGTGCGTAGAAGCCCTGCACACAGGCAAGAAGCCCCCCAGGCCCGCGGGCGCGCCCGACCCTGGAGCCCCCTGGCTGGCTGCAGCCACAGGGAACGGGGGTTCTGAGTTGGCAGCCCCCATTCCCGAAGCATCCACGGGCAGTTCCCCGAAGGGCTGACACCGGCTGCGCCTCAGCAGCCAGACAACCTCCCTCCCTCTGGTCGGGCACTGCAAGCCACACAGCCACTTGTGTCCCCTGTGTCCCTGGAGGCCGCAGCGCGTTTTGGGTTTTGGCGCGGACGGGCCCCTCTCGGCTTCCGTAGTCCATTTGCCCCCGGAGCCTGCCAGACCCCTGGCCCCAGGGGCGGGCCCTGCTGAGTCCCCGAGCACCTCCTGGGTTCCTGCCACCACCCTTGGGCCGGGATGAGGTGCCACCTTGTGCGTAGAAGCCCTGCACACAGGCAAGAAGCCCCCCAGGCCCGCGGGCGCGCCCGACCCTGGAGCCCCTTGGCTGGCTGCAGCCACAGGGAACGGGGGTTCTGAGTTGGCAGCCCCCATTCCCGAAGCATCCACGGGCAGTTCCCCGAAGGGCTGACACCGGCTGCGCCTCAGCAGCCAGACAACCTCCCTCCCTCTGGTCGGGCACTGCAAGCCACACAGCCACTTGTGTCCCCTGTGTCCCTGGAGGCCGCAGCGCGTTTTGGGTTTTGGCGCGGACGGGCCCCTCTCGGCTTCCGTAGTCCATTTGCCCCGGAGCCTGCCAGACCCCTGGCCCCAGGGGCGGGCCCTGCTGAGTCCCCGAGCGCCTCCTGAGTTCCTGCCACCACCCTTGGGCCGGGATGAGGTGCCACCTTGTGCGTAGAAGCCCTGCACACAGGCAAGAAGCCCCCCAGGCCCGCCCGACCCTGGAGCCCCCTGGCTGGCTGCAGCCACAGGGAACGGGGGTTCTGAGTTGGCAGCCCCCATTCCCGAAGCATCCACGGGCAGTTCCCCGAAGGGCTGACACCGGCTGCGCCTCAGCAGCCAGACAACCTCCCTCCCTCTGGTCGGGCACTGCAAGCCACACAGCCACTTGTGTCCCCTGTGTCCCTGGAGGCCGCAGCGCGTTTTGGGTTTTGGCGCGGACGGGCCCCTCTCGGCTTCCGTAGTCCATTTGCCCCCGGAGCCTGCCAGACCCCTGGCCCCAGGGTCGGGCCCTGCTGAGTCCCCGAGCGCCTCCTGGGTTCCTGCCACCACCCTTGGGCCGGGATGAGGTGCCACCTTGTGCGTAGAAGCCCTGCACACAGGCAAGAAGTTCCCCCGCCCGCCCGAAACTGGAGCCCCCTGGCTGGCTGCAGCCACAGGGAACGGGGGTTCTGAGTTGGCAGCCCCCATTCCCGAAGCATCCACGGGCAGTTCCCCGAAGGGCTGACACCGGCTGCGCATCAGCAGCCAGACAACCTCCCTCCCTCTGGTCGGGCACTGCAAGCCACACAGCCACTTGTGTCCCCTGTGTCCCTGGAGGCCGCAGCGCGTTTTGGGTTTTGGCGCGGACGGGCCCCTCTCGGCTTCCGTAGTCCATTTGCCCCGGAGCCTGCCAGACCCCTGGCCCCAGGGGCGGGCCCTGCTGAGTCCCCGAGCGTCTCCTGAGTTCCTGCCACCACCCTTGGGCCGGGATGAGGTGCCACCTTGTGCGTAGAAGCCCTGCACACAGGCAAGAAGCCCCCCAGGCCCGCCCGACCCTGGAGCCCCCTGGCTGGCTGCAGCCACAGGGAACGGGGGTTCTGAGTTGGCAGCCCCCATTCCTGAAGCATCCACGGGCAGTTCCCCGAAGGGCTGACACCGGCTGCGCCTCAGCAGCCAGACAACCTCCCTCCCTCTGGTCGGGCACTGCAAGCCACACAGCCACTTGTGTCCCCTGTGTCCCTCCCTGGAGGCCGCAGCACGTTTTGGGTTTTGGCGCGGACGGGCCCCTCTCGGCTTCCGTAGTCCATTTGCCCCCGGAGCCTGCCAGACCCCTGGCCCCAGGGGCGGGCCCTGCTGAGTCCCCGAGCGCCTCCTGGGTTCCTGCCACCACCCTTGGGCCGGGATGAGGTGCCACCTTGTGCGTAGAAGCCCTGCACACAGGCAAGAAGCCCCCCAGGCCCGCCCGACCCTGGAGCCCCCTGGCTGGCTGCAGCCACAGGGAACGGGGGTTCTGAGTTGGCAGCCCCCATTCCCGAAGCATCCACGGGCAGTTCCCCGAAGGGCTGACACCGGCTGCGCCTCAGCAGCCAGACAACCTCCCTCCCTCTGGTCGGGCACTGCAAGCCACACAGCCACATGTGTCCCCTGTGTCCCCGGAGGCCGCAGCGCGTTTTGGGTTTTGGCGCGGACGGGCCCCTCTCGGCTTCCGTAGTCCATTTGCCCCGGAGCCTGCCAGACCCCTGGCCCCAGGGGCGGGCCCTGCTGAGTCCCCGAGCGCCTCCTGGGTTCCTGCCACCACCCTTGGGCCGGGATGAGGTGCCACCTTGTGCGTAGAAGCCCTGCACACAGGCAAGAAGCCCCCCAGGCGCGCCCGACCCTGGAGCCCCCTGGCTGGCTGCAGCCACAGGGAACGGGGGTTCAGAGTTGGCAGCCCCCATTCCCGAAGCATCCACGGGCAGTTCCCCGAAGGGCTGACACCGGCTACGCCTCAGCAGCCAGACAACCTCCCTCCCTCTGGTTGGGCACTGCAAGCCACACAGCCACTTGTGTCCCCTGTGTCCCTGGAGCCCGCAGCGCGTTTTGGGTTTTGGCGCGGACGGGCCCCTCTCGGCTTCCGTAGTCCATTTGCCCCGGAGCCTGCCAGACCCCTGGCCCCAGGGGCGGGCCCTGCTGAGTCCCCGAGCGCCTCCTGGGTTCCTGCCACCACCTTTGGGCCGGGATGAGGTGCCACCTTGTGCGTAGAAGCCCTGCACACAGGCAAGAATCCCCCCAGGCCCGCGGGCGCGCCCGACCCTGGAGCCCTCTGGCTGGCTGCAGCCACAGGGAACGGGGGTTCTGAGTTGGCAGCCCCCATTCCCGAAGCATCCACGGGCAGTTCCCCGAAGGGCTGACACCGGCTGCGCCTCAGCAGCCAGACAACCTCCCTCCCTCTGGTCGGGCACTGCAAGCCACACAGCCACTTGTGTCCCCTGTGTCCCTGGAGGCCGCAGCGCGTTTTGGGTTTTGGCGCGGACGGGCCCCTCTCGGCTTCCGTAGTCCATTTGCCCCGGAGCCTGCCAGACCCCTGGTCCCAGTGGCGGGGTCTGCTGAGTCCCCGAGCACCTCCTGGGTTCCTGCCACCACCCTTGGGCCGGGATGAGGTGCCACCTTGTGCGTAGAAGCCCTGCACACAGGCAAGAAGCCCCCCAGGCCCGCGGGCGCGCCCGACCCTGGAGCCCCCTGGCTGGCTGCAGCCACAGGGAACGGGGGTTCTGAGTTGGCAGCCCCCATTCCCGAAGCATCCACGGGCAGTTCCCCGAAGGGCTGACACCGGCTGCGCCTCAGCAGCCAGACAACCTCCCTCCCTCTGGTCGGGCACTGCAAGCCACACAGCCACTTGTGTCCCCTGTGTCCCTGGAGGCCGCAGCGCGTTTTGGGTTTTGGCGCAGACGGGCCCCTCTCGGCTTCCGTAGTCCATTTGCCCCGGAGCCTGCCAGACCCCTGGCCCCAGTGGCGGGCCCTGCTGAGTCCCCGAGCGCCTCCTGGGTTCCTGCCACCACCCTTGGGCCGGGATGAGGTGCCACCTTGTGCGTAGAAGCCCTGCATACAGGCAAGAAGCCCCCCAGGCCCGCGGGCGCGCCCGACCCTGGAGCCCCCTGGCTGGCAGCAGCCACAGGGAACGGGGTTTCTGAGTTGGCAGCCCCCATTCCCGAAGCATCCATGGGCAGTTCCCCGAAGCGCTGACACCGGCTGCGCCTCAGCAGCCAGACAACCTCCCTCCCTCTGGTCGGGCACTGCAAGCCACACAGCCACTTGTGTCCCCTGTGTCCCTGGAGGCCGCAGCGCGTTTTGGGTTTTGGCGCGGAGGGGCCCCTCTCGGCTTCCGTAGTCCATTTGACCCCCGGAGCCTGCCAGACCCCTGGCCCCAGGGGCGGGCCCTGCTGAGTCCCCGAGCGCCTCCTGGGTTCATGCCACCACCCTTGGGCCGGGATGAGGTGCCACCTTGTGCGTAGAAGCCCTGCACACAGGCAAGAAGCCCCCCAGGCCCGCGGGCGCGCCCGACCCTGGAGCCCCCTGGCTGGCTGCAGCCACAGGGAACGGGGGTTCTGAGTTGGCAGCCCCCATTCCCGAAGCATCCACGGGCAGTTCCCCGAAGGGCTGACACCGGCTGCGCCTCAGCAGCCAGACAACTTTCCTCCCTCTGGTCGGGCACTGCAAGCCACACAGCCACTTGTGTCCCCTGTGTCCCTGGAGGCCGCAGCGCGTTTTGGGTTTTGGCGCGGACGGGCCCCTCTCGGCTTCCGTAGTCCATTTGCCCCCGGAGCCTGCCAGACCCCTGGCCCCAGGGGCGGGCCCTGCTGAGTCCCCGAGCACCTCCTGGGTTCCTGCCACCACCCTTGGGCCGGGATGAGGTGCCACCTTGTGCGTAGAAGCCCTGCACACAGGCAAGAAGCCCCCCAGGCCCGCGGGCGCGCCCGACCCTGGAGCCCCCTGGCTGGCTGCAGCCACAGGGAACGGGGGTTCAGAGTTGGCAGCCCCCATTCCCGAAGCATCCACGGGCAGTTCCCCGAAGGGCTGACACCGGCTGCGCCTCAGCAGCCAGACAACCTCCCTCCCTCTGGTCGGGCACTGCAAGCCACACAGCCACTTGTGTCCCCTGTGTCCCTGGAGGCCGCAGCGCGTTTTGGGTTTTGGCGCGGACGGGCCCCTCTCGGCTTCCGTAGTCCATTTGCCCCGGAGCCTGGCAGACCCCTGGCCCCAGGGGCGGGCCCTGCTGAGTCCCCGAGCGCCTCCTGAGTTCCTGCCACCACCCTTGGGCCGGGATGAGGTGCCACCTTGTGCGTAGAAGCCCTGCACACAGGCAAGAAGCCCCCCAGGCCCGCCCGACCCTGGAGCCCCCTGGCTGGCTGCAGCCACAGGGAACGGGGGTTCTGAGTTGGCAGCCCCCATTCCCGAAGCATCCACGGGCAGTTCCCCCACCCGCCCGACCCTGGAGCCCCCTGGCTGGCTGCAGCCACAGGGAACGGGGGTTCTGAGTTGGCAGCCCCCATTCCCGAAGCATCCACGGGCAGTTCCCCGAAGGGCTGACACCGGCTGCGCATCAGCAGCCAGACAACCTCCCTCCCTCTGGTCGGGCACTGCAAGCCACACAGCCACTTGTGTCCCCTGTATCCCTGGAGGCCGCAGCGCGTTTTGGGTTTTGGCGCGGACGGGCCCCTCTCGGCTTCCGTAGTCCATTTGCCCCGGAGCCTGCCAGACCCCTGGCCCCAGGGGCGGGCCCTGCTGAGTCCCCGAGCGCCTCCTGAGTTCCTGCCACCACCCTTGGGCCGCGATGAGGTGCCACCTTGTGCGTAGAAGCCCTGCACACAGGCAAGAAGCCCCCCAGGCCCGCCCGACCCTGGAGCCCCCTGGCTGGCTGCAGCCACAGGGAACGGGGGTTCTGAGTTGGCAGCCCCCATTCCCGAAGCATCCACGGGCAGTTCCCCGAAGGGCTGACACCGGCTGCGCCTCAGCAGCCAGACAACCTCCCTCCCTCTGGTCGGGCACTGCAAGCCACACAGCCACTTGTGTCCCCTGTGTCCCTCCCTGGAGGCCGCAGCGCGTTTTGGGTTTTGGCGCGGACGGGCCCCTCTCGGCTTCCGTAGTCCATTTGCCCCCGGAGCCTGCCAGACCCCTGGCCCCAGGGGCGGGCCCTGCTGAGTCCCCGAGCGCCTCCTGGGTTCCTGCCACCACCCTTGGGCCGGGATGAGGTGCCACCTTGTGCGTAGAAGCCCTGCACACAGGCAAGAAGCCCCCCAGGCCCGCCCGACCCTGGAGCCCCCTGGCTGGCTGCAGCCACAGGGAACGGGGGTTCTGAGTTGGCAGCCCCCATTCCCGAAGCATCCACGGGCAGTTCCCCGAAGGGCTGACACCGGCTGCGCCTCAGCAGCCAGACAACCTCCCTCCCTCTGGTCGGGCACTGCAAGCCACACAGCCACATGTGTCCCCTGTGTCCCTGGAGGCCGCAGCGCGTTTTGGGTTTTGGCGCGGACGGGCCCCTCTCGGCTTCCGTAGTCCATTTGCCCCGGAGCCTGCCAGACCCCTGGCCCCAGGGGCGGGCCCTGCTGAGTCCCCGAGCGCCTCCTGGGTTCCTGCCACCACCCTTGGGCCGGGATGAGGTGCCACCTTGTGCGTAGAAGCCCTGCACACAGGCAAGAAGCCCCCCAGGCGCGCCCGACCCTGGAGCCCCCTGGCTGGCTGCAGCCACAGGGAACGGGGGTTCAGAGTTGGCAGCCCCCATTCCCGAAGCATCCACGGGCAGTTCCCCGAAGGGCTGACACCGGCTGCGCCTCAGCAGCCAGACAACCTCCCTCCCTCTGGTTGGGCACTGCAAGCCACACAGCCACTTGTGTCCCCTGTGTCCCTGGAGCCCGCAGCGCGTTTTGGGTTTTGGCGCGGACGGGCCCCTCTCGGCTTCCGTAGTCCATTTGCCCCGGAGCCTGCCAGACCCCTGGCCCCAGGGGCGGGCCCTGCTGAGTCCCCGAGCGCCTCCTGGGTTCCTGCCACCACCTTTGGGCCGGGATGAGGTGCCACCTTGTGCGTAGAAGCCCTGCACACAGGCAAGAATCCCCCCAGGCCCGCGGGCGCGCCCGACCCTGGAGCCCTCTGGCTGGCTGCAGCCACAGGGAACGGGGGTTCTGAGTTGGCAGCCCCCATTCCCGAAGCATCCACGGGCAGTTCCCCGAAGGGCTGACACCGGCTGCGCCTCAGCAGCCAGACAACCTCCCTCCCTCTGGTCGGGCACTGCAAGCCACACAGCCACTTGTGTCCCCTGTGTCCCTGGAGGCCGCAGCGCGTTTTGGGTTTTGGCGCGGACGGGCCCCTCTCGGCTTCCGTAGTCCATTTGCCCCGGAGCCTGCCAGACCCCTGGTCCCAGTGGCGGGGTCTGCTGAGTCCCCGAGCACCTCCTGGGTTCCTGCCACCACCCTTGGGCCGGGATGAGGTGCCACCTTGTGCGTAGAAGCCCTGCACACAGGCAAGAAGCCCCCCAGGCCCGCAGGCGCGCCCGACCCTGGAGCCCCCTGGCTGGCTGCAGCCACAGGGAACGGGGGTTCTGAGTTGGCAGCCCCCATTCCCGAAGCATCCACGGGCAGTTCCCCGAAGGGCTGACACCGGCTGCGCCTCAGCAGCCAGACAACCTCCCTCCCTCTGGTCGGGCACTGCAAGCCACACAGCCACTTGTGTCCCCTGTGTCCCTGGAGCCCGCAGCGCATTTTGGGTTTTGGCGCGTACGGGCCCCTCTCGGCTTCCGTAGTCCATTTGCCCCCGGAGCCTGCCAGACCCCTGGCCCCAGGGGCGGGCCCTGCTGAGTCCCCGAGCGCCTCCTGGGTTCCTGCCACCACCCTTGGGCCGGGATGAGGTGCCACCTTGTGCGTAGAAGCCCTGCACACAGGCAAGAAGCCCCCCAGGCCCGCGGGCGCGCCCGACCCTGGAGCCCCCTGGCTGGCTGCAGCCACAGGGAACGGGGGTTCTGAGTTGGCAGCCCCCATTCCCGAAGCATCCACGGGCAGTTCCCCGAAGGGCTGACACCGGCTGCGCCTCAGCAGCCAGACAACCTCCCTCCCTCTGGTCGGGCACTGCAAGCCACACAGCCACTTGTGTCCCCTGTGTCCCTGTAGGCCGCAGCGCGTTTTGGGTTTTGGCGCAGACGGGCCCCTCTCGGCTTCCGTAGTCCATTTGCCCCGGAGCCTGCCAGACCCCTGGCCCCAGTGGCGGGCCCTGCTGAGTCCCCGAGCGCCTCCTGGGTTCCTACCACCACCCTTGGGCCGGGATGAGGTGCCACCTTGTGCATAGAAGCCCTGCATACAGGCAAGAAGCCCCCCAGGCCCGCGGGCGCGCCCGACCCTGGAGCCCCCTGGCTGGCAGCAGCCACAGGGAACGGGGTTTCTGAGTTGGCAGCCCCCATTCCCGAAGCATCCATGGGCAGTTCCCCGAAGCGCTGACACCGGCTGCGCCTCAGCAGCCAGACAACCTCCCTCCCTCTGGTCGGGCACTGCAAGCCACACAGCCACTTGTGTCCCCTGTGTCCCTGGAGGCCGCAGCGCGTTTTGGGTTTTGGCGCGGACGGGCCCCTCTCGGCTTCCGTAGTCCATTTGCCCCCGGAGCCTGCCAGACCCCTGGCCCCAGGGGCGTGCCCTGCTGAGTCCCCGAGCGCCTCCTGGGTTCATGCCACCACCCTTGGGCCGGGATGAGGTGCCACCTTGTGCGTAGAAGCCCTGCACACAGGCAAGAAGCCCCCCAGGCCCGCGGGCGCGCCCGACCCTGGAGCCCCCTGGCTGGCTGCAGCCACAGGGAACGGGGGTTCTGAGTTGGCAGCCCCCATTCCCGAAGCATCCACGGGCAGTTCCCCGAAGGGCTGACACCGGCTGCGCCTCAGCAGCCAGACAACCTCCCTCCCTCTGGTCGGGCACTGCAAGCCACACAGCCACTTGTGTCCCCTGTGTCCCTGGAGGCCGCAGCGCGTTTTGGGTTTTGGCGCGGACGGGCCCCTCTCGGCTTCCGTGGTCCATTTGTCCCGGAGCCTGCCAGACCCCTGGCCCCAGGGGCGGGCCCTGCTGAGTCCCCGAGCGCCTCCTGGGTTCCTGCCACCACCCTTGGGCCGGGATGAGGTGCCACCTTGTGCGTAGAAGCCCTGCACACAGGCAAGAAGCCCCCCAGGCCCGCGGGCGCGCCCGACCCTGGAGCCCCCTGGCTGGCTGCAGCCACAGGGAACGGGGGTTCAGAGTTGGCAGCCCCCATTCCCGAAGCATCCACGGGCAGTTCCCCGAAGGGCTGACACCGGCTGCGCCTCAGCAGCCAGACAACCTCCCTCCCTCTGGTCCGGCACTGCAAGCCACACAGCCACTTGTGTCCCCTGTGTCCCTGGAGGCCGCAGCGCGTTTTGGGTTTTGGCGCGGACGGGCCACTCTCGGCTTCCGTAGTCCATTTGCCCCCGGAGCCTGCCAGACCCCTGGCCCCAGGGGCGGGCCCTGCTGAGTCCCCGAGCGCCTCCTGGGTTCCTGCCACCACCCTTGGGCCGGGATGAGGTGCCACCATGTGCGTAGAAGCCCTTCACACAGGCAAGAAGCCCCCCAGGCCCGCGTGCGCGCCTGACCCTGGAGCCCCCTGGCTGGCTGCAGCCACAGGGAACGGGGGTTCTGAGTTGGCAGCCCCCATTCCCGAAGCATCCACGGGCAGTTCCCCGAAGGGCTGACACCGGCTGCGCCTCAGCAGCCAGACAACCTCCCTCCCTCTGGTCGGGCACTGCAAGCCACACAGCCACTTGTGTCCCCTGTGTCCCTGGAGGCCGCAGCGCGTTTTGGGTTTTGGCGCGGATGGGCCCCTCTCGGCTTCCGTAGTCCATTTGCCCCCGGAGCCTGCCAGACCCCTGGCCCCAGGGGCGGGCCCTGCTGAGTCCCCGAGCGCCTCCTGGGTTCCTGCCACCACCCTTGGGCCGGGATGAGGTGCCACCTTGTGCGTAGAAGCCCTGCACACAGGCAAGAAGCCCCCCCCGCCCGCCCGAAACTGGAGCCCCCTGGCTGGCTGCAGCCACAGGGAACGGGGGTTCTGAGTTGGCAGCCCCCATTCCCGAAGCATCCACGGGCAGTTCCCCGAAGGGCTGACACCGGCTGCGCCTCAGCAGCCAGACAACCTCCCTCCCTCTGGTCGGGCACTGCAAGCCACACAGCCACTTGTGTCCCCTGTGTCCCTGGAGGCCGCAGCGCGTTTTGGGTTTTGGCGCGGACGGGCCCCTCTCGGCTTCCGTAGTCCATTTGCCCCCGGAGCCTGCCAGACCCCTGGCCCCAGGGGCGGGCCCTGCTGAGTCCCCGAGCGCCTCCTGGGTTCCTGCCACCACCCTTGGGCCGGGATGAGGTGCCACCTTGTGCGTAGAAGCCCTGCACACAGGCAAGAAGCCCCCCAGGCCCGCGGGCGCGCCCGACCCTGGAGCCCCCTGGCTGGCTGCAGCCACAGGGAACGGGGGTTCAGAGTTGGCAGCCCCCATTCCCGAAGCATCCACGGGCAGTTCCCCGAAGGGCTGACACCGGCTGCGCCTCAGCAGCCAGACAACCTCCCTCCCTCTGGTCGGGCACTGCAAGCCACACAGCCACTTGTGTCCCCTGTGTCCCTGGAGCCCGCAGCGCGTTTTGGGTTTTGGCGCGGACGGGCCCCTCTCGGCTTCCGTAGTCCATTTGCCCCGGAGCCTGCCAGACCCCTGGCCCCAGGGGCGGGCCCTGCTGAGTCCCCGAGCGCCTCCTGGGTTCCTACCACCACCCTTGGGCCGGGATGAGGTGCCACCTTGTGCGTAGAAGCCCTGCACACAGGCAAGAAGCCCACAGGCCCGCGGGCGCGCCCGACCCTGGAGCCCCCTGGCTGGCTGCAGCCACAGGGAACGGGGGTTCTGAGTTGGCAGCCCCCATTCCCGAAGCATCCACGGGCAGTTCCCCGAAGGGCTGACACCGGCTGCGCCTCAGCAGCCAGACAACCTCCCTCCCTCTGGTCGGGCACTGCAAGCCACACAGCCACTTGTGTCCCCTGTGTCCCTGGAGGCCGCAGCGCGTTTTGGGTTTTGGCGCGGACGGGCCCCTCTCGGCTTCCGTAGTCCATTTGCCCCCGGAGCCTGCCAGACCCCTGGCCCCAGGGGCGGGCCCTGCTGAGTCCCCGAGCGCCTCCTGGGTTCCTGCCACCACCCTTGGGCCGGGATGAGGTGCCACCTTGTGCGTAGAAGCCCTGCACACAGGCAAGAAGCCCCCCCCGCCCGCCCGAAACTGGAGCCCCCTGGCTGGCTGCAGCCACAGGGAACGGGGGTTCTGAGTTGGCAGCCCCCATTCCCGAAGCATCCACGGGCAGTTCCCCGAAGGGCTGACACCGGCTGCGCCTCAGCAGCCAGACAAACTCCCTCACTATGGTCGGGCACTGCAAGACACACAGCCACTTGTGTCCCCTGTGTCCCTGGAGGCCGCAGCGCGTTTTGGGTTTTGGCGCGGACGGGCCCCTCTCGGCTTCCGTAGTCCATTAGCCCCCGGAGCCTGCCAGACCCCTGGCCCCAGGGGCGGGCCCTGCTGAGTCCCCGAGCGCCTCCTGGGTTCCTGCCACCACCCTTGGGCCGGGATGAGGTGCCACCTTGTGCGTAGAAGCCCTGCACACAGGCAAGAAGCCCCCCAGGCGCGCCCGACCCTGGAGCCCCCTGGCTGGCTGCAGCCACAGGGAACGGGGGTTCTGAGTTGGCAGCCCCCATTCCCGAAGCATCCACGGGCAGTTCCCCGAAGGGCTGACACCGGCTGCGCCTCAGCAGCCAGACAACCTCCCTCCCTCTGGTCGGGCACTGCAAGCCACACAGCCACTTGTGTCCCCTGTGTCCCTGGAGCCCGCAGCGCGTTTTGGGTTTTGGCGCGGACGGGCCCCTCTCGGCTTCCGTAGTCCATTTGTCCCGGAGCCTGCCAGACCCCTGGCCCCAGGGGCGGGCCCTGCTGAGTCCCCGAGCGCCTCCTGGGTTCCTACCACCACCCTTGGGCCGGGATGAGGTGCCACCTTGTGCGTAGAAGCCCTGCACACAGGCAAGAAGCCCCCCAGGCCCGCGGGCGCGCCCGACCCTGGAGCCCCCTGGCTGGCTGCAGCCACAGGGAACGGGGGTTCTGAGTTGGCAGCCCCCATTCCCGAAGCATCCACGGGCAGTTCCCCGAAGGGCTGACACCGGCTGCGCCTCAGCAGCCAGACAACCTCCCTCCCTCTGGTCGGGCACTGCAAGCCACACAGCCACTTGTGTCCCCTGTGTCCCTCCCTGGAGGCCGCAGCGCGTTTTGGGTTTTGGCGCGGACGGGCCCCTCTCGGCTTCCGTAGTCCATTTGCCCCCAGAGCCTGCCAGACCCCTGGCCCCAGGGGCGGGCCCTGCTGAGTCCCCGAGCGCCTCCTGGGTTCCTGCCACCACCCTTGGGCCGGGATGAGGTGCCACCTTGTGCGTAGAAGCCCTGCACACAGGCAAGAAGCCCCCCCCGCCCGCCCGAAACTGGAGCCCCCTGGCTGGCTGCAGCCACAGGGAACGGGGGTTCTGAGTTGGCAGCCCCCATTCCCGAAGCATCCACGGGCAGTTCCCCGAAGGGCTGACACCGGCTGCGCCTCAGCAGCCAGACAACCTCCCTCCCTCTGGTCGGGCACTGCAAGCCACACAGCCACTTGTGTCCCCTGTGTCCCTGGAGGCCGCAGCGCGTTTTGGGTTTTGGCGCGGACGGGCCCCTCTCGGCTTCCGTAGTCCATTTGCGCCCGGAGCCTGCCAGACCCCTGGCCCCAGGTGCGGGCCCTGCTGAGTCCCCGAGCGCCTCCTGGGTTCCTGCCACCACCCTTGGGCCGGGATGAGGTGCCACCTTGTGCGTAGAAGCCCTGCACACAGGCAAGAAGCCCCCCAGGCGCGCCCGACCCTGGAGCCCCCTGGCTGGCTGCAGCCACAGGGAACGGGGGTTCAGAGTTGGCAGCCCCCATTCCCGAAGCATCCACGGGCAGTTCCCCGAAGGGCTGACACCGGCTGCGCCTCAGCAGCCAGACAACCTCCCTCCCTCTGGTCGGGCACTGCAAGCCACACAGCCACTTGTGTCCCCTGTGACCCTGGAGGCCGCAGCGCGTTTTGGGTTTTGGCGCGGACGGGCCCCTCTCGGCTTCCGTAGTCCATTTGCCCCCAGAGCCTGCCAGACCCCTGGCCCCAGGGGCGGGCCCTGCTGAGTCCCCGAGCGCCTCCTGGGTTCCTACCACCACCCTTGGGCCGGGATGAGGTGCCACCTTGTGCGTAGAAGCCCTGCACACAGGCAAGAAGCCCCCCAGGCCCGCGGGCGCGCCCGACCCTGGAGCCCCCTGGCTGGCTGCAGCCACAGGGAACGGGGGTTCTGAGTTGGCAGCCCCCATTCCCGAAGCATCCATGGGCAGTTCCCCGAAGGGCTGACACCGGCTGCGCCTCAGCAGCCAGACAACCTCCCTCCCTCTGGTCGGGCACTGCAAGCCACACAGCCACTTGTGTCCCCTGTGTCCCTGGAGGCCGCAGCGCGTTTTGGGTTTTGGCGCGGACGGGCCCCTCTCGGCTTCCGTAGTCCATTTGTCCCGGAGCCTGCCAGACCCATGGCCCCAGGGGCGGGCCCTGCTGAGTCCCCGAGCGCCTCCTGGGTTCCTGCCACCACCCTTGGGCCGGGATGAGGTGCCACCTTGTGCGTAGAAGCCCTGCACACAGGCAAGAAGCCCCCCAGGCCCGCGGGCGCGCCCGACCCTGGAGCCCCCTGGCTGGCTGCAGCCACAGGGAACGGGGGTTCTGAGTTGGCAGGCCCCATTCCCGAAGCATCCACGGGCAGTTCCCCGAAGGGCTGACACCGGCTGCGCCTCAGCAGCCAGACAACCTCCCTCCCTCTGGTCGGGCACTGCAAGCCACACAGCCACTTGTGTCCCCTGTGTCCCTCCCTGGAGGCCGCAGCGCGTTTTGGGTTTTGGCGCGGACGGGCCCCTCTCGGCTTCCGTAGTCCATTTGCCCCCAGAGCCTGCCAGAACCCTGGCCCCAGGGGCGGGCCCTGCTGAGTTCCCGAGCGCCTCCTGGGTTCCTGCCACCACCCTTGGGCCGGGATGAGGTGCCACCTTGTGCGTAGAAGCCCTGCACACAGGCAAGAAGCCCCCCAGGCCCGCGGGCGCGCCCGACCCTGGAGCCCCCTGGCTGGCTGCAGCCACAGGGAACGGGGGTTCTGAGTTGGCAGCCCCCATTCCCGAAGCATCCACGGGCAGTTCCCCGAAGGGCTGACACCGGCTGCGCCTCAGCAGACAGACAACCTCCCTCCCTCTGGTCGGGCACTGCAAGCCACACAGCCACTTGTGTCCCCTGTGTCCCTGGAGGCCGCAGCGCATTTTGGGTTTTGGCGCGGACGGGCCCCTCTCGGCTTCCGTAGTCCATTTGCCCCGGAGTCTGCCAGACCCCTGGCCCCAGAGGCGGGCCCTGCTGAGTCCCCGAGCGCCTCCTGGGTTCCTGCCACCACCCTTGGGCCGGGATGAGGTGCCACTTGTGCGTAGAAGCCCTGCACACAGCAAGAAGCCCCCCAGACCCGCGGGCGCTCCCGATCCTGGAGCCCCCTGGCTGGCTGCAGCCACAAGGAACGGGGGTTCTGAGTTGGCAGCCCCCATTCCCGAAGCATCCACGGGGAGTTCCCCGAAGGGCTGACACCGGCTGCGCCTCAGCAGCCAGACAACCTCCCTCCCTCTGGTCGGGCACTGCAAGCCACACAGCCACTTGTGTCCCCTGTGTCCCTGGAGGCCGCAGCGCGTTTTGGGTTTTGGCGTGGACGGCCCCTCTCGGCTTCCGTAGTCCATTTGCCCCCGGAGCCTGCCAGACCCCTGGCCCCAGGGGCGGGCCCTGCTGAGTCCCCGAGCGCCTCCTGGGTTCCTGCCACCACCCTTGTCCGGGATGAGGTGCCACCTTGTGCGTAGAAGCCCTGCACACAGGCAAGAAGCCCCCAGGCCCACGGGCGCGCCCGACCTTGGAGCCCCCTGGCTGGCTGCAGCCACAGGGAACGGGGGTTCTGAGTTGGCAGCCCCCATTCCCGAAGCATCCACGGGCAGTTCCCCGAAGGGCTGACACCGGCTGCGCCTCAGCAGACAGACAACCTCCCTCCCTCTGGTCGGGCACTGCAAGCCACACAGCCACTTGTGTCCCCTGCGTCCCTGGAGGCCGCAGCGCGTTTTGGCGTGGACGGGCCCCTCTCGGCTTCCGTAGTCCATTTGCCCCCAGAGCCTGCCAGACCCCTCCCCAGGGGAGGGCCCTGCTGAGTCCCCGAGCGCCTCCTGGGTTCCTGCCACCACCCTTGGGCCGGGATGAGGTGCCACCTTGTGCGTAGAAGCCCTGCACACAGGCAAGAAGACCCCAGGCCCGCGGGCGCGCCCGACCCTGGAGCCCCCTGGCTGGCTGCAGCCACAGGGAACGGGGGTTCTGAGTTGGCAGCCCCCATTCCCGAAGCATCCAAGGGCAGTTCCCCGAAGGGCTGACACCGGCTGCGCCTCAGCAGCCAGACAACCTCCCTCCCTCTGGTCGGGCACTGCAAGCCACACAGCCACTCGTGTCCCCTGTGTCCCTGGAGGCCGCAGCGCGTTTTGGGTTTTGGCGCGGACGGGCCCCTCTCGGCTTCCGTAGTCCATTTGCCCCCGGAGCCTGCCAGAACCCTGGCCCCAGGGGCGGGCCCTGCTGAGTTCCCGAGCGCCTCCTGGGTTCCTGCCACCACCCTTGGGCCGGGATGAGGTGCCACCTTGTGCGTAGAAGCCCTGCATACAGGCAAGAATCCCCCCAGGCCCACGGGCGCGCCCGACCCTGGAGCCCCCTGGCTGGCTGCAGCCACAGGGAGCGGGGGTTCTGAGTTGGCAGCCCCCATTCCAGAAGCATCCATGGGCAGTTCCCCGAAGGGCTGACACCGGCTGCGCCTCAGCAGCCAGACAACCTCCCTCCCTCTGGTCGGGCACTGCAAGCCACACAGCCACTTGTGTCCCCTGTGTCCCTGGAGGCCGCAGCGCGTTTTGGGTTTTGGCGCGGACGGGCCCCTCTCGGCTTCCGTAGTCCATTTGCCCCCGGAGCCTGCCAGACCCCTGGCCCCAGGGGCGGGCCCTGCTGAGTCCCCGAGAGCCTCCTGGGTTCCTGCCACCACCCTTGGGCCGGGATGAGGTGCCACCTTGTGCGTAGAAGCCCTGCACACAGGCAAAAGCCCCCCAGGCCCGCCCGACCCTGGAGCCCCCTGGCTGGCTGCAGCCACAGGGAACGGGGGTTCTGAGTTGGCAGCCCCCATTCCCGAAGCATCCACGGGCAGTTCCCCGAAGGGCAGACACGGGCTGCGCCTCAGCAGCCAGACAACTTCCTTTCCTCTGGTCGGGCACTGCAAGCCACACAGCCACTTGTGTCCCCTGTGTCCCTGGAGGCCGCAGCGCGTTTTGGGTTTTGGCGCGGACGGGCCCCAATCGGCTTCTGTAGTCCATTTGCCCCCAGAGCCCGCCAGACCCCTCCCCAGGGGCGGGCCCTGCTGAGTTCCCGAGCGCCTCCTGGGTTCCTGCCACCACCCTTGGGCCGGGATGAGGTGCCACCTTGTGCGTAGAAGCCCTGCACACAGGCAAGAAGCCCCCCAGGCCCGCGGGCGCGCCCGACCCTGGAGCCCCCTGGCTAGCTGCAGCCACAGGGAACGGGGGGTTCTGAGTTGGCAGCCCCCATTCCCGAAGCATCCACGGGCAGTTCCCCGAAGGGCTGACACCGGCTGCGCCTCAGCAGCCAGACAACCTCCCTCCCTCTGGTCGGGCACTGCAAGCCACACAGCCACTCGTGTCCCCTGTGTCCCTGGAGGCCGCAGCGCGTTTTGGGTTTTGGCGCGGACGGGCCCCTCTCGGCTTCCGTAGTCCATTTGCCCCCGGAGCCTGCCAGACCCCTGTCCCCAGGGGCGGGCCCTGCTGAGTTCCCGAGCGCCTCCTGGGTTCCTGCCACCACCCTTGTGCCGGGATGAGGTGCCACCTTGTGCGTAGAAGCCCTGCATACAGGCAAGAATCCCCCCAGGCCCGCAGGCGCGCCCGACCCTAGAGCCCCCTGGCTGGCTACAGCCACAGGGAGCGGGGGTTCTTAGTTGACAGCCCCCATTCCCGAAGCATCCACGGGCAGTTCCCCGAAGGGCTGACACGGGCTGCGCCTCAGCAGCCAGACAACCTCCCTCCCTCTGGTCGGGCACTTCAAGCCACACAGCCACTTGTGTCCCCTGTGTCCCTGGAGGGCGCAGCGCGTTTTGGGTTTTTGCGCGGACGGGCCCCTCTCGGCTTCCGTAGTCCATTTGCCCCCGGATCCTGCCAGACCCCTGGCCCCAGGGGCGGGCCCTGCTGAGTCCGCGAGCGCCTCCTGAGTTCCTGCCACCACCCTTGGGCTGGGTTGAGGTGCCACCTTGTGCGTAGAAGCCCTGCACACAGGCAAGAAGCCCCCCAGGCCCGCCCGACCCTGGAGCCCCCTGGCTGGCTGCAGCCACAGGGAACGGGGGTTCTGAGTTGGCAGCCCCCATTCCCGAAGCATCCATGGGCAGTTCCCCGAAGGGCTGACACCGGCTGCGCCTCAGCAGCCAGACAACCTCCCTCCCTCTGGTCGGGCACTGCAAGCCACACAGCCACTTGTGTCCCCTGTGTCCCTGGAGGCCGCAGCGCGTTTTGGGTTTTGGCGCGGAAGGGCCCCTCTCGGCTTCCGTAGTCCATTTGCCCCCAGAGCCTGCCAGACCCCTCCCCAGGGGCGGGCCCTGCTGAGTTCACGAGCGCCTCCTGGGTTCCTGCCACCACCCTTGGGCAGGGATGAGGTGCCACCTTGCGCGTAGAAGCCCTGCATACAGGCAAGAAGCCCCCCAGGCCCGCGGGCGCGCCCGACCCTGGAGCCCCCTGGCTGGCTCCAGCCACAGGGAATGGGGGTTCTGAGTTGGCAGCCCCCATTCCCGAAGCATCCACGGGCAGTTCCCCGAAGGGCTGACACCGGCTGCGCCTCAGCAGCCAGACAACCTCCCTCCCTCTGGTCGGGCACTGCAAGCCACACAGCCACTCGTGTCCCCTGTGTCCCTGGAGGCCGCAGCGCGTTTTGGGTTTTGGCGCGGACGGGCCCCTCTCGGCTTCCGTAGTCCATTTGCCCCCGGAGCCTGCCAGACCCCTGGCCCCAGGGGCGGGCCCTGCTGAGTTCCCGAGCGCCTCCTGGGTTCCTGCCACCACCCTTGGGCCGGGATGAGGTGCCACCTTGTGCGTAGAAGCCCTGCATACAGGCAAGAATCCCCCCAGGCCCGCGGGCGCGCCCGACCCTGGAGCCCCCTGGCTGGCTACAGCCACAGGGAGCGGGGGTTCTGAGTTGGCAGCCCCCATTCCAGAAGCATCCATGGGCAGTTCCCCGAAGGGCTGACACCGGCTGCGCCTCAGCAGCCAGACAACCTCCCTCCCTCTGGTCGGGCACTGCAAGCCACACAGCCACTTGTGTCCCCTGTGTCCCTGGAGGCCGCAGCGCGTTTTGGGTTTTGGCGCGGACGGGCCCCTCTCGGCTTCCGTAGTCCATTTGCCCCCAGAGCCTGCCAGACCCCTGGCCCCAGGGGCGGGCCCTGCTGAGTCCCCGAGAGCCTCCTGGGTTCCTGCCACCACCCTTGGGCCGGGATGAGGTGCCACCTTGTGCGTAGAAGCCCTGCACACAGGCAAGAAGCCCCCCAGGCCCGCCCGACCCTGGAGCCCCCTGGCTGGCTGCAGCCACAGGGAACGGGGGTTCTGAGTTGGCAGCCCCCATTCCCGAAGCATCCAAGGGCAGTTCCCCGAAGGGCTGACACCGGCTGCGCCTCAGCAGCCAGACAACCTCCCTCCCTCTGGTCGGGCACTGCAAGCCACACAGCCACTCGTGTCCCCTGTGTCCCTGGAGGCCGCAGCGCGTTTTGGGTTTTGGCGCGGACGGGCCCCTCTCGGCTTCCGTAGTCCATTTGCCCCCGGAGCCTGCCAGACCCCTGGCCCCAGGGGCGGGCCCTGCTGAGTCCCCGAGCGCCTCCTGGGTTCCTGCCACCACCCTTGGGCCGGGATGAGGTGCCACCTTGTGCGTAGAAGCCCTGCATACAGGCAAGAATCCCCCGAGGCCCGCGGGCGCGCCCGACCTTAGAGCCCCCTGGCTGGCTACAGCCACAGGGAGCGGGGGTTCTGAGTTGGCAGCCCCCATTCCAGAAGCATCCACGGGCAGTTCCCCGAAGGGCTGACACCGGCTGCGCCTCAGCATCCAGACAACCTCCCTCCCTCTGGTCGGGCACTTCAAGCCACACAGCCACTTGTGTCCCCTGTGTCCCTGGAGGCCGCAGCGCGTTTTGGGTTTTGGCGCGGACGGGCCCCTCTCGGCTTCCGTAGTCCATTTGCCCCCGGAGCCTGCCAGACCCCTGGCCCCAGGGGCGGGCCCTGCTGAGTTCCCGAGCGCCTCCTGGGTTCCTGCCACCACCCTTGGGCCGGGATGAGGTGCCACCTTGAGCGTAGAAGCCCTGCATACAGGCAAGAATCCCCCCAGGCCCGCGGGCGCGCCCGACCCTGGAGCCCGCTGGCTGGCTACAGCCACAGGGAGCGGGGGTTCTGAGTTGGCAGCCCCCATTCCAGAAGCATCCATGGGCAGTTCCCCGAAGGGCTGACACCGGCTGCGCCTCAGCAGCCAGACAACCTCCCTCCCTCTGGTCGGGCACTGCAAGCCACACAGCCACTTGTGTCCCCTGTGTCCCTGGAGGCCGCAGCGCGTTTTGGGTTTTGGCGCGGACGGGCCCCTCTCGGCTTCCGTAGTCCATTTGCCCCCGGAGCCTGCCAGACCCCTGGCCCCAGGGGCGGGCCCTGCTGAGTCCCCGAGAGCCTCCTGGGTTCCTGCCACCACCCTTGGGCCGGGATGAGGTGCCACCTTGTGCGTAGAAGCCCTGCACACAGGCAAGAAGCCCCCCAGGCCCGCCCGACCCTGGAGCCCCCTGGCTGGCTGCAGCCACAGGGAACGGGGGTTCTGAGTTGGCAGCCCCCATTCCCGAAGCATCCACGGGCAGTTCCCCGAAGGGCAGACACGGGCTGCGCCTCAGCAGCCAGACAACTTCCTTTCCTCTGGTCGGGCACTGCAAGCCACACAGCCACTTGTGTCCCCTGTGTCCCTGGAGGCCGCAGCGCGTTTTGGGTTTTGGCGCGGATGGGCCCCTCTCGGCTTCCGTAGTCCATTTGCCCCCAGAGCCTGCCAGACCCCTCCCCAGGGGAGGGCCCTGCTGAGTTCCCGAGCGCCTCCTGGGTTCCTGCCACCACCCTTGGGCCGGGATGAGGTGCCACCTTGTGCGTAGAAGCCCTGCACACAGGCAAGAAGCCCCCCAGGCCCGCGGGCGCGCCCGACCCTGGAGCCCCCTGGCTAGCTGCAGCCACAGGGAACGGGGGTTCTGAGTTGGCAGCCCCCATTCCCGAAGCATCCACGGGCAGTTCCCCGAAGGGCTGACACCGGCTGCGCCTCAGCAGCCAGACAACCTCCCTCCCTCTGGTCGGGCACTGCAAGCCACACAGCCACTCGTGTCCCCTGTGTCCCTGGAGGCCGCAGCGCGTTTTGGGTTTTGGCGCGGACGGGCCCCTCTCGGCTTCCGTAGTCCATTTGCCCCGGAGCCTGCCAGACCCCTGGCCCCAGGGGCGGGCCCTGCTGAGTTCCCGAGCGCCTCCTGGGTTCCTGCCACCACCCTTGGGCCGGGATGAGGTGCCACCTTGTGCGTAGAAGCCCTGCACACATGCAAGAAGCACCCCAGGCCCGCCAGACCCTGGAGCCCCCTGGCTGGCTGCAGCCACAGGGAACGGGGGTTCTGAGTTGGCAGCCCCCATTCCCGAAGCATCCACGGGCAGTTCCCCGAAGGGCAGACATGGGCTGCGCCTCAGCAGCCAGACAACTTCCTTCCCTCTGGTCGGGCACTGCAAGCCACACAGCCACTTGTGTCCCCTGTGTCCCTGGAGGCCGCAGCGCGTTTTGGGTTTTGGCGCGAACGGGCCCCTCTCGGCTTCCGTAGTCCATTTGCCCCCGGAGCCTGCCAGACCCCTGGCCCCAGGGGCGGGCCCTGCTGAGTCCCCGAGCGCCTCCTGGGTTCCTGCCACCACCCTTGGGCAGGGATGAGGTGCCACCTTGTGCGTAGAAGCCCTGCACACAGGCAAGAAGCCCCCCAGGCCCGCGGGCGCGCCCGACCCTGGAGCCCCCTGGCTGGCTGCAGCCACAGGGAACGGGGGTTCTGAGTTGGCAGCCCCCATTCCCGAAGCATCCACGGGCAGTTCCCTGAAGGGCTGACACCGGCTGCGCCTCAGCAGCCAGACAACCTCCCTCCCTCTGGTCGGGCACTGCAAGCCACACAGCCACTTGTGTCCCCTGTGTCCCTGGAGGCCGCAGCGCGTTTTGGGTTTTGGCGCGGACGGGCCCCTCTCGGCTTCCGTAGTCCATTTGCCCCCAGAGCCTGCCAGACCCCTGGCCCCAGGGGCGGGCCCTGCTGAGTTCCCGAGCGCCTCCTGGGTTCCTGCCACCACCCTTGGGCCGGGATGAGGTGCCACCTTGTGCGTAGAAGCCCTGCACACAGGCAAGAAGCCCCCCAGGCCCGCGGGCGCGCCCGACCCTGGAGCCCCCTGGCTGGCTGCAGCCACAGGGAACGGGGGTTCTGAGTTGGCAGCCCCCATTCCAGAAGCATCCAAGGGCAGTTCCCCGAAGGGCTGACACCGGCTGCGCCTCAGCAGACAGACAACCTCCCTCCCTCTGGTCGGGCACTGCAAGCCACACAGCCACTCGTGTCCCCTGTGTCCCTGGAGGCCGCAGCGCGTTTTGGGTTTTGGCGCGGACGGGCCCCTCTCGGCTTCCGTAGTCCATTTGCCCCCGGAGCCTGCCAGACCCCTGTCCCCAGGGGCGGGCCCTGCTGAGTTCCCGAGCGCCTCCTGGGTTCCTGCCACCACCCTTGGGCCGGGATGAGGTGCCACCTTGTGCGTAGAAGCCCTGCATACAGGCAAGAATCCCCCGAGGCCCGCGGGCGCGCCCGACCCTAGAGCCCCCTGGCTGGCTACAGCCACAGGGAGCGGGGGTTCTCAGTTGGCAGCCCCCATTCCAGAAGCATCCACGGGCAGTTCCCCGAAGGGCTGACACCGGCTGCGCCTCAGCAGCCAGACAACCTCCCTCCCTCTGGTCGGGCACTTCAAGCCACACAGCCACTTGTGTCCCCTGTGTCCCTGGAGGCCGCAGCGCGTTTTGGGTTTTGGCGCGGACGGGCCCCTCTCGGCTTCCGTAGTCCATTTGCCCCCGGAGCCTGCCAGACCCCTGGCCCCAGGGGCGGGCCCTGCTGAGTCCCCGAGCGCCTCCTGGGTTCCTGCCACCACCCTTGGGCTGGGATGAGGTGCCACCTTGTGCGTAGAAGCCCTGCACACAGGCAAGAAGCCCCCCAGGCCCACCCGACCCTGGAGCCCCCTGGCTGGCTGCAGCCACAGGGAACGGGGGTTCTGAGTTGGCAGCCCCCATTCCCGAAGCATCCACGGGCAGTTCCCCGAAGGGCTTACACCGGCTGCGCCTCAGCAGCCAGACAACCTCCCTCCCTCTGGTCGGGCACTGCAAGCCACACAGCCACTTGTGTCCCCTGTGTCCCTGGAGGCCGCAGCGCGTTTTGGATTTTGGCGCGGACGGGCCCCTCTCGGCTTCCGTAGTCCATTTGCCCCCGGAGCCTGCCAGACCCCTGGCCCCAAGGGCGGGCCCTGCTGAGTCCCCGAGCGCCTCCTGGGTTCCTGCCACCACCCTTGGGCCGGGATGAGGTGCCACCTTGTGCGTAGAAGCCCTGCACACAGGCAAGAAGCCCCCCAGGCCCGCGGGCGCGCCCGACCCTGGAGCCCCCTGGCTGGCTGCAGCCACAGGGAACGGGGGTTCTGAGTTGGCAGCCCCCATTCCCGAAGCATCCACGGGCAGTTCCCCGAAGGGCTGACACCGGCTGCGCCTCAGCAGCCAGACAACCTCCCTCCCTCTGGTCGGGCACTGCAAGCCACACAGCCACTTGTGTCCCCTGTGTCCCTGGAGGCCGCAGCGCGTTTTGGGTTTTGGCGCGGACGGGCCCCTCTCGGCTTCCGTAGTCCATTTGCCCCAGAGCCTGCCAGACCCCTGGCCCCAGGGGCGGGCCCTGCTGAGTCCCCGAGCGCCTCCTGGGTTCCTACCACCACCCTTGGGCAGGGATGAGGTGCCACCTTGTGCGTAGAAGCCCTGCACACAGGCAAGAAGCCCCCCAGGCCCGCGGGCGCGCCCGACCCTGGAGCCCCCTGGCTGGCTGCAGCCACAGGGAACGGGGGTTCTGAGTTGGCAGCCCCCATTCCCGAAGCATCCACGGGCAGTTCCCCGAAGGGCTGACACCGGCTGCGCCTCAGCAGACAGACAACCTCCCTCCCTCTGGTCGGGCACTGCAAGCCACACAGCCACTTGTGTCCCCTGTGTCCCTGGAGGCCGCAGCGCATTTTGGGTTTTGGCGCGGACGGGCCCCTCTCGGCTTCCGTAGTCCATTTGCCCCGGAGTCTGCCAGACCCCTGGCCCCAGAGGCGGGCCCTGCTGAGTCCCCGAGCGCCTCCTGGGTTCCTGCCACCACCCTTGGGCCGGGATGAGGTGCCACTTGTGCGTAGAAGCCCTGCACACAGCAAGAAGCCCCCCAGACCCGCGGGCGCTCCCGATCCTGGAGCCCCCTGGCTGGCGGCAGCCACAAGGAACGGGGGTTCTGAGTTGGCAGCCCCCATTCCCGAAGCATCCACGGGCAGTTCCCCGAAGGGCTGACACCGGCTGCGCCTCAGCAGCCAGACAACCTCCCTCCCTCTGGTCGGGCACTGCAAGCCACACAGCCACTTGTGTCCCCTGTGTCCCTGGAGGCCGCAGCGCGTTTTGGGTTTTGGCGCGGACGGCCCCTCTCGGCTTCCGTAGTCCATTTGCCCCGGAGCCTGCCAGACCCCTGGCCCCAGGGGCGGGCCCTGCTGAGTCCCCGAGAGCCTCCTGGGTTCCTGCCACCACCCTTGGGCCGGGATGAGGTGCCACCTTGTGCGTAGAAGCCCTGCACACAGGCAAGAAGCCCCCAGGCCCGCGGGCGCGCCCGACCCTGGAGCCCCCTGGCTGGCTGCAGCCACAGGGAACGGGGGTTCTGAGTTGGCAGCCCCCATTCCCGAAGCATCCACGGGCAGTTCCCCGAAGGGCTGACACCGGCTGCGCCTCAGCAGACAGACAACCTCCCTCCCTCTGGTCGGGCACTGCAAGCCACACAGCCACTTGTGTCCCCTGTGTCCCTGGAGGCCGCAGCGCGTTTTGGGTTTTGGCACGGACGGGCCCCTCTCGGCTTCCGTAGTCCATTTGCCCCGGAGCCTGCCAGACCCCTGGCCCCAGGGGCGGGCCCTGCTGAGTCCCCGAGAGCCTCCTGGGTTCCTGCCACCACCCTTGGGCCGGGATGAGGTGCCACCTTGTGCGTAGAAGCCCTGCACACAGGCAAGAAGCCCCCCAGGCCCGCCCGACCCTGGAGCCCCCTGGCTGGCTGCAGCCACAGGGAACGGGGGTTCTGAGTTGGCAGCCCCCATTCCCGAAGCATCCACGGGCAGTTCCCCGAAGGGCTGACACCGGCTGCGCCTCAGCAGCCAGACAACCTCCCTCCCTCTGGTCGGGCACTGCAAGCCACACAGCCACTTGTGTCCCCTGTGTCCCTGGAGGCCGCAGCGCGTTTTGGGTTTTGGCGCGGACGGGCCCCTCTCGGCTTCCGTAGTCCATTTGCCCCGGAGCCTGCCAGACCCCTGGCCCCAGGGGCGGGCCCTGCTGAGTCCCCGAGCGCCTCCTGGATTCCTGCCACCACCCTTGGGCCGGGATGAGGTGCCACCTTGTGCGTAGAAGCCCTGCACACAGGCAAGAAGCCCCGCAGGCCCGCGGGCGCGCCCGACCCTGGAGCCCCCGGCTGGCTGCAGCCACAGGGAACGGGGGTTCTGAGTTGGCAGCCCCCATTCCCGAAGCATCCACGGGCAGTTCCCCGAAGGGCTGATACCGGCTGCGCCTCAGCAGACAGACAACCTCCCTCCCTCTGGTCGGGCACTGCAAGCCACACAGCCACTTGTGTCCCCTGTGTCCCTGGAGGCCGCAGCGCGTTTTGGGTTTTGGCACGGACGGGCCCCTCTCGGCTTCCGTAGTCCATTTGCCCCGGAGCCTGCCAGACCCCTGGCCCCAGGGGCGGGCCCTGCTGAGTCCCCGAGCGCCTCCTGGGTTCCTGCCACCACCCTTGGGCCGGGATGAGGTGCCACTTGTGCGTAGAAGCCCTGCACACAGCAAGAAGCCCCCCAGACCCGCGGGCGCTCCCGATCCTGGAGCCCCCTGGCTGGCTGCAGCCACAGGGAACGGGGGTTCTGAGTTGGCAGCCCCCATTCCCGAAGCATCCACGGGCAGTTCCCCGAAGGGCTGACACCGGCTGCGCCTCAGCAGCCAGACAACCTCCCTCCCTCTGGTCGGGCACTGCAAGCCACACAGCCACTTGTGTCCCCTGTGTCCCTGGAGGCCGCAGCGCGTTTTGGGTTTTGGCGCGGACGGGCCCCTCTCGGCTTCCGTAGTCCATTTGCCCCGGAGCCTGCCAGACCCCTGGCCCCAGGGGCGGGCCCTGCTGAGTCCCCGAGAGCCTCCTGGGTTCCTGCCACCACCCTTGGGCCGGGATGAGGTGCCACCTTGTACGTAGAAGCCCTGCACACAGGCAAGAAGCCCCCCAGGCCCGCCCGACCCTGGAGCCCCCTGGCTGGCTGCAGCCACAGGGAACGGGGGTTCTGAGTTGGCAGCCCCCATTCCCGAAGCATCCACGGGCAGTTCCCCGAAGGGCTGACACCGGCTGCACCTCAGCAGCCAGACAACCTCCCTCCCTCTGGTCGGGCACTGCAAGCCACACAGCCACTTGTATCCCCTGTGTCCCTGGAGGCCGCAGCGCGTTTTGGGTTTTGGCGCGGACGGGCCCCTCTCGGCTTCCGTAGTCCATTTGCCCCGGAGCCTGCCAGACCCTGGCCCCAGGGGTGGGCCCTGCTGAGTCCCCGAGCGCCTCCTGGATTCCTGCCACCAACCTTGGGCCGGGATGAGGTGCCACCTTGTGCGTAGAAGCCCTGCACACAGGCAAGAAGCCCCCCAGGCCCGCGGGCGCGCCCGACCCTGGAGCCCCCTGGCTGGCTGCAGCCACAGGGAACGGGGGTTCTGAGTTGGCAGCCCCCATTCCCGAAGCATCCACGGGCAGTTCCCCGAAGGGCTGACACCGGCTGCGCCTCAGCAGCCAGACAACCTCCCTCCCTCTGGTCGGGCACTGCAAGCCACACAGCCACTTGTGTCCCCTGTGTCCCTGGAGGCCGCAGCGCGTTTTGGGTTTTGGCACGGTCGGGCCCATCTCGGCTTCCGTAGTCCATTTGCCCCGGAGCCTGCCAGACCCCTGGCCCCAGGGGCGGGCCCTGCTGAGTCCCCGAGCGCCTCCTGGGTTCCTGCCACGACCCTTGGGCCGGGATGAGGTGCCACTTGTGCGTAGAAGCCCTGCACACAGCAAGAAGCCCCCCAGACCCGCGGGCGCTCCCGATCCTGGAGCCCCCTGGCTGGCTGCAGCCACAGGGAACGGGGGTTCTGAGTTGGCAGCCCCCATTCCAGAAGCATCCACGGGCAGTTCCCCGAAGGGCTGACACCGGCTGCGCCTCAGCAGCCAGACAACCTCCCTCCCTCTGGTCGGGCACTGCAAGCCACACAGCCACTTGTGTCCCCTGTGTCCCTGGAGGCCGCAGCGCGTTTTGGGTTTTGGCGCGGACGGGCCCCTCTCGGCTTCCGTAGTCCATTTGCCCCCGGAGCCTGCCAGACCCCTGGCCCCAAGGGCGGGCCCTGCTGAGTCCCCGAGCGCCTCCTGGGTTCCTGCCACCACCCTTGGGCCGGGATGAGGTGCCACCTTGTGCGTAGAAGCCCTGCACACAGGCAAGAAGCCCCCCAGGCCCGCGGGCGCGCCCGACCCTGGAGCCCCCTGGCTGGCTGCAGCCACAGGGAACGGGGGTTCTGAGTTGGCAGCCCCCATTCCAGAAGCATCCACGGGCAGTTCCCCGAAGGGCTGACACCGGCTGCGCCTCAGCAGACAGACAACCTCCCTCCCTCTGGTCGGGCACTGCAAGCCACACAGCCACTTGTGTCCCCTGTGTCCCTGGAGGCCGCAGCGCGTTTTGGGTTTTGGCACGGACGGGCCCCTCTCGGCTTCCGTAGTCCATTTGCCCCGGAGCCTGCCAGACCCCTGGCCCCAGGGGCGGGCCCTGCTGAGTCCCCGAGAGCCTCCTGGGTTCCTGCCACCACCCTTGGGCCGGGATGAGGTGCCACCTTGTGCGTAGAAGCCCTGCACACAGGCAAGAAGCCCCCCAGGCCCGCCCGACCCTGGAGCCCCCTGGCTGGCTGCAGCCACAGGGAACGGGGGTTCTGAGTTGGCAGCCCCCATTCCCGAAGCATCCACGGGCAGTTCCCCGAAGGGCTGACACCGGCTGCGCCTCAGCAGCCAGACAACCTCCCTCCCTCTGGTCGGGCACTGCAAGCCACACAGCCACTTGTGTCCCCTGTGTCCCTGGAGGCCGCAGCGCGTTTTGGGTTTTGGCGCGGACGGGCCCCTCTCGGCTTCCGTAGTCCATTTGCCCCGGAGCCTGCCAGACCCCTGGCCCCAGGGGCGGGCCCTGCTGAGTCCCCGAGCGCCTCCTGGATTCCTGCCACCACCCTTGGGCCGGGATGAGGTGCCACCTTGTGCGTAGAAGCCCTGCACACAGGCAAGAAGCCCCCCAGGCCCGCGGGCGCGCCCGACCCTGGAGCCCCCGGCTGGCTGCAGCCACAGGGAACGGGGGTTCTGAGTTGGCAGCCCCCATTCCCGAAGCATCCACGGGCAGTTCCCCGAAGGGCTGATACCGGCTGCGCCTCAGCAGACAGACAACCTCCCTCCCTCTGGTCGGGCACTGCAAGCCACACAGCCACTTGTGTCCCCTGTGTCCCTGGAGGCCGCAGCGCGTTTTGGGTTTTGGCACGGACGGGCCCCTCTCGGCTTCCGTAGTCCATTTGCCCCGGAGCCTGCCAGACCCCTGGCCCCAGGGGCGGGCCCTGCTGAGTCCCCGAGCGCCTCCTGGGTTCCTGCCACCACCCTTGGGCCGGGATGAGGTGCCACTTGTGCGTAGAAGCCCTGCACACAGCAAGAAGCCCCCCAGACCCGCGGGCGCTCCCGATCCTGGAGCCCCCTGGCTGGCTGCAGCCACAGGGAACGGGGGTTCTGAGTTGGCAGCCCCCATTCCCGAAGCATCCACGGGCAGTTCCCCGAAGGGCTGACACCGGCTGCGCCTCAGCAGCCAGACAACCTCCCTCCCTCTGGTCGGGCACTGCAAGCCACACAGCCACTTGTGTCCCCTGTGTCCCTGGAGGCCGCAGCGCGTTTTGGGTTTTGGCGCGGACGGGCCCCTCTCGGCTTCCGTAGTCCATTTGCCCCGGAGCCTGCCAGACCCTGGCCCCAGGGGCGGGCCCTGCTGAGTCCCCGAGCGCCTCCTGGATTCCTGCCACCAACCTTGGGCCGGGATGAGGTGCCACCTTGTGCGTAGAAGCCCTGCACACAGGCAAGAAGCCCCCCAGGCCCGCGGGCGCGCCCGACCCTGGAGCCCCCTGGCTGGCTGCAGCCACAGGGAACGGGGGTTCTGAGTTGGCAGCCCCCATTCCCGAAGCATCCACGGGCAGTTCCCCGAAGGGCTGACACCGGCTGCGCCTCAGCAGCCAGACAACCTCCCTCCCTCTGGTCGGGCACTGCAAGCCACACAGCCACTTGTGTACCCTGTGTCCCTGGAGGCCGCAGCGCGTTTTGGGTTTTGGCACGGTCGGGCCCATCTCGGCTTCCGTAGTCCATTTGCCCCGGAGCCTGCCAGACCCCTGGCCCCAGGGGCGGGCCCTGCTGAGTCCCCGAGCGCCTCCTGGGTTCCTGCCACGACCCTTGGGCCGGGATGAGGTGCCACTTGTGCGTAGAAGCCCTGCACACAGCAAGAAGCCCCCCAGACCCGCGGGCGCTCCCGATCCTGGAGCCCCCTGGCTGGCTGCAGCCACAGGGAACGGGGGTTCTGAGTTGGCAGCCCCCATTCCAGAAGCATCCACGGGCAGTTCCCCGAAGGGCTGACACCGGCTGCGCCTCAGCAGCCAGACAACCTCCCTCCCTCTGGTCGGGCACTGCAAGCCACACAGCCACTTGTGTCCCCTGTGTCCCTGGAGGCCGCAGCGCGTTTTGGGTTTTGGCGCGGACGGCCCCTCTCGGCTTCCGTAGTCCATTTGCCCCGGAGCCTGCCAGACCCCTGGCCCCAGGGGCGGGCCCTGCTGAGTCCCCGAGAGTCTCCTGGGTTCCTGCCACCACCCTTGGGCCGGGATGAGGTGCCACCTTGTGCGTAGAAGCCCTGCACACAGGCAAGAAGCCCCCAGGCCCGCGGGCGCGCCCGACCCTGGAGCCCCCTGGCTGGCTGCAGCCACAGGGAACGGGGGTTCTGAGTTGGCAGCCCCCATTCCCGAAGCATCCACGGGCAGTTCCCCGAAGGGCTGACACCGGCTGCGCCTCAGCAGACAGACAACCTCCCTCCCTCTGGTCGGGCACTGCAAGCCACACAGCCACTTGTGTCCCCTGTGTCCCTGGAGGCCGCAGCGTGTTTTGGGTTTTGGCACGGACGGGCCCCTCTCGGCTTCCGTAGTCCATTTGCCCCGGAGCCTGCCAGTCCCCTGGCCCCAGGGGCGGGCCCTGCTGAGTCCCCGAGAGCCTCCTGGGTTCCTGCCACCACCCTTGGGCCGGGATGAGGTGCCACCTTGTGCGTAGAAGCCCTGCACACAGGCAAGAAGCCCCCCAGGCCCGCCCGACCCTGGAGCCCCCTGGCTGGCTGCAGCCACAGGGAACGGGGGTTCTGAGTTGGCAGCCCCCATTCCCGAAGCATCCACGGGCAGTTCCCCGAAGGGCTGACACCGGCTGCGCCTCAGCAGCCAGACAACCTCCCTCCCTCTGGTCGGGCACTGCAAGCCACACAGCCACTTGTGTCCCCTGTGTCCCTGGAGGCCGCAGCGCGTTTTGGGTTTTGGCGCGGACGGGCCCCTCTCGGCTTCCGTAGTCCATTTGCCCCGGAGCCTGCCAGACCCCTGGCCCCAGGGGCGGGCCCTGCTGAGTCCCCGAGCGCCTCCTGGATTCCTGCCACCACCCTTGGGCCGGGATGAGGTGCCACCTTGTGCGTAGAAGCCCTGCACACAGGCAAGAAGCCCCCCAGGCCCGCGGGCGCGCCCGACCCTGGAGCCCCCGGCTGGCTGCAGCCACAGGGAACGGGGGTTCTGAGTTGGCAGCCCCCATTCCCGAAGCATCCACGGGCAGTTCCCCGAAGGGCTGATACCGGCTGCGCCTCAGCAGACAGACAACCTCCCTCCCTCTGGTCGGGCACTGCAAGCCACACAGCCACTTGTGTCCCCTGTGTCCCTGGAGGCCGCAGCGCGTTTTGGGTTTTGGCACGGACGGGCCCCTCTCGGCTTCCGTAGTCCATTTGCCCCGGAGCCTGCCAGACCCCTGGCCCCAGGGGCGGGCCCTGCTGAGTCCCCGAGCGCCTCCTGGGTTCCTGCCACCACCCTTGGGCCGGGATGAGGTGCCACTTGTGCGTAGAAGCCCTGCACACAGCAAGAAGCCCCCCAGACCCGCGGGCGCTCCCGATCCTGGAGCCCCCTGGCTGGCTGCAGCCACAGGGAACGGGGGTTCTGAGTTGGCAGCCCCCATTCCCGAAGCATCCACGGGCAGTTTCCCGAAGGGCTGACACCGGCTGCGCCTCAGCAGCCAGACAACCTCCCTCCCTCTGGTCGGGCACTGCAAGCCACACAGCCACTTGTGTCCCCTGTGTCCCTGGAGGCCGCAGCGCGTTTTGGGTTTTGGCGCGGACGGGCCCCTCTCGGCTTCCGTAGTCCATTTGCCCCGGAGCCTGCCAGACCCCTGGCCCCAGGGGCGGGCCCTGCTGAGTCCCCGAGAGGCTCCTGGGTTCCTGCCACCACCCTTGGGCCGGGATGAGGTGCCACCTTGTACGTAGAAGCCCTGCACACAGGCAAGAAGCCCCCCAGGCCCGCCCGACCCTGGAGACCCTGGCTGGCTGCAGCCACAGGGAACGGGGGTTCTGAGTTGGCAGCCCCCATTCCCGAAGCATCCACGGGCAGTTCCCCGAAGGGCTGACACCGGCTGCGCCTCAGCAGCCAGACAACCTCCCTCCCTCTGGTCGGGCACTGCAAGCCACACAGCCACTTGTGTCCCCTGTGTCCCTGGAGGCCGCAGCGCGTTTTGGGTTTTGGCGCGGACGGGCCCCTCTCGGCTTCCGTAGTCCATTTGCCCCGGAGCCTGCCAGACCCTGGCCCCAGGGGTGGGCCCTGCTGAGTCCCCGAGCGCCTCCTGGATTCCTGCCACCAACCTTGGGCCGGGATGAGGTGCCACCTTGTGCGTAGAAGCCCTGCACACAGGCAAGAAGCCCCCCAGGCCCGCGGGCGCGCCCGACCCTGGAGCCCCCTGGCTGGCTGCAGCCACAGGGAACGGGGGTTCTGAGTTGGCAGCCCCCATTCCCGAAGCATCCACGGGCAGTTCCCCGAAGGGCTGACACCGGCTGCGCCTCAGCAGCCAGACAACCTCCCTCCCTCTGGTCGGGCACTGCAAGCCACACAGCCACTTGTGTCCCGTGTGTCCCTGGAGGCCGCAGCGCGTTTTGGGTTTTGGCACGGTCGGGCCCATCTCGGCTTCCGTAGTCCATTTGCCCCGGAGCCTGCCAGACCCCTGGCCCCAGGGGCGGGCCCTGCTGAGTCCCCGAGCGCCTCCTGGGTTCCTGCCACGACCCTTGGGCCGGGATGAGGTGCCACTTGTGCGTAGAAGCCCTGCACACAGCAAGAAGCCCCCCAGACCCGCGGGCGCTCCCGATCCTGGAGCCCCCTGGCTGGCTGCAGCCACAGGGAACGGGGGTTCTTTGTTGGCAGCCCCCATTCCAGAAGCATCCACGGGCAGTTCCCCGAAGGGCTGACACCGGCTGCGCCTCAGCAGCCAGACAACCTCCCTCCCTCTGGTCGGGCACTGCAAGCCACACAGCCACTTGTGTCCCCTGTGTCCCTGGAGGCCGCAGCGCGTTTTGGGTTTTGGCGCGGACGGGCCCCTCTCGGCTTCCGTAGTCCATTTGCCCCCGGAGCCTGCCAGACCCCTGGCCCCAAGTGCGGGCCCTGCTGAGTCCCCGAGCGCCTCCTGGGTTCCTGCCACCACCCTTGGGCCGGGATGAGGTGCCACCTTGTGCGTAGAAGCCCTGCACACAGGCAAGAAGCCCCCCAGGCCCGCGGGCGCGCCCGACCCTGGAGCCCCCTGGCTGGCTGCAGCCACAGGGAACGGGGGTTCTGAGTTGGCAGCCCCCATTCCAGAAGCATCCACGGGCAGTTCCCCGAAGGGCTGACACCGGCTGCGCCTCAGCATACAGACAACCTCCCTCCCTCTGGTCGGGCACTGCAAGCCACACAGCCACTTGTGTCCCCTGTGTCCCTGGAGGCCGCAGCGCGTTTTGGGTTTTGGCACGGACGGGCCCCTCTCGGCTTCCGTAGTCCATTTGCCCCGGAGCCTGCCAGACCCCTGGCCCCAGGGGCGGGCCCTGCTGAGTCCCCGAGAGCCTCCTGGGTTCCTGCCACCACCCTTGGGCCGGGATGAGGTGCCACCTTGTGCGTAGAAGCCCTGCACACAGGCAAGAAGCCCCCCAGGCCCGCCCGACCCTGGAGCCCCCTGGCTGGCTGCAGCCACAGGGAACGGGGGTTCTGAGTTGGCAGCCCCCATTCCCGAAGCATCCACGGGCAGTTCCCCGAAGGGCTGACACCGGCTGCGCCTCAGCAGCCAGACAACCTCCCTCCCTCTGGTCGGGCACTGCAAGCCACACAGCCACTTGTGTCCCCTGTGTCCCTGGAGGCCGCAGCGCGTTTTGGGTTTTGGCGCGGACGGGCCCCTCTCGGCTTCCGTAGTCCATTTGCCCCGGAGCCTGCCAGACCCCTGGCCCCAGGGGCGGGCCCTGCTGAGTCCCCGAGCGCCTCCTGGATTCCTGCCACCACCCTTGGGCCGGGATGAGGTGCCACCTTGTGCGTAGAAGCCCTGCACACAGGCAAGAAGCCCCCCAGGCCCGCGGGCGCGCCCGACCCTGGAGCCCCCGGCTGGCTGCAGCCACAGGGAACGGGGGTTCTGAGTTGGCAGCCCCCATTCCCGAAGCATCCACAGGCAGTTCCCCGAAGGGCTGATACCGGCTGCGCCTCAGCAGACAGACAACCTCCCTCCCTCTGGTCGGGCACTGCAAGCCACACAGCCACTTGTGTCCCCTGTGTCCCTGGAGGCCGCAGCGCGTTTTGGGTTTTGGCACGGACGGGCCCCTCTCGGCTTCCGTAGTCCATTTGCCCCGGAGCCTGCCAGACCCCTGGCCCCAGGGGCGGGCCCTGCTGAGTCCCCGAGAGCCTCCTGGGTTCCTGCCACCACCCTTGGGCCGGGATGAGGTGCCACTTGTGCGTAGAAGCCCTGCACACAGCAAGAAGCCCCCCAGACCCGCGGGCGCTCCCGATCCTGGAGCCCCCTGGCTGGCTGCAGCCACAGGGAACGGGGGTTCTGAGTTGGCAGCCCCCATTCCCGAAGCATCCACGGGCAGTTCCCCGAAGGGCTGACACCGGCTGCGCCTCAGCAGCCAGACAACCTCCCTCCCTCTGGTCGGGCACTGCAAGCCACACAGCCACTTGTGTCCCCTGTGTCCCTGGAGGCCGCAGCGCGTTTTGGGTTTTGGCGCGGACGGGCCCCTCTCGGCTTCCGTAGTCCATTTGCCCCCGGAGCCTGCCAGACCCCTGGCCCCAGGGGCGGGCCCTGCTGAGTCCCCGAGAGCCTCCTGGGTTCCTGCCACCACCCTTGGGCCGGGATGAGGTGCCACCTTGTACGTAGAAGCCCTGCACACAGGCAAGAAGCCCCCCAGGCCCGCCCGACCCTGGAGCCCCCTGGCTGGCTGCAGCCACAGGGAACGGGGGTTCTGAGTTGGCAGCCCCCATTCCCGAAGCATCCACGGGCAGTTCCCCGAAGGGCTGACACCGGCTGCGCCTCAGCAGCCAGACAACCTCCCTCCCTCTGGTCGGGCACTGCAAGCCACACAGCCACTTGTGTCCCCTGTGTCCCTGGAGGCCGCAGCGCGTTTTGGGTTTTGGCGCGGACGGGCCCCTCTCGGCTTCCGTAGTCCATTTGCCCCGGAGCCTGCCAGACCCTGGCCCCAGGGGCGGGCCCTGCTGAGTCCCCGAGCGCCTCCTGGATTCCTACCACCAACCTTGGGCCGGGATGAGGTGCCACCTTGTGCGTAGAAGCCCTGCACACAGGCAAGAAGCCCCCCAGGCCCGCGGGCGCGCCCGACCCTGGAGCCCCCTGGCTGGCTGCAGCCACAGGGAACGGGGGTTCTGAGTTGGCAGCCCCCATTCCCGAAGCATCCACGGGCAGTTCCCCGAAGGGCTGACACCGGCTGCGCCTCAGCAGCCAGACAACCTCCCTCCCTCTGGTCGGGCACTGCAAGCCACACAGCCACTTGTGTCCCCTGTGTCCCTGGAGGCCGCAGCGCGTTTTGGGTTTTGGCACGGTCGGGCCCATCTCGGCTTCCGTAGTCCATTTGCCCCGGAGCCTGCCAGACCCCTGGCCCCAGGGGCGGGCCCTGCTGAGTCCCCGAGCGCCTCCTGGGTTCCTGCCACGACCCTTGGGCCGGGATGAGGTGCCACTTGTGCGTAGAAGCCCTGCACACAGGCAAGAAGCCCCCCAGACCCGCGGGCGCTCCCGATCCTGGAGCCCCCTGGCTGGCTGCAGCCACAGGGAACGGGGGTTCTGAGTTGGCAGCCCCCATTCCAGAAGCATCCACGGGCAGTTCCCCGAAGGGCTGACACCGGCTGCGCCTCAGCAGCCAGACAACCTCCCTCCCTCTGGTCGGGCACTGCAAGCCACACAGCCACTTGTGTCCCCTGTGTCCCTGGAGGCCGCAGCGCGTTTTGGGTTTTGGCGCGGACGGGCCCCTCTCGGCTTCCGTAGTCCATTTGCCCCCGGAGCCTGCCAGACCCCTGGCCCCAAGGGCGGGCCCTGCTGAGTCCCCGAGTGCCTCCTGGGTTCCTGCCACCACCCTTGGGCCGGGATGAGGTGCCACCTTGTGCGTAGAAGCCCTGCACACAGGCAAGAAGCCCCCCAGGCCCGCGGGCGCGCCCGACCCTGGAGCCCCCTGGCTGGCTGCAGCCACAGGGAACGGGGGTTCTGAGTTGGCAGCCCCCATTCCAGAAGCATCCACGGGCAGTTCCCCGAAGGGCTGACACCGGCTGCGCCTCAGCAGCCAGACAACCTCCCTCCCTCTGGTCGGGCACTGCAAGCCACACAGCCACTTGTGTCCCCTGTGTCCCTGGAGGCCGCAGCGCGTTTTGGGTTTTGGCGCGGACGGGCCCCTCTCGGCTTCCGTAGTCCATTTGCCCCCGGAGCCTGCCAGACCCCTGGCCCCAGGGGCGGGCCCTGCTGAGTCCCCGAGCGCCTCCTGGGTTCCTGCCACCACCCTTGGGCCGGGATGAGGTGCCACTTGTGCGTAGAAGCCCTGCACACAGCAAGAAGCCCCCCAGACCCGCGGGCGCTCCCGATCCTGGAGCCCCCTGGCTGGCTGCAGCCACAAGGAACGGGGGTTCTGAGTTGGCAGCCCCCATTCCCGAAGCATCCACGGGCAGTTCCCCGAAGGGCTGACACCGGCTGCGCCTCAGCAGCCAGACAACCTCCCTCCCTCTGGTCGGGCACTGCAAGCCACACAGCCACTTGTGTCCCCTGTGTCCCTGGAGGCCGCAGCGCGTTTTGGGTTTTGGCGCGGACGGCCCCTCTCGGCTTCCGTAGTCCATTTGCCCCGGAGCCTGCCAGACCCCTGGCCCCAGGGGCGGGCCCTGCTGAGTCCCCGAGAGCCTCCTGGGTTCCTGCCACCACCCTTGGGCCGGGATGAGGTGCCACCTTGTGCGTAGAAGCCCTGCACACAGGCAAGAAGCCCCCAGGCCCGCGGGCGCGCCCGACCCTGGAGCCCCCTGGCTGGCTGCAGCCACAGGGAACGGGGGTTCTGAGTTGGCAGCCCCCATTCCCGAAGCATCCACGGGCAGTTCCCCGAAGGGCTGACACCGGCTGCGCCTCAGCAGACAGACAACCTCCCTCCCTCTGGTCGGGCACTGCAAGCCACACAGCCACTTGTGTCCCCTGTGTCCCTGGAGGCCGCAGCGCGTTTTGGGTTTTGGCGCGGACGGGCCCCTCTCGGCTTCCGTAGTCCATTTGCCCCGGAGCCTGCCAGACCCCTGGCCCCAGGGGCGGGCCCTGCTGAGTCCCCGAGAGCCTCCTGGGTTCCTGCCACCACCCTTGGGCCGGGATGAGGTGCCACTTGTGCGTAGAAGCCCTGCACACAGGCAAGAAGCCCCCCAGGCCCGCGGGCGCGCCCGACCCTGGAGCCCCCGGCTGGCTGCAACCACAGGGAACGGGGGTTCTGAGTTGGCAGCCCCCATTCCCGAAGCATCCACGGGGAATTCCCCGAAGGGCTGACACCGGCTGCGCCTCAGCAGCCAGACAACCTCCCTCCCTCTGGTCGGGCACTGCAAGCCACACAGCCACTTGTGTCCCCTGTGTCCCTGGAGGCCGCAGCGCGTTTTGGGTTTTGGCGCGGACGGGCCCCTCTCGGCTTCCGTAGTCCATTTGCCCCGGAGCCTGCCAGACCCCTGGCCCCAGGGGCGGGCCCTGCTGAGTCCCCGAGAGCCTCCTGGGTTCCTGCCACCACCCTTGGGCCGGGATGAGGTGCCACCTTGTGTGTAGAAGCCCTGCACACAGGCAAGAAGCCCCCAGGCCCGCGGGCGCGCCCGACCCTGGAGCCCCCTGGCTGGCTGCAGCCACAGGGAACGGGGGTTCTGAGTTGGCAGCCCCCATTCCCGAAGCATCCACGGGCAGTTCCCCGAAGGGCTGACACCGGCTGCGCCTCAGCAGACAGACAACCTCCCTCCCTCTGGTCGGGCACTGCAAGCCACACAGCCACTTGTGTCCCCTGTGTCCCTGGAGGCCGCAGCGCGTTTTGGGTTTTGGCGCGGACGGGCCCCTCTCGGCTTCCGTAGTCCATTTGCCCCGGAGCCTGCCAGACCCCTGGCCCCAGGGGCGGGCCCTGCTGAGTCCCCGAGAGCCTCCTGGGTTCCTGCCACCACCCTTGGGCCGGGATGAGGTGCCACCTTGTGCGTAGAAGCCCTGCACACAGGCAAGAAGCCCCCCAGGCCCGCCCGACCCTGGAGCCCCCTGGCTGGCTGCAGCCACAGGGAACGGGGGTTCTGAGTTGGCAGCCCCCATTCCCGAAGCATCCACGGGCAGTTCCCCGAAGGGCTGACACCGGCTGCGCCTCAGCAGCCAGACAACCTCCCTCCCTCTGGTCGGGCACTGCAAGCCACACAGCCACTTGTGTCCCCTGTGTCCCTGGAGGCCGCAGCGCGTTTTGGGTTTTGGCGCGGACGGGCCCCTCTCGGCTTCCGTAGTCCATTTGCCCCGGAGCCTGCCAGACCCCTGGCCCCAGGGGCGGGCCCTGCTGAGTCCCCGAGAGCCTCCTGGGTTCCTGCCACCACCCTTGGGCCGGGATGAGGTGCCACCTTGTGTGTAGAAGCCCTGCACACAGGCAAGAAGCCCCCAGGCCCGCGGGCGCGCCCGACCCTGGAGCCCCCTGGCTGGCTGCAGCCACAGGGAACGGGGGTTCTGAGTTGGCAGCCCCCATTCCCGAAGCATCCACGGGCAGTTCCCCGAAGGGCTGACACCGGCTGCGCCTCAGCAGACAGACAACCTCCCTCCCTCTGGTCGGGCACTGCAAGCCACACAGCCACTTGTGTCCCCTGTGTCCCTGGAGGCCGCAGCGCGTTTTGGGTTTTGGCGCGGACGGGCCCCTCTCGGCTTCCGTAGTCCATTTGCCCCGGAGCCTGCCAGACCCCTGGCCCCAGGGGCGGGCCCTGCTGAGTCCCCGAGAGCCTCCTGGGTTCCTGCCACCACCCTTGGGCCGGGATGAGGTGCCACCTTGTGCGTAGAAGCCCTGCACACAGGCAAGAAGCCCCCCAGGCCCGCCCGACCCTGGAGCCCCCTGGCTGGCTGCAGCCACAGGGAACGGGGGTTCTGAGTTGGCAGCCCCCATTCCCGAAGCATCCACGGGCAGTTCCCCGAAGGGCTGACACCGGCTGCGCCTCAGCAGCCAGACAACCTCCCTCCCTCTGGTCGGGCACTGCAAGCCACACAGCCACTTGTGTCCCCTGTGTCCCTGGAGGCCGCAGCGCGTTTTGGGTTTTGGCGCGGACGGGCCCCTCTCGGCTTCCGTAGTCCATTTGCCCCGGAGCCTGCCAGACCCCTGGCCCCAGGGGCGGGCCCTGCTGAGTCCCCGAGCGCCTCCTGGATTCCTGCCACCACCCTTGGGCCGGGATGACGTGCCACCTTGTGCGTAGAAGCCCTGCACACAGGCAAGAAGCCCCCCAGGCCCGCGGGCGCGCCCGACCCTGGAGCCCCCGGCTGGCTGCAGCCACAGGGAACGGGGGTTCTGAGTTGGCAGCCCCCATTCCCGAAGCATCCACGGGCAGTTCCCCGAAGGGCTGATACCGGCTGCGCCTCAGCAGCCAGACAACCTCCCTCCCTCTGGTCGGGCACTGCAAGCCACACAGCCACTTGTGTCCCCTGTGTCCCTGGAGGCCGCAGCGCGTTTTGGGTTTTGGCACGGACGGGCCCCTCTCGGCTTCCGTAGTCCATTTGCCCCGGAGCCTGCCAGACCCCTGGCCCCAGGGGCGGGCCCTGCTGAGTCCCCGAGCGCCTCCTGGGTTCCTGCCACCACCCTTGGGCCGGGATGAGGTGCCACTTGTGCGTAGAAGCCCTGCACACAGCAAGAAGCCCCCCAGACCCGCGGGCGCTCCCGATCCTGGAGCCCCCTGGCTGGCTGCAGCCACAGGGAACGGGGGTTCTGAGTTGGCAGCCCCCATTCCCGAAGCATCCACGGGCAGTTCCCCGAAGGGCTGACACCGGCTGCGCCTCAGCAGCCAGACAACCTCCCTCCCTCTGGTCGGGCACTGCAAGCCACACAGCCACTTGTGTCCCCTGTGTCCCTGGAGGCCGCAGCGCGTTTTGGGTTTTGGCGCGGACGGGCCCCTCTCGGCTTCCGTAGTCCATTTGCCCCGGAGCCTGCCAGACCCCTGGCCCCAGGGGCGGGCCCTGCTGAGTCCCCGAGAGCCTCCTGGGTTCCTGCCACCACCCTTGGGCCGGGATGAGGTGCCACCTTGTACGTAGAAGCCCTGCACACAGGCAAGAAGCCCCCCAGGCCCGCCCGACCCTGGAGCCCCCTGGCTGGCTGCAGCCACAGGGAACGGGGGTTCTGAGTTGGCAGCCCCCATTCCCGAAGCATCCAAGGGCAGTTCCCCGAAGGGCTGACACCGGCTGCGCCTCAGCAGCCAGACAACCTCCCTCCCTCTGGTCGGGCACTGCAAGCCACACAGCCACTTGTGTCCCCTGTGTCCCTGGAGGCCGCAGCGCGTTTTGGGTTTTGGCGCGGACGGGCCCCTCTCGGCTTCCGTAGTCCATTTGCCCCGGAGCCTGCCAGACCCTGGCCCCAGGGGCGGGCCCTGCTGAGTCCCCGAGCGCCTCCTGGATTCCTGCCACCAACCTTGGGCCGGGATGAGGTGCCACCTTGTGCGTAGAAGCCCTGCACACAGGCAAGAAGCCCCCCAGGCCCGCGGGCGCGCCCGACCCTGGAGCCCCCTGGCTGGCTGCAGCCACAGGGAACGGGGGTTCTGAGTTGGCAGCCCCCATTCCCGAAGCATCCACGGGCAGTTCCCCGAAGGGCTGACACCGGCTGCGCCTCAGCAGCCAGACAACCTCCCTCCCTCTGGTCGGGCACTGCAAGCCACACAGCCACTTGTGTCCCCTGTGTCCCTGGAGGCCGCAGCGCGTTTTGGGTTTTGGCACGGTCGGGCCCATCTCGGCTTCCGTAGTCCATTTGCCCCGGAGCCTGCCAGACCCCTGGCCCCAGGGGCGGGCCCTGCTGAGTCCCCGAGCGCCTCCTGGGTTCCTGCCACGACCCTTGGGCCGGGATGAGGTGCCACTTGTGCGTAGAAGCCCTGCACACAGCAAGAAGCCCCACAGACCCGCGGGCGCTCCCGATCCTGGAGCCCCCTGGCTGGCTGCAGCCACAGGGAACGGGGGTTCTGAGTTGGCAGCCCCCATTCCAGAAGCATCCACGGGCAGTTCCCCGAAGGGCTGACACCGGCTGCGCCTCAGCAGCCAGACAACCTCCCTCCCTCTGGTCGGGCACTGCAAGCCACACAGCCACTTGTGTCCCCTGTGTCCCTGGAGGCCGCAGCGCGTTTTGGGTTTTGGCGCGGACGGGCCCCTCTCGGCTTCCGTAGTCCATTTGCCCCCGGAGCCTGCCAGACCCCTGGCCCCAAGGGCGGGCCCTGCTGAGTCCCCGAGCGCCTCCTGGGTTCCTGCCACCACCCTTGGGCCGGGATGAGGTGCCACCTTGTGCGTAGAAGCCCTGCACACAGGCAAGAAGCCCCCCAGGCCCGCGGGCGCGCCCGACCCTGGAGCCCCCTGGCTGGCTGCAGCCACAGGGAACGGGGGTTCTGAGTTGGCAGCCCCCATTCCAGAAGCATCCACGGGCAGTTCCCCGAAGGGCTGACACCGGCTGCGCCTCAGCAGCCAGACAACCTCCCTCCCTCTGGTCGGGCACTGCAAGCCACACAGCCACTTGTGTCCCCTGTGTCCCTGGAGGCCGCAGCGCGTTTTGGGTTTTGGCGCGGACGGGCCCCTCTCGGCTTCCGTAGTCCATTTGCCCCGGAGCCTGCCAGACCCCTGGCCCCAGGGGCGGGCCCTGCTGAGTCCCCGAGCGCCTCCTGGGTTCCTGCCACCACCCTTGGGCCGGGATGAGGTGCCACTTGTGCGTAGAAGACCTGCACACAGCAAGAAGCCCCCCAGACCCGCGGGCGCTCCCGATCCTGGAGCCCCCTGGCTGGCTGCAGCCACAAGGAACGGGGGTTCTGAGTTGGCAGCCCCCATTCCCGAAGCATCCACGGGCAGTTCCCCGAAGGGCTGACACCGGCTGCGCCTCAGCAGCCAGACAACCTCCCTCCCTCTGGTCGGGCACTGCAAGCCACACAGCCACTTGTGTCCCCTGTGTCCCTGGAGGCCGCAGCGCGTTTTGGGTTTTGGCGCGGACGGCCCCTCTCGGCTTCCGTAGTCCATTTGCCCCGGAGCCTGCCAGACCCCTGGCCCCAGGGGCGGGCCCTGCTGAGTCCCCGAGAGCCTCCTGGGTTCCTGCCACCACCCTTGGGCCGGGATGAGGTGCCACCTTGTGCGTAGAAGACCTGCACACAGGCAAGAAGCCCCCAGGCCCGCGGGCGCGCCCGACCCTGGAGCCCCCTGGCTGGCTGCAGCCACAGGGAACGGGGGTTCTGAGTTGGCAGCCCCCATTCCCGAAGCATCCACGGGCAGTTCCCCGAAGGGCTGACACCGGCTGCGCCTCAGCAGACAGACAACCTCCCTCCCTCTGGTCGGGCACTGCAAGCCACACAGCCACTTGTGTCCCCTGTGTCCCTGGAGGCCGCAGCGCGTTTTGGGTTTTGGCGTGGACGGGCCCCTCTCGGCTTCCGTAGTCCATTTGCCCCGGAGCCTGCCAGACCCCTGGCCCCAGGGGCGGGCCCTGCTGAGTCCCCGAGAGCCTCCTGGGTTCCTGCCACCACCCTTGGGCCGGGATGAGGTGCCACTTGTGCGTAGAAGCCCTGCACACAGGCAAGAAGCCCCCCAGGCCCGCGGGCGCGCCCGACCCTGGAGCCCCCGGCTGGCTGCAACCACAGGGAACGGGGGTTCTGAGATGGCAGCCCCCATTCCCGAAGCATCCACGGGGAGTTCCCCGAAGGGCTGACACCGGCTGCGCCTCAGCAGCCAGACAACCTCCCTCCCTCTGGTCGGGCACTGCAAGCCACACAGCCACTTGTGTCCCCTGTGTCCCTGGAGGCCGCAGCGCGTTTTGGGTTTTGGCGCGGACGGGCCCCTCTCGGCTTCCGTAGTCCATTTGCCCCGGAGCCTGCCAGACCCCTGGCCCCAGGGGCGGGCCCTGCTGAGTCCCCGAGAGCCTCCTGGGTTCCTGCCACCACCCTTGGGCCGGGATGAGGTGCCACCTTGTGCGTAGAAGCCCTGCACACAGGCAAGAAGCCCCCAGGCCCGCGGGCGCGCCCGACCCTGGAGCCCCCTGGCTGGCTGCAGCCACAGGGAACGGGGGTTCTGAGTTGGCAGCCCCCATTCCCGAAGCATCCACGGGCAGTTCCCCGAAGGGCTGACACCGGCTGCGCCTCAGCAGCCAGACAACCTCCCTCCCTCTGGTCGGGCACTGCAAGCCACACAGCCACTTGTGTCCCCTGTGTCCCTGGAGGCCGCAGCGCGTTTTGGGTTTTGGCACGGACGGGCCCCTCTCGGCTTCCGTAGTCCATTTGCCCCGGAGCCTGCCAGACCCCTGGCCCCAGGGGCGGGCCCTGCTGAGTCCCCGAGAGCCTCCTGGGTTCCTGCCACCACCCTTGGGCCGGGATGAGGTGCCACCTTGTGCGTAGAAGCCCTGCACACAGGCAAGAAGCCCCCCAGGCCCGCCCGACCCTGGAGCCCCCTGGCTGGCTGCAGCCACAGGGAACGGGGGTTCTGAGTTGGCAGCCCCCATTCCCGAAGCATCCACGGGCAGTTCCCCGAAGGGCTGACACCGGCTGCGCCTCAGCAGCCAGACAACCTCCCTCCCTCTGGTCGGGCACTGCAAGCCACACAGCCACTTGTGTCCCCTGTGTCCCTGGAGGCCGCAGCGCGTTTTGGGTTTTGGCGCGGACGGGCCCCTCTCGGCTTCCGTAGTCCATTAGCCCGGAGCCTGCCAGACCCCTGGCCCCAGGGGCGGGCCCTGCTGAGTCCCCGAGCGTCTCCTGGATTCCTGCCACCACCCTTGGGCCGGGATGACGTGCCACCTTGTGCGTAGAAGCCCTGCACACAGGCAAGAAGCCCCCCAGGCCCGCGGGCGCGCCCGACCCTGGAGCCCCCGGCTGGCTGCAGCCACAGGGAACGGGGGTTCTGAGTTGGCAGCCCCCATTCCCGAAGCATCCACGGGCAGTTCCCCGAAGGGCTGATACCGGCTGCGCCTCAGCAGACAGACAACCTCCCTCCCTCTGGTCGGGCACTGCAAGCCACACAGCCACTTGTGTCCCCTGTGTCCCTGGAGGCCGCAGCGCGTTTTGGGTTTTGGCACGGACGGGCCCCTCTCGGCTTCCGTAGTCCATTTGCCCCGGAGCCTGCCAGACCCCTGGCCCCAGGGGCGGGCCCTGCTGAGTCCCCGAGCGCCTCCTGGGTTCCTGCCACCACCCTTGGGCCGGGATGAGGTGCCACTTGTGCGTAGAAGCCCTGCACACAGCAAGAAGCCCCCCAGACCCGCGGGCGCTCCCGATCCTGGAGCCCCCTGGCTGGCTGCAGCCACAGGGAACGGGGGTTCTGAGTTGGCAGCCCCCATTCCCGAAGCATCCACGGGCAGTTCCCCGAAGGGCTGACACCGGCTGCGCCTCAGCAGACAGACAACCTCCCTCCCTCTGGTCGGGCACTGCAAGCCACACAGCCACTTGTGTCCCCTGTGTCCCTGGAGGCCGCAGCGCGTTTTGGGTTTTGGCGCGGACGGGCCCCTCTCGGCTTCCGTAGTCCATTTGCCCCGGAGCCTGCCAGACCCCTGGCCCCAGGGGCGGGCCCTGCTGAGTCCCCGAGAGCCTCCTGGGTTCCTGCCACCACCCTTGGGCCGGGATGAGGTGCCACCTTGTACGTAGAAGCCCTGCACACAGGCAAGAAGCCCCCCAGGCCCGCCCGACCCTGGAGCCCCCTGGCTGGCTGCAGCCACAGGGAACGGGGGTTCTGAGTTGGCAGCCCCCATTCCCGAAGCATCCACGGGCAGTTCCCCGAAGGGCTGACACCGGCTGCGCCTCAGCAGCCAGACAACCTCCCTCCCTCTGGTCGGGCACTGCAAGCCACACAGCCACTTGTGTCCCCTGTGTCCCTGGAGGCCGCAGCGCGTTTTGGGTTTTGGCGCGGACGGGCCCCTCTCGGCTTCCGTAGTCCATTTGCCCCGGAGCCTGCCAGACCCCTGGCCCCAGGGGCGGGCCCTGCTGAGTCCCCGAGAGCCTCCTGGGTTCCTGCCACCACCCTTGGGCCGGGATGAGGTGCCACCTTGTGCGTAGAAGCCCTGCACACAGGCAAGAAGCCCCCAGGCCCGCGGGCGCGCCCGACCCTGGAGCCCCCTGGCTGGCTGCAGCCACAGGGAACGGGGGTTCTGAGTTGGCAGCCCCCATTCCCGAAGCATCCACGGGCAGTTCCCCGAAGGGCTGACACCGGCTGCGCCTCAGCAGACAGACAACCTCCCTCCCTCTGGTCGGGCACTGCAAGCCACACAGCCACTTGTGTCCCCTGTGTCCCTGGAGGCCGCAGCGCGTTTTGGGTTTTGGCGCGGACGGGCCCCTCTCGGCTTCCGTAGTCCATTTGCCCCGGAGCCTGCCAGACCCCTGGCCCCAGGGGCGGGCCCTGCTGAGTCCCCGAGAGCCTCCTGGGTTCCTGCCACCACCCTTGGGCCGGGATGAGGTGCCACCTTGTGCGTAGAAGCCCTGCACACAGGCAAGAAGCCCCCCAGGCCCGCCCGACCCTGGAGCCCCCTGGCTGGCTGCAGCCACAGGGAACGGGGGTTCTGAGTTGGCAGCCCCCATTCCCGAAGCATCCACGGGCAGTTCCCCGAAGGGCTGACACCGGCTGCGCCTCAGCAGCCAGACAACCTCCCTCCCTCTGGTCGGGCACTGCAAGCCACACAGCCACTTGTGTCCCCTGTGTCCCTGGAGGCCGCAGCGCGTTTTGGGTTTTGGCGCGGACGGGCCCCTCTCGGCTTCCGTAGTCCATTTGCCCCCGGAGCCTGCCAGACCCCTGGCCCCAAGGGCGGGCCCTGCTGAGTCCCCGAGCGCCTCCTCGGTTCCTGCCACCACCCTTGGGCCGGGATGAGGTGCCACCTTGTGCGTAGAAGCCCTGCACAAAGCAAAGAAGCCCCAAGGGCCGCGGGCGCGCCCGACACTGGAGCCCCCTGGTTGGCTCCAGCCACAGGGAACGGGGGTTCTGAGTTTGCAGCCCCCATTCCAGAAGCATCCACGGGCAGTTCCCCGAAGGGCTGACACCGGCTGCGCCTCAGCAGCCAGACAACAACCCTCCCTCTGGTCGGGCACTGCAAGCCACACACCCACTTGTGTCCCCTGTGTCCCTGGAGGCCGCAGCGCGTTTTGGGTTTTGGCGCGGATGGGCCCCTCTCGGCTTCCGTAGTCCATTTGCCCCGGAGCCTGCCAGACCCCTGGCCCCAGGGGCGGGCCCTGCTGAGTCCCCGAGCGCGTCCTGGTTTCCTGCCACCACCCTTGGGCCGGGATGAGGTGCCACCTTGTGCGTAGAAGCCCTGCACACAGGCAAGAAGCCCCCCAGGCCCGCGGGCGCGCCCGACCCTGGAGCCCCCTGGCTGGCTGCAGCCACAGGGAACGGGGGTTCTGAGTTGGCAGCCCCCATTCCCGAAGCATCCACGGGCAGTTCCCCGAAGGACTGACACCGGCTGCGCCTCAGCAGACAGACAACCTCCCTCCCTCTGGTCGGGCACTGCAAGCCACACAGCCACTTGTGTCCCCTGTGTCCCTGGAGGCCGCAGCGCGTTTTGGGTTTTGGCGCGAACGGGCCCCTCTCGGCTTCCGTAGTCCATTTGCCCCGGAGCCTGCCAGACCCCTGGCCCCAGGGGCGGGCCCTGCTGAGTCCCCGAGCGCCTCCTTGGTTCCTGCCACCACCCTTGGGCAGGGATGAGGTGCCACCTTGTGCGTAGAAGCCCTGCACACAGGCAAGAAGCCCCCCAGGCCCGCGGGCGCGCCCGACCCTGGAGCCCCCTGGGTGGCTGCAGCCACAGGGAACGGGGGTTCTGAGTTGGCAGCCCCCATTCCCGAAGCATCCACGGGCAGTTCCCCGAAGGGCTGACACCGGTTGCGCCTCAGCAGCCAGACAACCTCCCTCCCTCTGGTCGGGCACTGCAAGCCACACAGCCACTTGTGTCCCCTGTGTCCCTGGAGGCCGCAGCGCGTTTTGGGTTTTGGCGCGGACGGGCCCCTCTCGGCTTCCGTAGTCCATTTGCCCCGGAGCCTGCCAGACCCCTGGCCCCAGGGGCGGGCCCTGCTGAGTCCCCGAGAGCCTCCTGGGTTCCTGCCACCACCCTTGGGCCGGGATGAGGTGCCACCTTGTACGTAGAAGCCCTGCACACAGGCAAGAAGCCCCCCAGGCCCGCCCGACCCTGGAGCCCCCTGGCTGGCTGCAGCCACAGGGAACGGGGGTTCTGAGTTGGCAGCCCCCATTCCCGAAGCATCCACGGGCAGTTCCCCGAAGGGCTGACACCGGCTGCGCCTCAGCAGCCAGACAACCTCCCTCCCTCTGGTCGGGCACTGCAAGCCACACAGCCACTTGTGTCCCCTGTGTCCCTGGAGGCCGCAGCGCGTTTTGGGTTTTGGCGCGGACGGGCCCCTCTCGGCTTCCGTAGTCCATTTGCCCCGGAGCCTGCCAGACCCTGGCCCTAGGGGCGGGCCCTGCTGAGTCCCCGAGCGCCTCCTGGATTCCTGCCACCAACCTTGGGCCGGGATGAGGTGCCACCTTGTGCGTAGAAGCCCTGCACACAGGCAAGAAGCCCCCCAGGCCCGCGGGCGCGCCCGACCCTGGAGCCCCCTGGCTGGCTGCAGCCACAGGGAACGGGGGTTCTGAGTTGGTAGCCCCCATTCCCGAAGCATCCACGGGCAGTTCCCCGAAGGGCTGACACCGGCTGCGCCTCAGCAGCCAGACAACCTCCCTCCCTCTGGTCGGGCACTGCAAGCCACACAGCCACTTGTGTCCCCTGTGTCCCTGGAGGCCGCAGCGCGTTTTGGGTTTTGGCACGGTCGGGCCCATCTCGGCTTCCGTAGTCCATTTGCCCCGGAGCCTGCCAGACCCCTGGCCCCAGGGGCGGGCCCTGCTGAGTCCCCGAGCGCCTCCTGGGTTCCTGCCACGACCCTTGGGCCGGGATGGGGTGCCACTTGTGCGTAGAAGCCCTGCACACAGCAAGAAGCCCCCCAGACCCGCGGGCGCTCCCGATCCTGGAGCCCCCTGGCTGGCTGCAGCCACAAGGAACGGGGGTTCTGAGTTGGCAGCCCCCATTCCCGAAGCATCCACGGGCAGTTCCCCGAAGGGCTGACACCGGCTGCGCCTCAGCAGCCAGACAACCTCCCTCCCTCTGGTCGGGCACTGCAAGCCACACAGCCACTTGTGTCCCCTGTGTCCCTGGAGGCCGCAGCGCGTTTTGGGTTTTGGCGCGGACGGCCCCTCTCGGCTTCCGTAGTCCATTTGCCCCGGAGCCTGCCAGACCCCTGGCCCCAGGGGCGGGCCCTGCTGAGTCCCCGAGAGCCTCCTGGGTTCCTGCCACCACCCTTGGGCCGGGATGAGGTGCCACCTTGTGCGTAGAAGCCCTGCACACAGGCAAGAAGCCCCCAGGCCCGCGGGCGCGCCCGACCCTGGAGCCCCCTGGCTGGCTGCAGCCACAGGGAACGGGGGTTCTGAGTTGGCAGCCCCCATTCCCGAAGCATCCACGGGCAGTTCCCCGAAGGGCTGACACCGGCTGCGCCTCAGCAGACAGACAACCTCCCTCCCTCTGGTCGGGCACTGCAAGCCACACAGCCACTTGTGTCCCCTGTGTCCCTGGAGGCCGCAGCGCGTTTTGGGTTTTGGCGCGGACGGGCCCCTCTCGGCTTCCGTAGTCCATTTGCCCCGGAGCCTGCCAGACCCCTGGCCCCAGGGGCGGGCCCTGCTGAGTCCCCGAGAGCCTCCTGGGTTCCTGCCACCACCCTTGGGCCGGGATGAGGTGCCACCTTGTGCGTAGAAGCCCTGCACACAGGCAAGAAGCCCCCCAGGCCCGCCCGACCCTGGAGCCCCCTGGCTGGCTGCAGCCACAGGGAACGGGGGTTCTGAGTTGGCAGCCCCCATTCCCGAAGCATCCACGGGCAGTTCCCCGAAGGGCTGACACCGGCTGCGCCTCAGCAGACAGACAACCTCCCTCCCTCTGGTCGGGCACTGCAAGCCACACAGCCACTTGTGTCCCCTGTGTCCCTGGAGGCCGCAGCGCGTTTTGGGTTTTGGCGCGGACGGGCCCCTCTCGGCTTCCGCAGTCCATTTGCCCCGGAGCCTGCCAGACCCCTGGCCCCAGGGGCGGGCCCTGCTGAGTCCCCGAGCGCCTCCTGGGTTCCTGCCACCACCCTTGGGCCGGGATGAGGTGCCACTTGTGCGTAGAAGCCCTGCACACAGCAAGAAGCCCCCCAGACCCGCGGGCGCTCCCGATCCTGGAGCCCCCTGGCTGGCTGCAGCCACAGGGAACGGGGGTTCTGAGTTGGCAGCCCCCATTCCCGAAGCATCCACGGGCAGTTCCCCGAAGGGCTGACACCGGCTGCGCCTCAGCAGCCAGACAACCTCCCTCCCTCTGGTCGGGCACTGCAAGCCACACAGCCACTTGTGTCCCCTGTGTCCCTCCCTGGAGGCCGCAGCGCGTTTTGGGTTTTGGCGCGGACGGGCCCCTCTCGGCTTCCGTAGTCCATTTGCCCCGGAGCCTGCCAGACCCCTGGCCCCAGGGGCGGGCCCTGCTGAGTCCCCGAGCGCCTCCTGGGTTCCTGCCACCACCCTTGGGCCGGGATGAGGTGCCACCTTGTGCGTAGAAGCCCTGCACACAGGCAAGATGTCCCCCAGGCCCGCGGGCGCGCCCGACCCTGGAGCCCCCTGGCTGGCTGCAGCCACAGGGAACGGGGGTTCTGAGTTGGCAGCCCCCATTCCCGAAGCATCCACGGGCAGTTCCCCGAAGGGCTGACACCGGCTGCACCTCAGCAGCCAGACAACCTCCCTCCCTCTGGTCGGGCACTGCAAGCCACACAGCCACTTGTGTCCCCTGTGTCCCTGGAGGCCGCAGCGCGTTCTGGGTTTTGGCGCGGACGGGCCCCTCTCGGCTTCCGTAGTCCATTTGCCCCCGGAGCCTGCCAGACCCCTGGCCCCAGGGGCGGGCCCTGCTGAGTTCCCGAGCGCCTCCTGGGTTCCTGCCACCACCCTTGGGCCGGGATGAGGTGCCACCTTGTGCGTAGAAGCCCTGCATACAGGCAAGAATCCCCCCAGGCCCGCGGGCGCGCCCGACCCTAGAGCCCCCTGGCTGGCTACAGCCACAGGGAGCGGGGGTTCTGAGTTGGCAGCCCCCATTCCAGAAGCATCCACGGGCAGTTCCCCGAAGGGCCTACACCGGCTGCGCCTCAGCAGCCAGACAACCTCCCTCCCTCTGGTCGGGCACTTCAAGCCACACAGCCACTTGTGTCCCCTGTGTCCCTGGAGGCCGCAGCGCGTTTTGGGTTTTGGCGCGGACGGGCCCCTCTCGGCTTCCGTAGTCCATTTGCCCCCGGAGCCTGCCAGAACCCTGGCCCCTGGGGCGGGCCCTGCTGAGTCCCCGAGCGCCTCCTGAGTTCCTGCCACCACCCTTGGGCTGGGATGAGGTGCCACCTTGTGCGTAGAAGCCCTGCACACAGGCAAGAAGCCCCCCAGGCCCGCGGGCGCGCCCGACCCTGGAGCCCCCTGGCTTGCTGCAGCCACAAGGAACGGGGGTTCTGAGTTGGCAGCCCCCATTCCCGAAGCATCCACGGGCAGTTCCCCGAAGGGCTGACACCGGCTGCGCCTCAGCAGCCAGACAACCTCCCTCCCTCTGGTCGGGCACTGCAAGCCACACAGCCACTTGTGTCCCCTGTGTCCCTGGAGGCCGCAGCGCGTTTTGGGTTTTGGCGCGGACGGCCCCTCTCGGCTTCCGTAGTCCATTTGCCCCGGAGCCTGCCAGACCCCTGGCCCCAGGGGCGGGCCCTGCTGAGTCCCCGAGAGCCTCCTGGGTTCCTGCCACCACCCTTGCCGGGATGAGGTGCCACCTTGTGCGTAGAAGCCCTGCACACAGGCAAGAAGCCCCCAGGCCCGCGGGCGCGCCCGACCCTGGAGCCCCCTGGCTGGCTGCAGCCACAGGGAACGGGGGTTCTGAGTTGGCAGCCCCCATTCCCGAAGCATCCACGGGCAGTTCCCCGAAGGGCTGACACCGGCTGCGCCTCAGCAGCCAGACAACCTCCCTCCCTCTGGTCGGGCACTGCAAGCCACACAGCCACTTGTGTCCCCTGTGTCCCTGGAGGCCGCAGCGCGTTTTGGGTTTTGGCGCGGACGGGCCCCTCTCGGCTTCCGTAGTCCATTTGCCCCGGAGCCTGCCAGACCCCTGGCCCCAGGGGCGGGCCCTGCTGAGTCCCCGAGAGCCTCCTGGGTTCCTGCCACCACCCTTGGGCCGGGATGAGGTGCCACCTTGTGCGTAGAAGCCCTGCACACAGGCAAGAAGCCCCCCAGGCCCGCCCGACCCTGGAGCCCCCGGCTGGCTGCAACCACAGGGAACGGGGGTTCTGAGTTGGCAGCCCCCATTCCCGAAGCATCCACGGGCAGTTCCCCGAAGGGCTGATACCGGCTGCGCCTCAGCAGCCAGACAACCTCCCTCCCTCTGGTCGGGCACTGCAAGCCACACAGCCACTTGTGTCCCCTGTGTCCCTGGAGGCCGCAGCGCGTTTTGGGTTTTGGCACGGACGGGCCCCTCTCGGCTTCCGCAGTCCATTTGCCCCGGAGCCTGCCAGACCCCTGGCCCCAGGGGCGGGCCCTGCTGAGTCCCCGAGCGCCTCCTGGGTTCCTGCCACCACCCTTGGGCCGGGATGAGGTGCCACTTGTGCGTAGAAGCCCTGCACACAGCAAGAAGCCCCCCAGACCCGCGGGCGCTCCCGATCCTGGAGCCCCCTGGCTGGCTGCAGCCACAGGGAACGGGGGTTCTGAGTTGGCAGCCCCCATTCCCGAAGCATCCACGGGCAGTTCCCCGAAGGGCTGACACCGGCTGCGCCTCAGCAGCCAGACAACCTCCCTCCCTCTGGTTGGGCACTGCAAGCCACACAGCCACTTGTGTCCCCTGTGTCCCTGGAGGCCGCAGCGCGTTTTGGGTTTTGGCGCGGACGGGCCCCTCTCGGCTTCCGTAGTCCATTTGCCCCGGAGCCTGCCAGACCCCTGGCCCCAGGGGCGGGCCCTGCTGAGTCCCCGAGAGCCTCCTGGGTTCCTGCCACCACCCTTGGGCCGGGATGAGGTGCCACCTTGTGCGTAGAAGCCCTGCACACAGGCAAGAAGCCCCCCAGGCCCGCCCGACCCTGGAGCCCCCTGGCTGGCTGCAGCCACAGGGAACGGGGGTTCTGAGTTGGCAGCCCCCATTCCCGAAGCATCCACGGGCAGTTCCCCGAAGGGCTGACACCGGCTGCGCCTCAGCAGCCAGACAACCTCCCTCCCTCTGGTCGGGCACTGCAAGCCACACAGCCACTTGTGTCCCCTGTGTCCCTGGAGGCCGCAGCGCGTTTTGGGTTTTGGCGCGGACGGGCCCCTCTCGGCTTCCGTAGTCCATTTGCCCCGGAGCCTGCCAGACCCCTGGCCCCAGGGGCGGGCCCTGCTGAGTCCCCGAGCGCCTCCTGGGTTCCTGCCACCACCCTTGGGCCGGGATGAGGTGCCACCTTGTGCGTAGAAGCCCTGCACACAGGCAAGATGCCCCCCAGGCCCGCGGGCGCGCCCGACCCTGGAGCCCCCTGGCTGGCTGCAGCCACAGGGAACGGGGGTTCTGAGTTGGCAGCCCCCATTCCCGAAGCATCCACGGGCAGTTCCCCGAAGGGCTGACACCGGCTGCACCTCAGCAGCCAGACAACCTCCCTCCCTCTGGTCGGGCACTGCAAGCCACACAGCCACTTGTGTCCCCTGTGTCCCTGGAGGCCGCAGCGCGTTCTGGGTTTTGGCGCGGACGGGCCCCTCTCGGCTTCCGTAGTCCATTTGCCCCCGGAGCCTGCCAGACCCCTGGCCCCAGGGGCGGGCCCTGCTGAGTCCCCGAGCGCCTCCTGGGTTCCTGCCACCACCCTTGGGCCGGGATGAGGTGCCACCTTGTGCGTAGAAGCCCTGCACACAGGCAAGAAGCCCCCCAGGCCCGCGGGCGCGCCCGACCCTGGAGCCCCCTGGCTGGCTGCAGCCACAGGGAACGGGGGTTCTGAGTTGGCAGCCCCCATTCCCGAAGCATCCACGGGCAGTTCCCCGAAGGGCTGACACCGGCTGCGCCTCAGCAGCCAGACAACCTCCCTCCCTCTGGTCGGGCACTGCAAGCCACACAGCCACTTGTGTCCCCTGTGTCCCTGGAGGCCGCAGCGCGTTTTGGGTTTTGGCGCGGACGGGCCCCTCTCGGCTTCCGTAGTCCATTTGCCCCCAGAGCCTGCCAGACCCCTCCCCAGGGGAGGGCCCTGCTGAGTTCCCGAGCGCCTCCTGGGTTCCTGCCACCACCCTTGGGCCGGGATGAGGTGCCACCTTGTGCGTAGAAGCCCTGCACACAGGCAAGAAGCCCCCCAGGCCCGCGGGCGCACCCGACCCTGGAGCCCCCTGGGTGGCTGCAGCCACAGGGAACGGGGGTTCTGAGTTGGCAGCCCCCATTCCCGAAGCATCCACGGGCAGTTCCCCGAAGGGCTGACACCGGCTGGCCTCAGCAGCCAGACAACCTCCCTCCCTCTGGTCGGGCACTGCAAGCCACACAGCCACTTGTGTCCCCTGTGTCCCTGGAGGCCGCAGCGTGTTTTGGGTTTTGGCGCGGACGGGCCCCTCTCGGCTTCCGTAGTCCATTTGCCCCCGGAGCCTGCCAGACCCCTGGCCCCAGGGGCGGGCCCTGCTGAGTCCCCGAGAGCCTCTTGGGTTCCTGCCACCACCCTTGGGCCGGGATGAGGTGCCACCTTGTGCGTAGAAGCCCTGCACACAGGCAAGAAGCCCCCCAGGCCCGCCAGACCCTGGAGCCCCCTGGCTGGCTGCAGCCACAGGGAACGGGGGTTCTGAGTTGGCAGCCCCCATTCCCGAAGCATCCACGGGCAGTTCCCCGAAGGGCTGACACCGGCTGCGCCTCAGCAGCCAGACAACCTCCCTCCCTCTGGTCGGGCACTGCAAGCCACACAGCCACTTGTGTCCCCTGTGTCCCTGGAGGCCACAGCGCGTTTTGGGTTTTGGCGCGGACGGGCCCCTCTCGGCTTCCGTAGTCCATTTGCCCCCGGAGCCTGCTAGACCCCTGGCCCCAGGGGCGGGCCCTGCTGAGTCCCCGAGAGCCTCCTGGGTTCCTGCCACCACCCTTGGGCCGGGATGAGGTGCCACCTTGTGCGTAGAATCCCTGCACACAGGCAAGAAGCCCCCCAGGCCCGCGGGCGCGCCCGACCCTGGAGCCCCCTGGCTGGCTGCAGCCACAGGGAACGGGGGTTCTGAGTTGGCAGCCCCCATTCCCGAAGCATCCACGGGCAGTTCCCCGAAGGGCTGACACCGGCTGCGCCTCAGCAGCCAGACAACCTCCCTCCCTCTGGTCGGGCACTGCAAGCCACACAGCCACTTGTGTCCCCTGTGTCCCTGGAGGCCGCAGCGCGTTTTGGGTTTTGGCGCGGACGGGCCCCTCTCGGCTTCCGTAGTCCATTTGCCCCGGAGCCTGCCAGACCCCTGGCCCCAGGGGCGGGCCCTGCTGAGTCCCCGAGTGCCTCCTGGGTTCCTGCCACCACCCTTGGGCCGGGATAAGGTGCCACTTGTGCGTAGAAGCCCTGCACACAGCAAGAAGCCCCCCAGACCCGCGGGCGCTCCCGATCCTGGAGCCCCCTGGCTGGCTGCAGCCACAGGGAACGGGGGTTCTGAGTTGGCAGCCCCCATTCCCGAAGCATCCACGGGCAGTTCCCCGAAGGGCTGACACCGGCTGCGCCTCAGCAGCCAGACAACCTCCCTCCCTCTGGTCGGGCACTGCAAGCCACACAGCCACTTGTGTCCCCTGTGTCCCTGGAGGCCGCAGCGCGTTTTGGGTTTTGGCGTGGACGGGCCCCTCTCGGCTTCCGTAGTCCATTTGCCCCAGAGCCTGCCAGACCCCTGGCCCCAGGGGCGGGCCCTGCTGAGTCCCCGAGAGCCTCCTGGGTTCCTGCCACCACCCTTGGGCCGGGATGAGGTGCCACCTTGTGCGTAGAAGCCCTGCACACAGGCAAGAAGCCCCCCAGGCCCGCCCGACCCTGGAGCCCCCTGGCTGGCTGCAGCCACAGGGAACGGGGGTTCTGAGTTGGCAGCCCCCATTCCCGAAGCATCCACGGGCAGTTCCCCGAAGGGCTTACACCGGCTGCGCCTCAGCAGCCAGACAACCTCCCTCCCTCTGGTCGGGCACTGCAAGCCACACAGCCACTTGTGTCCCCTGTGTCCCTGGAGGCCGCAGCGCGTTTTGGGTTTTGGCGCGGACGGGCCCCTCTCGGCTTCCGTAGTCCATTTGCCCCCGGAGCCTGCCAGACCCCTGGCCACAAGGGCGGGCCCTGCTGAGTCCCCGAGCGCCTCCTCGGTTCCTGCCACCACCCTTGGGCCGGGATGAGGTGCCACCTTGTGCGTAGAAGCCCTGCACAAAGCAAAGAAGCCCCAAGGGCCGCGGGCGCGCCCGACCCTGGAGCCCCCTGGTTGGCTCCAGCCACAGGGAACGGGGGTTCTGAGTTTGCAGCCCGCATTCCAGAAGCATCCACGGGCAGTTCCCCGAAGGGCTGACACCGGCTGCGCCTCAGCAGCCAGACAACCTCCCTCCCTCTGGTCGGGCACTGCAAGCCACACACCCACTTGTGTCCCCTGTGTCCCTGGAGGCCGCAGCGCGTTTTGGGTTTTGGCGCGGATGGGCCCCTCTCGGCTTCCGTAGTCCATTTGCCCCGGAGCCTGCCAGACCCCTGGCCCCAGGGGCGGGCCCTGCTGAGTCCCCGAGCGCGTCCTGGTTTCCTGCCACCACCCTTGGGCCGGGATGAGGTGCCACCTTGTGCGTAGAAGCCCTGCACACAGGCAAGAAGCCCCCCAGGCCCGCGGGCACGCCCGACCCTGGAGCCCCCTGGCTGGCTGCAGCCACAGGGAACGGGGGTTCTGAGTTGGCAGCCCCCATTCCCGAAGCATCCACGGGCAGTTCCCCGAAGGACTGACACCGGCTGCGCCTCAGCAGACAGACAACCTCCCTCCCTCTGGTCGGGCACTGCAAGCCACACACCCACTTGTGTCCCCTGTGTCCCTGGAGGCCGCAGCGCGTTTTGGGTTTTGGCGCGAACGGGCCCCTCTCGGCTTCCGTAGTCCATTTGCCCCGGAGCCTGCCAGACCCCTGGCCCCAGGGGCGGGCCCTGCTGAGTCCCCGAGCGCCTCCTTGGTTCCTGCCACCACCCTTGGGCAGGGATGAGGTGCCACCTTGTGCGTAGAAGCCCTGCACACAGGCAAGAAGCCCCCCAGGCCCGCGGGCGCGCCCGACCCAGGAGCCCCCTGGCTGGCTGCAGCCACAGGGAACGGGGGTTCTGAGTTGGCAGCCCCCATTCCCGAAGCATCCACGGGCAGTTCCCCGAAGGGCTGACACCGGCTGCGCCTCAGCAGCCAGACAACCTCCCTCCCTCTGGTCGGGCACTGCAAGCCACACAGCCACTTGTGTCCCCTGTGTCCCTGGAGGCCGCAGCGCGTTTTGGGTTTTGGCGCGGACGGGCCCCTCTCGGCTTCCGTAGTCCATTTGCCCCCGGAGCCTGCCAGACCCCTGGCCCCAGGGGCGGGCCCTGCTGAGTCCCCGAGCGCCTCCTGGGTTCCTGCCACCACCCTTGGGCCGGGATGAGGTGCCACCTTGTGCGTAGAAGCCCTGCACACAGGCAAGAAGCCCCCCAGGCCCGCGGGCGCGCCCGACCCTGGAGCCCCCTGGGTGGCTGCAGCCACAGGGAACGGGGGTTCTGAGTTGGCAGCCCCCATTCCCGAAGCATCCACGGGCAGTTCCCCGAAGGGCTGACACCGGCTGCGCCTCAGCAGCCAGACAACCTCCCTCCCTCTGGTCGGGCACTGCAAGCCACACAGCCACTCGTGTCCCCTGTGTCCCTGGAGGCCGCAGCGCGTTTTGGGTTTTGGCGCGGACGGGCCCCTCTCGGCTTCCGTAGTCCATTTGCCCCCGGAGCCTGCCAGACCCCTGGCCCCAGGGGCGGGCCCTGCTGAGTTCCCGAGCGCCTCCTGGGTTCCTGCCACCACCCTTGGGCAGGGATGAGGTGCCACCTTGTGCGTAGAAGCCCTGCATACAGGCAAGAATCCCCCCAGGCCCGCGGGCGCGCCCTACCCTAGAGCCCCCTGGCTGGCTACAGCCACAGGGAGCGGGGGTTCTGAGTTGGCAGCCCCCATTCCAGAAGAATCCACGGGCAGTTCCCCGAAGGGCTGACACCGGCTGCGCCTCAGCAGCCAGACAACCTCCCTCCCTCTGGTCGGGCACTGCAAGCCACACAGCCACTTGTGTCCCCTGTGTCCCTGGAGGCCGCAGCGCGTTTTGGGTTTTGGCGCGGACGGGCCCCTCTCGGCTTCCGTAGTCCATTTGCCCCCGGAGCCTGCCAGACCCCTGGCCCCAGGGGCGGGCCCTGCTGAGTCCCCGAGCGCCTCCTGAGTTCCTGCCACCACCCTTGGGCTGGGATGAGGTGCCACCTTGTGCGTAGAAGCCCTGCACACAGGCAAGAAGCCCCCCAGGCCCACCCGACCCTGGAGCCCCCTGGCTGGCTGCAGCCACAGGGAACGTGGGTTCTGAGTTCGCAGCCCCCATTCCCGAAGCATCCACGGGCAGTTCCCCGAAGGGCTTACACCGGCTGCGCCTCAGCCGCCAGACAACCTCCCTCCCTCTGGTCGGGCACTGCAAGCCACACAGCCACTTGTGTCCCCTGTGTCCCTGGAGGCCGCAGCGCGTTTTGGGTTTTGGCGCGGACGGGCCCCTCTCGGCTTCCGTAGTCCATTTGCCCCCGGAGCCTGCCAGACCCCTGGCCCCAAGGGCGGGCCCTGCTGAGTCCCCGAGCGCCTCCTGGGTTCCTGCCACCACCCTTGGGCCGGGATGAGGTGCCACCTTGTGCGTAGAAGCCCTGCACACAGGCAAGAAGCCCCCCAGACCCGCGGGCACGCCCGACCCTGGAGCCCCCTGGCTGGCTCCAGCCACAGGGAACGGGGGTTCTGAGTTGGCAGCCCCCATTCCAGAAGCATCCACGGGCAGTTCCCCGAAGGGCTGACACCGGCTGCGCCTCAGCAGCCAGACAACCTCCCTCCCTCTGGTCGGGCACTGCAAGCCACACAGCCACTTGTGTCCCCTGTGTCCCTGGAGGCCGCAGCGCGTTTTGGGTTTTGGCGCGAACGGGCCCCTCTCGGCTTCCGTAGTCCATTTGCCCCGGAGCCTGCCAGACCCCTGGCCCCAGGGGCGGGCCCTGCTGAGTCCCCGAGCGCCTCCTTGGTTCCTGCCACCACCCTTGGGCAGGGATGAGGTGCCACCTTGTGCGTAGAAGCCCTGCACACAGGCAAGAAGCCCCCCAGGCCCGCGGGCGCGCCCGACCCTGGAGCCCCCTGGCTGGCTGCAGCCACAGGGAACGGGGGTTCTGAGTTGGCAGCCCCCATTCCCGAAGCATCCACGGGCAGTTCCCCGAAGGGCTGACACCGGCTGCGCCTCAGCAGCCAGACAACCTCCCTCCCTCTGGTCGGGCACTGCAAGCCACACAGCCACTTGTGTCCCCTGTGTCCCTGGAGGCCGCAGCGCGTTTTGGGTTTTGGCGCGGACGGGCCCCTCTCGGCTTCCGTAGTCCATTTGCCCCCAGAGCATGCCAGACCCCTCCCCAGGGGAGGGCCCTGCTGAGTTCCCGAGCGCCTCCTGGGTTCCTGCCACCACCCTTGGGCCGGGAAGAGGTGCCACCTTGTGCGTAGAAGCCCTGCACACAGGCAAGAAGCCCCCCAGGCCCGCGGGCGCGCCCGACCCTGGAGCCCCCTGGGTGGCTGCAGCCACAGGGAACGGGGGTTCTGAGTTGGCAGCCCCCATTCCCGAAGCATCCACGGGCAGTTCCCCGAAGGGCTGACACCGGCTGCGCCTCAGCAGCCAGACAACCTCCCTCCCTCTGGTCGGGCACTGCAAGCCACACAGCCACTCGTGTCCCCTGTGTCCCTGGAGGCCGCAGCGCGTTTTGGGTTTTGGCGCGGACGGGCCCCTCTCGGCTTCCGTAGTCCATTTGCCCCCGGAGCCTGCCAGACCCCTGGCCCCAGGGGCGGGCCCTGCTGAGTTCCCGAGCGCCTCCTGGGTTCCTGCCACCACTCTTGGGCAGGGATGAGGTGCCACCTTGTGCGTAGAAGCCCTGCATACAGGCAAGAATCCCCCCAGGCCCGCGGGCGCGCCCTACCCTAGAGCCCCCTGGCTGGCTACAGCCACAGGGAGCGGGGGTTCTGAGTTGGCAGCCCCCATTCCAGAAGAATCCACGGGCAGTTCCCCGAAGGGCTGACACCGGCTGCGCCTCAGCAGCCAGACAACCTCCCTCCCTCTGGTCGGGCACTGCAAGCCACACAGCCACTTGTGTCCCCTGTGTCCCTGGAGGCCGCAGCGCGTTTTGGGTTTTGGCGCGGACGGGCCCCTCTCGGCTTCCGTAGTCCATTTGCCCCCGGAGCCTGCCAGACCCCTGGCCCCAGGGGCGGGCCCTGCTGAGTCCCCGAGCGCCTCCTGAGTTCCTGCCACCACCCTTGGGCTGGGATGAGGTGCCACCTTGTGCGTAGAAGCCCTGCACACAGGCAAGAAGCCCCCCAGGCCCACCCGACCCTGGAGCACCCTGGCTGGCTGCAGCCACAGGGAACGTGGGTTCTGAGTTGGCAGCCCCCATTCCCGAAGCATCCACGGGCAGTTCCCCGAAGGGCTTACACCGGCTGCGCCTCAGCCGCCAGACAACCTCCCTCCCTCTGGTCGGGCACTGCAAGCCACACAGCCACTTGTGTCCCCTGTGTCCCTGGAGGCCGCAGCGCGTTTTGGGTTTTGGCGCGGACGGGCCCCTCTCGGCTTCCGTAGTCCATTTGCCCCCGGAGCCTGCCAGACCCCTGGCCCCAAGGGCGGGCCCTGCTGAGTCCCCGAGCGCCTCCTGGGTTCCTGCCACCACCCTTGGGCCGGGATGAGGTGCCACCTTGTGCGTAGAAGCCCTGCACACAGGCAAGAAGCCCCCCAGACCCGCGGGCGCGCCCGACCCTGGAGCCCCCTGGCTGGCTCCAGCCACAGGGAACGGGGGTTCTGAGTTGGCAGCCCCCATTCCAGAAGCATCCACGGGCAGTTCCCCGAAGGGCTGACACCGGCTGCGCCTCAGCAGCCAGACAACCTCCCTCCCTCTGGTCGGGCACTGCAAGCCACACAGCCACTTGTGTCCCCTGTGTCCCTGGAGGCCGCAGCGCGTTTTGGGTTTTGGCGCGGACGGGCCCCTCTCGGCTTCCGTAGTCCATTTACCCCGGAGCCTGCCAGACCCCTGGCCCCAGGGGCGGGCCCTGCTGAGTCCCCGAGCGCCTCCTGGGTTCCTGCCACCACCCTTGGGCCGGGATGAGGTGCCACCTTGTGCGTAGAAGCCCTGCACACAGGCAAGAAGCCCCCCAGGCCCGCCCGACCCTGGAGCCCCCTGGCTGGCTGCAGCCACAGGGAACAGGGGTTCTGAGTTGGCAGCCCCCATTCCCGAAGCATCCACGGGCAGTTCCCCGAAGGGCTGACACCGGCTGCGCCTCAGCAGCCAGACAACCTCCCTCCCTCTGGTCGGGCACTGCAAGCCACACAGCCACTTGTGTCCCCTGTGTCCCTGGAGGCCGCAGCGCGTTTTGGGTTTTGGCGCGGACGGGCCCCTCTCGGCTTCCGTAGTCCATTTGCCCCCGGAGCCTGCCAGACACCTGGCCCCAAGGGCGGGCCCTGCTGAGTCCCCGAGCGCCTCCTGGGTTCCTGCCACCACCCTTGGGCCGGGATGAGGTGCCACCTTGTGCGTAGAAGCCCTGCACACAGGCAAGAAGCCCCCAGGCCCGCGGGCGCGCCCGAGCCTGGAGCCCCCTGGCTGGCTCCAGCCACAGGGAACGGGGGTTCTGAGTTGGCAGCCCCCATTCCAGAAGCATCCACGGGCAGTTCCCCGAAGGGCTGACACCGGCTGCGCCTCAGCAGCCAGACAACCTCCCTCCCTCTGGTCGGGCACTGCAAGCCACACAGCCACTTGTGTCCCCTGTGTCCCTGGAGGCCGCAGCGCGTTTTGGGTTTTGGCGCGGACGGGCCCCTCTCGGCTTCCGTAGTCCATTTGCCCCGGAGCCTGCCAGACCCCTGGCCCCAGGGGCGGGCCCTGCTGAGTCCCCGAGCGCCTCCTGGGTTCCTGCCACCACCCTTGGGCCGGGATGAGGTGCCACCTTGTGCGTAGAAGCCCTGCACACAGGCAAGAAGCCCCCCAGGCCCGCGGGCGCGCCCGACCCTGGAGCCCCCTGGCTGGCTGCAGCCACAGGGAACGGGGGTTCTGAGTTGGCAGCCCCCATTCCCGAAGCATCCACGGGCAGTTCCCCGAAGGGCTGACACCGGCTGCGCCTCAGCAGACAGACAACCTCCCTCCCTCTGGTCGGGCACTGCAAGCCACGCAGCCACTTGTGTCCCCTGTGTCCCTGGAGGCCGCAGCGCGTTTTGGGTTTTGGCGCGGACGGGCCCCCCTCGGCTTCCGTAGTCCATTTGCCCTCAGAGCCTGCCAGACCCCTCCCCAGGGGAGGGCCCTGCTGAGTTCCCTAGCGCCTCCTTGGTTCCTGCCACCACCCTTGGGCAGGGATGAGGTGCCACCTTGTGCGTAGAAGCCCTGCATACAGGCAAGAAGCCCCCCAGGCCCGCGGGCGCGCCCGACCCTGGAGCCCCCTGGCTGGCTCCAGCCACAGGGAATGGGGGTTCTGAGTTGGCAGCCCCCATTCCCGAAGCATCCAAGGGCAGTTCCCCGAAGGGCTGACACCGGCTGCGCCTCAGCAGCCAGACAAACTCCCTCCCTCTGGTCGGGCACTGCAAGCCACACAGCCACTCGTGTCCCCTGTGTCCCTGGAGGCCGCAGCGCGTTTTGGGTTTTGGCGCGGACGGGCCCCTCTCGGCTTCCGTAGTCCATTTGCCCCCGGAGCCTGCCAGACCCCTGGCCCCAGGGGCGGGCTCTGCTGAGTTCCCGAGCGCCTCCTGGGTTCCTGCCACCACCCTTGGGCCGGGATGAGGTGCCACCTTGTGCGTAGAAGCCCTGCATACAGGCAAGAATCCCCCCAGGCCCGCGGGCGCGCCCGACCCTGGAGCCCCCTGGCTGGCTACAGCCACAGGGAGCGGGGGTTCTGAGTTGGCAGCCCCCATTCCAGAAGCATCCATGGGCAGTTCCCCGAAGGGCTGACACCGGCTGCGCCTCAGCAGCCAGACAACCTCCCTCCCTCTGGTCGGGCACTGCAAGCCACACAGCCACTCGTGTCCCCTGTGTCCCTGGAGGCCGCAGCGCGTTTTGGGTTTTGGCGTGGACGGGCCCCTCTCGGCTTCCGTAGTCCATTTGCCCCCGGAGCCTGCCAGACCCCTGGCCCCAGGGGCGGGCCCTGCTGAGTCCCCGAGAGCCTCCTGGGTTCCTGCCACCACCCTTGGGCCGGGATGAGGTGCCACCTTGTGCGTAGAAGCCCTGCACACTGGCAAGAAGCCCCCCAGGCCCGCCCGACCCTGGAGCCCCCTGGCTGGCTGCAGCCACAGGGAACGGGGGTTCTGAGTTGGCAGCCCCCATTCCCGAAGCATCCACGGGCAGTTCCCCGAAGGGCAGACACGGGCTGCACCTCAGCAGCCAGACAACTTCCTTTCCTCTGGTCGGGCACTGCAAGCCACACAGCCACTCGTGTCCCCTGTGTCCCTGGAGGCCGCAGCGCGTTTTGGGTTTTGGCGCGGACGGGCCCCTCTCGGCTTCCGTAGTCCATTTGCGCCCAGCGCCTGCCAGACCCCTCCCCAGGGGAGGGCCCTGCTGAGTTCCCGAGCGCCTCCTGGGTTCCTGCCACCACCCTTGGGCCGGGATGAGGTGCCACCTTGTGCGTAGAAGCCCTGGACACAGGCAAGAAGCCCCCCAGGCCCGCGGGCGCGCCCGACCCTGGAGCCCCCTGGCTAGCTGCAGCCACAGGGAACGGGGGTTCTGAGTTGGCAGCCCCCATTCCCGAAGCATCCACGGGCAGTTCCCCGAAGGGCTGACACCGGCTGCGCCTCAGCAGCCAGACAACCTCCCTCCCTCTGGTCGGGCACTGCAAGCCACACAGCCACTCGTGTCCCCTGTGTCCCTGGAGGCCGCAGCGCGTTTTGGGTTTTGGCGCGGACGGGCCCCTCTCGGCTTCCGTAGTCCATTTGCCCCCGGAGCCTGCCAGACCCCTGGCCCCAGGGGCGGGCCCTGCTGAGTTCCCGAGCGCCTCCTGGGTTCCTGCCACCACCCTTGGGCCGGGATGAGGTGCCACCTTGTGCGTAGAAGCCCTGCATACAGGCTAGAATCCCCCCAGGCCCGCAGGGGCACCCGACCCTAGAGCCCCCTGGCTGGCTACAGCCACAGGGAGCGGGGGTTCTGAGTTGGCAGCCCCCATTCCCGAAGCATCCACGGGCAGTTCCCCGAAGGGCTGACACCGGCTGCGCCTCAGCAGACAGACAACCTCCCTCCCTCTGGTCGGGCACTGCAAGCCACGCAGCCACTTGTGTCCCCTGTGTCCCTGGAGGCCGCAGCGCGTTTTGGGTTTTGGCGCGGACGGGCCCCTCTCGGCTTCCGTAGTCCATTTGCCCCCGGAGCCTGCCAGACCCCTCGCCCCAGGGGCGGGCCCTGCTGAGTCCCCGAGCGCCTCCTGGGTTCCTGCCACCACCCTTGGGCCGGGATGAGGTGCCACCTTGTGCGTAGAAGCCCTGCACACAGGCAAGAAGCCCCCCAGGCCCGCGGGCGCGCCCGACTCTGGAGCCCCCTGGCTGGCTGCAGCCACAGGGAACGGGGGTTCTGAGTTGGCAGCCCCCATTCCCGAAGCATCCACGGGCAGTTCCCCGAAGGGCTGACACCGGCTGCGCCTCAGCAGACAGACAACCTCCCTCCCTCTGGTCGGGCACTGCAAGCCACGCAGCCACTTGTGTCCCCTGTGTCCCTGGAGGCCGCAGCGCGTTTTGGGTTTTGGCGCGGACGGGCCCCTCTCGGCTTCCGTAGTCCATTTGCCCCCAGAGCCTGCCAGACCCCTGGCCCCAGGGGCGGGCCCTGCTGAGTCCCCGAGCGCCTCCTGGGTTCCTGCCACCACCCTTGGGCCGGGATGAGGTGCCACCTTGTGCGTAGAAGCCCTGCATACAGGCAAGAATCCCCCCAGGCCCGCGGGCGCGCCCCACCCTAGAGCCCCCTGGCTGGCTGCAGCCACAGGGAATGGGGGTTCTGAGTTGGCAGCCCCCATTCCAGAAGCATCCACGGGCAGTTCCCCGAAGGGCTGACACCGGCTGCGCCTCAGCAGCCAGACAACCTCCCTCCCTCTGGTCGGGCACTGCAAGCCACACAGCCACTTGTGTCCCCTGTGTCCCTGGAGGCCGCAGCGCGTTTTGGGTTTTGGCGCGGACGGGCCCCTCTCGGCTTCCGTAGTCCATTTACCCCGGAGCCTGCCAGACCCCTGGCCCCAGGGGCGGGCCCTGCTGAGTCCCCGAGCGCCTCCTGAGTTCCTGCCACCACCCTTGGGCTGGGATGAGGTGCCACCTTGTGCGTAGAAGCCCTGCACACAGGCAAGAAGCCCCCCAGGCCCACCCGACCCTGGAGCCCCCTGGCTGGCTGCAGCCACAGGGAACGGGGGTTCTGAGTTGGCAGCCTCCATTCCCGAAGCATCCACTGGCAGTTCCCCGAAGGGCTGACACCGGCTGCGCCTCAGCAGCCAGACAACCTCCCTCCCTCTGGTCGGGCACTGCAAGCCACACAGCCACTCGTGTCCCCTGTGTCCCTGGAGGCCGCAGCGCGTTTTGGGTTTTGGCGCGGACGGGCCCCTCTCGGCTTCCGTAGTCCATTTGCCCCAGGAGCCTGCCAGACCCCTGGCCCCAGGGGCGGGCCCTGCTGAGTCCCCGAGCGCCTCCTGGGTTCCTGCCACCACCCTTGGGCCGGGATGAGGTGCCACCTTGTGCGTAGAAGCCCTGCATACAGGCAAGAATCCCCCCAGACCCGCGGGCGCGCCCGACCCTAGAGCCCCCTGGCTGGCTACAGCCACAGGGAGCGGGGGTTCTGAGTTGGCAGCCCCCATTCCCGAAGCAACCACGGGAAGTTCCCCGAAGGGCTGACACCGGCTGCGCCTCAGCAGCCAGACAACCTCCCTCCCTCTGGTCGGGTACTTCAAGCCACACAGCCACTTGTGTCCCCTGTGTCCCTGGAGGCCGCAGCGCGTTTTGGGTTTTGGCGCGGACGGGCCCCTCTCGGCTTCCGTAGTCTATTTTCCCCCGGAGCCTGCCAGACCCCTGGCCCCAGGGGCGGGCCCTGCTGAGTCCCCGAGCGCCTCCTGGGTTCCTGCCACCACCCTTGGGCCGGGATGAGGTGCCACCTTGTGCGTAGAAGCCCTGCACACAGGCAAGAAGCCCCCCAGGCCCGCGGGCGCGCCCGACCCTGGAGCCCCCTGGCTGGCTGCAGCCACAGGGAACGGGGGTTCTGAGTTGGCAGCCCCCATTCCAGAAGCATCCACGGGCAGTTCCCCGAAGGGCTGACACCGGTTGCGCCTCAGCAGCCAGACAACCTCCCTCCCTCTGGTCGGGCACTGCAAGCCACACAGCCACTTGTGTCCCCTGTGTCCCTGGAGGCCGCAGCGCGTTTTGGGTTTTGGCGCGGACGGGCCCCTCTCGGCTTCCGTAGTCCATTTGCCCCCAGAGCCTGCCAGACACCTGGCACCAGGGGCGGGCCCTGCTGAGTTCCCGAGCGCCTCCTGGGTTCCTGCCACCACCCTTGGGCCGGGATGAGGTGCCACTTGTGCGTAGAAGCCCTGCACACAGCAAGAAGCCCCCCAGACCCGCGGGCGCTCCCGATCCTGGAGCCCCCTGGCTGGCTGCAGCCACAGGGAACGGGGGTTCTGAGTTGGCAGCCCCCATTCCCGAAGCATCCACGGGCAGTTCCCCGAAGGGCTGACACCGGCTGCGCCTCAGCAGCCAGACAACCTCCCTCCCTCTGGTCGGGCACTTGAAGCCACACAGCCACTTGTGTCCCCTGTGTCCCTGGAGGCCGCAGCGCGTTTTGGGTTTTGGCGCGGACGGGCCCCTATCGGCTTCCGTAGACCATTTGCCCCCGGAGCCTGCCAGACCCCTGGCCCCAGGGGCGGGCCCTGCTGAGTCCCCGAGAGCCTCCTGGGTTCCTGCCACCACCCTTGGGCCGGGATGAGGTGCCACCTTGTGCGTAGAAGCCCTGCACACAGGCAAGAAGCCCCCCAGGCCCGCCAGACCCTGGAGCCCCCTGGCTGGCTGCAGCCACAGGGAACGGGGGTTCTGAGTTGGCAGCCCCCATTCCCGAAGCATCCACGGGCAGTTCCCCGAAGGGCTGACACCGGCTGCGCCTCAGCAGCCAGACAACCTCCCTCCCTCTGGTCGGGCACTGCAAGCCACACAGCCACTTGTGTCCCCTGTGTCCCTGGAGGCCGCAGCGCGTTTTGGGTTTTGGCGCGGACGGGCCCCTCTCGGCTTCCGTAGTCCATTTGCCCCCAGAGCCTGCCAGACCCCTCCCCAGGGGAGGGCCCTGCTGAGTTCCCGAGCGCCTCCTGGGTTCCTGCCACCACCCTTGGGCCGGGATGAGGTGCCACCTTGTGCGTAGAAGCCCTGCACACAGGCAAGAAGCCCCCCAGGCCCGCGGGCGCGCCCGACCCTGGAGCCCCCTGGCTGGCTGCAGCCACAGGGAACGGGGGTTCTGAGTTGGCAGCCCCCATTCCCGAAGCATCCAAGGGCAGTTCCCCGAAGGGCTGACACCGGCTGCGCCTCAGCAGCCAGACAACCTCCCTCCCTCTGGTCGGGCACTGCAAGCCACACAGCCACTCGTGTCCCCTGTGTCCCTGGAGGCCGCAGCGCATTTTGGGTTTTGGCGCGGACGGGCCCCTCTCGGCTTCCGTAGTCCATTTGCCCCCGGAGCCTGCCAGACCCCTGGCCCCAGGGGCGGGCCCTGCTGAGTCCCCGAGCGCCTCCTGGGTTCCTGCCACCACCCTTGGGCCGGGATGAGGTGCCACCTTGTGCGTAGAAGCCCTGCATACAGGCAAGAATCCCCCCAGGCCCGCGGGCGCGCCCCACCCTAGAGCCCCCTGGCTGGCTGCAGCCACAGGGAATGGGGGTTCTGAGTTGGCAGCCCCCATTCCAGAAGCATCCACGGGCAGTTCCCCGAAGGGCTGACACCGGCTGCGCCTCAGCAGCCAGACAACCTCCCTCCCTCTGGTCGGGCACTGCAAGCCACACAGCCACTTGTGTCCCCTGTGTCCCTGGAGGCCGCAGCGCGTTTTGGGTTTTGGCGCGGACGGGCCCCTCTCGGCTTCCGTAGTCCATTTACCCCGGAGCCTGCCAGACCCCTGGCCCCAAGGGCGGGCCCTGCTGAGTCCCCGAGTGCCTCCTGAGTTCCTGCCACCACCCTTGGGCTGGGATGAGGTGACACCTTGTGCGTAGAAGCCCTGCACACAGGCAAGAAGCCCCCCAGGCCCACCCGACCCTGGAGCCCCCTGGCTGGCTGCAGCCACAGGGAACGGGGGTTCTGAGTTGGCAGCCCCCATTCCCGAAGCATCCACTGGCAGTTCCCCGAAGGGCTGACACCGGCTGCGCCTCAGCAGCCAGACAACCTCCCTCCCTCTGGTCGGGCACTGCAAGCCACACAGCCACTCGTGTCCCCTGTGTCCCTGGAGGCCGCAGCGCGTTTTGGGTTTTGGCGCGGACGGGCCCCTCTCGGCTTCCGTAGTCCATTTGCCCCAGGAGCCTGCCAGACCCCTGGCCCCAGGGGCGGGCCCTGCTGAGTCCCCGAGCGCCTCCTGGGTTCCTGCCACCACCCTTGGGCCGGGATGAGGTGCCACCTTGTGCGTAGAAGCCCTGCATACAGGCAAGAATCCCCCCAGGCCCGCGGGCGCGCCCGACCCTAGAGCCCCCTGGCTGGCTACAGCCACAGGGAGCGGGGGTTCTGAGTTGGCAGCCCCCATTCCCGAAGCATCCACGGGCAGTTCCCCGAAGGGCTGACACCGGCTGCGCCTCAGCAGCCAGACAACCTCCCTCCCTCTGGTCGGGTACTTCAAGCCACACAGCCACTTGTGTCCCCTGTGTCCCTGGAGGCCGCAGCGCGTTTTGGGTTTTGGCGCGGACGGGCCCCTCTCGGCTTCCGTAGTCTATTTTCCCCCGGAGCCTGCCAGACCCCTGGCCCCAGGGGCGGGCCCTGCTGAGTCCCCGAGCGCCTCCTGAGTTCCTGCCACCACCCTTGGGCTGGGATGAGGTGCCACCTTGTGCGTAGAAGCCCTGCACACAGGCAAGAAGCCCCCCAGGCCCACCCGACCCTGGAGCCCCCTGGCTGGCTGCAGCCACAGGGAACGGGGGTTCTGAGTTGGCAGCCCCCATTCCCGAAGCATCCACGGGCAGTTCCCCGAAGGGCTTACACCGGCTGCGCCTCAGCAGCCAGACAACCTCCCTCCCTCTGGTCGGGCACTGCAAGCCACACAGCCACTTGTGTCCCCTGTGTCCCTGGAGGCCGCAGCGCGTTTTGGGTTTTGGCGCGGACGGGCCCCTCTCGGCTTCCGTAGTCCATTTGCCCCCGGAGCCTGCCAGACCCCTGGCCCCAAGGGCGGGCCCTGCTGAGTCCCCGAGCGCCTCCTGGGTTCCTGCCACCACCCTTGGGCCGGGATGAGGTGCCACCTTGTGCGTAGATGCCCTGCATACAGGCAAGAAGCCCCCCAGGCCCGCGGGCTCGCCCGACCCTGGAGGCCCCTGGCTGGCTGCAGCCACAGGGAACGGGGGTTCTGTGTTGGCATCCCCCATTCCCGAAGCATCCACGGGCAGTTCCCCGAAGGGCTGACACCGGCTGCGCCTCAGCAGCCAGACAACCTCCCTCCCTCTGGTCGGGCACTGCAAGCCACACAGCCACTTGTGTCCCCTGTGTCCCTGGAGGCCGCAGCGCGTTTTGGGTTTTGGCGCGGACGGGCCCCTCTCGGCTTCTGTAGTCCATTTGCCCCGGAGCCTGCCAGACCCCTGGTCCCAGGGGCGGGCCCTGCTGAGTCCCCGAGCGCCTCCTGGGTTCCTGCCACCACCCTTGGGCCGGGATGAGGTGCCACCTTGTGCGTAGAAGCCCTGCACACAGGCAAGAAGCCCCCCAGGCCCGCGGGCGCGCCCGACCCTGGATCCCCCTGGCTGGCTGCAGCCACAGGGAACGGGGGTTCTGAGTTGGCAGCCCCCATTCCCGAAGCATCCAAGGGCAGTTCCCCGAAGGGCTGACACCGGCTGCGCCTCAGCAGCCAGACAACCTCCCTCCCTCTGGTCGGGCACTGCAAGCCACACAGCCACTCGTGTCCCCTGTGTCACTGGAGGCCGCAGCGCGTTTTGGGTTTTGGCGCGGACGGGCCCCTCTCGGCTTCCGTAGTCCATTTGCCCCAGGAGCCTGCCAGACCCCTGGCCCCAGGGGCGGGCCCTGCTGAGTCCCCGAGCGCCTCCTGGGTTCCTGCCACCACCCTTGGGCCGGGATGAGGTGCCACCTTGTGCGTAGAAGCCCTGCATACAGGCAAGAATCCCCCCAGGCCCGCGGGCGCGCCCGACCCTAGAGCCCCCTGGCTGGCTACAGCCACAGGGAGCGGGGGTTCTGAGTTGGCAGCCCCCATTCCCGAAGCATCCACGGGCAGTTCCCCGAAGGGCTGACACCGGCTGCGCCTCAGCAGCCAGACAACCTCCCTCCCTCTGGTCGGGTACTTCAAGCCACACAGCCACTTGTGTCCCCTGTGTCCCTGGAGGCCGCAGCGCGTTTTGGGTTTTGGCGCGGACGGGCCCCTCTCGGCTTCCGTAGTCTATTTTCCCCCGGAGCCTGCCAGACCCCTGGCCCCAGGGGCGGGCCCTGCTGAGTCCCCGAGCGCCTCCTGAGTTCCTGCCACCACCCTTGGGCTGGGATGAGGTACCACCTTGTGCGTAGAAGCCCTGCACACAGGCAAGAAGCCCCCCAGGCCCACCCGACCCTGGAGCCCCCTGGCTGGCTGCAGCCACAGGGAACGGGGGTTCTGAGTTGGCAGCCCCCATTCCCGAAGCATCCACGGGCAGTTCCCCGAAGGGCTTACACCGGCTGCGCCTCAGCAGCCAGACAACCTCCCTCCCTCTGGTCGGGCACTGCAAGCCACACAGCCACTTGTGTCCCCTGTGTCCCTGGAGGCCGCAGCGCGTTTTGGGTTTTGGCGCGGACGGGCCCCTCTCGGCTTCCGTAGTCCATTTGCCCCCGGAGCCTGCCAGACCCCTGGCCCCAAGGGCGGGCCCTGCTGAGTCCCCGAGCGCCTCCTGGGTTCCTGCCACCACCCTTGGGCCGGGATGAGGTGCCACCTTGTGCGTAGATGCCCTGCATACAGGCAAGAAGCCCCCCAGGCCCGCGGGCTCGCCCGACCCTGGAGGCCCCTGGCTGGCTGCAGCCACAGGGAACGGGGGTTCTGTGTTGGCAGCCCCCATTCCCGAAGCATCCACGGGCAGTTCCCCGAAGGGCTGACACCGGCTGCGCCTCAGCAGCCAGACAACCTCCCTCCCTCTGGTCGGGCACTGCAAGCCACACAGCCACTTGTGTCCCCTGTGTCCCTGGAGGCCGCAGCGCGTTTTGGGTTTTGGCGCGGACGGGCCCCTCTCGGCTTCTGTAGTCCATTTGCCCCGGAGCCTGCCAGACCCCTGGTCCCAGGGGCGGGCCCTGCTGAGTCCCCGAGCGCCTCCTGGGTTCCTGCCACCACCCTTGGGCCGGGATGAGGTGCCACCTTGTGCGTAGAAGCCCTGCACACAGGCAAGAAGCCCCCCAGGCCCGCGGGCGCGCCCGACCCTGGAGCCCCCTGGCTGGCTGCAGCCACAGGGAACGGGGGTTCTGAGTTGGCAGCCCCCATTCCAGAAGCATCCACGGGAAGTTCCCCGAAGGGCTGACACCGGTTGCGCCTCAGCAGACAGACAACCTCCCTCCCTCTGGTCGGGCACTGCAAGCCACACAGCCACTTGTGTCCCCTGTGTCCCTGGAGGCCGCAGCGCGTTTTGGGTTTTGGCGCGGACGGGCCCCTCTCGGCTTCCGTAGTCCATTTGCCCCCAGAGCCTGCCAGACACCTGGCACCAGGGGCGGGCCCTGCTGAGTTCCTGAGCGCCTCCTGGGTTCCTGCCACCACCCTTGGGCAGGGATGAGGTGCCACCTTGTGCGTAGAAGCCCTGCATACAGGCAAGAAGCCCCCCAGGCCCGCGGGCGCGCCCGACCCTGGAGCCCCCTGGCTGGCTCCAGCCACAGGGAATGGGGGTTCTGAGTTGGCAGCCCCCATTCCTGAAGCATCCAATGGCAGTTAACCGAAGGGCTGACACCGGCTGCGCCTCAGCAGCCAGACAACCTCCCTCCCTCTGGTCGGGCACTGCAAGCCACACAGCCACTCGTGTCCCCTGTGTCCCTGGAGGCCGCAGCGCGTTTTGGGTTTTGGCGCGGACGGGCCCCTCTCGGCTTCCGTAGTCCATTTGACCCCTTAGCCTGTCAGACCCCTGGCCCCAGGGGCGGGCCCTGCTGAGTTCCCGAGCGCCTCCTGGGTTCCTGCCACCACCCTTGGGCCGGGATGAGGTGCCACCTTGTGCGTAGAAGCGCTGCATACAGGCAAGAAGCCCCCCAGGCCCGCGGGCGCGCCCGACCCTGGAGCCCCCTGGCTGGCTACAGCCACAGGGAGCGGGGGTTCTGAGTTGGCAGCCCCCATTCCAGAAGCATCCACGGGCAGTTCCCCGAAGGGCTGACACCGGCTGCGCCTCAGCAGCCAGACAACCTCCCTCCCTCTGGTCGCGCACTGCAAGCCACACAGCCACTTGTGTCCCCTGTGTCCCTGGAGGCCGCAGCGCGTTTTGGGTTTTGGCGCGGACGGGCCCCTCTCGGCTTCTGTAGTCCATTTGCCCCGGAGCCTGCCAGACCCCTGGCCCCAGGGGCGGGCCCTGCTGAGTCCCCGAGCGCCTCCTGGGTTCCTGCCACCACCCTTGGGCCGGGATGAGGTGCCACCTTGTGCGTAGAAGCCCTGCACACAGGCAAGAAGCCCCCCAGGCCCGCGGGCGCGCCCGACCCTGGAGCCCCCTGGCTGGCTGCATCCACAGGGAACGGGGGTTCTGAGTTGGCAGCCCCCATTCCCGAAGCATCCACGGGCAGTTCCCCGAAGGGCTGACACCGGCTGCGCCTCAGCAGCCAGACAACCTCCCTCCCTCTGGTCGGGCACTGCAAGCCACACAGCCCCTCGTGTCCCCTGTGTCCCTGGAGGCCGCAGCGCGTTTTGGGTTTTGGCGCGGACGGGCCCCTCTCGGCTTCCGTAGTCCATTTGCCCCCGGAGCCTGCCAGACCCCTGGCCCCAAGGGCGGGCCCTGCTGAGTCCCCGAGCGCCTCCTGGGTTCCTGCCACCACCCTTGGGCCGGGATGAGGTGCCACCTTGTGCGTAGATGCCCTGCATACAGGCAAGAAGCCCCCCAGGCCCGCGGGCTCGCCCGACCCTGGAGGCCCCTGGCTGGCTGCAGCCACAGGGAACGGGGGTTCTGAGTTGGCAGCCCCCATTCCCGAAGCATCCACGGGCAGTTCCCCGAAGGGCTGACACCGGCTGCGCCTCAGCAGCCAGACAACCTCCCTCCCTCTGGTCGGGCACTGCAAGCCACACAGCCACTTGTGTCCCCTGTGTCCCTGGAGGCCGCAGCGCGTTTTGGGTTTTGGCGCGGACGGGCCCCTCTCGGCTTCTGTAGTCCATTTGCCCCGGAGCCTGCCAGACCCCTGGTCCCAGGGGCGGGCCCTGCTGAGTCCCCGAGCGCCTCCTGGGTTCCTGCCACCACCCTTGGGCCGGGATGAGGTGCCACCTTGTGCGTAGAAGCCCTGCACACAGGCAAGAAGCCCCTCAGGCCCGCGGGCGCGCCCGACCCTGGAGCCCCCTGGCTGGCTGCAGCCACAGGGAACGGGGGTTCTGAGTTGGCAGCCCCCATTCCAGAAGCATCCACGGGCAGTTCCCCGAAGGGCTGACACCGGTTGCGCCTCAGCAGCCAGACAACCTCCCTCCCTCTGGTCGGGCACTGCAAGCCACACAGCCACTTGTGTCCCCTGTGTCCCTGGAGGCCGCAGAGCGTTTTGGGTTTTGGCGCGGACGGGCCCCTCTCGGCTTCCGTAGTCCATTTGCCCCCAGAGCCTGCCAGACACCTGGCACCAGGGGCGGGCCCTGCTGAGTTCCCGAGCGCCTCCTGGGTTCCTGCCACCACCCTTGGGCAGGGATGAGGTGCCACCTTGTGCGTAGAAGCCCTGCATACAGGCAAGAAGCCCCCCAGGCCCGCGGGCGCGCCCGACCCTGGAGCCCCCTGGCTGGCTCCAGCCACAGGGAATGGGGGTTCTGAGTTGGCAGCCCCCATTCCCGAAGCATCCAATGGCAGTTAACCGAAGGGCTGACACCGGCTGCGCCTCAGCAGCCAGACAACCTCCCTCCCTCTGGTCGGGCACTGCAAGCCACACAGCCACTCGTGTCCCCTGTGTCCCTGGAGGCCGCAGCGCGTTTTGGGTTTTGGCGCGGACGGGCCCCTCTCGGCTTCCGTAGTCCATTTGGCCCCTTAGCCTGTCAGACCCCTGGCCCCAGGGGCGGGCCCTGCTGAGTTCCCGAGCGCCTCCTGGGTTCCTGCCACCACCCTTGGGCCGGGATGAGGTGCCACCTTGTGCGTAGAAGCGCTGCATACAGGCAAGAAGCCCCCCAGGCCCGCGGGCGCGCCCGACCCTGGAGCCCCCTGGCTGGCTACAGCCACAGGGAGCGGGGGTTCTGAGTTGGCAGCCCCCATTCCAGAAGCATCCACGGGCAGTTCCCCGAAGGGCTGACACCGGCTGCGCCTCAGCAGCCAGACAACCTCCCTCCCTCTGGTCGGGCACTGCAAGCCACACAGCCACTCGTGTCCCCTGTGTCCCTGGAGGCCGCAGCGCGTTTTGGGTTTTGGCGCGGACGGGCCCCTCTCGGCTTCTGTAGTCCATTTGCCCCGGAGCCTGCCAGACCCCTGGCCCCAGGGGCGGGCCCTGCTGAGTCCCCGAGCGCCTCCTGGGTTCCTGCCACCACCCTTGGGCCGGGATGAGGTGCCACCTTGTGCGTAGAAGCCCTGCACACAGGCAAGAAGCCCCCCAGGCCCGCGGGCGCGCCCGACCCTGGAGCCCCCTGGCTGGCTGCATCCACAGGGAACGGGGGTTCTGAGTTGGCAGCCCCCATTCCCGAAGCATCCACGGGCAGTTCCCCGAAGGGCTGACACCGGCTGCGCCTCAGCAGCCAGACAACCTCCCTCCCTCTGGTCGGGCACTGCAAGCCACACAGCCACTTGTGTCCCCTGTGTCCCTGGAGGCCGCAGCGCATTTTGGGTTTTGGCGCGGACGGGCCCCTCTCGGCTTCCGTAGTCCATTTGCCCCGGAGCCTGCCAGACACCTGGCCCCAGGGGCGGGCCCTGCTGAGTCCCCGAGAGCCTCCTGGGTTCCTGCCACCACCCTTGGGCCGGGATGAGGTGCCACCTTGTGCGTAGAAGCCCTGCACACAGGCAAGAAGCCCCCCAGGCCCGCGGGCGCGCCCGACCCTGGAGCCCCCTGGCTGGCTGCAGCCACAGGGAACGGGGGTTCTGAGTTGGCAGCCCCCATTCCCGAAGCATCCACGGGCAGTTCCCCGAAGGGCTGACACCGGCTGCGCCTCAGCAGCCAGACAACCTCCCTCCCTCTGGTCGGGCACTGCAAGCCACACAGCCACTTGTGTCCCCTGTGTCCCTGGAGGCCGCATCGCGTTTTGGGTTTTGGCGCGGACGGGCCCTTCTCGGCTTCCGTAGTCCATTTGCCCCGGAGCCTGCCAGACTCCTTGCCCCAGGGGCGGGCCCTGCTGAGTCCCCGAGCGCCTCCTGGGTTCCTGCCACCATCCTTGGGCCGGGATGAGGTGCCACTTGTGCGTAGAAGCCCTGCACACAGCAAGAAGCCCCCCAGACCCGCGGGCGCTCCCGATCCTGGAGCCCCCTGGCTGGCTGCAGCCACAGGGAACGGGGGTTCTGAGTTGGCAGCCCCCATTCCCGAAGCATCCACGGGCAGTTCCCCGAAGGGCTGACACCGGCTGCGCCTCAGCAGCCAGACAACCTCCCTCCCTCTGGTCGGGCACTTGAAGCCACACAGCCACTTGTGTCCCCTGTGTCCCTGGAGGCCGCAGCGCGTTTTGGGTTTTGGCGCGGACGGGCCCCTATCGGCTTCCGTAGTCCATTTGCCCCGGAGCCTGCCAGACCCCTGGCCCCAGGGGCGGGCCCTGCTGAGTCCCCGAGAGCCTCCTGGGTTCCTGCCACCACCCTTGGGCCGGGATGAGGTGCCACCTTGTGCGTAGAAGCCCTGCACACAGGCAAGAAGCCCCCCAGGCCCGCCAGACCCTGGAGCCCCCTGGCTGGCTGCAGCCACAGGGAACGGGGGTTCTGAGTTGGCAGCCCCCATTCCCGAAGCATCCACGGGCAGTTCCCCGAAGGGCTGACACCGGCTGCGCCTCAGCAGCCAGACAACCTCCCTCCCTCTGGTCGGGCACTGCAAGCCACACAGCCACTTGTGTCCCCTGTGTCCCTGGAGGCCGCAGCGCGTTTTGGGTTTTGGCGCGGACGGGCCCCTCTCGGCTTCCGTAGTCCATTTGCCCCCAGAGCCTGCCAGACCCCTCCCCAGGGGAGGGCCCTGCTGAGTTCCCGAGCGCCTCCTGGGTTCCTGCCACCACCCTTGGGCCGGGATGAGGTGCCACCTTGTGCGTAGAAGCCCTGCACACAGGCAAGAAGCCCCCCAGGCCCGCGGGCGCGCCCGACCCTGGAGCCCCCTGGCTGGCTGCAGCCACAGGGAACGGGGGTTCTGAGTTGGCAGCCCCCATTCCCGAAGCATCCAAGGGCAGTTCCCCGAAGGGCTGACACCGGCTGCGCCTCAGCAGCCAGACAACCTCCCTCCCTCTGGTCGGGCACTGCAAGCCACACAGCCACTCGTGTCCCCTGTGTCCCTGGAGGCCGCAGCGCATTTTGGGTTTTGGCGCGGACGGGCCCCTCTCGGCTTCCGTAGTCCATTTGCCCCCGGAGCCTGCCAGACCCCTGGCCCCAGGGGCGGGCCCTGCTGAGTCCCCGAGCGCCTCCTGGGTTCCTGCCACCACCCTTGGGCCGGGATGAGGTGCCACCTTGTGCGTAGAAGCCCTGCATACAGGCAAGAATCCCCCCAGGCCCGCGGGCGCGCCCCACCCTAGAGCCCCCTGGCTGGCTGCAGCCACAGGGAATGGGGGTTCTGAGTTGGCAGCCCCCATTCCAGAAGCATCCACGGGCAGTTCCCCGAAGGGCTGACACCGGCTGCGCCTCAGCAGCCAGACAACCTCCCTCCCTCTGGTCGGGCACTGCAAGCCACACAGCCACTTGTGTCCCCTGTGTCCCTGGAGGCCGCAGCGCGTTTTGGGTTTTGGCGCGGAGGGGCCCCTCTCGGCTTCCGTAGTCCATTTACCCCGGAGCCTGCCAGACCCCTGGCCCCAGGGGCGGGCCCTGCTGAGTCACCGAGCGCCTCCTGAGTTCCTGCCACCACCCTTGGGCTGGGATGAGGTGACACCTTGTGCGTAGAAGCCCTGCACACAGGCAAGAAGCCCCCCAGGCCCACCCGACCCTGGAGCCCCCTGGCTGGCTGCAGCCACAGGGAACGGGGGTTCTGAGTTGGCAGCCCCCATTCCAGAAGCATCCACGGGCAGTTCCCCGAAGGGCTGACACCGGCTGCGCCTCAGCAGCCAGACAACCTCCCTCCCTCTGGTCGGGCACTGCAAGCCACACAGCCACTTGTGTCCCCTGTGTCCCTGGAGGCCGCAGCACGTTTTGGGTTTTGGCGCGGACGGGCCCCTCTCGGCTTCCGTAGTCCATTTGCCCCCGGAGCCTGCCAGAACCCTGGCCCCAAGGGCGGGCCCTGCTGAGTCCCCGAGCGCCTCCTGGGTTCCTGCCACCACCCTTGGGCCGGGATGAGGTGCCACCTTGTGCGTAGAAGCCCTGCACACAGGCAAGAAGCCCCCCAGGCCCGCGGGCGCGCCCGACCCTGGAGCCCCCTGGCTGGCTGCAGCCACAGGGAACGGGGGTTCTGAGTTGGCAGCCCCCATTCCCGAAGCATCCACAGGCAGTTCCCCGAAGGGCTGACACCGGCTGCGCCTCAGCAGCCAGACAACCTCCCTCCCTCTGGTCGGGCACTGCAAGCCACACAGCCACTTGTGTCCCCTGTGTCCCTGGAGGCCGCAGCGCGTTTTGGGTTTTGGCGCGGACGGGCCCCTCTCGGCTTCCGTAGTCCATTTGCCCCGGAGCCTGCCAGACCCCTGGCCCCGGGGACGGGCCCTGCTGAGTCCCCGAGCGCCTCCTGGGTTCCTGCCACCACCCTTGGGCCGGGATGAGGTGCCACCTTGTGCGTAGAAGCCCTGCACACAGGCAAGAAGCCCCCCAGGCCCGCGGGCGCGCCCGAACCTGGAGCCCCCTGGCTGGCTGCATCCACAGGGAACGGGGGTTCTGAGTTGGCAGCCCCCATTCCCGAAGCATCCACGGGCAGTTCCCCGAAGGGCTGACACCGGCTGCGCCTCAGCAGCCAGACAACCTCCCTCCCTCTGGTCGGGCACTGCAAGCCACACAGCCACTTGTGTCCCCTGTGTCCCTGGAGGCCGCAGCGCGTTTTGGGTTTTGGCGCGGACGGGCCCCTCTCGGCTTCCGTAGTCCATTTGCCCCGGAGCCTGCCAGAACCCTGGCCCCAGTGGCGGGCCCTGCTGAGTCCCCGAGAGCCTCCTGGGTTCCTGCCACCACCCTTGGGCCGGGATGAGGTGCCACCTTGTGCGTAGAAGCCCTGCACACAGGCAAGAAGCCCCCCAGGCCCGCGGGCGCGCCCGACCCTGGAGCCCCCTGGCTGGCTGCAGCCACAGGGAATGGGGGTTCTGAGTTGGCAGCCCCCATTCCCGAAGCATCCACGGGCAGTTCCCCGAAGGGCTGAACCCGGCTGCGCCTCAGCAGCCAGACAACCTCCCTCCCTCTGGTCGGGCACTGCAAGCCACACAGCCACTTGTGTCCCCTGTGTCCCTGGAGGCCGCAGCGCGTTTTGGGTTTTGGCGCGGAGGGGCCCCTCTCGGCTTCCGTAGTCCATTTGCCCCCAGAGCCTGCCAGACCCCTCCCCAGGGGAGGGCCCTGCTGAGTTCCCGAGCGCCTCCTGGGTTCCTGCCACCACCCTTGGGCCGGGATGAGGTGCCACCTTGTGCGTAGAAGCCCTGCACACAGGCAAGAAGCCCCCCAGGCCCGCGGGCGCGCCCGACCCTGGAGCCCCCTGGCTGGCTGCAGCCACAGGGAACGGGGGTTCTGAGTTGGCAGCCCCCATTCCCGAAGCATCCACGGGCAGTTCCCCGAAGGGCTGACACCGGCTGCGCCTCAGCAGCCAGACAACCTCCCTCCCTCTGGTCGGGCACTGCAAGCCACACAGCCACTTGTGTCCCCTGTGTCCCTGGAGGCCGCAGCGCGTTTTGGGTTTTGGCGCGGACGGGCCCCTCTCGGCTTCCGTAGTCCATTTGCCCCCGGAGCCTGCCAGACCCCTCCCCAGGGGAGGGCCCTGCTGAGTTCCCGAGCGCCTCCTGGGTTCCTGCCACCACCCTTGGGCCGGGATGAGGTGCCACCTTGTGCGTAGAAGCCCTGCAAACAGGCAAGAAGCCCCCCAGGCCCGCGGGCGCGCCCGACCCTGGAGCCCCCTGGCTGGCTGCAGCCACAGGGAACGGGGGTTCTGAGTTGGCAGCCCCCATTCCCGAAGCATCCAAGGGCAGTTCCCCGAAGGGCTGACACCGGCTGCGCCTCAGCAGCCAGACAACCTCCCTCTGGTCGGGCACTGCAAGCCACACAGCCACTCGTGTCCCCTGTGTCCCTGGAGGCCGCAGCGCATTTTGGGTTTTGGCGCGGACGGGCCCCTCTCGGCTTCCGTAGTCCATTTGCCCCCGGAGCCTGCCAGACCCCTGGCCCCAGGGGCGGGCCCTGCTGAGTTCCCGGGCGCCTCCTGGGTTCCTGCCACCACCCTTGGGCCGGGATGAGGTGCCACCTTGTGCGTAGAAGCCCTGCATACAGGCAAGAATCCCCCCAGGCCCGCGGGCGCGCCCCACCCTAGAGCCCCCTGGCTGGCTGCAGCCACAGGGAATGGGGGTTCTGAGTTGGCAGCCCCCATTCCAGAAGCATCCACGGGCAGTTCCCCGAAGGGCTGACACCGGCTGCGCCTCAGCAGCCAGACAACCTCCCTCCCTCTGGTCGGGCACTGCAAGCCACACAGCCACTTGTGTCCCCTGTGTCCCTGGAGGCCGCAGCGCGTTTTGGGTTTTGGCGCGGACGGGCCCCTCTCGGCTTCCGTAGTCCATTTACCCCGGAGCCTGCCAGACTCCTGGCCCCAGGGGCGGGCCCTGCTGAGTCCCCGAGCGCCTCCTGAGTTCCTGCCACCACCCTTGGGCTGGGATGAGGTGACACCTTGTGCGTAGAAGCCCTGCACACAGGCAAGAAGCCCCCCAGGCCCACCCGACCCTGGAGCCCCCTGGCTGGCTGCAGCCACAGGGAACGGGGGTTCTGAGTTGGCAGCCCCCATTCCCGAAGCATCCATGGGCAGTTCCCCGAAGGGCTTACACCGGCTGCCCCTAGCAGCCAGACAACCTCCCTCCCTCTGGTCGGGCACTGCAAGCCACACAGCCACTTGTGTCCCCTGTGTCCCTGGAGGCCGCAGCGCGTTTTGGGTTTTGGCGCGGACGGGCCCCTCTCGGCTTCCGTAGTCCATTTGCCCCGGAGCCTGCCAGACCCCTGGCCCCGGGGACGGGCCCTGCTGAGTCCCCGAGCGCCTCCTGGGTTCCTGCCACCACCCTTGGGCCGGGATGAGGTGCCACCTTGTGCGTAGAAGCCCTGCACACAGGCAAGAAGCCCCCCAGGCCCGCGGGCGCGCCTGAACCTGGAGCCCCCTGGCTGGCTGCATCCACAGGGAACGGGGGTTCTGAGTTGGCAGCCCCCATTCCCGAAGCATCCACGGGCAGTTCCCCGAAGGGCTGACACCGGCTGCGCCTCAGCAGCCAGACAACCTCCCTCCCTCTGGTCGGGCACTTGAAGCCACACAGCCACTTGTGTCCCCTGTGTCCCTGGAGGCCGCAGCGCATTTTGGGTTTTGGCGCGGACGGGCCCCTCTCGGCTTCCGTATTCCATTTGCCCCGGGGCCTGCCAGAACCCTGGCCCCAGGGGCGGGCCCTGCTGAGTCCCCGAGAGCCTCCTGGGTTCCTGCCACCACCCTTGGGCCGGGATGAGGTGCCACCTTGTGCGTAGAAGCCCTGCACACAGGCAAGAAGCCCCCCAGGCCCGCGGGCGCGCCCGACCCTGGAGCCCCCTGGCTGGCTGCAGCCACAGGGAATGGGGGTTCTGAGTTGGCAGCCCCCATTCCCGAAGCATCCACGGGCAGTTCCCCGAAGGGCTGAACCCGGCTGCGCCTCAGCAGCCAGACAACCTCCCTCCCTCTGGTCGGGCACTGCAAGCCACACAGCCACTTGTGTCCCCTGTGTCCCTGGAGGCCGCAGCGCGTTTTGGGTTTTGGCGCGGACGGGCCCCTCTCGGCTTCCGTAGTCCATTTGCCCCCAGAGCCTGCCAGACCCCTCCCCAGGGGAGGGCCCTGCTGAGTTCCCGAGCGCCTCCTGGGTTCCTGCCACCACCCTTGGGCCGGGATGAGGTGCCACCTTGTGCGTAGAAGCCCTGCACACAGGCAAGAAGCCCACCAGGCCCGCCCGACCCTGGAGCCCCCTGGCTGGCTGCAGCCACAGGGAACGGGGGTTCTGAGTTGGCAGCCCCCATTCCCGAAGCATCCACGGGCAGTTCCCCGAAGGGCTGACACCGGCTGCGCCTCAGCAGCCAGACAACCTCCCTCCCTCTGGTCGGGCACTGCAAGCCACACAGCCACTTGTGTCCCCTGTGTCCCTGGAGGCCGCAGCGCGTTTTGGGTTTTGGCGCGGACGGGCCCCTCTCGGCTTCCGTAGTCCATTTGCCCCCGGAGCCTGCCAGACCCCTGGCCCCAGGGGCGGGCCCTGCTGAGTCCCCGAGAGCCTCCTGGGTTCCTGCCACCACCCTTGGGCCGGGATGAGGTGCCACCTTGTGCGTAGAAGCCCTGCACACAGGCAAGAAGCCCCCCAGGCCCGCCCGACCCTGGAGCCCCCTGGCTGGCTGCAGCCACAGGGAACGGGGGTTCTGAGTTGGCAGCCCCCATTCCCGAAGCATCCACGGGCAGTTCCCCGAAGGGCAGACACGGGCTGCGCCTCAGCAGCCAGACAACTTCCTTCCCTCTGGTCGGGCACTGCAAGCCACACAGCCACTTGTGTCCCCTGTGTCCCTGGAGGCCGCAGCGCGTTTTGGGTTTTGGCGCGAACGGGCCCCTCTCGGCTTCCGTAGTCCATTTGCCCCCGTTGCCTGCCAGACCCCTGGCCCCAGGGGCGGGCCCTGCTGAGTCCCCGAGCGCCTCCTGGGTTCCTGCCACCACCCTTGGGCAGGGATGAGGTGCCACCTTGTGCGTAGAAGCCCTGCACACAGGCAAGAAGCCCCCCAGGCCCGCGGGCGCGCCCGACCCTGGAGCCCCCTGGCTGGCTGCAGCCACAGGGAACGGGGGTTCTGAGTTGGCAGCCCCCATTCCCGAAGCATCCACGGGCAGTTCCCCGAAGGGCTGACACCGGCTGCGCCTCAGCAGCCAGACAACCTCCCTCCCTCTGGTCGGGCACTGCAAGCCACACAGCCACTTGTGTCCCCTGTGTCCCTGGAGGCCGCAGCGCGTTTTGGGTTTTGGCGCGGACGGGCCCCTATCGGCTTCCGTAGTCCATTTGCCCCCGGAGCCTGCCAGACCCCTGGCCCCAGGGGCGGGCCCTGCTGAGTCCCCGAGAGCCTCCTGGGTTCCTGCCACCACCCTTGGGCCGGGATGAGGTGCCACCTTGTGCGTAGAAGCCCTGCACACAGGCAAGAAGCCCCCCAGGCCCGCCAGACCCTGGAGCCCCCTGGCTGGCTGCAGCCACAGGGAACGGGGGTTCTGAGTTGGCAGCCCCCATTCCCGAAGCATCCACGGGCAGTTCCCCGAAGGGCTGACACCGGCTGCGCCTCAGCAGCCAGACAACCTCCCTCCCTCTGGTCGGGCACTGCAAGCCACACAGCCACTTGTGTCCCCTGTGTCCCTGGAGGCCGCAGCGCGTTTTGGGTTTTGGCGCGGACGGGCCCCTCTCGGCTTCCGTAGTCCATTTGCCCCCAGAGCCTGCCAGACCCCTCCCCAGGGGAGGGCCCTGCTGAGTTCCCGAGCGCCTCCTGGGTTCCTGCCACCACCCTTGGGCCGGGATGAGGTGCCACCTTGTGCGTAGAAGCCCTGCACACAGGCAAGAAGCCCCCCAGGCCCGCGGGCGCGCCCGACCCTGGAGCCCCCTGGCTGGCTGCAGCCACAGGGAACGGGGGTTCTGAGTTGGCAGCCCCCATTCCCGAAGCATCCAAGGGCAGTTCCCCGAAGGGCTGACACCGGCTGCGCCTCAGCAGCCAGACAACCTCCCTCCCTCTGGTCGGGCACTGCAAGCCACACAGCCACTCGTGTCCCCTGTGTCCCTGGAGGCCGCAGCGCATTTTGGGTTTTGGCGCGGACGGGCCCCTCTCGGCTTCCGTAGTCCATTTGCCCCCGGAGCCTGCCAGACCCCTGGCCCCAGGGGCGGGCCCTGCTGAGTTCCCGAGCGCCTCCTGGGTTCCTGCCACCACCCTTGGGCCGGGATGAGGTGCCACCTTGTGCGTAGAAGCCCTGCATACAGGCAAGAATCCCCCCAGGCCCGCGGGCGCGCCCCACCCTAGAGCCCCCTGGCTGGCTGCAGCCACAGGGAATGGGGGTTCTGAGTTGGCAGCCCCCATTCCAGAAGCATCCACGGGCAGTTCCCCGAAGGGCTGACACTGGCTGCGCCTCAGCAGCCAGACAACCTCCCTCCCTCTGGTCGGGCACTGAAAGCCACACAGCCACTTGTGTCCCCTGTGTCCCTGGAGGCCGCAGCGCGTTTTGGGTTTTGGCGCGGACGGGCCCCTCTCGGCTTCCGTAGTCCATTTACCCCGGAGCCTGCCAGACCCCTGGCCCCAGGGGCGGGCCCTGCTGAGTCCCCGAGCGCCTCCTGAGTTCCTGCCACCACCCTTGGGCTGGGATGAGGTGACACCTTGTGCGTAGAAGCCCTGCACACAGGCAAGAAGCCCCCCAGGCCCACCCGACCCTGGAGCCCCCTGGCTGGCTGCAGCCACAGGGAACGGGGGTTCTGAGTTGGCAGCCCCCATTCCCGAAGCATCCACGGGCAGTTCCCCGAAGGGCTTACACCGGCTGCGCCTCAGCAGCCAGACAACCTCCCTCCCTCTGGTCGGGCACTGCAAGCCACACAGCCACTTGTGTCCCCTGTGTCCCTGGAGGCCGCAGCACGTTTTGGGTTTTGGCGCGGACGGGCCCCTCTCGGCTTCCGTAGTCCGTTTGCCCCCGGAGCCTGCCAGACCCCTGGCCCCAAGGGCGGGCCCTGCTGAGTCCCCGAGCGCCTCCTGGGTTCCTGCCACCACCCTTGGGCCGGGATGAGGTGCCACCTTGTGCGTAGAAGCCCTGCACACAGGCAAGAAGCCCCCCAGGCCCGCGGGCGCGCCCGACCCTGGAGCCCCCTGGCTGGCTGCAGCCACAGGGAACGGGGGTTCTGAGTTGGCAGCCCCCATTCCCGAAGCATCCACAGGCAGTTCCCCGAAGGGCTGACACCGGCTGCGCCTCAGCAGCCAGACAACCTCCCTCCCTCTGGTCGGGCACTGCAAGCCACACAGCCACTTGTGTCCCCTGTGTCCCTGGAGGCCGCAGCACGTTTTGGGTTTTGGCGCGGACGGGCCCCTCTCGGCTTCCGTAGTCCATTTGCCCCGGAGCCTGCCAGACCCCTGGCCCCGGGGACGGGCCCTGCTGAGTCCCCGAGCGCCTCCTGGGTTCCTGCCACCACCCTTGGGCCGGGATGAGGTGCCACCTTGTGCGTAGAAGCCCTGCACACAGGCAAGAAGCCCCCCAGGCCCGCGGGCGCGCCCGAACCTGGAGCCCCCTGGCTGGCTGCATCCACAGGGAACGGGGGTTCTGAGTTGACAGCCCCCATTCCCGAAGCATCCACGGGCAGTTCCCCGAAGGGCTGACACCGGCTGCGCCTCAGCAGCCAGACAACCTCCCTCCCTCTGGTCGGGCACTGCAAGCCACACAGCCACTTGTGTCCCCTGTGTCCCTGGAGGCCGCAGCGCGTTTTGGGTTTTGGCGCGGACGGGCCCCTCTCGGCTTCCGTAGTCCATTTGCCCCGGAGCCTGCCAGAACCCTGGCCCCAGGGGCGGGCCCTGCTGAGTCCCCGAGAGCCTCCTGGGTTCCTGCCACCACCCTTGGGCCGGGATGAGGTGCCACCTTGTGCGTAGAAGCCCTGCACACAGGCAAGAAGCCCCCCAGGCCCGCGGGCGCGCCCGACCCTGGAGCCCCCTGGCTGGCTGCAGCCACAGGGAATGGGGGTTCTGAGTTGGCAGCCCCCATTCCCGAAGCATCCACGGGCAGTTCCCCGAAGGGCTGACACCGGCTGCGCCTCAGCAGCCAGACAACCTCCCTCCCTCTGGTCGGGCACTGCAAGCCACACAGCCACTTGTGTCCCCTGTGTCCCTGGAGGCCGCAGCGCGTTTTGGGTTTTGGCTCGGAGGGGCCCCTCTCGGCTTCCGTAGTCCATTTGCCCCCAGACCCTGCCAGACCCCTCCCCAGGGGAGGGCCCTGCTGAGTTCCCGAGCGCCTCCTGGGTTCCTGCCACCACCCTTGGGCCGGGATGAGGTGCCACCTTGTGCGTAGAAGCCCTGCACACAGGCAAGAAGCCCACCAGGCCCGCCCGACCCTGGAGCCCCCTGGCTGGCTGCAGCCACAGGGAACGGGGGTTCTGAGTTGGCAGCCCCCATTCCCGAAGCATCCACGGGCAGTTCCCCGAAGGGCTGACACCGGCTGCGCCTCAGCAGCCAGACAACCTCCCTCCCTCTGGTCGGGCACTGCAAGCCACACAGCCACTCGTGTCCCCTGTGTCCCTGGAGGCCGCAGCGCGTTTTGGGTTTTGGCGCGGACGGGCCCCTCTCGCCTTCCGTAGTCCATTTGCCCCCGGAGCCTGCCAGACCCCTGGCCCCAGGGGCGGGCCCTGCTGAGTCCCCGAGAGCCTCCTGGGTTCCTGCCACCACCCTTGGGCCGGGATGAGGTGCCACCTTGTGCGTAGAAGCCCTGCACACAGGCAAGAAGCCCCCCAGGCCCGCCCGACCCTGGAGCCCCCTGGCTGGCTGCAGCCACAGGGAACGGGGGTTCTGAGTTGGCAGCCCCCATTCCCGAAGCATCCACGGGCAGTTCCCCGAAGGGCTGACACGGGCTGCGCCTCAGCAGCCAGACAACTTCCTTCCCTCTGGTCGGGCACTGCAAGCCACACAGCCACTTGTGTCCCCTGTGTCCCTGGAGGCCGCAGCGCGTTTTGGGTTTTGGCGCGGACGGGCCCCTCTCGGCTTCCGTAGTCCATTTGCCCCGGAGCCTGCCAGACCCCTGGCCCCAGGGGCGGGCCCTGCTGAGTCCCCGAGCGCCTCCTGGGTTCCTGCCACCACCCTTGGGCCGGGATGAGGTGCCACTTGTGCGTAGAAGCCCTGCACACAGCAAGAAGCCCCCCAGACCCGCGGGCGCTCCCGATCCTGGAGCCCCCTGGCTGGCTGCAGCCACAGGGAATGGGGGTTCTGAGTTGGCAGCCCCCATTCCCGAAGCATCCACGGGCAGTTCCCCGAAGGGCTGACACCGGCTGCGCCTCAGCAGCCAGACAACCTCCCTCCCTCTGGTCGGGCACTGCAAGCCACACAGCCACTTGTGTCCCCTGTGTCCCTGGAGGCCGCAGCGCGTTTTGGGTTTTGGCGCGGACGGGCCCCTCTCGGCTTCCGTAGTCCATTTGCCCCGGAGCCTGCCAGAACCCAGGCCCCAGGGGCGGGCCTTGCTGAGTCCCCGAGAGCCTCCTGGGTTCCTGCCACCACCCTTGGGCCGGGATGAGGTGCCACCTTGTGCGTAGAAGCCCTGCACACAGGCAAGAAGCCCCCCAGGCCCGCCCGACCCTGGAGCCCCCTGGCTGGCTGCAGCCACAGGGAACGGGGGTTCTGAGTTGGCAGCCCCCATTCCCGAAGCATCCACGGGCAGTTCCCCGAAGGGCAGACACGGGCTGCGCCTCAGCAGCCAGACAACTTCCTTCCCTCTGGTCGGGCACTGCAAGCCACACAGCCACTTGTGTCCCCTGTGTCCCTGGAGGCCGCAGCGCGTTTTGGGTTTTGGCGCGAACGGGCCCCTCTCGGCTTCCGTAGTCCATTTGCCCCCGTTGCCTGCCAGACCCCTGGCCCCAGGGGCGGGCCCTGCTGAGTCCCCGAGCGCCTCCTGGGTTCCTGCCACCACCCTTGGGCAGGGATGAGGTGCCACCTTGTGCGTAGAAGCCCTGCACACAGGCAAGAAGCCCCCCAGGCCCGCGGGCGCGCCCGACCCTGGAGCCCCCTGGCTGGCTGCAGCCACAGGGAACGGGGGTTCTGAGTTGGCAGCCCCCATTCCCGAAGCATCCACGGGCAGTTCCCCGAAGGGCTGACACCGGCTGCGCCTCAGCAGCCAGACAACCTCCCTCCCTCTGGTCGGGCACTGCAAGCCACACAGCCACTTGTGTCCCCTGTGTCCCTGGAGGCCGCAGCGCGTTTTGGGTTTTGGCGCGGACGGGCCCCTCTCTGCTTCGGTAGTCCAATTGCCTCCGGAGCCTGCCAGACCCCTGGCCCCAGGGGCGGGCCCTGCTGAGTCCCCGAGCGCCTCCTGGGTTCCTGCCACCACCCTTGGGCCGGGATGAGGTGCCACCTTGTGCGTAGAAGCCCTGCACACAGTCAAGAAGCCCCCAGGCCCGCGGGCGCGCCCGACCCTGGAGCCCCCTGGCTGGCTGCAGCCACAGGGAACGGGGGTTCTGAGTTGGCAGCCCCCATTCCCGAAGCATCCACGGGCAGTTCCCCGAAGGGCTGACACCGGCTGCGCCTCAGCAGACAGACAACCTCCCTCCCTCTGGTCGGGCACTGCAAGCCACACAGCCACTTGTGTCCCCTGTGTCCCTGGAGGCCGCAGCGCGTTTTGGGTTTTGGCGCGGACGGGCCCCTCTCGGCTTCCGTAGTCCATTTGCCCCGGAGCCTGCCAGACCCCTGGCCCCAGGGGCGGGCCCTGCTGAGTCCCCGAGCGCCTCCTGGGTTCCTGCCAACACCCTTGGGCCGGGATGAGGTGCCACTTGTGCGTAGAAGCCCTGCACACAGCAAGAAGCCCCCCAGACCCACCCGACCCTGGAGCCCCCTGGCTGGCTGCAGCCACAGGGAACGGGGGTTCTGAGTTGGCAGCCCCCATTCCCGAAGCATCCACAGGCAGTTCCCCGAAGGGCTGACACCGGCTGCGCCTCAGCAGCCAGACAACCTCCCTCCCTCTGGTCGGGCACTGCAAGCCACACAGCCACTTGTGTCCCCTGTGTCCCTGGAGGCCGCAGCGCGTTTTGGGTTTTGGCGCGGACGGGCCCCTCTCGGCTTCCGTAGTCCATTTGCCCCGGAGCCTGCCAGACCCCTGGCCCCAGGGGCGGGCCCTGCTGAGTCCCCGAGAGCCTCCTGGGTTCCTGCCACCACCCTTGGGCCGGGATGAGGTGCCACCTTGTGCGTAGAAGCCCTGCACACAGGCAAGAAGCCCCCCAGGCCCGCCAGATCCTGGAGCCCCCTGGCTGGCTGCAGCCACAGGGAATGGGGGTTCTGAGTTGGCAGCCCCCATTCCCGAAGCATCCACGGGCAGTTCCCCGAAGGGCTGACACCGGCTGCGCCTCAGCAGCCAGACAACCTCCCTCCCTCTGGTCGGGCACTGCAAGCCACACAGCCACTTGTGTCCCCTGTGTCCCTGGAGGCCGCAGCGCGTTTTGGGTTTTGGCGTGGACGGGCCCCTCTCGGCTTCCGTAGTCAATTTGCCCCCAGAGCCTGCCAGACCCCTCCCCAGGGGAGGGCCCTGCTGAGTTCCCGAGCGCCTCCTGGGTTCCTGCCACCACCCTTGGGCCGGGATGAGGTGCCACCTTGTGCGTAGAAGCCCTGCACACAGGCAAGAAGCCCCCCAGGCCCGCGGGCGCGCCCGACCCTGGAGCCCCCTGGCTGGCTGCAGCCACAGGGAACGGGGGTTCTGAGTTGGCAGCCCCCATTCCCGAAGCATCCAAGGGCAGTTCCCCGAAGGGCTGACACCGGCTGCGCCTCAGCAGACAGACAACCTCCCTCCCTCTGGTCGGGCACTGCAAGCCACACAGCCACTCGTGTCCCCTGTGTCCCTGGAGGCCGCAGCGCGTTTTGGGTTTTGGCGCGGACGGGCCCCTCTCGGCTTCCGTAGTCCATTTGCCCCCGGAGCCTGCCAGACCCCTGGTCCCAGGGGCGGGCCCTGCTGAGTCCCCGAGAGCCTCCTGGGTTCCTGCCACCACCCTTGGTCCGGGATGAGGTGCCACCTTGTGCGTAGAAGCCCTGCACACAGGCAAGAAGCCCCCCAGGCCCGCCCGACCCTGGAGCCCCCTGGCTGGCTGCAGCCACAGGGAACGGGGGTTCTGAGTTGGCAGCCCCCATTCCCGAAGCATCCACGGGCAGTTCCCCGAAGGGCAGACACGGGCTGCGCCTCAGCAGCCAGACAACTTCCTTCCCTCTGGTCGGGCACTGCAAGCCACACAGCCACTTGTGTCCGCTGTGTCCCTGGAGGCCGCAGCGCGTTTTGGGTTTTGGCGCGGACGGGCCCCTCTCGGCTTCCGTAGTCCATTTGCCCCGGAGCCTGCCAGACCCCTGGCCCCAGGGGCGGGCCCTGCTGAGTCCCCGAGCGCCTCCTGGGTTCCTGCCACCACCCTTGGGCCGGGATGAGGTGCCACTTGTGCGTAGAAGCCCTGCACACAGCAAGAAGCCCCCCAGACCCGCGGGCGCGCCCGATCCTGGAGCCCCCTGGCTGGCTGCAGCCACAGGGAACGGGGGTTCTGAGTTGGCAGCCCCCATTCCCGAAGCATCCACGGGCAGTTCCCCGAAGGGCTGACACCGGCTGCGCCTCAGCAGCCAGACAACCTACCTCCCTCTGGTCGGGCACTGCAAGCCACACAGCCACTTGTGTCCCCTGTGTCCCTGGAGGCCGCAGCGCGTTTTGGGTTTTGGCGCGGACGGGCCCCTCTCGGCTTCCGTAGTCCATTTGCCCCGGAGCCTGCCAGAACCCTGGCCCCAGGGGCGGGCCCTGCTGAGTCCCCGAGAGCCTCCTGGGTTCCTGCCACCACCCTTGGGCCGGGATGAGGTGCCACCTTGTGCGTAGAAGCCCTGCACACAGGCAAGAAGCCCCCCAGGCCCGCGGGCGCGCCCGACCCTGGAGCCCCCTGGCTGGCTGCAGCCACAGGGAATGGGGGTTCTGAGTTGGCAGCCCCCATTCCCGAAGCATCCACGGGCAGTTCCCCGAAGGGCTGAACCCGGCTGCGCCTCAGCAGCCAGACAACCTCCCTCCCTCTGGTCGGGCACTGCAAGCCACACAGCCACTTGTGTCCCCTGTGTCCCTGGAGGCCGCAGCGCGTTTTGGGTTTTGGCGCGGAGGGGCCCCTCTCGGCTTCCGTAGTCCATTTGCCCCCAGAGCCTGCCAGACCCCTCCCCAGGGGAGGGCCCTGCTGAGTTCCCGAGCGCCTCCTGGGTTCCTGCCAACATCCTTAGGCCGGGATGAGGTGCCACCTTGTGCGTAGAAGCCCTGCACCCAGGCAAGAAGCCCACCAGGCCCGCCCGACCCTGGAGCCCCCTGGCTGGCTGCAGCCACAGGGAACGGGGGTTCTGAGTTGGCAGCCCCCATTCCCGAAGCATCCACGGGCAGTTCCCCGAAGGGCTGACACCGGCTGCGCCTCAGCAGCCAGACAACCTCCCTCCCTCTGGTCGGGCACTGCAAGCCACACAGCCACTTGTGTCCCCTGTGTCCCTGGAGGCCGCAGCGCGTTTTGGGTTTTGGCGCGGACGGGCCCCTCTCGGCTTCCGTAGTCCAATTGCCTCCGGAGCCTGCCAGACCCCTGGCCCCAGGGGCGGGCCCTGCTGAGTCCCCGAGCGCCTCCTGGGTTCCTGCCACCACCCTTGGGCCGGGATGAGGTGCCACCTTGTGCGTAGAAGCCCTGCACACAGGCAAGAAGCCCCCCAGGCCCGCGGGCGCGCCCGATCCTGGAGCCCCCTGGCTGGCTGCAGCCACAGGGAACGGGGGTTCTGAGTTGGCAGCCCCCATTCCCGAAGCATCCACGGGCAGTTCCCCGAAGGGCTGACACCGGCTGCGCCTCAGCAGACAGACAACCTCCCTCCCTCTGGTCGGGCACTGCAAGCCACACAGCCACTTGTGTCCCCTGTGTCCCTGGAGGCCGCAGCGCGTTTTGGGTTTTGGCGCGGACGGGCCCCTCTCGGCTTCCGTAGTCCATTTGCCCCGGAGCCTGCCAGACCCCTGGCCCCAGGGGCGGGCCCTGCTGAGTCCGCGAGCGCTTCCTGGGTTCCTGCCACCACCCTTGGGCCGGGATGAGGTGCCACTTGTGCGTAGAAGCCCTGCACACAGCAAGAAGCCCCCCAGACCCGCGGGCGCTCCCGATCCTGGAGCCCCCTGGCTGGCTGCAGCCACAGGGAACGGGGGTTCTGAGTTGGCAGCCCCCATTCCCGAAGCATCCACGGGCAATTCCCCGAAGGGCTGACACCGGCTGCGCCTCAGCAGCCAGACAACCTCCCTCCCTCTGGTCGGGCACTGCAAGCCACACAGCCACTTGTGTCCGCTGTGTCCCTGGAGGCCGCAGCGCGTTTTGGGTTTTGGCGCGGACGGGCCCCTCTCGGCTTCCGTAGTCCATTTGCCCCGGAGCCTGCCAGAACCCTGGCCCCAGGGGCGGGCCCTGCTGAGTCCCCGAGAGCCTCCTGGGTTCCTGCCACCACCCTTGGGCCGGGATGAGGTGCCACCTTGTGCGTAGAAGCCCTGCACACAGGCAAGAAGCCCCCCAGGCCCGCGGGCGCGCCCGACCCTGGAGCCCCCTGGCTGGCTGCAGCCACAGGGAATGGGGGTTCTGAGTTGGCAGCCCCCATTCCCGAAGCATCCACGGGCAGTTCCCCGAAGGGCTGAACCCGGCTGCGCCTCAGCAGCCAGACAACCTCCCTCCCTCTGGTCGGGCACTGCAAGCCACACAGCCACTTGTGTCCCCTGTGTCCCTGGAGGCCGCAGCGCGTTTTGGGTTTTGGCGCGGAGGGGCCCCTCTCGGCTTCCGTAGTCCATTTGCCCCCAGAGCCTGCCAGACCCCTCCCCAGGGGAGGGCCCTGCTGAGTTCCCGAGCGCCTCCTGGGTTCCTGCCAACACCCTTAGGCCGGGATGAGGTGCCACCTTGTGCGTAGAAGCCCTGCACACAGGCAAGAAGCCCCCCAGGCCCGCTGGCGCGCCCCATCCTGGAGCCCCCTGGCTGGCTGCAGCCACAGGGAACGGGGGTTCTGAGTTGGCAGCCCCCATTCCCGAAGCATCCACGGGCAGTTCCCCGAAGGGCTGACACCGGCTGCGCCTCAGCAGCCAGACAACCTCCCTCCCTCTGGTCGGGCACTGCAAGCCACACAGCCACTTGTGTCCCCTGTGTCCCTGGAGGCCGCAGCGCGTTTTGGGTTTTGGCGCGGACGGGCCCCTCTCGGCTTCCGTAGTCCATTTGCCCCGGAGCCTGCCAGACCCCTGGCCCCAGGGGCGGGCCCTGCTGAGTCCCCGAGCGCCTCCTGGGTTCCTGCCACCACCCTTGGGCCGGGATGAGGTGCCACTTGTGCGTAGAAGCCCTGCACACAGCAAGAAGCCCCCCAGACCCACCCGACCCTGGAGCCCCCTGGCTGGCTGCAGCCACAGGGAACGGGGGTTCTGAGTTGGCAGCCCCCATTCCGAAGCATCCACAGGCAGTTCCCCGAAGGGCTGACACCGGCTGCGCCTCAGCAGACAGACAACCTCCCTCCCTCTGGTCGGGCACTGCAAGCCACACAGCCACTTGTGTCCCCTGTGTCCCTGGAGGCCGCAGCGCGTTTTGGTTTTGGCGCGGACGGGCCCCTCTCGGCTTCCGTAGTCCATTTGCCCCGGAGCCTGCCAGACCCCTGGCCCCAGGGGCGGACCCTGCTGAGTCCCCGAGAGCCTCCTGGGTTCCTGCCACCACCCTTGGGCCGGGATGAGGTGCCACCTTGTGCGTAGAAGCCCTGCACACAGGCAAGAAGCCCCCCAGGCCCGCCAGACCCTGGAGCCCCCTGGCTGGCTGCAGCCACAGGGAACGGGGGTTCTGAGTTGGCAGCCCCCATTCCCGAAGCATCCACGGGCAGTTCCCCGAAGGGCTGACACCGGCTGCGCCTCAGCAGCCAGACAACCTCCCTCCCTCTGGTCGGGCACTGCAAGCCACACAGCCACTTGTGTCCCCTGTGTCCCTGGAGGCCGCAGCGCGTTTTGGGTTTTGGCGCGGACGGGCCCCTCTCGGCTTCCGTAGTCCATTTGCCTCCGGAGCCTGCCAGACCCCTCCCCAGGGGAGGGCCCTGCTGAGTTCCCGAGCGCCTCCTGGGTTCCTGCCACCACCCTTGGGCCGGGATGAGGTGCCACCTTGTGCGTAGAAGCCCTGCACACAGGCAAGAAGCCCCCCAGGCCCGCGGGCGCGCCCGACCCTGGAGCCCCCTGGCTGGCTGCAGCCACAGGGAACGGGGGTTCTGAGTTGGCAGCCCCCATTCCCGAAGCATCCAAGGGCAGTTCCCCGAAGGGCTGACACCGGCTGCGCCTCAGCAGCCAGACAACCTCCCTCCCTCTGGTCGGGCACTGCAAGCCACACAGCCACTCGTGTCCCCTGTGTCCCTGGAGGCCGCAGCGCATTTTGGGTTTTGGCGCGGACGGGCCCCTCTCGGCTTCCGTAGTCCATTTGCCCCCGGAGCCTGCCAGACCCCTGGCCCCAGGGGCGGGCCCTGCTGAGTTCCCGAGCGCCTCCTGGGTTCCTGCCACCACCCTTGGGCCGGGATGAGGTGCCACCTTGTGCGTAGAAGCCCTGCATACAGGCAAGAATCCCCCCAGGCCCGCGGGCGCGCCCGACCCTAGAGCCCCCTGGCTGGCTACAGCCACAGGGAGCGGGGGTTCTGAGTTGGCAGCCCCCATTCCAGAAGCATCCACGGGCAGTTCCCCGAAGGGCTGACACCGGCTGCGCCTCAGCAGCCAGACAACCTCCCTCCCTCTGGTCGGGCACTGCAAGCCACACAGCCACTTGTGTCCCCTGTGTCCCTGGAGGCCGCAGCGCGTTTTGGGTTTTGGCGCGGACGGGCCCCTCTCGGCTTCCGTAGTCCATTTACCCCGGAGCCTGCCAGACCCCTGGCCCCAGGGGCGGGCCCTGCTGAGTCCCCGAGCGCCTCCTGAGTTCCTGCCACCACCCTTGGGCTGGGATGAGGTGACACCTTGTGCGTAGAAGCCCTGCACACAGGCAAGAAGCCCCCCAGGCCCACCCGACCCTGGAGCCCCCTGGCTGGCTGCAGCCACAGGGAACGGGGGTTCTGAGTTGGCAGCCCCCATTCCCGAAGCATCCACGGGCAGTTCCCCGAAGGGCTGTCACCGGCTGCGCCTCAGCAGCCAGACAACCTCCCTCCCTCTGGTCGGGCACTGCAAGCCACACAGCCACTTGTGTCCCCTGTGTCCCTGGAGGCCGCAGCGCGTTTTGGGTTTTGGCGCGGAGGGGCCCCTCTCGGCTTCCGTAGTCCATTTGCCCCCAGAGCCTGCCAGACCCCTCCCCAGGGGAGGGCCCTGCTGAGTCCCCGAGCGCCTCCTGGGTTCCTGCCACCAGCCTTGGGCCGGGATGAGGTGCCACTTGTGCGTAGAAGCCCTGCACACAGCAAGAAGCCCCCCAGACCCACCCGACCCTGGAGCCCCCTGGCTGGCTGCAGCCACAGGGAACGGGGGTTCTGAGTTGGCAGCCCCCATTCCCGAAGCATCCACAGGCAGTTCCCCGAAGGGCTGACACCGGCTGCGCCTCAGCAGCCAGACAACCTCCCTCCCTCTGGTCGGGCACTGCAAGCCACACAGCCACTTGTGTCCCCTGTGTCCCTGGAGGCCGCAGCGCGTTTTGGGTTTTGGCGCGGACGGGCCCCTCTCGGCTTCCGTAGTCCATTTGCCCCGGAGCCTGCCAGACCCCTGGCCCCAGGGGCGGACCCTGCTGAGTCCCCGAGAGCCTCCTGGGTTCCTGCCACCACCCTTGGGCCGGGATGAGGTGCCACCTTGTGCGTAGAAGCCCTGCACACAGGCAAGAAGCCCCCCAGGCCCGCCAGACCCTGGAGCCCCCTGGCTGGCTGCAGCCACAGGGAACGGGGGTTCTGAGTTGGCAGCCCCCATTCCCGAAGCATCCACGGGCAGTTCCCCGAAGGGCAGACATGGGCTGCGCCTCAGCAGCCAGACAACCTCCCTCCCTCTGGTCGGGCACTGCAAGCCACACAGCCACTTGTGTCCCCTGTGTCCCTGGAGGCCGCAGCGCGTTTTGGGTTTTGGCGCGGACGGGCCCCTCTCGGCTTCCGTAGTCCATTTGCCTCCGGAGCCTGCCAGACTCCTCCCCAGGGGAGGGCCCTGCTGAGTTCCCGAGCGCCTCCTGGGTTCCTGCCACCACCCTTGGGCCGGGATGAGGTGCCACCTTGTGCGTAGAAGCCCTGCACACAGGCAAGAAGCCCCCCAGGCCCGCGGGCGCGCCCGACCCTGGAGCCCCCTGGCTGGCTGCAGCCACAGGGAACGGGGGTTCTGAGTTGGCAGCCCCCATTCCCGAAGCATCCACGGGCAGTTCCCCGAAGGGCTGACACCGGCTGCGCCTCAGCAGCCAGACAACCTCCCTCCCTCTGGTCGGGCACTGCAAGCCACACAGCCACTCGTGTCCCCTGTGTCCCTGGAGGCCGCAGCGCATTTTGGGTTTTGGCGCGGACGGGCCCCTCTCGGCTTCCGTAGTCCATTTGCCCCCGGAGCCTGCCAGACCCCTGGCCCCAGGGGCGGGCCCTGCTGTGTTCCCGAGTGCCTCCTGGGTTCCTGCCACCACCCTTGGGCCGGGATGAGGTGCCACCTTGTGCGTAGAAGCCCTGCATACAGGCAAGAATCCCCCCAGGCCCGCGGGCGCGCCCGACCCTAGAGCCCCCTGGCTGGCTACAGCCACAGGGAGCGGGGGTTCTGAGTTGGCAGCCCCCATTCCAGAAGCATCCACGGGCAGTTCCCCGAAGGGCTGACACCGGCTGCGCCTCAGCAGCCAGACAACCTCCCTCCCTCTGGTCGGGCACTGCAAGCCACACAGCCACTTGTGTCCCCTGTGTCCCTGGAGGCCGCAGCGCGTTTTGGGTTTTGGCGCGGACGGGCCCCTCTCGGCTTCCGTAGTCCATTTACCCCGGAGCCTGCCAGACCCCTGGCCCCAGGGGCGGGCCCTGCTGAGTCCCCGAGCGCCTCCTGAGTTCCTGCCACCACCCTTGGGCTGGGATGAGGTGACACCTTGTGCGTAGAAGCCCTGCACACAGGCAAGAAGCCCCCCAGGCCCACCCGACCCTGGAGCCCCCTGGCTGGCTGCAGCCACAGGGAACGGGGGTTCTGAGTTGGCAGCCCCCATTCCCGAAGCATCCACGGGCAGTTCCCCGAAGGGCTTACACCGGCTGCGCCTCAGCAGCCAGACAACCTCCCTCCCTCTGGTCGGGCACTGCAAGCCACACAGCCACTTGTGTCCCCTGTGTCCCTGGAGGCCGCAGCACGTTTTGGGTTTTGGCGCGGACGGGCCCCTCTCGGCTTCCGTAGTCCATTTGCCCCCGGAGCCTGCCAGACCCCTGGCCCCAAGGGCGGGCCCTGCTGAGTCCCCGAGCTCCTCCTGGGTTCCTGCCACCACCCTTGGGCCGGGATGAGGTGCCACCTTGTGCGTAGAAGCCCTGCACACAGGCAAGAAGCCCCCCAGGCCCGCGGGCGCGCCCGACCCTGGAGCCCCCTGGCTGGCTGCAGCCACAGGGAACGGGGGTTCTGAGTTGGCAGCCCCCATTCCCGAAGCATCCAAGGGCAGTTCCCCGAAGGGCTGACACCGGCTGCGCCTCAGCAGCCAGACAACCTCCCTCCCTCTGGTCGGGCACTGCAAGCCACACAGCCACTCGTGTCCCCTGTGTCCCTGGAGGCCGCAGCGCATTTTGGGTTTTGGCGCGGACGGGCCCCTCTCGGCTTCCGTAGTCCATTTGCCCCCGGAGCCTGCCAGACCCCTGGCCCCAGGGGCGGGCCCTGCTGAGTTCCCGAGTGCCTCCTGGGTTCCTGCCACCACCCTTGGGCCGGGATGAGGTGCCACCTTGTGCGTAGAAGCCCTGCATACAGGCAAGAATCCCCCCAGGCCCGCGGGCGCGCCCGACCCTAGAGCCCCCTGGCTGGCTACAGCCACAGGGAGCGGGGGTTCTGAGTTGGCAGCCCCCATTCCAGAAGCATCCACGGGCAGTTCCCCGAAGGGCTGACACCGGCTGCGCCTCAGCAGCCAGACAACCTCCCTCCCTCTGGTCGGGCACTGCAAGCCACACAGCCACTTGTGTCCCCTGTGTCCCTGGAGGCCGCAGCGCGTTTTGGGTTTTGGCGCGGACGGGCCCCTCTCGGCTTCCGTAGTCCATTTACCCCGGAGCCTGCCAGACCCCTGGCCCCAGGGGCGGGCCCTGCTGAGTCCCCGAGCGCCTCCTGAGTTCCTGCCACCACCCTTGGGCTGGGATGAGGTGACACCTTGTGCGTAGAAGCCCTGCACACAGGCAAGAAGCCCCCCAGGCCCGCGGGCGCGCCCGACCCTGGAGCCCCCTGGCTGGCTGCAGCCACAGGGAACGGGGGTTCTGAGTTGGCAGCCCCCATTCCCGAAGCATCCACGGGCAGTTCCCCGAAGGGCTGACACCGGCTGTGCCTCAGCAGACAGACAACCTCCCTCCCTCTGGTCGGGCACTGCAAGCCACACAGCCACTTGTGTCCCCTGTGTCCCTGGAGGCCGCAGCGCGTTTTGGGTTTTGGCGCGGACGGGCCCCTCTCGGCTTCCGTAGTCCATTTGCCCCGGAGCCTGCCAGACCCCTGGCCGCAGGGGCGGGCCCTGCTGAGTCCCCGAGCGCCTCCTGGGTTCCTGCCACCACCCTTGGGCCGGGATGAGGTGCCACTTGTGCGTAGAAGCCCTGCACACAGCAAGAATCCCCCCAGACCCACCCGACCCTGGAGCCCCCTGGCTGGCTGCAGCCACAGGGAACGGGGGTTCTGAGTTGGCAGCCCCCATTCCCGAAGCATCCACAGGCAGTTCCCCGAAGGGCTGACACCGGCTGCGCCTCAGCAGCCAGACAACCTCCCTCCCTCTGGTCGGGCACTGCAAGCCACACAGCCACTTGTGTCCCCTGTGTCCCTGGAGGCCGCAGCGCGTTTTGGGTTTTGGCGCGGACGGGCCCCTCTCGGCTTCCGTAGTCCATTTGCCCCGGAGCCTGCCAGACCCCTGGCCCCAGGGGCGGGCCCTGCTGAGTCCCCGAGAGCCTCCTGGGTTCCTGCCACCACCCTTGGGCCGGGATGAGGTGCCACCTTGTGCGTAGAAGCCCTGCACACAGGCAAGAAGCCCCCCAGGCCCGCCAGACCCTGGAGCCCCCTGGCTGGCTGCAGCCACAGGGAACGGGGGTTCTGAGTTGGCAGCCCCCATTCCAGAAGCATCCACGGGCAGTTCCCCGAAGGGCTGACACCGGCTGCGCCTCAGCAGCCAGACAACCTCCCTCCCTCTGGTCGGGCACTGCAAGCCACACAGCCACTTGTGTCCCCTGTGTCCCTGGAGGCCGCAGTGCGTTTTGGGTTTTGGCGCGGACGGGCCCCTCTCGGCTTCCGTAGTCAAATTGCCTCCGCAGCCTGCCAGACCCCTGGCCCCAGGGGCGGGCCCTGCTGAGTCCCCGAGCGCCTCCTGGGTTCCTGCCACCACCCTTGGGCCGGGATGAGGTGCCACCTTGTGCGTAGAAGCCCTGCACACAGGCAAGAAGCCCCCCAGGCCCGCGGGCGCGCCCGATCCTGGAGCCCCCTGGCTGGCTGCAGCCACAGGGAACGGGGGTTCTGAGTTGGCAGCCCCCATTCCCGAAGCATCCACGGGCAGTTCCCCGAAGGGCTGACACCGGCTGAGCCTCAGCAGACAGACAACCTCCCTCCCTCTGGTCGGGCACTGCAAGCCACACAGCCACTTGTGTCCCCTGTGTCCCTGGAGGCCGCAGCGCGTTTTGGGTTTTGGCGCGGACGGGCCCCTCTCGGCTTCCGTAGTCCATTTGCCCCGGAGCCTGCCAGACCCCTGGCCCCAGGGGCGGGCCCTGCTGAGTCCCCGAGCGCCTCCTGGGTTCCTGCCACCACCCTTGGGCCGGGATGAGGTGCCACTTGTGCGTAGAAGCCCTGCACACAGCAAGAAGCCCCCCAGACCCACCCGACCCTGGAGCCCCCTGGCTGGCTGCAGCCACAGGGAACGGGGGTTCTGAGTTGGCAGCCCCCATTCCCGAAGCATCCACAGGCAGTTCCCCGAAGGGCTGACACCGGCTGCGCCTCAGCAGCCAGACAACCTCCCTCCCTCTGGTCGGGCACTGCAAGCCACACAGCCACTTGTGTCCCCTGTGTCCCTGGAGGCCGCAGCGCGTTTTGGGTTTTGGCGCGGACGGGCCCCTCTCGGCTTCCGTAGTCCATTTGCCCCGGAGCCTGCCAGAACCCTGGCCCCAGGGGCGGGCCCTGCTGAGTCCCCGAGAGCCTCCTGGGTTCCTGCAACCATCCTTGGGCCGGGATGAGGTGCCACCTTGTGCGTAGAAGCCCTGCACACAGGCAAGAAGCCCCCCAGGCCCGCCAGACCCTGGAGCCCCCTGGCTGGCTGCAGCCACAGGGAACGGGGGTTCTGAGTTGGCAGCCCCCATTCCAGAAGCATCCACGGGCAGTTCCCCGAAGGGCTGACACCGGCTGCGCCTCAGCAGCCAGACAACCTCCCTCCCTCTGGTCGGGCACTGCAAGCCACACAGCCACTTGTGTCCCCTGTGTCCCTGGAGGCCGCAGCGCGTTTTGGGTTTTGGCGCGGACGGGCCCCTCTCGGCTTCCGTAGTCCATTTGCCCCCAGAGCCTGCCAGACCCCTCCCCAGGGGAGGGCCCTGCTGAGTTCCCGAGCGCCTCCTGGGTTCCTGCCACCACCCTTGGGCCGGGATGAGGTGCCACCTTGTGCGTAGAAGCCCTGCACACAGGCAAGAAGCCCCCCAGGCCCGCGGGCGCGCCCGACCCTGGAGCCCCCTGGCTGGCTGCAGCCACAGGGAACGGGAGTTCTGAGTTGGCAGCCCCCATTCCCGAAGCATCCAAGGGCAGTTCCCCGAAGGGCTGACACCGGCTGCGCCTCAGCAGCCAGACAACCTCCCTCCCTCTGGTCGGGCACTGCAAGCCACACAGCCACTCGTGTCCCCTGTGTCCCTGGAGGCCGCAGCGCGTTTTGGGTTTTGGCGCGGACGGGCCCCTCTCGGCTTCCGTAGTCCATTTGCCCCCGGAGCCTGCCAGACCCCTGGCCCCAAGGGCGGGCCCTGCTGAGTCCCCGAGCGCCTCCTGGGTTCCTGCCACCACCCTTGGGCCGGGATGAGGTGCCACCTTGTGCGTAGAAGCCCTGCACACAGGCAAGAAGCCCCCCAGGCCGGCGGCCGCGCCCGACCCTGGAGCCCCCTGGCTGGCTGCAGCCACAGGGAACGGGGGTTCTGAGTTGGCAGCCCCCATTCCCGAAGCATCCACAGGCAGTTCCCCGAAGGGCTGACACCGGCTGCGCCTCAGCAGCCAGACAACCTCCCTCCCTCTGGTCGGGCACTGCAAGCCACACAGCCACTTGTGTCCCCTGTTTCCCAGGAGGCCACAGCGCGTTTTGGGTTTTGGCGCGGACGGGCCCCTCTCGGCTTCCGTAGTCCCTTTGACCCGGAGCCTGCCAGACCCCTGGCCCCGGGGACGGGCCCTGCTGAGTCCCCGAGCGCCTCCTGGGTTCCTGCCACCACCCTTGGGCCGGGATGAGGTGCCACCTTGTGCGTAGAAGCCCTGCACACAGGCAAGAAGCCCCCCAGGCCCGCGGGCGCGCCCGACCCTGGAGCCCCCTGGCTGGCTGCAGCCACAGGGAACGGGGGTTCTGAGTTGGCAGCCCCCATTCCCGAAGCATCCACGGGCAGTTCCCCGAAGGGCTGAACCCGGCTGCGCCTCAGCAGCCAGACAACCTCCCTACCTCTGGTCGGGCACTGCAAGCCACACAGCCACTTGTGTCCCCTGTGTCCCTGGAGGCCGCAGCGCGTTTTGGGTTTTGGCGCGGACGGGCCCCTCTCGGCTTCCGTAGTCAATTTGCCCCCAGAGCCTGCCAGACCCCTCCCCAGGGGAGGGCCCTGCTGAGTTCCCGAGCGCCTCCTGGGTTCCTGCCACCACCCTTGGGCCGGGATGAGGTGCCACCTTGTGCGTAGAAGCCCTGCACACAGGCAAGAAGCCCACCAGGCCCGCCCGACCCTGGAGCCCCCTGGCTGGCTGCAGCCACAGGGAACGGGGGTTCTGAGTTGGCAGCCCCCATTCCCGAAGCATCCACGGGCAGTTCCCCGAAGGGCTGACACCGGCTGCGCCTCAGCAGCCAGACAACCTCCCTCCCTCTGGTCGGGCACTGCAAGCCACACAGCCACTTGTGTCCCCTGTGTCCCTGGAGGCCGCAGCGCGTTTTGGGTTTTGGCGCGGACGGGCCCCTCTCGGCTTCCGTAGTCCATTTGCCCCGGAGCCTGCCAGACCCCTGGCCCCAGGGGCGGGCCCTGCTGAGTCCCCGAGCGCCTCCTGGGTTCCTGCCACTACCCTTGGGCCGGGATGAGGTGCCACCTTGTGCGTAGAAGCCCTGCACACAGGCAAGAAGCCCCCCAGGCCCGCGGGCGCGCCCAACCCTGGAGCCCCCTGGCTGGCTGCAGCCACAGGGAACGGGGGTTCTGAGTTGGCAGCCCCCATTCCCGAAGCATCCACGGGCAGTTCCCCGAAGGGCTGAACCCGGCTGCGCCTCAGCAGCCAGACAACCTCCCTCCCTCTGGTCGGGCACTGCAAGCCACACAGCCACTTGTGTCCCCTGTGTCCCTGGAGGCCGCAGCGCGTTTTGGGTTTTGGCGCGGACGGGCCCCTCTCGGCTTCCGTAGTCCATTTGCCCCGGAGCCTGCCAGACCCCTGGCCCCAGGGGCGGGCCCTGCTGAGTCCCCGAGCGCCTCCTGGGTTCCTGCCACCACCCTTGGGCCGGGATGAGGTGCCCCTTGTGCGTAGAAGCCCTGCACACAGGCAAGAAGCCCCCCAGGCCCGCGGGCGCGCCCGACCCTGGAGCCCCCTGGCTGGCTGCAGCCACAGGGAATGGGGGTTCTGAGTTGGCAGCCCCCATTCCCGAAGCATCCACGGGCAGTTCCCCGAAGGGCTGAACCCGGCTGCGCCTCAGCAGCCAGACAACCTCCCTCCCTCTGGTCGGGCACTGCAAGCCACACAGCCACTTGTGTCCCCTGTGTCCCTGGAGGCCGCAGCGCGTTTTGGGTTTTGGCGCGGACGGGCCCCTCTCGGCTTCCGTAGTCCATTTGCCCCCGGAGCCTGCCAGCCCCCTGGCCCCAGGGGCGGGCCCTGCTGAGTCCCCGAGAGCCTCCTGGGTTCCTGCCACCACCCTTGGGCCGGGATGAGGTGCCACCTTGTGCGTAGAAGCCCTGCACACAGGCAAGAAGCCCCCCAGGCCCGCCCGACCCTGGAGCCCCCTGGCTGGCTGCAGCCACAGGGAACGGGGGTTCTGAGTTGGCAGCCCCCATTCCCGAAGCATCCACGGGCAGTTCCCCGAAGGGCAGACACGGGCTGCGCCTCAGCAGCCAGACAACTTCCTTCCCTCTGGTCGGGCACTGCAAGCCACACAGCCACTTGTGTCCCCTGTGTCCCTGGAGGCCGCAGCGCGTTTTGGGTTTTGGCGCGAACGGGCCCCTCTCGGCTTCCGTAGTCCATTTGCCCCCGGAGCCTGCCAGACCCCTGGCCCCAGGGGCGGGCCCTGCTGAGTCCCCGAGCGCCTCCTGGGTTCCTGCCACCACCCTTGGGCAGGGATGAGGTGCCACCTTGTGCGTAGAAGCCCTGCACACAGGCAAGAAGCCCCCCAGGCCCGCGGGCGCGCCCGACCCTGGAGCCCCCTGGCTGGCTGCAGCCACAGGGAACGGGGGTTCTGAGTTGGCAGCCCCCATTCCCGAAGCATCCACGGGCAGTTCCCCGAAGGGCTGACACCGGCTGCGCCTCAGCAGCCAGACAACCTCCCTCCCTCTGGTCGGGCACTGCAAGCCACACAGCCACTTGTGTCCCCTGTGTCCCTGGAGGCCGCAGCGCGTTTTGGGTTTTGGCGCGGACGGGCCCCTCTCGGCTTCCGTAGTCCATTTGCCCCGGAGCCTGCCAGACCCCTGGCCCCAGGGGCGGGCCCTGCTGAGTCCCCTAGCGCCTCCTGGGTTCCTGCCACCACCCTTGGGCCGGGATGAGGTGCCACCTTGTGCGTAGAAGCCCTGCACAAAGGCAAGAAGCCCCCCAGGCCCGCGGGCGCGCCCGACCCTGGAGCCCCCTGGCTGGCTGCAGCCACAGGGAACGGGGGTTCTGAGTTGGCAGCCCCCATTCCCGAAGCATCCACGGGCAGTTCCCCGAAGGGCTGAACCCGGCTGCGCCTCAGCAGCCAGACAACCTCCCTCCCTCTGGTCGGGCACTGCAAGCCACACAGCCACTTGTGTCCCCTGTGTCCCTGGAGGCCGCAGCGCGTTTTGGGTTTTGGCGCGGACGGGCCCCTCTCGGCTTCCGTAGTCCATTTGCCCCGGAGCCTGCCAGACCCCTGGCCCCAGGGGCGGGCCCTGCTGAGTCCCCGAGCGCCTCCTGGGTTCCTGCCACCACCCTTGGGCCGGGATGAGGTGCCACCTTGTGCGTAGAAGCCCTGCACACAGGCAAGAAGCCCCCCAGGCCCGCGGGCGCGCCCGACCCTGGAGGCCCCTGGCTGGCTGCAGCCACAGGGAATGGGGGTTCTGAGTTGGCAGCCCCCATTCCCGAAGCATCCACGTGCAGTTCCCCGAAGGGCTGAACCCGGCTGCGCCTCAGCAGCCAGACAACCTCCCTCCCTCTGGTCGGGCACTGCAAGCCACACAGCCACTTGTGTCCCCTGTGTCTCTGGAGGCCGCAGCGCGTTTTGGGTTTTGGCGCGGACGGGCCCTTCTCGGCTTCCGTAGTCCATTTGCCCCAGAGCCTGCCAGACCCCTGGCCCCAGGGGCGGGCCCTGCTGAGTCCCCGAGCGCCTCCTGGGTTCCTGCCACCACCCTTGGGCCGGGATGAGGTGCCACCTTGTGCGTAGAAGCCCTGCACACAGGCAAGATGCCCCCCAGGCCCGCGGGCGTGCCCGACCCTGGAGCCCCCTGGCTGGCTGCAGCCACAGGGAATGGGGGTTCTGAGTTGGCAGCCCCCATTCCCGAAGCATCCACGGGCAGTTCCCCGAAGGGCTGACACCGGCTGCGCCTCAGCAGCCAGACAACCTCCCTCCCTCTGGTCGGGCACTGCAAGCCACACAGCCACTTGTGTCCCCTGTGTCCCTGGAGGCCGCAGCGCGTTTTGGGTTTTGGCGCGGACGGGCCCCTCTCGGCTTCCGTAGTCCATTTGCCCCGGAGCCTGCCAGACACCTGGCCCCAGGGGCGGGCCCTGCTGAGTTCCCGAGCGCCTCCTGGGTTCCTGCCACCACCCTTGGGCCGGGATGAGGTGCCACCTTGTGCGTAGAAGCCCTGCACACAGTCAAGAAGCCCCCCAGGCCCGCCCGACCCTGGAGCCCCCTGGCTGGCTGCAGCCACAGGGAACGGGGGTTCTGAGTTGGCAGCCCCCATTCCCGAAGCATCCACGGGCAGTTCCCCGAAGGGCTGACACCGGCTGCGCCTCAGCAGCCAGACAACCTCCCTCCCTCTGGTCGGGCACTGCAAGCCACACAGCCACTTGTGTCCCCTGTGTCCCTGGAGGCCGCAGCGCGTTTTGGGTTTTGGCGCGGACGGGCCCATCTCGGCTTCCGTAGTCCATTTGCCCCGGAGCCTGCCAGACTCCTTGCCCCAGGGGCGGGCCCTGCTGAGTCCCCGAGCGCCTCCTGGGTTCCTGCCACCACCCTTGGGCCGGGATGAGGTGCCACTTGTGCGTAGAAGCCCTGCACACAGCAAGAAGCCCCCCAGACCCGCGGGCGCTCCCGATCCTGGAGCCCCCTGGCTGGCTGCAGCCACAGGGAACGGGGGTTCTGAGTTGGCAGCCCCCATTCCCGAAGCATCCACGGGCAGTTCCCCGAAGGGCTGACACCGGCTGCGCCTCAGCAGCCAGACAACCTCCCTCCCTCTGGTCGGGTACTGCAAGCCACACAGCCACTTGTGTCCCCTGTGTCTCTGGAGGCCGCAGCGTGTTTTGGGTTTTGGAGCGGACGGGCCCCTCTCGGCTTCCGTAGTCCATTTGCCCCCGGAGCCTGCCAGACCCCTGGCCCCAGGGGCGGGCCCTGCTGAGTCCCCGAGAGCCTCCTGGGTTCCTGCCACCACCCTTGGGCCGGGATGAGGTGCCACCTTGTGCGTAGAAGCCCTGCACACAGGCAAGAAGCCCCCCAGGCCCGCCCGACCCTGGAGCCCCCTGGCTGGCTGCAGCCACAGGGAACGGGGGTTCTGAGTTGGCAGCCCCCATTCCCGAAGCATCCACGGGCAGTTCCCCGAAGGGCAGACACGGGCTGCGCCTCAGCAGCCAGACAACTTCCTTCCCTCTGGTCGGGCACTGCAAGCCACACAGCCACTTGTGTCCCCTGTGTCCCTGGAGGCCGCAGCGTGTTTTGGGTTTTGGCGCGAACGGGCCCCTCTCGGCTTCCGTAGTCCATTTGCCCCCGGAGCCTGCCAGACCCCTGGCCCCAGGGGCGGGCCCTGCTGAGTCCCCGAGCGCCTCCTGGGTTCCTGCCACCACCCTTGGGCAGGGATGAGGTGCCACCTTGTGCGTAGAAGCCCTGCACACAGGCAAGAAGCCCCCCAGGCCCGCGGGCGCGCCCGACCCTGGAGCCCCCTGGCTGGCTCCAGCCACAGGGAACGGGGGTTCTGAGTTGGCAGCCCCCATTCCCGAAGCATCCACGGGCAGTTCCCCGAAGGGCTTACACCGGCTGCGCCTCAGCAGCCAGACAACCTCCCTCCCTCTGGTCGGGCACTGCAAGCCACACAGCCACTTGTGTCCCCTGTGTCCCTGGAGGCCGCAGCGCGTTTTGGGTTTTGGCGCGGACGGGCCCCTCTCGGCTTCCGTAGTCCATTTGCCCCGGAGCCTGCCAGACCCCTGGCCCCAGGGGCGGGCCCTGCTGAGTCCCCGAGCGCCTCCTGGGTTCCTGCCACCACCCTTGGGCCGGGATGAGGTGCCACCTTGTGCGTAGAAGCCCTGCACACAGGCAAGAAGCCCCCCAGGCCCGCGGGCGCGCCCGACCCTGGAGCCCCCTGGCTGGCTGCAGCCACAGGGAACGGGCGTTCTGAGTTGGCAGCCACCATTTCCGAAGCATCCACGGGCAGTTCCCCGAAGGGCTGACACCGGCTGCGCCTCAGCAGACAGACAACCTCCCTCCCTCTGGTCGGGCACTGCAAGCCACACAGCCACTTGTGTCCCCTGTGTCCCTGGAGGCCGCAGCGCGTTTTGGGTTTTGGCGCGGACGGGCCCCTCTCGGCTTCCGTAGTCCATTTGCCCCGGAGCCTGCCAGACCCCTGGCCCCAGGGGCGGGCCCTGCTGAGTCCCCGAGCGCCTCCTGGGTTCCTGCCACCACCCTTGGGCCGGGATGAGGTGCCACTTGTGCGTAGAAGCCCTGCACACAGCAAGAAGCCCCCCAGACCCGCGGGCCCTCCCGATCCTGGAACCCCCTGGCTGGCTGCAGCCACAGGGAACGGGGGTTCTGAGTTGGCAGCCCCCATTCCCGAAGCATCCACGGGCAGTTCCCCGAAGTGCTGACACCGGCTGCGCCTCAGCAGCCAGACAACCTCCCTCCCTCTGGTCGGGCACTGCAAGCCACACAGCCACTTGTGTCCCCTGTGTCCCTGGAGGCCGCAGCGCGTTTTGGGTTTTGGCGCGGACGGGCCCCTCTCGGCTTCCGTAGTCCATTTGCCCCGGAGCCTGCCAGACCCCTGGCCCCAGGGGCGGGCCCTGCTGAGTCCCCGAGCGCCTCCTGGGTTCCTGCCACCACCCTTGGGCCGGGATGAGGTGCCACCTTGTGCGTAGAAGCCCTGCACACAGGCAAGAAGCCCCCCAGGCCCGCCCGACCCTGGAGCCCCCTGGCTGGCTGCAGCCACAGGGAACGGGGGTTCTGAGTTGGCAGCCCCCATTCCAGAAGCATCCACGGGCAGTTCCCCGAAGGGCAGACACGGGCTGCGCCTCAGCAGCCAGACAACTTCCTTCCCTCTGGTCGGGCACTGCAAGCCACACAGCCACTTGTGTCCCCTGTGTCCCTGGAGGCCGCAGCGCGTTTTGGGTTTTGGCGCGGACGGGCCCCTCTCGGCTTCCGTAGTCCATTTGCCCCCGGAGCCTGCCAGACCCCTGGCCCCAGGGGCGGGCCCTGCTGAGTCCCCGAGCGCCTCCTGGGTTCCTGCCACCACCCTTGGGCCGGGATGAGGTGCCACCTTGTGCGTAGAAGCCCTGCACACAGGCAAGAAGCCCCCCAGGCCCGCGGGCGCGCCCGACCCTGGAGCCCCCTGGCAGGCTTCAGCCACAGGGAGCGGGGGTTCTGAGTTGGCAGCCCCCATTCCAGAAGCATCCACGGGCAGTTCCCCGAAGGGCTTACACCGGCTGCGCCTCAGCAGCCAGACAACCTCCCTCCCTCTGGTCGGGCACTGCAAGCCACACAGCCACTTGTGTCCCCTGTGTCCCTGGAGGCCGCAGCGCGTTTTGGGTTTTGGCGCGGACGGGCCCTCTCGGCTTCCGTAGTCCATTTGCCCCGGAGCCTGCCAGACCCCTGGCCCCAGGGGCGGGCCCTGCTGAGTCCCCGAGCGCCTCCTGGGTTCCTGCCACCACCCTTGGGCCGGGATGAGGTGCCACCTTGTGCGTAGAAGCCCTGCACACAGGCAAGAAGCCCCCCAGGCCCGCGGGCGCGCCCGACCCTGGAGCCCCCTGGCTGGCTGCAGCCACAGGGAACGGGGGTTCTGAGTTGGCAGCCCCCATTCCCGAAGCATCCACGGGCAGTTCCCCGAAGGGCTGACACCGGCTGCGCCTCAGCAGCCAGACAACCTCCCTCCCTCTGGTCGGGCACTGCAAGCCACACAGCCACTTGTGTCCCCTGTGTCCCTGGAGGCCGCAGCGCGTTTTGGGTTTTGGCGCGGACGGGCCCCTCTCGGCTTCCGTAGTCCATTTGCCCCGGAGCCTGCCAGACCCCTGGCCCCAGGGGCGGGCCCTGCTGAGTCCCCGAGCGCCTCCTGGGTTCCTGCCCCCACCCTTGGTCCGGGATGAGGTGCCACTTGTGCGTAGAAGCCCTGCACACAGCAAGAAGCCCCCCAGACCCGCGGGCGCTCCCGATCCTGGAGCCCCCTGGCTGGCTGCAGCCACAGGGAACGGGGGTTCTGAGTTGGCAGCCCCCATTCCCGAAGCATCCACGGGCAGTTCCCCGAAGGGCTGACACCGGCTGCGCCTCAGCAGCCAGACAACCTCCCTCCCTCTGGTCGGGCACTGCAAGCCACACAGCCACTTGTGTCCCCTGTGTCCCTGGAGGCCGCAGCGCGTTTTGGGTTTTGGCGCGGACGGGCCCCTCTCGGCTTCCGTAGTCCATTTGCCCCCGGAGCCTGCCAGACCCCTGGCCCCAGGGGCGGGCCCTGCTGAGTCCCCGAGCGCCTCCTGGGTTCCTGCCACCACCCTTGGGCCGGGATGAGGTGCCACCTTGTGCGTAGAAGCCCTGCACACAGGCAAGAAGCCCCCCAGGCCCGCGGGCGCGCCCGACCCTGGAGCCCCCTGGGTGGCTGCAGCCACAGGGAATGGGGGTTCTGAGTTGGCAGCCCCCATTCCCGAAGCATCCACGGGCAGTTCCCCGAAGGGCTGACACCGGCTGCGCCTCAGCAGACAGACAACCTCCCTCCCTCTGGTCGGGCACTGCAAGCCACACAGCCACTTGTGTCCCCAGTGTCCCTGGAGGCCGCAGCGCGTTTTGGGTTTTGGCGCGGACGGGCCCCTCTCGGCTTCCGTAGTCCATTTGCCCCGGAGCCTGCCAGACCCCTGGCCCCAGGGGCGGGCCCTGCTGCGTCCCCGAGAGCCTCCTGGGTTCCTGCCACCACCCTTGGGCCGGGATGAGGTGCCACCTTGTGCGTAGAAGCCCTGCACACAGGCAAGAAGCCCCCCAGGCCCGCCCGACCCTGGAGTCCCCTGGCTGGCTGCAGCCACAGGGAACGGGGGTTCTGAGTTGGCAGCCCCCATTCCCGAAGCATCCACGGGCAGTTCCCCGAAGGGCTGACACCGGCTGCGCCTCAGCAGCCAGACAACCTCCCTCCCTCTGGTCGGGCACTGCAAGCCACACAGCCACTTGTGTCCCCTGTGTCCCTGGAGGCCGCAGCGCGTTTTGGGTTTTGGCGCGGACGGGCCCCTCTCGGCTTCCGTAGTCCATTTGCCCCGGAGCCTGCCAGACACCTGGCCCCGGGGGCGGGCCCTGCTGAGTCCCCGAGCGCCTCCTGGGTTCCTGCCCCCACCCTTGGGCCGGGATGAGGTGCCACTTGTGCGTAGAAGCCCTGCACACAGCAAGAAGCCCCCCAGACCCGCGGGCGCTCCCGATCCTGGAGCCCCCTGGCTGGCTGCAGCCACAGGGAACGGGGGTTCTGAGTTGGCAGCCCCCATTCCCGAAGCATCCACGGGCAGTTCCCCGAAGGGCTGACACCGGCTGCGCCTCAGCAGCCAGACAACCTCCCTCCCTCTGGTCGGGCACTGCAAGCCACACAGCCACTTGTGTCCCCTGTGTCCCTGGAGGCCGCAGCGCGTTTTGGGTTTTGGCGCGGACGGGCCCCTCTCGGCTTCCGTAGTCCATTTGCCCCCGGAGCCTGCCAGACCCCTGGCCCCAGGGGCGGGCCCTGCTGAGTCCCCGAGCGCCTCCTGGGTTCCTGCCACCACCCTTGGGCCGGGATGAGGTGCCACCTTGTGCGTAGAAGCCCTGCACACAGGCAAGAAGCCCCCCAGGCCCGCGGGCGCGCCCGACCCTGGAGCCCCCTGGCTGGCTGCAGCCACAGGGAACGGGGGTTCTGAGTTGGCAGCCCCCATTCCCGAAGCATCCACGGGCAGTTCCCCGAAGGGCTGACACCGGCTGCGCCTCAGCAGCCAGACAACCTCCCTCCCTCTGGTCGGGCACTGCAAGCCACACAGCCACTTGTGTCCCCTGTGTCCCTGGAGGCCGCAGCGCATTTTGGGTTTTGGCGCGGACGGGCCCTCTCGGCTTCCGTAGTCCATTTGCCCCGGAGCCTGCCAGACCCCTGGCCCCAGGGGCGGGCCCTGCTGAGTCCCCGAGCGCCTCCTGGGTTCTTGCCACCACCCTTGGGCCGGGATGAGGTGCCACCTTGTGCGTAGAAGCCCTGCACACAGGCAAGAAGCCCCCCAGGCCCGCGGGCGCGCCCGACCCTGGAGCCCCCTGGCTGGCTGCAGCCACAGGGAACGGGGGTTCTGAGTTGGCAGCCCCCATTCCCGAAGCATCCACGGGCAGTTCCCCGAAGGGCTGACACCGGCTGCGCCTCAGCAGCCAGACAACCTCCCTCCCTCTGGTCGGGCACTGCAAGCCACACAGCCACTTGTGTCCCCTGTGTCCCTGGAGGCCGCAGCGCGTTTTGGGTTTTGGCGCGGACGGGCCCCTCTCAGCTTCCGTAGTCCATTTGCCCCCGGAGCCTGCCAGACCCCTGGCCCCAGGGGCGGGCCCTGCTGAGTCCCCGAGCGCCTCCTGGGTTCCTGCCACCACCCTTGGGCCGGGATGAGGTGCCACCTTGTGCGTAGAAGCCCTGCACACAGGCAAGAAGCCCCCCAGGCCCGCGGGCGCGCCCGGCCCTGGAGCCCCCTGGCTGGCTGCAGCCACAGGGAACGGGGGTTCTGAGTTGGCAGCCCCCATTCCCGAAGCATCCACGGGCAGTTCCCCGAAGGGCTGACACCGGCTGCGCCTCAGCAGCCAGACAACCTCCCTCCCTCTGGTCGGGCACTGCAAGCCACACAGCCACTTGTGTCCCCTGTGTCCCTGGAGGCCGCAGCGCGTTTTGGGTTTTGGCGCGGACGGGCCCCTCTCGGCTTCCGTAGTCCATTTGCCCCGGAGCCTGCCAGACCCCTGGCCCCAGGGGCGGGCCCTGCTGAGTCCCCGAGCGCCTCCTGGGTTCCTGCCCCCACCCTTGGGCCGGGATGAGGTGCCACTTGTGCGTAGAAGCCCTGCACACAGCAAGAAGCCCCCCAGACCCGCGGGCGCTCCCGATCCTGGAGCCCCCTGGCTGGCTGCAGCCACAGGGAACGGGGGTTCTGAGTTGGCAGCCCCCATTCCCGAAGCATCCACGGGCAGTTCCCCGAAGGGCTGACACCGGCTGCGCCTCAGCAGCCAGACAACCTCCCTCCCTCTGGTCGGGCACTGCAAGCCACACAGCCACTTGTGTCCCCTGTGTCCCTGGAGGCCGCAGCGCGTTTTGGGTTTTGGCGCGGACGGGCCCCTCTCGGCTTCCGTAGTCCATTTGCCCCCGGAGCCTGCCAGACCCCTGGCCCCAGGGGCGGGCCCTGCTGAGTCCCCGAGCGCCTCCTGGGTTCCTGCCCCCACCCTTGGGCCGGGATGAGGTGCCACCTTGTGCGTAGAAGCCCTGCACACAGGCAAGAAGCCCCCCAGGCCCACGGGCGCGCCCGACCCTGGAGCCCCCTGGCTGGCTGCAGCCACAGGGAACGGGGGTTCTGAGTTGGCAGCCCCCATTCCCGAAGCATCCACGGGCAGTTCCCCGAAGGGCTGACTCCGGCTGCGCCTCAGCAGCCAGACAACCTCCCTCCCTCTGGTCGGGCACTGCAAGCCACACAGCCACTTGTGTCCCCTGTGTCCCTGGAGGCCGCAGCGCATTTTGGGTTTTGGCGCGGACGGGCCCTCTCGGCTTCCGTAGTCCATTTGCCCCGGAGCCTGCCAGACCCCTGGCCCCAGGGGCGGGCCCTGCTAGGTCCCCGAGCGCCTCCTGGGTTCCTGCCACCACCCTTGGGCCGGGATGAGGTGCCACCTTGTGCGTAGAAGCCCTGCACTCAGGCAAGAAGCCCCCCAGGCCCGCGGGCGCGCCCGATCCTGGAGCCCCCTGGCTGGCTGCAGCCACAGGGAATGGGGGTTCTGAGTTGGCAGCCCCCATTCCCGAAGCATCCACGGGCAGTTCCCCGAAGGGCTGACACCGGCTGCGCCTCAGCAGCCAGACAACCTCCCTCCCTCTGGTCGGGCACTGCAAGCCACACAGCCACTTGTGTCCCCTGTGTCCCTGGAGGCCGCAGCGCGTTTTGGGTTTTGGCGCGGACGGGCCCCTCTCAGCTTCCGTAGTCCATTTGCCCCCGGAGCCTGCCAGACCCCTGGCCCCAGGGGCGGGCCCTGCTGAGTCCCCGAGCGCCTCCTGGGTTCCTGCCACCACCCTTGGGCCGGGATGAGGTGCCACCTTGTGCGTAGAAGCCCTGCACACAGGCAAGAAGCCCCCCAGGCCCGCGGGCGCGCCCGACCCTGGAGCCCCCTGGCTGGCTGCAGCCACAGGGAACGGGGGTTCTGAGTTGGCAGCCCCCATTCCCGAAGCATCCACGGGCAGTTCCCCGAAGGGCTGACACCGGCTGCGCCTCAGCAGCCAGACAACCTCCCTCCCTCTGGTCGGGCACTTGAAGCCACACAGCCACTTGTGTCCCCTGTGTCCCTGGAGGCCGCAGCGCGTTTTGGGTTTTGGCGCGGACGGGCCCCTCTCGGCTTCCGTAGTCCATTTGCCCCCGGAGCCTGCCAGACCCCTGGCCCCAGGGGCGGGCCCTGCTGAGTCCCCGAGCGCCTCCTGGGTTCCTGCCACCACCCTTGGGCCGGGATGAGGTGCCACCTAGTGCGTGGAAGCCCTGCACACAGGCAAGAAGCCCCCCAGGCCCGCGGGCGCGCCCGACCCTGGAGCCCCCTGGCTGGCTGCAGCCACAGGGAACGGGGGTTCTGAGTTGGCAGCCCCCATTCCCGAAGCATCCACGGGCAGTTCCCCGAAGGGCTGACACCGGCTGCGCCTCAGCAGCCAGACAACCTCCCTCCCTCTGGTCGGGCACTGCAAGCCACACAGCCACTTGTGTCCCCTGTGTCCCTGGAGGCCGCAGCGCATTTTGGGTTTTGGCGAGGACGGGCCCTCTCGGCTTCCGTAGTCCATTTGCCCCGGAGCCTGCCAGACCCCTGGCCCCAGGGGCGGGCCCTGCTAGGTCCCCGAGCGCCTCCTGGGTTCCTGCCACCACCCTTGGGCCGGGATGAGGTGCCACCTTGTGCGTAGAAGCCCTGCACTCAGGCAAGAAGCCCCCCAGGCCCGCGGGCGCGCCCGATCCTGGAGCCCCCTGGCTGGCTGCAGCCACAGGGAATGGGGGTTCTGAGTTGGCAGCCCCCATTCCCGAAGCATCCACGGGCAGTTCCCCGAAGGGCTGACACCGGCTGCGCCTCAGCAGACAGACAACCTCCCTCCCTCTGGTCGGGCACTGCAAGCCACACAGCCACTTGTGTCCCCTGTGTCCCTGGAGGCCGCAGTGCGTTTTGGGTTTTGGCGCGGACGGGCCCCTCTCGGCTTCCGTAGTCCATTTGCCCTGGAGCCTGCCAGACCCCTGGCCCCAGGGGCGGGCCCTGCTGCGTCCCCGAGAGCCTCCTGGGTTCCTGCCACCACCCTTGGGCCGGGATGAGGTGCCACCTTGTGCGTAGAAGCCCTGCACACAGGCAAGAAGCCCCCCAGGCCCGCCCGACCCTGGAGCCCCCTGGCTGGCTGCAGCCACAGGGAACGGGGGTTCTGAGTTGGCAGCCGCCATTCCCGAAGCATCCACGGGCAGTTCCCCGAAGGGCTGACACCGGCTGCGCCTCAGCAGCCAGACAACCTCCCTCCATCTGGTCGGGCACTGCAAGCCACACAGCCACTTGTGTCCCCTGTGTCCCTGGAGGCCGCAGCGCGTTTTGGGTTTTGGCGCGGACGGGCCCCTCTCGGCTTCCGTAGTCCATTTTCCCCCGGAGCCTGCCAGACCCCTGGCCCCAGGGGCGGGCCCTGCTGAGTCCCCGAGCGCCTCCTGGGTTCCTGCCACCACCCTTGGGCCGGGATGAGGTGCCACCTTGTGCGTAGAAGCCCTGCACACAGGCAAGAAGCCCCCCAGGCCCGCCCGACCCTGGAGCCCCCTGGCTGGCTGCAGCCACAGGGAACGGGGGTTCTGAGTTGGCAGCCCCCATTCCCGAAGCATCCACGGGCAGTTCCCCGAAGGGCTGACACCGGCTGCGCCTCAGCAGCCAGACAACCTCCCTCCCTCTGGTCGGGCACTGCAAGCCACACAGCCACTTGTGTCCCCTGTGTCCCTGGAGGCCGCAGCGCGTTTTGGGTTTTGGCGCGGACGGGCCCCTCTCGGCTTCCGTAGTCCATTTGCCCCGGAGCCTGCCAGACACCTGGCCCCGGGGGCGGGCCCTGCTGAGTCCCCGAGCGCCTCCTGGGTTCCTGCCACCACCCTTGGGCCGGGATGAGGTGCCACCTTGTGCGTAGAAGCCCTGCACACAGGCAAGAAGCCCCCCAGGCCCGCGGGCGCTCCCGATCCTGGAGCCCCCTGGCTGGCTGCAGCCACAGGGAACGGGGGTTCTGAGTTGGCAGCCCCCATTCCCGAAGCATCCACGGGCAGTTTCCCGAAGGGCTGACACCGGCTGCGCCTCAGCAGCCAGACAACCTCCCTCCCTCTGGTCGGGCACTGCAAGCCACACAGCCACTTGTGTCCCCTGTGTCCCTGGAGGCCGCAGCGCATTTTGGGTTTTGGAGCGGACGGGCCCTCTCGGCTTCCGTAGTCCATTTGCCCCGGAGCCTGCCACACCCCTGGCCCCAGGGGCGGGCCCTGCTGAGTCCCCGAGCGCCTCCTGGGTTCCTGCCACCACCCTTGGGCCGGGATGAGGTGCCACCTTGTGCGTAGAAGCCCTGCACACAGGCAAGAAGCCCCCCAGGCCCGCGGGCGCGCCCGACCCTGGAGCCCCCTGGCTGGCTGCAGCCACAGGGAACGGGGGTTCTGAGTTGGCAGCCCCCATTCCCGAAGCATCCACGGGCAGTTCCCCGAAGGGCTGACACCGGCTGCGCCTCAGCAGCCAGACAACCTCCCTCCCTCTGGTCGGGCACTGCAAGCCACACAGCCACTTGTGTCCCCTGTGTCCCTGGAGGCCGCAGCGCGTTTTGGGTTTTGGCGCGGACGGGCCCCTCTCGGCTTCCGTAGTCCATTTGCCCCGGAGCCTGCCAGACCCCTGGCCCCAGGGGCGGGCCCTGCTGAGTCCCCGAGCGCCTCCTGGGTTCCTGCCCCCACCCTTGGGCCGGGATGAGGTGCCACTTGTGCGTAGAAGCCCTGCACACAGCAAGAAGCCCCCCAGACCCGCGGGCGCTCCCGATCCTGGAGCCCCCTGGCTGGCTGCAGCCACAGGGAACGGGGGTTCTGAGTTGGCAGCCCCCATTCCCGAAGCATCCACGGGCAGTTCCCCGAAGGGCTGACACCGGCTGCGCCTCAGCAGCCAGACAACCTCCCTCCCTCTGGTCGGGCACTGCAAGCCACACAGCCACTTGTGTCCCCTGTGTCCCTGGAGGCCGCAGCGCGTTTTGGGTTTTGGCGCGGACGGGCCCCTCTCGGCTTCCGTAGTCCATTTGCCCCCGGAGCCTGCCAGACCCCTGGCCCCAGGGGCGGGCCCTGCTGAGTCCCCGAGCGCCTCCTGGGTTCCTGCCACCACCCTTGGGCCGGGATGAGGTGCCACCTTGTGCGTAGAAGCCCTGCACACAGGCAAGAAGCCCCCCAGGCCCGCGGGCGCGCCCGACCCTGGAGCCCCCTGGCTGGCTGCAGCCACAGGGAACGGGGGTTCTGAGTTGGCAGCCCCCATTCCCGAAGCATCCACGGGCAGTTCCCCGAAGGGCTGACACCGGCTGCGCCTCAGCAGCCAGACAACCTCCCTCCCTCTGGTCGGGCACTGCAAGCCACACAGCCACTTGTGTCCCCTGTGTCCCTGGAGGCCGCAGCGCATTTTGGGTTTTGGCGCGGACGGGCCCTCTCGGCTTCCGTAGTCCATTTGCCCCGGAGCCTGCCAGACCCCTGGCCCCAGGGGCGGGCCCTGCTAGGTCCCCGAGCGCCTCCTGGGTTCCTGCCACCACCCTTGGGCCGGGATGAGGTGCCACCTTGTGCGTAGAAGCCCTGCACTCAGGCAAGAAGCCCCCCAGGCCCGCGGGCGCGCCCGACCCTGGAGCCCCCTGGCTGGCTGCAGCCACAGGGAATGGGGGTTCTGAGTTGGCAGCCCCCATTCCCGAAGCATCCACGGGCAGTTCCCCGAAGGGCTGACACCGGCTGCGCCTCAGCAGACAGACAACCTCCCTCCCTCTGGTCGGGCACTGCAAGCCACACAGCCACTTGTGTCCCCTGTGTCCCTGGAGGCCGCAGCGCGTTTTGGGTTTTGGCGCGGACGGGCCCCTCTCGGCTTCCGTAGTCCATTTGCCCCGGAGCCTGCCAGACCCCTGGCCCCAGGGGCGGGCCCTGCTGAGTCCCCGAGCGCCTCCTGGGTTCCTGCCCCCACCCTTGGGCCGGGATGAGGTGCCACTTGTGCGTAGAAGCCCTGCACACAGCAAGAAGCCCCCCAGACCCGCGGGCGCTCCCGATCCTGGAGCCCCCTGGCTGGCTGCAGCCACAGGGAACGGGGGTTCTGAGTTGGCAGCCCCCATTCCCGAAGCATCCACGGGCAGTTCCCCGAAGGGCTGACACCGGCTGCGCCTCAGCAGCCAGACAACCTCCCTCCCTCTGGTCGGGCACTGCAAGCCACACAGCCACTTGTGTCCCCTGTGTCCCTGGAGGCCGCAGCGCGTTTTGGGTTTTGGCGCGGACGGGCCCCTCTCGGCTTCCGTAGTCCATTTGCCCCCGGAGCCTGCCAGACCCCTGGCCCCAGGGGCGGGCCCTGCTGAGTCCCCGAGCGCCTCCTGGGTTCCTGCCACCACCCTTGGGCCGGGATGAGGTGCCACCTTGTGCGTAGAAGCCCTGCACACAGGCAAGAAGCCCCCCAGGCCCGCGGGCGCGCCCGACCCTGGAGCCCCCTGGCTGGCTGCAGCCACAGGGAACGGGGGTTCTGAGTTGGCAGCCCCCATTCCCGAAGCATCCACGGGCAGTTCCCCAAAGGGCTGACACCGGCTGCGCCTCAGCAGCCAGACAACCTCCCTCCCTCTGGTCGGGCACTGCAAGCCACACAGCCACTTGTGTCCCCTGTGTCCCTGGAGGCCGCAGCGCATTTTGGGTTTTGGCGCGGACGGGCCCTCTCGGCTTCCGTAGTCCATTTGCCCCGGAGCCTGCCAGACCCCTGGCCCCAGGGGCGGGCCCTGCTAGGTCCCCGAGCGCCTCCTGGGTTCCTGCCACCACCCTTGGGCCGGGATGAGGTGCCACCTTGTGCGTAGAAGCCCTGCACTCAGGCAAGAAGCCCCCCAGGCCCGCGGGCGCGCCCGACCCTGGAGCCCCCTGGCTGGCTGCAGCCACAGGGAATGGGGGTTCTGAGTTGGCAGCCCCCATTCCCGAAGCATCCACGGGCAGTTCCCCGAAGGGCTGACACCGGCTGCGCCTCAGCAGACAGACAACCTCCCTCCCTCTGGTCGGGCACTGCAAGCCACACAGCCACTTGTGTCCCCTGTGTCCCTGGAGGCCGCAGCGCGTTTTGGGTTTTGGCGCGGACGGGCCCCTCTCGGCTTCCGTAGTCCATTTGCCCTGGAGCCTGCCAGACCCCTGGCCCCAGGGGCGGGCCCTGCTGCGTCCCCGAGAGCCTCCTGGGTTCCTGCCACCACCCTTGGGCCGGGATGAGGTGCCACCTTGTGCGTAGAAGCCCTGCACACAGGCAAGAAGCCCCCCAGGCCCGCCCGACCCTGGAGCCCCCTGGCTGGCTGCAGCCACAGGGAACGGGGGTTCTGAGTTGGCAGCCCCCATTCCCGAAGCATCCACGGGCAGTTCCCCGAAGGGCTGACACCGGCTGCGCCTCAGCAGCCAGACAACCTCCCTCCCTCTGGTCGGGCACTGCAAGCCACACAGCCACTTGTGTCCCCTGTGTCCCTGGAGGCCGCAGCGCGTTTTGGGTTTTGGCGCGGACGGGCCCCTCTCGGCTTCCGTAGTCCATTTGCCCCGGAGCCTGCCAGACACCTGGCCCCGGGGTGGGCCCTGCTGAGTCCCCGAGCGCCTCCTGGGTTCCTGCCACCACCCTTGGGCCGGGATGAGGTGCCACCTTGTGCGTAGAAGCCCTGCACACAGGCAAGAAGCCCCCCAGGCCCGCCCGACCCTGGAGCCCCCTGGCTGGCTGCAGCCACAGGGAACGGGGGTTCTGAGTTGGCAGCCCCCATTCCCGAAGCATCCACGGGCAGTTCCCCGAAGGGCTGACCCCGGCTGCGCCTCAGCAGCCAGACAACCTCCCTCCCTCTGGTCGGGCACTGCAAGCCACACAGCCACTTGTGTCCCCTGTGTCCCTGGAGGCCGCAGCGCGTTTTGGGTTTTGGCGCGGACGGGCCCCTCTCGGCTTCCGTAGTCCATTTGCCCCGGAGCCTGCCAGACACCTGGCCCCGGGGGCGGGCCCTGCTGAGTCCCCGAGCGCCTCCTGGGTTCCTGCCACCACCCTTGGGCCGGGATGAGGTGCCACCTTGTGCGTAGAAGCCCTGCACACAGGCAAGAAGCCCCCCAGGCCCGCGGGCGCTCCCGATCCTGGAGCCCCCTGGCTGGCTGCAGCCACAGGGAACGGGGGTTCTGAGTTGGCAGCCCCCATTCCCGAAGCATCCACGGGCAGTTCCCCGAAGGGCTGACACCGGCTGCGCCTCAGCAGACAGACAACCTCCCTCCCTCTGGTCGGGCACTGCAAGCCACACAGCCACTTGTGTCCCCTGTGTCCCTGGAGGCCGCAGCGCGTTTTGGGTTTTGGCGCGGACGGGCCCCTCTAGGCTTCCGTAGTCCATTTGCCCCGGAGCCTGCCAGACTCCTTGCCCCAGGGGCGGGCCCTGCTGAGTCCCCGAGCGCCTCCTGGGTTCCTGCCACCACCCTTGGGCAGGGATGAGGTGCCACTTGTGCGTAGAAGCCCTGCACACAGCAAGAAGCCCCCCAGACCCGCGGGCGCTCCCGATCCTGGAGCCCCCTGGCTGGCTGCAGCCACAGGGAACGGGGGTTCTGAGTTGGCAGCCCCCATTCCCGGAGCATCCACGGGCAGTTCCCCGAAGGGCTGACACCGGCTGCGCCTCAGCAGCCAGACAACCTCCCTCCCTCTGGTCGGGCACTTGAAGCCACACAGCCACTTGTGTCCCCTGTGTCCCTGGAGGCCGCAGCGCGTTTTGGGTTTTGGCGCGGACGGGCCCCTCTCGGCTTCCGTAGTCCATTTGCCCCGGAGCCTGCCAGACCCCTGGCCCCAGGGGCGGGCCCTGCTGAGTCCCCGAGAGCCTCCTGGGTTCCTGCCACCACCCTTGGGCCGGGATGAGGTGCCACCTTGTGCGTAGAAGCCCTGCACACAGGCAAGAAGCCCCCCAGGCCCGCCAGACCCTGGAGCCCCCTGGCTGGCTGCAGCCACAGGGAACGGGGGTTCTGAGTTGGCAGCCCCCATTCCCGAAGCATCCACGGGCAGTTCCCCGAAGGGCAGACACGGGCTGCGCCTCAGCAGCCAGACAACTTCCTTCCCTCTGGTCGGGCACTGCAAGCCACACAGCCACTTGTGTCCCCTGTGTCCCTGGAGGCCGCAGCGCGTTTTGGGTTTTGGCGCGGACGGGCCCCTCTCGGCTTCCGTAGTCCATTTGCCCCGGAGCCTGCCAGACCCCTGGCCCCAGGGGCGGGCCCTGCTGAGTCCCCGAGCGCCTCCTGGGTTCCTGCCCCCACCCTTGGGCCGGGATGAGGTGCCACTTGTGCGTAGAAGCCCTGCACACAGCAAGAAGCCCCCCAGACCCGCGGGCGCTCCCGATCCTGGAGCCCCCTGGCTGGCTGCAGCCACAGGGAACGGGGGTTCTGAGTTGGCAGCCCCCATTCCCGAAGCATCCACGGGCAGTTCCCCGAAGGGCTGACACCGGCTGCGCCTCAGCAGCCAGACAACCTCCCTCCCTCTGGTCGGGCACTGCAAGCCACACAGCCACTTGTGTCCCCTGTGTCCCTGGAGGCCGCAGCGCGTTTTGGGTTTTGGCGCGGACGGGCCCCTCTCGGCTTCCGTAGTCCATTTGCCCCCGGAGCCTGCCAGACCCCTGGCCCCAGGGGCGGGCCCTGCTGAGTCCCCGAGCGCCTCCTGGGTTCCTGCCACCACCCTTGGGCCGGGATGAGGTGCCACCTTGTGCGTAGAAGCCCTGCACACAGGCAAGAAGCCCCCCAGGCCCGCGGGCGCGCCCGACCCTGGAGCCCCCTGGCTGGCTGCAGCCACAGGGAACGGGGGTTCTGAGTTGGCAGCCCCCATTCCCGAAGCATCCACGGGCAGTTCCCCGAAGGGCTGACACCGGCTGCGCCTCAGCAGCCAGACAACCTCCCTCCCTCTGGTCGGGCACTGCAAGCCACACAGCCACTTGTGTCCCCTGTGTCCCTGGAGGCCGCAGCGCATTTTGGGTTTTGGCGCGGACGGGCCCTCTCGGCTTCCGTAGTCCATTTGCCCCGGAGCCTGCCAGACCCCTGGCCCCAGGGGCGGGCCCTGCTAGGTCCCCGAGCGCCTCCTGGGTTCCTGCCACCACCCTTGGGCCGGGATGAGGTGCCACCTTGTGCGTAGAAGCCCTGCACTCAGGCAAGAAGCCCCCCAGGCCCGCGGACGCGCCCGACCCTGGAGCCCCCTGGCTGGCTGCAGCCACAGGGAATGGGGGTTCTGAGTTGGCAGCCCCCATTCCCGAAGCATCCACGGGCAGTTCCCCGAAGGGCTGACACCGGCTGCGCCTCAGCAGACAGACAACCTCCCTCCCTCTGGTCGGGCACTGCAAGCCACACAGCCACTTGTGTCCCCTGTGTCCCTGGAGGCCGCAGCGCGTTTTGGGTTTTGGCGCGGACGGGCCCCTCTCGGCTTCCGTAGTCCATTTGCCCTGGAGCCTGCCAGACCCCTGGCCCCAGGGGCGGGCCCTGCTGCGTCCCCGAGAGCCTCCTGGGTTCCTGCCACCACCCTTGGGCCGGGATGAGGTGCCACCTTGTGCGTAGAAGCCCTGCACACAGGCAAGAAGCCCCCCAGGCCCGCCCGACCCTGGAGCCCCCTGGCTGGCTGCAGCCACAGGGAACGGGGGTTCTGAGTTGGCAGCCCCCATTCCCGAAGCATCCACGGGCAGTTCCCCGAAGGGCTGACACCGGCTGCGCCTCAGCAGCCAGACAACCTCCCTCCCTCTGGTCGGGCACTGCAAGCCACACAGCCACTTGTGTCCCCTGTGTCCCTGGAGGCCGCAGCGCGTTTTGGGTTTTGGCGCGGACGGGCCCCTCTCGGCTTCCGTAGTCCATTTTCCCCCGGAGCCTGCCAGACCCCTGGCCCCAGGGGCGGGCCCTGCTGAGTACCCGAGCGCCTCCTGGGTTCCTGCCACCACCCTTGGGCCGGGATGAGGTGCCACCTTGTGCGTAGAAGCCCTGCACACAGTCAAGAAGCCCCCCAGGCCCGCCCGACCCTGGAGCCCCCTGGCTGGCTGCAGCCACAGGGAACGGGGGTTCTGAGTTGGCAGCCCCCATTCCCGAAGCATCCACGGGCAGTTCCCCGAAGGGCTGACACCGGCTGCGCCTCAGCAGACAGACAACCTCCCTCCCTCTGGTCGGGCACTGCAAGCCACACAGCCACTTGTGTCCCCTGTGTCCCTGGAGGCCGCAGCGCGTTTTGGGTTTTGGCGCGGACGGGCCCCTCTCGGCTTCTGTAGTCCATTTGCCCCGGAGCCTGCCAGACACCTGGCCCCGGGGGCGTGCCCTGCTGAGTCCCCGAGCGCCTCCTGGGTTCCTGCCACCACCCTTGGGCCGGGATGAGGTGCCACCTTGTGCGTAGAAGCCCTGCACACAGGCAAGAAGCCCCCCAGTCCCGCGGGCGCGCCCGACCCTGGAGCCCCCTGGCTGGCTGCAGCCACAGGGAACGGGGGTTCTGAGTTGGCAGCCCCCATTCCCGAAGCATCCACGGGCAGTTCCCCGAAGGGCTGACACCGGCTGCGCCTCAGCAGACAGACAACCTCCCTCCCTCTGGTCGGGCACTGCAAGCCACACAGCCACTTGTGTCCCCTGTGTCCCTGGAGGCCGCAGCGCGTTTTGGGTTTTGGCGCGGACGGGCCCATCTCAGCTTCCGTAGTCCATTTGCCCCGGAGCCTGCCAGACTCCTTGCCCCAGGGGCGGGCCCTGCTGAGTCCCCGAGCGCCTCCTGGGTTCCTGCCACCACCCTTGGGCCGGGATGAGGTGCCACTTGTGCGTAGAAGCCCTGCACACAGCAAGAAGCCCCCCAGACCCGCGGGCGCTCCCGATCCTGGAGCCCCCTGGCTGGCTGCAGCCACAGGGAACGGGGGTTCTGAGTTGGCAGCCCCCATTCCCGAAGCATCCACGGGCAGTTCCCCGAAGGGCTGACACCGGCTGCGCCTCAGCAGCCAGACAACCTCCCTCCCTCTGGTCGGGCACTTGAAGCCACACAGTCACTTGTGTCCCCTGTGTCCCTGGAGGCCGCAGCGCGTTTTGGGTTTTGGCGCGGACGGGCCCCTCTCGGCTTCCGTAGTCCATTTGCCCCGGAGCCTGCCAGACCCCTGGCCCCAGGGGCGGGCCCTGCTGAGTCCCCGAGCGCCTCCTGGGTTCCTGCCACCACCCTTGGGCCGGGATGAGGTGCCACCTTGTGCGTAGAAGCCCTGCACACAGGCAAGAAGCCCCCCAGGCCCGCCAGACCCTGGAGCCCCCTGGCTGGCTGCAGCCACAGGGAACGGGGGTTCTGAGTTGGCAGCCCCCATTCCCGAAGCATCCACGGGCAGTTCCCCGAAGGGCAGACACGGGCTGCGCCTCAGCAGACAGACAACTTCCTTCCCTCTGGTCGGGCACTGCAAGCCACACAGCCACTTGTGTCCCCTGTGTCCCTGGAGGCCACAGCGCGTTTTGGGTTTTGGCGCGGACGGGCCCCTCTCGGCTTCCGTAGTCCATTTGCCCCCGGAGCCTGCCAGACCCCTGGCCCCAGGGGCGGGCCCTGCTGAGTCCCCGAGCGCCTCCTGGGTTCCTGCCACCACCCTTGGGCCGGGATGAGGTGCCACCTTGTGCGTAGAAGCCCTGCACACAGGAAAGAAGCCCCCCAGGCCCGCGGGCGCGCCCGACCCTGGAGCCCCCTGGCTGGCTGCAGCCACAGGGAACGGGGGTTCTGAGTTGGCAGCCCCCATTCCCGAAGCATCCACGGGCAGTTCCCCGAAGGGCTGACACCGGCTGGCCTCAGCAGCCAGACAACCTCCCTCCCTCTGGTCGGGCACTGCAAGCCACACAGCCACTTGTGTCCCCTGTGTCCCTGGAGGCCGCAGCGCGTTTTGGGTTTTGGCGCGGACGGGCCCCTCTCGGCTTCCGTAGTCCATTTGCCCCCAGAGCCTGCCAGACCCCTCCCCAGGGGAGGGCCCTGCTGAGTTCCCGAGCGCCTCCTGGGTTCCTACCACCACCCTTGGGCCGGGATGAGGTGCCACCTTGTGCGTAGAAGCCCTGCACACAGGCAAGAAGCCCCCCAGGCCCGCGGGCGCGCCCGACCCTGGAGCCCCCTGGCTGGCTACAGCCACAGGGAACGGGGGTTCTGAGTTGGCAGCCCCCATTCCCGAAGCATCCAAGGGCAGTTCCCCGAAGGGCTGACACCGGCTGCGCCTCAGCAGCCAGACAACCTCCCTCCCTCTGGTCGGGCACTGCAAGCCACACAGCCACTCGTGTCCCCTGTGTCCCTGGAGGCCGCAGCGCATTTTGGGTTTTGGCGCGGACGGGCCCCTCTCGGCTTCCGTAGTCCATTTGCCCCCGGAGCCTGCCAGACCCCTGGCCCCAGGGGCGGGCCCTGCTGAGTTCCCGAGCGCCTCCTGGGTTCCTGCCACCACCCTTGGGCCGGGATGAGGTGCCACCTTGTGCGTAGAAGCCCTGCATACAGGCAAGAATCCCCCCAGGCCCGCGGGCGCGCCCGACCCTAGAGCCCCCTGGCTGGCTACAGCCACAGGGAGCGGGGGTTCTGAGTTGGCAGCCCCCATTCCAGAATCATCCACGGGCAGTTCCCCGAAGGGCTGACACCGGCTGCGCCTCAGCAGCCAGACAACCTCCCTCCCTCTGGTCGGGCACTTCAAGCCACACAGCCACTTGTGTCCCCTGTGTCCCTGGAGGCCGCAGCGCGTTTTGGGTTTTGGCGCGGACGGGCCCCTCTCGGCTTCCGTAGTCCATTTGCCCCCGGAGCCTGCCAGACCCCTGGCCCCAGGGGCGGGCCCTGCTGAGTCCCCGAGCGCCTCCTGAGTTCCTGCCACCACCCTTGGGCTGGGATGAGGTGCCACCTTGTGCGTAGAAGCCCTGCACACAGGCAAGAAGCCCCCAGGCCCACCCGACCCTGGAGCCCCCTGGCTGGCTGCAGCCACAGGGAACGGGGGTTCTGAGTTGGCAGCCCCCATTCCCGAAGCATCCACGGGCAGTTCCCCGAAGGGCTGACACCGGCTGCGCCTCAGCAGCCAGACAACCTCCCACCCTCTGGTCGGGCACTGCAAGCCACACAGCCACTTGTGTCCCCTGTGTCCCTGGAGGCCGCAGCACGTTTTGGGTTTTGGCGCGGACGGGCCCCTCTCGGCTTCCGTAGTCCATTTGCCCCCGGAGCCTGCCAGACCCCTGGCCCCAAGGGCGGGCCCTGCTGAGTCCCCGAGCGCCTCCTGGGTTCCTGCCACCACCCTTGGGCCGGGATGAGGTGCCACCTTGTGCGTAGAAGCCCTGCACACAGGCAAGAAGCCCCCCAGCCCCACGGGCGCGCCCGACCTTGGAGCCCCCTGGGTGGCTGCAGCCGCAGGGAACGGGGGTTCTGAGTTGGCAGCCCCCATTCCCGAAGCATCCACGGGCAGTTCCCCGAAGGGCTGACACCGGCTGCGCCTCAGCAGCCAGACAACCTCCCTCCCTCTGGTCGGGCACTGCAAGCCACACAGCCACTTGTGTCCCCTGTGTCCCTGGAGGCCGCAGCGCGTTTTGGGTTTTGGCGCGGACGGGCCCCTCTCGGCTTCCGTAGTCCATTTGCCCCGGAGCCTGCCATACTCCTGGCCCCAGGGGCGGGCCCTGCTGAGTCCCCGAGCGCCTCCTGGGTTCCTGCCACCACCCTTGGGCCGGGATGAGGTGCCACTTGTGCGTAGAAGCCCTGCACACAGCAAGAAGCCCCCCAGACCCGCGGGCGCTCCCGATCCTGGAGCCCCCTGGCTGGCTGCAGCCACAGGGAATGGGGGTTCTGAGTTGGCAGCCCCCATTCCCGAAGCATCCACGGGCAGTTCCCCGAAGGGCTGACACCGGCTGCGCCTCAGCAGCCAGACAACCTCCCTCCCTCTGGTCGGGCACTGCAAGCCACACAGCCACTTGTGTCCCCTGTGTCCCTGGAGGCCGCAGCGCGTTTTGGGTTTTGGCGCGGACGGGCCCCTCTCGGCTTCCGTAGTCCATTTTCCCCCGGAGCCTGCCAGACCCCTGGCCCCAGGGGCGGGCCCTGCTGAGTCCCCGAGAGCCTCCTGGGTTCCTGCCACCACCCTTGGGCCGGGATGAGGTGCCAACTTGTGCGTAGAAGCCCTGCACACAGGCAAGAAGCACCCCAGGCCCGCCAGACCCTGGAGCCCCCTGGCTGGCTGCAGCCACAGGGAACGGGGGTTCTGAGTTGGCAGCCCCCATTCCCGAAGCATCCACGGGCAGTTCCCCGAAGGACAGACACGGGCTGCGCCTCAGCAGCCAGACAACTTCCTTCCCTCTGGTCGGGCACTGCAAGCCACACAGCCACTTGTGTCCCCTGTGTCCCTGGAGGCCGCAGCGCGTTTTGGGTTTTGGCGCGGACGGGCCCCTCTCGGCTTCCGTAGTCCATTTGCCCCCGGAGCCTGCCAGACCCCTGGCCCCAGGGGCGGGCCCTGCTGAGTCCCCGAGCGCCTCCTGGGTTCCTGCCACCACCCTTGGGCCGGGATGAGGTGCCACCTTGTGCGTAGAAGCCCTGCACACAGGCAAGAAGCCCCCCAGGCCCGCGGGCGCGCCCGACCCTGGAGCCCCCTGGCTGGCTGCAGCCACAGGGAACGGGGGTTCTGAGTTGGCAGCCCCCATTCCCGAAGCATCCACGGGCAGTTCCCCGAAGGGCTGACACCGGCTGCGCCTCAGCAGCCAGACAACCTCCCTCCCTCTGGTCGGGCACTGCAAGCCACACAGCCACTTGTGTCCCCTGTGTCCCTGGAGGCCGCAGCGCGTTTTGGGTTTTGGCGCGGACGGGCCCCTCTCGGCTTCCGTAGTCCATTTGCCCCCAGAGCCTGCCAGACCCCTCCCCAGGGGAGGGCCCTGCTGAGTTCCCGAGCGCCTCCTGGGTTCCTACCACCACCCTTGGGCCGGGATGAGGTGCCACCTTGTGCGTAGAAGCCCTGCACACAGGCAAGAAGCCCCCCAGGCCCGCGGGCGCGCCCGACTCTGGAGCCCCCTGGCTGGCTACAGCCACAGGGAACGGGGGTTCTGAGTTGGCAGCCCCCATTCCCGAAGCATCCAAGGGCAGTTCCCCGAAGGGCTGACACCGGCTGCGCCTCAGCAGCCAGACAACCTCCCTCCCTCTGGTCGGGCACTGCAAGCCACACAGCCACTCGTGTCCCCTGTGTCCCTGGAGGCCGCAGCGCATTTTGGGTTTTGGCGCGGACGGGCCCCTCTCGGCTTCCGTAGTCCATTTGCCCCCGGAGCCTGCCAGACCCCTGGCCCCAGGGGCGGGCCCTGCTGAGTTCCCGAGCGCCTCCTGGGTTCCTGCCACAACCCTTGGGCCGGGATGAGGTGCCACCTTGTGCGTAGAAGCCCTGCATACAGGCAAGAATCCCCCCAGGCCCGCGGGCGTCCCGACCCTGGAGCCCCCTGGCTGGCTACAGCCACAGGGAGCGGGGGTTCTGAGTTGGCAGCCCCCATTCCAGAATCATCCACGGGCAGTTCCCCGAAGGGCTGACACCGGCTGCGCCTCAGCAGCCAGACAACCTCCCTCCCTCTGGTCGGGCACTTCAAGCCACACAGCCACTTGTGTCCCCTGTGTCCCTGGAGGCCGCAGCGCGTTTTGGGTTTTGGCGCGGACGGGCCCCTCTCGGCTTCCGTAGTCCATTTGCCCCCGGAGCCTGCCAGACCCCTGGCCCCAGGGGCGGGCCCTGCTGAGTCCCCGAGCGCCTCCTGAGTTCCTGCCACCACCCTTGGGCTGGGATGAGGTGCCACCTTGTGCGTAGAAGCCCTGCACACAGGCAAGAAGCCCCCAGGCCCACCCGACCCTGGAGCCCCCTGGCTGGCTGCAGCCACAGGGAACGGGGGTTCTGAGTTGGCAGCCCCCATTCCCGAAGCATCCACGGGCAGTTCCCCGAAGGGCTGACACCGGCTGCGCCTCAGCAGCCAGACAACCTCCCTCCCTCTGGTCGGGCACTGCAAGCCACACAGCCACTTGTGTCCCCTGTGTCCCTGGAGGCCGCAGCACGTTTTGGGTTTTGGCGCGGACGGGCCCCTCTCGGCTTCCGTAGTCCATTTGCCCCCGGAGCCTGCCAGACCCCTGGCCCCAAGGGCGGGCCCTGCTGAGTCCCCGAGCGCCTCCTGGGTTCCTGCCACCACCCTTGGGCCGGGATGAGGTGCCACCTTGTGCGTAGAAGCCCTGCACACAGGCAAGAAGCCCCCCAGCCCCACGGGCGCGCCCGACCTTGGAGCCCCCTGGGTGGCTGCAGCCACAGGGAACGGGGGTTCTGAGTTGGCAGCCCCCATTCCCGAAGCATCCACGGGCAGTTCCCCGAAGGGCTGACACCGGCTGCGCCTCAGCAGCCAGACAACCTCCCTCCCTCTGGTCGGGCACTGCAAGCCACACAGCCACTTGTGTCCCCTGTGTCCCTGGAGGCCGCAGCACGTTTTGGGTTTTGGCGCGGACGGGCCCCTCTCGGCTTCCGTAGTCCATTTGCCCCGGAGCCTGCCAGACCCCTGGCCCCAGGGGCGGGCCCTGCTGAGTCCCCGAGCGCCTCCTGGGTTCCTGCCACCACCCTTGGGCCGGGATGAGGTGCCACTTGTGCGTAGAAGCCCTGCACACAGCAAGAAGCCCCCCAGACCCGCGGGCGCTCCCGATCCTGGAGCCCCCTGGCTGGCTGCAGCCACAGGGAACGGGGGTTCTGAGTTGGCAGCCCCCATTCCCGAAGCATCCACGGGCAGTTCCCCGAAGGGCTGACACCGGCTGCGCCTCAGCAGCCAGACAACCTCCCTCCCTCTGGTCGGGCACTGCAAGCCACACAGCCACTTGTGTCCCCTGTGTCCCTGGAGGCCGCAGCGCGTTTTGGGTTTTGGCGCGGACGGGCCCCTCTCGGCTTCCGTAGTCCATTTTCCCCCGGAGCCTGCCAGACCCCTGGCCCCAGGGGCGGGCCCTGCTGAGTCCCCGAGAGCCTCCTGGGTTCCTGCCACCACCCTTGGGCCGGGATGAGGTGCCACCTTGTGCGTAGAAGCCCTGCACACAGGCAAGAAGCACCCCAGGCCCGCCAGACCCTGGAGCCCCCTGGCTGGCTGCAGCCACAGGGAACGGGGGTTCTGAGTTGGCAGCCCCCATTCCCGAAGCATCCACGGGCAGTTCCCCGAAGGGCTGACACCGGCTGCGCCTCAGCAGCCAGACAACCTCCCTCCCTCTGGTCGGGCACTTGAAGCCACACAGCCACTTGTGTCCCCTGTGTCCCTGGAGGCCGCAGCGCGTTTTGGGTTTTGGCGCGGACGGGCCCCTCTCGGCTTCCGTAGTCCATTTGCCCCGGAGCCTGCCAGACCCCTGGCCCCAGGGGCGGGCCCTGCTGAGTCCCCGAGCGCCTCCTGGGTTCCTGCCACCACCCTTGGGCCGGGATGAGGTGCCACCTTGTGCGTAGAAGCCCTGCACACAGGCAAGAAGCCCCCCAGGCCCGCCAGACCCTGGAGCCCCCTGGCTGGCTGCAGCCACAGGGAACGGGGGTTCTGAGTTGGCAGCCCCCATTCCCGAAGCATCCACGGGCAGTTCCCCGAAGGGCAGACACGGGCTGCGCCTCAGCAGACAGACAACTTCCTTCCCTCTGGTCGGGCACTGCAAGCCACACAGCCACTTGTGTCCCCTGTGTCCCTGGAGGCCGCAGCGCGTTTTGGGTTTTGGCGCGGACGGGCCCCTCTCGGCTTCCGTAGTCCATTTGCTCCCGGAGCCTGCCAGACCCCTGGCCCCAGGGGCGGGCCCTGCTGAGTCCCCGAGCGCCTCCTGGGTTAATGCCACCACCCTTGGGCCGGGATGAGGTGCCACCTTGTGCGTAGAAGACCTGCACACAGGAAAGAAGCCCCCCAGGCCCGCGGGCGCGCCCGACCCTGGAGCCCCCTGGCTGGCTGCAGCCACAGGGAACGGGGGTTCTGAGTTGGCAGCCCCCATTCCCGAAGCATCCACGGGCAGTTCCCCGAAGGGCTGACACCGGCTGGCCTCAGCAGCCAGACAACCTCCCTCCCTCTGGTCGGGCACTGCAAGCCACACAGCCACTTGTGTCCCCTGTGTCCCTGGAGGCCGCAGCGCGTTTTGGGTTTTGGCGCGGACGGGCCCCTCTCGGCTTCCGTAGTCCATTTGCCCCCAGAGCCTGCCAGACCCCTCCCCAGGGGAGGGCCCTGCTGAGTTCCCGAGCGCCTCCTGGGTTCCTACCACCACCCTTGGGCCGGGATGAGGTGCCACCTTGTGCGTAGAAGCCCTGCACACAGGCAAGAAGCCCCCCAGGCCCGCGGGCGCGCCCGACCCTGGAGCCCCCTGGCTGGCTACAGCCACAGGGAACGGGGGTTCTGAGTTGGCAGCCCCCATTCCCGAAGCATCCAAGGGCAGTTCCCCGAAGGGCTGACACCGGCTGCGCCTCAGCAGCCAGACAACCTCCCTCCCTCTGGTCGGGCACTGCAAGCCACACAGCCACTCGTGTCCCCTGTGTCCCTGGAGGCCGCAGCGCATTTTGGGTTTTGGCGCGGACGGGCCCCTCTCGGCTTCCGTAGTCCATTTGCCCCCGGAGCCTCCCAGACCCCTGGCCCCAGGGGCGGGCCCTGCTGAGTTCCCGAGCGCCTCCTGGGTTCCTGCCACCACCCTTGGGCCGGGATGAGGTGCCACCTTGTGCGTAGAAGCCCTGCATACAGGCAAGAATCCCCCCAGGCCCGCGGGCGCGCCCGACCCTAGAGCCCCCTGGCTGGCTACAGCCACAGGGAGCGGGGGTTCTGAGTTGGCAGCCCCCATTCCAGAATCATCCACGGGCAGTTCCCCGAAGGGCTGACACCGGCTGCGCCTCAGCAGCCAGACAACCTCCCTCCCTCTGGTCGGGCACTTCAAGCCACACAGCCACTTGTGTCCCCTGTGTCCCTGGAGGCCGCAGCGCGTTTTGGGTTTTGGCGCGGACGGGCCCCTCTCGGCTTCCGTAGTCCATTTGCCCCCGGAGCCTGCCAGACCCCTGGCCCCAGGGGCGGGCCCTGCTGAGTCCCCGAGCGCCTCCTGAGTTCCTGCCACCACCCTTGGGCTGGGATGAGGTGCCACCTTGTGCGTAGAAGCCCTGCACACAGGCAAGAAGCCCCCAGGCCCACCCGACCCTGGAGCCCCCTGGCTGGCTGCAGCCACAGGGAACGGGGGTTCTGAGTTGGCAGCCCCCATTCCCGAAGCATCCACGGGCAGTTCCCCGAAGGGCTGACACCGGCTGCGCCTCAGCAGCCAGACAACCTCCCACCCTCTGGTCGGGCACTGCAAGCCACACAGCCACTTGTGTCCCCTGTGTCCCTGGAGGCCGCAGCACGTTTTGGGTTTTGGCGCGGACGGGCCCCTCTCGGCTTCCGTAGTCCATTTGCCCCCGGAGCCTGCCAGACCCCTGGCCCCAAGGGCGGGCCCTGCTGAGTCCCCGAGCGCCTCCTGGGTTCCTGCCACCACCCTTGGGCCGGGATGAGGTGCCACCTTGTGCGTAGAAGCCCTGCACACAGGCAAGAAGCCCCCCAGCCCCACGGGCGCGCCCGACCTTGGAGCCCCCTGGGTGGCTGCAGCCGCAGGGAACGGGGGTTCTGAGTTGGCAGCCCCCATTCCCGAAGCATCCACGGGCAGTTCCCCGAAGGGCTGACACCGGCTGCGCCTCAGCAGCCAGACAACCTCCCTCCCTCTGGTCGGGCACTGCAAGCCACACAGCCACTTGTGTCCCCTGTGTCCCTGGAGGCCGCAGCGCGTTTTGGGTTTTGGCGCGGACGGGCCCCTCTCGGCTTCCGTAGTCCATTTGCCCCGGAGCCTGCCATACTCCTGGCCCCAGGGGCGGGCCCTGCTGAGTCCCCGAGCGCCTCCTGGGTTCCTGCCACCACCCTTGGGCCGGGATGAGGTGCCACTTGTGCGTAGAAGCCCTGCACACAGCAAGAAGCCCCCCAGACCCGCGGGCGCTCCCGATCCTGGAGCCCCCTGGCTGGCTGCAGCCACAGGGAACGGGGGTTCTGAGTTGGCAGCCCCCATTCCCGAAGCATCCACGGGCAGTTCCCCGAAGGGCTGACACCGGCTGCGCCTCAGCAGCCAGACAACCTCCCTCCCTCTGGTCGGGCACTGCAAGCCACACAGCCACTTGTGTCCCCTGTGTCCCTGGAGGCCGCAGCGCGTTTTGGGTTTTGGCGCGGACGGGCCCCTCTCGGCTTCCGTAGTCCATTTTCCCCCGGAGCCTGCCAGACCCCTGGCCCCAGGGGCGGGCCCTGCTGAGTCCCCGAGAGCCTCCTGGGTTCCTGCCACCACCCTTGGGCCGGGATGAGGTGCCAACTTGTGCGTAGAAGCCCTGCACACAGGCAAGAAGCACCCCAGGCCCGCCCGATCCTGGAGCCCCCTGGCTGGCTGCAGCCACAGGGAACGGGGGTTCTGAGTTGGCAGCCCCCATTCCCGAAGCATCCAAGGGCAGTTCCCCGAAGGGCTGACACCGGCTGCGCCTCAGCAGCCAGACAACCTCCCTCCCTCTGGTCGGGCACTGCAAGCCACACAGCCACTCGTGTCCCCTGTGTCCCTGGAGGCCGCAGCGCATTTTGGGTTTTGGCGCGGACGGGCCCCTCTCGGCTTCCGTAGTCCATTTGCCCCCGGAGCCTGCCAGACCCCTGGCCCCAGGGGCGGGCCCTGCTGAGTTCCCGAGCGCCTCCTGGGTTCCTGCCACAACCCTTGGGCCGGGATGAGGTGCCACCTTGTGCGTAGAAGCCCTGCATACAGGCAAGAATCCCCCCAGGCCCGCGGGCGTCCCGACCCTGGAGCCCCCTGGCTGGCTACAGCCACAGGGAGCGGGGGTTCTGAGTTGGCAGCCCCCATTCCAGAATCATCCACGGGCAGTTCCCCGAAGGGCTGACACCGGCTGCGCCTCAGCAGCCAGACAACCTCCCTCCCTCTGGTCGGGCACTTCAAGCCACACAGCCACTTGTGTCCCCTGTGTCCCTGGAGGCCGCAGCGCGTTTTGGGTTTTGGCGCGGACGGGCCCCTCTCGGCTTCCGTAGTCCATTTGCCCCCGGAGCCTGCCAGACCCCTGGCCCCAGGGGCGGGCCCTGCTGAGTCCCCGAGCGCCTCCTGAGTTCCTGCCACCACCCTTGGGCTGGGATGAGGTGCCACCTTGTGCGTAGAAGCCCTGCACACAGGCAAGAAGCCCCCAGGCCCACCCGACCCTGGAGCCCCCTGGCTGGCTGCAGCCACAGGGAACGGGGGTTCTGAGTTGGCAGCCCCCATTCCCGAAGCATCCACGGGCAGTTCCCCGAAGGGCTGACACCGGCTGCGCCTCAGCAGCCAGACAACCTCCCTCCCTCTGGTCGGGCACTGCAAGCCACACAGCCACTTGTGTCCCCTGTGTCCCTGGAGGCCGCAGCACGTTTTGGGTTTTGGCGCGGACGGGCCCCTCTCGGCTTCCGTAGTCCATTTGCCCCCGGAGCCTGCCAGACCCCTGGCCCCAAGGGCGGGCCCTGCTGAGTCCCCGAGCGCCTCCTGGGTTCCTGCCACCACCCTTGGGCCGGGATGAGGTGCCACCTTGTGCGTAGAAGCCCTGCACACAGGCAAGAAGCCCCCCAGCCCCACGGGCGCGCCCGACCTTGGAGCCCCCTGGGTGGCTGCAGCCACAGGGAACGGGGGTTCTGAGTTGGCAGCCCCCATTCCCGAAGCATCCACGGGCAGTTCCCCGAAGGGCTGACACCGGCTGCGCCTCAGCAGCCAGACAACCTCCCTCCCTCTGGTCGGGCACTGCAAGCCACACAGCCACTTGTGTCCCCTGTGTCCCTGGAGGCCGCAGCACGTTTTGGGTTTTGGCGCGGACGGGCCCCTCTCGGCTTCCGTAGTCCATTTGCCCCGGAGCCTGCCAGACCCCTGGCCCCAGGGGCGGGCCCTGCTGAGTCCCCGAGCGCCTCCTGGGTTCCTGCCACCACCCTTGGGCCGGGATGAGGTGCCACTTGTGCGTAGAAGCCCTGCACACAGCAAGAAGCCCCCCAGACCCGCGGGCGCTCCCGATCCTGGAGCCCCCTGGCTGGCTGCAGCCACAGGGAACGGGGGTTCTGAGTTGGCAGCCCCCATTCCCGAAGCATCCACGGGCAGTTCCCCGAAGGGCTGACACCGGCTGCGCCTCAGCAGCCAGACAACCTCCCTCCCTCTGGTCGGGCACTGCAAGCCACACAGCCACTTGTGTCCCCTGTGTCCCTGGAGGCCGCAGCGCGTTTTGGGTTTTGGCGCGGACGGGCCCCTCTCGGCTTCCGTAGTCCATTTTCCCCCGGAGCCTGCCAGACCCCTGGCCCCAGGGGCGGGCCCTGCTGAGTCCCCGAGAGCCTCCTGGGTTCCTGCCACCACCCTTGGGCCGGGATGAGGTGCCACCTTGTGCGTAGAAGCCCTGCACACAGGCAAGAAGCACCCCAGGCCCGCCAGACCCTGGAGCCCCCTGGCTGGCTGCAGCCACAGGGAACGGGGGTTCTGAGTTGGCAGCCCCCATTCCCGAAGCATCCACGGGCAGTTCCCCGAAGGGCTGACACCGGCTGCGCCTCAGCAGCCAGACAACCTCCCTCCCTCTGGTCGGGCACTTGAAGCCACACAGCCACTTGTGTCCCCTGTGTCCCTGGAGGCCGCAGCGCGTTTTGGGTTTTGGCGCGGACGGGCCCCTCTCGGCTTCCGTAGTCCATTTGCCCCGGAGCCTGCCAGACCCCTGGCCCCAGGGGCGGGCCCTGCTGAGTCCCCGAGCGCCTCCTGGGTTCCTGCCACCACCCTTGGGCCGGGATGAGGTGCCACCTTGTGCGTAGAAGCCCTGCACACAGGCAAGAAGCCCCCCAGGCCCGCCAGACCCTGGAGCCCCCTGGCTGGCTGCAGCCACAGGGAACGGGGGTTCTGAGTTGGCAGCCCCCATTCCCGAAGCATCCACGGGCAGTTCCCCGAAGGGCAGACACGGGCTGCGCCTCAGCAGACAGACAACTTCCTTCCCTCTGGTCGGGCACTGCAAGCCACACAGCCACTTGTGTCCCCTGTGTCCCTGGAGGCCGCAGCGCGTTTTGGGTTTTGGCGCGGACGGGCCCCTCTCGGCTTCCGTAGTCCATTTGCTCCCGGAGCCTGCCAGACCCCTGGCCCCAGGGGCGGGCCCTGCTGAGTCCCCGAGCGCCTCCTGGGTTAATGCCACCACCCTTGGGCCGGGATGAGGTGCCACCTTGTGCGTAGAAGACCTGCACACAGGAAAGAAGCCCCCCAGGCCCGCGGGCGCGCCCGACCCTGGAGCCCCCTGGCTGGCTGCAGCCACAGGGAACGGGGGTTCTGAGTTGGCAGCCCCCATTCCCGAAGCATCCACGGGCAGTTCCCCGAAGGGCTGACACCGGCTGGCCTCAGCAGCCAGACAACCTCCCTCCCTCTGGTCGGGCACTGCAAGCCACACAGCCACTTGTGTCCCCTGTGTCCCTGGAGGCCGCAGCGCGTTTTGGGTTTTGGCGCGGACGGGCCCCTCTCGGCTTCCGTAGTCCATTTGCCCCCAGAGCCTGCCAGACCCCTCCCCAGGGGAGGGCCCTGCTGAGTTCCCGAGCGCCTCCTGGGTTCCTACCACCACCCTTGGGCCGGGATGAGGTGCCACCTTGTGCGTAGAAGCCCTGCACACAGGCAAGAAGCCCCCCAGGCCCGCGGGCGCGCCCGACCCTGGAGCCCCCTGGCTGGCTACAGCCACAGGGAACGGGGGTTCTGAGTTGGCAGCCCCCATTCCCGAAGCATCCAAGGGCAGTTCCCCGAAGGGCTGACACCGGCTGCGCCTCAGCAGCCAGACAACCTCCCTCCCTCTGGTCGGGCACTGCAAGCCACACAGCCACTCGTGTCCCCTGTGTCCCTGGAGGCCGCAGCGCATTTTGGGTTTTGGCGCGGACGGGCCCCTCTCGGCTTCCGTAGTCCATTTGCCCCCGGAGCCTCCCAGACCCCTGGCCCCAGGGGCGGGCCCTGCTGAGTTCCCGAGCGCCTCCTGGGTTCCTGCCACCACCCTTGGGCCGGGATGAGGTGCCACCTTGTGCGTAGAAGCCCTGCATACAGGCAAGAATCCCCCCAGGCCCGCGGGCGCGCCCGACCCTAGAGCCCCCTGGCTGGCTACAGCCACAGGGAGCGGGGGTTCTGAGTTGGCAGCCCCCATTCCAGAATCATCCACGGGCAGTTCCCCGAAGGGCTGACACCGGCTGCGCCTCAGCAGCCAGACAACCTCCCTCCCTCTGGTCGGGCACTTCAAGCCACACAGCCACTTGTGTCCCCTGTGTCCCTGGAGGCCGCAGCGCGTTTTGGGTTTTGGCGCGGACGGGCCCCTCTCGGCTTCCGTAGTCCATTTGCCCCCGGAGCCTGCCAGACCCCTGGCCCCAGGGGCGGGCCCTGCTGAGTCCCCGAGCGCCTCCTGAGTTCCTGCCACCACCCTTGGGCTGGGATGAGGTGCCACCTTGTGCGTAGAAGCCCTGCACACAGGCAAGAAGCCCCCAGGCCCACCCGACCCTGGAGCCCCCTGGCTGGCTGCAGCCACAGGGAACGGGGGTTCTGAGTTGGCAGCCCCCATTCCCGAAGCATCCACGGGCAGTTCCCCGAAGGGCTGACACCGGCTGCGCCTCAGCAGCCAGACAACCTCCCACCCTCTGGTCGGGCACTGCAAGCCACACAGCCACTTGTGTCCCCTGTGTCCCTGGAGGCCGCAGCACGTTTTGGGTTTTGGCGCGGACGGGCCCCTCTCGGCTTCCGTAGTCCATTTGCCCCCGGAGCCTGCCAGACCCCTGGCCCCAAGGGCGGGCCCTGCTGAGTCCCCGAGCGCCTCCTGGGTTCCTGCCACCACCCTTGGGCCGGGATGAGGTGCCACCTTGTGCGTAGAAGCCCTGCACACAGGCAAGAAGCCCCCCAGCCCCACGGGCGCGCCCGACCTTGGAGCCCCCTGGGTGGCTGCAGCCGCAGGGAACGGGGGTTCTGAGTTGGCAGCCCCCATTCCCGAAGCATCCACGGGCAGTTCCCCGAAGGGCTGACACCGGCTGCGCCTCAGCAGCCAGACAACCTCCCTCCCTCTGGTCGGGCACTGCAAGCCACACAGCCACTTGTGTCCCCTGTGTCCCTGGAGGCCGCAGCGCGTTTTGGGTTTTGGCGCGGACGGGCCCCTCTCGGCTTCCGTAGTCCATTTGCCCCGGAGCCTGCCATACTCCTGGCCCCAGGGGCGGGCCCTGCTGAGTCCCCGAGCGCCTCCTGGGTTCCTGCCACCACCCTTGGGCCGGGATGAGGTGCCACTTGTGCGTAGAAGCCCTGCACACAGCAAGAAGCCCCCCAGACCCGCGGGCGCTCCCGATCCTGGAGCCCCCTGGCTGGCTGCAGCCACAGGGAACGGGGGTTCTGAGTTGGCAGCCCCCATTCCCGAAGCATCCACGGGCAGTTCCCCGAAGGGCTGACACCGGCTGCGCCTCAGCAGCCAGACAACCTCCCTCCCTCTGGTCGGGCACTGCAAGCCACACAGCCACTTGTGTCCCCTGTGTCCCTGGAGGCCGCAGCGCGTTTTGGGTTTTGGCGCGGACGGGCCCCTCTCGGCTTCCGTAGTCCATTTTCCCCCGGAGCCTGCCAGACCCCTGGCCCCAGGGGCGGGCCCTGCTGAGTCCCCGAGAGCCTCCTGGGTTCCTGCCACCACCCTTGGGCCGGGATGAGGTGCCAACTTGTGCGTAGAAGCCCTGCACACAGGCAAGAAGCACCCCAGGCCCGCCCGATCCTGGAGCCCCCTGGCTGGCTGCAGCCACAGGGAACGGGGGTTCTGAGTTGGCAGCCCCCATTCCCGAAGCATCCACGGGCAGTTCCCCGAAGGACAGACACGGGCTGCGCCTCAGCAGCCAGACAACTTCCTTCCCTCTGGTCGGGCACTGCAAGCCACACAGCCACTTGTGTCCCCTGTGTCCCTGGAGGCCGCAGCGCGTTTTGGGTTTTGGCGCGGACGGGCCCCTCTCGGCTTCCGTAGTCCATTTGCCCCCGGAGCCTGCCAGACCCCTGGCCCCAGGGGCGGGCCCTGCTGAGTCCCCGAGCGCCTCCTGGGTTCCTGCCACCACCCTTGGGCCGGGATGAGGTGCCACCTTGTGCGTAGAAGCCCTGCACACAGGCAAGAAGCCCCCCAGGCCCGCGGGCGCGCCCGACCCTGGAGCCCCCTGGCTGGCTGCAGCCACAGGGAACGGGGGTTCTGAGTTGGCAGCCCCCATTCCCGAAGCATCCACGGGCAGTTCCCCGAAGGGCTGACACCGGCTGGCCTCAGCAGCCAGACAACCTCCCTCCCTCTGGTCGGGCACTGCAAGCCACACAGCCACTTGTGTCCCCTGTGTCCCTGGAGGCCGCAGCGCGTTTTGGGTTTTGGCGCGGACGGGCCCCTCTCGGCTTCCGTAGTCCATTTGCCCCCAGAGCCTGCCAGACCCCTCCCCAGGGGAGGGCCCTGCTGAGTTCCCGAGCGCCTCCTGGGTTCCTACCACCACCCTTGGGCCGGGATGAGGTGCCACCTTGTGCGTAGAAGCCCTGCACACAGGCAAGAAGCCCCCCAGGCCCGCGGGCGCGCCCGACCCTGGAGCCCCCTGGCTGGCTACAGCCACAGGGAACGGGGGTTCTGAGTTGGCAGCCCCCATTCCCGAAGCATCCAAGGGCAGTTCCCCGAAGGGCTGACACCGGCTGCGCCTCAGCAGCCAGACAACCTCCCTCCCTCTGGTCGGGCACTGCAAGCCACACAGCCACTCGTGTCCCCTGTGTCCCTGGAGGCCGCAGCGCATTTTGGGTTTTGGCGCGGACGGGCCCCTCTCGGCTTCCGTAGTCCATTTGCCCCCGGAGCCTGCCAGACCCCTGGCCCCAGGGGCGGGCCCTGCTGAGTTCCCGAGCGCCTCCTGGGTTCCTGCCACCACCCTTGGGCCGGGATGAGGTGCCACCTTGTGCGTAGAAGCCCTGCATACAGGCAAGAATCCCCCCAGGCCCGCGGGCGCGCCCGACCCTAGAGCCCCCTGGCTGGCTACAGCCACAGGGAGCGGGGGTTCTGAGTTGGCAGCCCCCATTCCAGAATCATCCACGGGCAGTTCCCCGAAGGGCTGACACCGGCTGCGCCTCAGCAGCCAGACAACCTCCCTCCCTCTGGTCGGGCACTTCAAGCCACACAGCCACTTGTGTCCCCTGTGTCCCTGGAGGCCGCAGCGCGTTTTGGGTTTTGGCGCGGACGGGCCCCTCTCGGCTTCCGTAGTCCATTTGCCCCCGGAGCCTGCCAGACCCCTGGCCCCAGGGGCGGGCCCTGCTGAGTCCCCGAGCGCCTCCTGAGTTCCTGCCACCACCCTTGGGCTGGGATGAGGTGCCACCTTGTGCGTAGAAGCCCTGCACACAGGCAAGAAGCCCCCAGGCCCACCCGACCCTGGAGCCCCCTGGCTGGCTGCAGCCACAGGGAACGGGGGTTCTGAGTTGGCAGCCCCCATTCCCGAAGCATCCACGGGCAGTTCCCCGAAGGGCTGACACCGGCTGCGCCTCAGCAGCCAGACAACCTCCCTCCCTCTGGTCGGGCACTGCAAGCCACACAGCCACTTGTGTCCCCTGTGTCCCTGGAGGCCGCAGCACGTTTTGGGTTTTGGCGCGGACGGGCCCCTCTCGGCTTCCGTAGTCCATTTGCCCCCGGAGCCTGCCAGACCCCTGGCCCCAGGGGCGGGCCCTGCTGAGTCCCCGAGCGCCTCCTGGGTTCCTGCCACCACCCTTGGGCCGGGATGAGGTGCCACCTTGTGCGTAGAAGCCCTGCACACAGGCAAGAAGCCCCCCAGCCCCACGGGCGCGCCCGACCTTGGAGCCCCCTGGGTGGCTGCAGCCACAGGGAACGGGGGTTCTGAGTTGGCAGCCCCCATTCCCGAAGCATCCACGGGCAGTTCCCCGAAGGGCTGACACCGGCTGCGCCTCAGCAGCCAGACAACCTCCCTCCCTCTGGTCGGGCACTGCAAGCCACACAGCCACTTGTGTCCCCTGTGTCCCTGGAGGCCGCAGCACGTTTTGGGTTTTGGCGCGGACGGGCCCCTCTCGGCTTCCGTAGTCCATTTGCCCCGGAGCCTGCCAGACCCCTGGCCCCAGGGGCGGGCCCTGCTGAGTCCCCGAGCGCCTCCTGGGTTCCTGCCACCACCCTTGGGCCGGGATGAGGTGCCACTTGTGCGTAGAAGCCCTGCACACAGCAAGAAGCCCCCCAGACCCGCGGGCGCTCCCGATCCTGGAGCCCCCTGGCTGGCTGCAGCCACAGGGAACGGGGGTTCTGAGTTGGCAGCCCCCATTCCCGAAGCATCCACGGGCAGTTCCCCGAAGGGCTGACACCGGCTGCGCCTCAGCAGCCAGACAACCTCCCTCCCTCTGGTCGGGCACTGCAAGCCACACAGCCACTTGTGTCCCCTGTGTCCCTGGAGGCCGCAGCGCGTTTTGGGTTTTGGCGCGGACGGGCCCCTCTCGGCTTCCGTAGTCCATTTTCCCCCGGAGCCTGCCAGACCCCTGGCCCCAGGGGCGGGCCCTGCTGAGTCCTCGAGAGCCTCCTGGGTTCCTGCCACCACCCTTGGGCCGGGATGAGGTGCCACCTTGTGCGTAGAAGCCCTGCACACAGGCAAGAAGCACCCCAGGCCCGCCAGACCCTGGAGCCCCCTGGCTGGCTGCAGCCACAGGGAACGGGGGTTCTGAGTTGGCAGCCCCCATTCCCGAAGCATCCACGGGCAGTTCCCCGAAGGGCAGACACGGGCTGCGCCTCAGCAGCCAGACAGCTTCCTTCCCTCTGGTCGGGCACTGCAAGCCACACAGCCACTTGTGTCCCCTGTGTCCCTGGAGGCCGCAGCGCGTTTTGGGTTTTGGCGCGGACGGGCCCCTCTCGGCTTCCGTAGTCCATTTGCCCCCGGAGCCTGCCAGACCCCTGGCCCCAGGGGCGGGCCCTGCTGAGTCCCCGAGCGCCTCCTGGGTTCCTGCCACCACCCTTGGGCAGGGATGAGGTGCCAGCTTGTGCGTAGAAGCCCTGCACACAGGCAAGAAGCCCCCCAGGCCCGCGGGCGCCCCCGACCCTGGAGCCCCCTGGCTGGCTGCAGCCACAGGGAACGGGGGTTCTGAGTTGGCAGCCCCCATTCCCGAAGCATCCACGGGCAGTTCCCCGAAGGGCTGACACCGGCTGCGCCTCAGCAGCCAGACAACCTCCCTCCCTCTGGTCGGGCACTGCAAGCCACACAGCCACTTGTGTCCCCTGTGTCCCTGGAGGCCGCAGCGCGTTTTGGGTTTTGGCGCGGACGGGCCCCTCTCGGCTTCCGTAGTCCATTTGCCCCCAGAGCCTGCCAGACCCCTGGCCCCAGGGGCGGGCCCTGCTGAGTTCCCGAGCGCCTCCTGGGTTCCTGCCACCACCCTTGGGCCGGGATGAGGTGCCACCTTGTGCGTAGAAGCCCTGCACACAGGCAAGAAGCCCCCCAGGCCCGCGGGCGCGCCCGACCCTGGAGCCCCCTGGCTGGCTGCAGCCACAGGGAACGGGGGTTCTGAGTTGGCAGCCCCCATTCCCGAAGCATCCAAGGGCAGTTCCCCGAAGGGCTGACACCGGCTGCGCCTCAGCAGCCAGACAACCTCCCTCCCTCTGGTCGGGCACTGCAAGCCACACAGCCACTTGTGTCCCCTGTGTCCCTGGAGGCCGCAGCGCGTTTTGGGTTTTGGCGCGGACGGGCCCCTCTCGGCTTCCGTAGTCCATTTGCCCCCGGAGCCTGCCAGACCCCTGGCCCCAGGGGCGGGCCCTGCTGAGTCCCCGAGCGCCTCCTGGGTTCCTGCCACCACCCTTGGGCCGGGATGAGGTGCCACCTTGTGCGTAGAAGCCCTGCACACAGGCAAGAAGCCCCCCAGGCCCGCGGGCGCGCCCGACCCTGGAGCCCCCTGGCTGGCTGCAGCCACAGGGAACGGGGGTTCTGAGTTGGCAGCCCCCATTCCCGAAGCATCCACGGGCAGTTCCCCGAAGGGCTGACACCGGCTGCGCCTCAGCAGCCAGACAACCTCCCTCCCTCTGGTCGGGCACTGCAAGCCACACAGCCACTTGTGTCCCCTGTGTCCCTGGAGGCCGCAGCGCATTTTGGGTTTTGGCGCGGACGGGCCCTCTCGGCTTCCGTAGTCCATTTGCCCCGGAGCCTGCCAGACCCCTGGCCCCAGGGGCGGGCCCTGCTGAGTCCCCGAGCGCCTCCTGGGTTCCTGCCACCACCCTTGGGCCGGGATGAGGTGCCACCTTGTGCGTAGAAGCCCTGCACACAGGCAAGAAGCCCCCCAGGCCCGCGGGCGCGCCCGACCCTGGAGCCCCCTGGCTGGCTGCAGCCACAGGGAACGGGGGTTCTGAGTTGGCAGCCCCCATTCCCGAAGCATCCACGGGCAGTTCCCCGAAGGGCTGACACCGGCTGCGCCTCAGCAGCCAGACAACCTCCCTCCCTCTGGTCGGGCACTGCAAGCCACACAGCCACTTGTGTCCCCTGTGTCCCTGGAGGCCGCAGCGCGTTTTGGGTTTTGGCGCGGACGGGCCCCTCTCGGCTTCCGTAGTCCATTTGCCCCGGAGCCTGCCAGACACCTGGCCCCAGGGGCGGGCCCTGCTGCGTCCCCGAGAGCCTCCTGGGTTCCTGCCACCACCCTTGGGCCGGGATGAGGTGCCACCTTGTGCGTAGAAGCCCTGCACACAGGCAAGAAGCACCCCAGGCCCGCCCGACCCTGGAGCCCCCTGGCTGGCTGCAGCCACAGGGAACGGGGGTTCTGAGTTGGCAGCCCCCATTCCCGAAGCATCCACGGGCAGTTCCCCGAAGGGCAGACACGGGCTGCGCCTCAGCAGACAGACAACTTCCTTCCCTCTGGTCGGGCACTGCAAGCCACACAGCCACTTGTGTCCCCTGTGTCCCTGGAGGCCGCAGCGCGTTTTGGGTTTTGGCGCGGACGGGCCCCTCTCGGCTTCGGTAGTCCATTTGCCCCCGGAGCCTGCCAGACCCCTGGCCCCAGGGGCGGGCCCTGCTGAGTCCCCGAGCGCCTCCTGGGTTCCTGCCACCACCCTTGGGCCGGGATGAGGTGCCACCTTGTGCGTAGAAGCCCTGCACACAGGCAAGAAGCCCCCCAGGCCCGCGGGCGCGCCCGACCCTGGAGCCCCCTGGCTGGCTGCAGCCACAGGGAACGGGGGTTCTGAGTTGGCAGCCCCCATTCCCGAAGCATCCACGGGCAGTTCCCCGAAGGGCTGACACCGGCTGCGCCTCAGCAGCCAGACAACCTCCCTCCCTCTGGTCGGGCACTGCAAGCCACACAGCCACTTGTGTCCCCTGTGTCCCTGGAGGCCGCAGCGCGTTTTGGGTTTTGGCGCGGACGGGCCCCTCTCGGCTTCCGTAGTCCATTTGCCCCCAGAGCCTGCCAGACCCCTCCCCAGGGGAGGGCCCTGCTGAGTTCCCGAGCGCCTCCTGGGTTCCTACCACCACCCTTGGGCCGGGATGAGGTGCCACCTTGTGCGTAGAAGCCCTGCACACAGGCAAGAAGCCCCCCAGGCACGCGGGCGCGCCCGACCCTGGAGCCCCCTGGCTGGCTATAGCCACAGGGAACGGGGGTTCTGAGTTGGCAGCCCCCATTCCCGAAGCATCCACGGGCAGTTCCCCGAAGGGCTGACACCGGCTGCGCCTCAGCAGCCAGACAACCTCCCTCCCTCTGGTCGGGCACTGCAAGCCACACAGCCACTTGTGTCCCCTGTGTCCCTGGAGGCCGCAGCGCGTTTTGGGTTTTGGCGCGGACGGGCCCCTCTCGGCTTCCGTAGTCCATTTGCCCCGGAGCCTGCCAGACTCCTGGCCCCAGGGGCGGGCCCTGCTGAGTCCCCGAGCGCCTCCTGGGTTCCTGCCACCACCCTTGGGCCGGGATGAGGTGCCACTTGTGCGTAGAAGCCCTGCACACAGCAAGAAGCCCCCCAGACCCGCGGGCGCTCCCGATCCTGGAGCCCCCTGGCTGGCTGCAGCCACAGGGAACGGGGGTTCTGAGTTGGCAGCCCCCATTCCCGAAGCATCCACGGGCAGTTCCCCGAAGGGCTGACACCGGCTGCGCCTCAGCAGCCAGACAACCTCCCTCCCTCTGGTCGGGCACTGCAAGCCACACAGCCACTTGTGTCCCCTGTGTCCCTGGAGGCCGCAGCGCGTTTTGGGTTTTGGCGCGGACGGGCCCCTCTCGGCTTCCGTAGTCCATTTGCCCCCGGAGCCTGCCAGACCCCTGGCCCCAGGGGCGGGCCCTGCTGAGTCCCCGAGAGCCTCCTGGGTTCCTGCCACCACCCTTGGGCCGGGATGAGGTGCCACCTTGTGCGTAGAAGCCCTGCACACAGGCAAGAAGCACCCCAGGCCCGCCAGACCCTGGAGCCCCCTGGCTGGCTGCAGCCACAGGGAACGGGGGTTCTGAGTTGGCAGCCCCCATTCCCGAAGCATCCACGGGCAGTTCCCCGAAGGGCAGACACGGGCTGCGCCTCAGCAGCCAGACAACTTCCTTCCCTCTGGTCGGGCACTGCAAGCCACACAGCCACTTGTGTCCCCTGTGTCCCTGGAGGCCGCAGCGCGTTTTGGGTTTTGGCGCGAACGGGCCCCTCTCGGCTTCCGTAGTCCATTTGCCCCCAGAGCCTGCCAGACCCCTGGCCCCAGGGGCGGGCCCTGCTGAGTCCCCGAGCGCCTCCTGGGTTCCTGCCACCACCCTTGGGCAGGGATGAGGTGCCACCTTGTGCGTAGAAGCCCTGCACACAGGCAAGAAGCCCCCCAGGCCCGCGGGCGCGCCCGACCCTGGAGCCCCCTGGCTGGCTGCAGCCACAGGGAACGGGGGTTCTGAGTTGGCAGCCCCCATTCCCGAAGCATCCACGGGCAGTTCCCCGAACGGCTGACACCGGCTGCGCCTCAGCAGCCAGACAACCTCCCTCCCTCTGGTCGGGCACTGCAAGCCACACAGCCACTTGTGTCCCCTGTGTCCCTGGAGGCCGCAGCGCGTTTTGGGTTTTGGCGCGGACGGGCCCCTCTCGGCTTCCGTAGTCCATTTGCCCCCAGAACCTGCCAGACCCCTCCCAAGGAGAGGGCCCTGCTGAGTTCCCGAGCGCCTCCTGGGTTCCTGCCACCACCCTTGGGCCGGGATGAGGTGCCACCTTGTGCGTAGAAGCCCTGCACACAGGCAAGAAGCCCCCCAGGCCCGCGGGCGCGCCCGACCCTGGAGCCCCCTGGCTGGCTGCAGCCACAGGGAACGGGGGTTCTGAGTTGGCAGCCCCCATTCCCGAAGCATCCAAGGGCAGTTCCCCGAAGGGCTGACACCGGCTGCGCCTCAGCAGCCAGACAACCTCCCTCCCTCTGGTCGGGCACTGCAAGCCACACAGCCACTCGTGTCCCCTGTGTCCCTGGAGGCCGCAGCGCGTTTTGGGTTTTGGCGCGGACGGGCCCCTCTCGGCTTCCGTAGTCCATTTGCCCCCGGAGCCTGCTAGACCCCTGGCCACAAGGGCGGGCCCTGCTGAGTCCCCGAGCGCCTCCTGGGTTGCTGCCACCACCCTTGGGCCGGGATGAGGTGCCACCTTGTGCGTAGAAGCCCTGCACACAGGCAAGAAGCCCCCCAGGCCCGCGGGCGCGCCCGACCCTGGAGCCCCCTGGCTGGCTGCAGCCACAGGGAACGGGGGTTCTGAGTTGGCAGCCCCCATTCCCGAAGCATCCACGGGCAGTTCCCCGAAGGGCTGACACCGGCTGCGCCTCAGCAGCCAGACAACCTCCCTCCCTCTGGTCGGGCACTGCAAGCCACACAGCCACTTGTGTCCCCTGTGTCCCTGGAGGCCGCAGCGCGTTTTGGGTTTTGGCGCGGACGGGCCCCTCTCGGCTTCCGTAGTCCATTTGCCCCGGAGCCTGCCAGACCCCTGGCCCCAGGGGCGGGCCCTGCTGAGTCCCCGAGCGCCTCCTGGGTTCCTGCCACCACCCTTGGGCCGGGATGAGGTGCCACCTTGTGCGTAGAAGCCCTGCACACAGGCAAGAAGCCCCCCAGGCCCGCGGGCGCGCCCGACCCTGGAGCCCCCTGGCTGGCTGCAGCCACAGGGAACGGGGGTTCTGAGTTGGCAGCCCCCATTCCCGAAGCATCCACGGGCAGTTCCCCGAAGGGCTGACACCGGCTGCGCCTCAGCAGACAGACAACCTCCCTCCCTCTGGTCGGGCACTGCAAGCCACACAGCCACTTGTGTCCCCTGTGTCCCTGGAGGCCGCAGCACGTTTTGGGTTTTGGCGCGGACGGGCCCCTCTCGGCTTCCGTAGTCCATTTGCCCCGGAGCCTGCCAGACCCCTGGCCCCAGGGGCGGGCCCTGCTGAGTCCCCGAGCGCCTCCTGGGTTCCTGCCACCACCCTTGGGCCGGGATGAGGTGCCCCTTGTGCGTAGAAGCCCTGCACACAGCAAGAAGCCCCCCAGACCCGCGGGCGCTCCCGATCCTGGAGCCCCCTGGCTGGCTGCAGCCACAGGGAACGGGGGTTCTGAGTTGGCAGCCCCCATTCCCGAAGCATCCACGGGCAGTTCCCCGAAGGGCTGACACCGGCTGCGCCTCAGCAGCCAGACAACCTCCCTCCCTCTGGTCGGGCACTGCAAGCCACACAGCCACTTGTGTCCCCTGTGTCCCTGGAGGCCGCAGCGCGTTTTGGGTTTTGGCGCGGACGGGCCCCTCTAGGCTTCCGTAGTCCATTTGCCCCGGAGCCTGCCAGACCCCTGGCCCCAGGGGCGGGCCCTGCTGTGTCCCCGAGCGCCTCCTGGGTTCCTGCCACCACCCTTGGGCCGGGATGAGGTGCCACTTGTGCGTAGAAGCCCTGCACACAGCAAGAAGCCCCCCAGACCCGCGGGCGCTCCCGATCCTGGAGCCCCCTGGCTGGCTGCAGCCACAGGGAACGGGGGTTCTGAGTTGGCAGCCCCCATTCCCGAAGCATCCACGGGCAGTTCCCCGAAGGGCTGACACCGGCTGCGCCTCAGCAGCCAGACAACCTCCCTCCCTCTGGTCGGGCACTGCAAGCCACACAGCCACTTGTGTCCCCTGTGTCCCTGGAGGCCGCAGCGCGTTTTGGGTTTTGGCGCGGACGGGCCCCTCTCGGCTTCCGTAGTCCATTTGCCCCGGAGCCTGCCAGACCCCTGGCCCCAGGGGCGGGCCCTGCTGAGTCCCCGAGCGCCTCCTGGGTTCCTGCCACCACCCTTGGGCCGGGATGAGGTGCCACCTTGTGCGTAGAAGCCCTGCACACAGGCAAGAAGCCCCCCAGGCCTGCGGGCGCGCCCGACCCTGGAGCCCCCTGGCTGGCTGCAGCCACAGGGAACGGGGGTTCTGAGTTGGCAGCCCCCATTCCCGAAGCATCCACGGGCAGTTCCCCGAAGGGCTGACACCGGCTGCGCCTCAGCAGACAGACAACCTCCCTCCCTCTGGTCGGGCACTGCAAGCCACACAGCCACTTGTGTCCCCTGTGTCCCTGGAGGCCGCAGCGCGTTTTGGGTTTTGGCGCGGACGGGCCCCTCTCGGCTTCCGTAGTCCATTTGCCCCGGAGCCTGCCAGACCCCTGGCCCCAGGGGCGGGCCCTGCTGAGTCCCCGAGCGCCTCCTGGGTTCCTGCCACCACCCTTGGGCCGGGATGAGGTGCCACCTTGTGCGTAGAAGCCCTGCACACAGGCAAGAAGCCCCCCAGGCCCGCGGGCGCGCCCGACCCTGGAGCCCCCTGGCTGGCTGCAGCCACAGGGAACGGGGGTTCTGAGTTGGCAGCCCCCATTCCCGAAGCATCCACGGGCAGTTCCCCGAAGGGCTGACACCGGCTGCGCCTCAGCAGACAGACAACCTCCCTCCCTCTGGTCGGGCACTGCAAGCCACACAGCCACTTGTGTCCCCTGTGTCCCTGGAGGCCGCAGCGCGTTTTGGGTTTTGGCGCGGACGGGCCCCTCTAGGCTTCCGTAGTCCATTTGCCCCGGAGCCTGCCAGACCCCTGGCCCCAGGGGCGGGCCCTGCTGAGTCCCCGAGCGCCTCCTGGGTTCCTGCCACCACCCTTGGGCCGGGATGAGGTGCCACTTGTGCGTAGAAGCCCTGCACACAGCAAGAAGCCCCCCAGACCCGCGGGCGCTCCCGATCCTGGAGCCCCCTGGCTGGCTGCAGCCACAGGGAACGGGGGTTCTGAGTTGGCAGGCCCCATTCCCGAAGCATCCACGGGCAGTTCCCCGAAGGGCTGACACCGGCTGCGCCTCAGCAGCCAGACAACCTCCCTCACTCTGGTCGGGCACTGCAAGCCACACAGCCACTTGTGTCCCCTGTGTCCCTGGAGGCCGCAGCGCGTTTTGGGTTTTGGCGCGGACGGGCCCCTCTCGGCTTCCGTAGTCCATTTGCCCCGGAGCCTGCCAGACCCCTGGCCCCAGGGGCGGGCGCTGCTGAGTCCCCGAGAGCCTCCTGGGTTCCTGCCACCACCCTTGGGCCGGGATGAGGTGCCACCTTGTGCGTAGAAGCCCTGCACACAGGCAAGAAGCCCCCCAGGCCCGCGGGCGCGCCCGACCCTGGAGCCCCCTGGCTGGCTGCAGCCACAGGGAACGGGGGTTCTGAGTTGGCAGCCCCCATTCCCGAAGCATCCACGGGCAGTTCCCCGAAGGGCTGACACCGGCTGCGCCTCAGCAGACAACCTCCCTCCCTCTGGTCGGGCACTGCAAGCCACACAGCCACTTGTGTCCCCTGTGTCCCTGGAGGCCGCAGCGCGTTTTGGGTTTTGGCGCGGACGGGCCCCTCTAGGCTTCCGTAGTCCATTTGCCCCGGAGCCTGCCAGACCCCTGGCCCCAGGGGCGGGCCCTGCTGTGTCCCCGAGCGCCTCCTGGGTTCCTGCCACCACCCTTGGGCCGGGATGAGGTGCCACTTGTGCGTAGAAGCCCTGCACACAGCAAGAAGCCCCCCAGACCCGCGGGCGCTCCCGATCCTGGAGCCCCCTGGCTGGCTGCAGCCACAGGGAACGGGGGTTCTGAGTTGGCAGCCCCCATTCCCGAAGCATCCACGGGCAGTTCCCCGAAGGGCTGACACCGGCTGCGCCTCAGCAGCCAGACAACCTCCCTCCCTCTGGTCGGGCACTGCAAGCCACACAGCCACTTGTGTCCCCTGTGTCCCTGGAGGCCGCAGCGCGTTTTGGGTTTTGGCGCGGACGGGCCCCTCTCGGCTTCCGTAGTCCATTTGCCCCGGAGCCTGCCAGACCCCTGGCCCCAGGGGCGGGCCCTGCTGAGTCCCCGAGCGCCTCCTGGGTTCCTGCCACCACCCTTGGGCCGGGATGAGGTGCCACCTTGTGCGTAGAAGCCCTGCACACAGGCAAGAAGCCCCCCAGGCCTGCGGGCGCGCCCGACCCTGGAGCCCCCTGGCTGGCTGCAGCCACAGGGAACGGGGGTTCTGAGTTGGCAGCCCCCATTCCCGAAGCATCCACGGGCAGTTCCCCGAAGGGCTGACACCGGCTGCGCCTCAGCAGACAGACAACCTCCCTCCCTCTGGTCGGGCACTGCAAGCCACACAGCCACTTGTGTCCCCTGTGTCCCTGGAGGCCGCAGCGCGTTTTGGGTTTTGGCGCGGACGGGCCCCTCTCGGCTTCCGTAGTCCATTTGCCCCGGAGCCTGCCAGACCCCTGGCCCCAGGGGCGGGCCCTGCTGAGTCCCCGAGCGCCTCCTGGGTTCCTGCCACCACCCTTGGGCCGGGATGAGGTGCCACCTTGTGCGTAGAAGCCCTGCACACAGGCAAGAAGCCCCCCAGGCCCGCGGGCGCGCCCGACCCTGGAGCCCCCTGGCTGGCTGCAGCCACAGGGAACGGGGGTTCTGAGTTGGCAGCCCCCATTCCCGAAGCATCCACGGGCAGTTCCCCGAAGGGCTGACACTGGCTGCGCCTCAGCAACCAGACAACCTCCCTCCCTCTGGTCGGGCACTGCATGCCACACAGCCACTCGTGTCCCCTGTGTCCCTGGAGGCCGCAGCGCGTTTTGGGTTTTGGCGCGGACGGGCCCCTCTCGGCTTCCGTAGTCATTTGCCCCCGGAGCCTGCCAGACCCCTGGCCCCAGGGGCGGGCCCTGCTGAGTCCCCGAGCGCCTCCTGGGTTCCTGCCACCACCCTTGGGCCGGGATGAGGTGCCACCTTGTGCGTAGAAGCCCTGCACACAGGCAAGAAGACCCCAGGCCCGCGGGCGCGCCCGACCCTGGAGACCCCTGGCTGGCTGCAGCCACAGGGAACGGGGGTTCTGAGTTGGCAGCCCCCATTCCCGAAGCATCCACGGGCAGTTCCCCGAAGGGCTGACACCGGCTGCGCCTCAGCAGCCAGACAACCTCCCTCCCTCTGGTCGGGCACTGCAAGCCACACAGCCACTTGTGTCCCCTGTGTCCCTGGAGGCCGCAGCGTGTTTTGGATTTTGGCGCGGACGGGCCCCTCTCGGCTTCCGTAGTCCATTTGCCCCGGAGCCTGCCAGACCCCTGGCCCCAGGGGCGGGCCCTGCTGAGTCCCCGAGCGCCTCCTGGGTTCCTGCCACCACCCTTGGGCCGGGATGAGGTGCCACCTTGTGCGTAGAAGCCCTGCACACAGGCAAGAAGCCCCCAGGCCCGCGGGCGCGCCCGACCCTGGAGCCCCCTGGCTGGCTGCAGCCACAGGGAACGGGGGTTCTGAGTTGGCAGCCCCCATTCCCGAAGCATCCACGGGCAGTTCCCCGAAGGGCTGACACCAGCTGCGCCTCAGCAGCCAGACAACCTCCCTCCCTCTGGTCGGGCACTGCAAGCCACACAGCCACTTGTGTCCCCTGTGTCCCTGGAGGCCGCAGCGCGTTTTGGGTTTTGGCGCGGACGGGCCCCTCTCGGCTTCCGTAGTCCATTTGCCCCGGAGCCTGCCAGACCCCTGGCCCCAGGGGCGGGCCCTGCTGAGTCCCCGAGCGCCTCCTGGGTTCCTGCCACCACCCTTGGGCCGGGATGAGGTGCCACCTTGTGCGTAGAAGCCCTGCACACAGGCAAGAAGCCCCCAAGGCCCGCGGGCGCGCCCGACCCTGGAGCCCCCTGGCTGGCTGCAGCCACAGGGAACGGGGGTTCTGAGTTGGCAGCCCCCATTCCCGAAGCATCCACGGGCAGTTCCCCGAAGGGCTGACACCGGCTGCGCCTCAGCAGCCAGACAACCTCCCTCCCTCTGGTCGGGCACTGCAAGCCACACAGACACTTGTGTCCCCTGTGTCCCTGGAGGCCGCAGCGCGTTTTGGGTTTTGGCGCGGACGGGCCCCTCTCGGCTTCCGTAGTCCATTTGCCCCCGGAGCCTGCCAGACCCCTGGCCCCAGGGGCGGGCCCTGCTGAGTCCCCGAGCGCCTCCTGGGTTCCTGCCACCACCCTTGGGCCGGGATGAGGTGCCACCTTGTGCGTAGAAGCCCTGCACACAGGCAAGAAGACCCCAGGCCCGCGGGCGCGCCCGACCCTGGAGCCCACTGGCTGGCTGCAGCCACAGGGAACGGGGGTTCTGAGTTGGCAGCCCCCATTCCCGAAGCATCCACGGGCAGTTCCCCGAAGGGCTGACACCGGCTGCGCCTCAGCAGCCAGACAACCTCCCTCCCTCTGGTCGGGCACTGCAAGCCACACAGCCACTTGTGTCCCCTGTGTCCCTGGAGGCCGCAGCGTGTTTTGGATTTTGGCGCGGACGGGCCCCTCTCGGCTTCCGTAGTCCATTTGCCCCGGAGCCTGCCAGACCCCTGGCCCCAGGGGCGGGCCCTGCTGAGTCCCCGAGCGCCTCCTGGGTTCCTGCCACCACCCTTGGGCCGGGATGAGGTGCCACCTTGTGCGTAGAAGCCCTGCACACAGGCAAGAAGCCCCCAGGCCCGCGGGCGCGCCCGACCCTGGAGCCCCCTGGCTGGCTGCAGCCACAGGGAACGGGGGTTCTGAGTTGGCAGCCCCCATTCCTGAAGCATCCACGGGCAGTTCCCCGAAGGGCTGACACCGGCTGCGCCTCAGCAGCCAGACAACCTCCCTCCCTCTGGTCGGGCACTGCAAGCCACACAGCCACTTGTGTCCCCTGTGTCCCTGGAGGCCGCAGCGCGTTTTGGGTTTTGGCGCGGACGGGCCCCTCTCGGCTTCCGTAGTCCATTTGCCCCGGAGCCTGCCAGACCCCTGGCCCCAGGGGCGGGCCCTGCTGAGTCCCCGAGCGCCTCCTGGGTTCCTGCCACCACCCTTGGGCCGGGATGAGGTGCCACCTTGTGCGTAGAAGCCCTGCACACAGGCAAGAAGCCCCCAAGGCCCGCGGGCGCGCCCGACCCTGGAGCCCCCTGGCTGGCTGCAGCCACAGGGAACGGGGGTTCTGAGTTGGCAGCCCCCATTCCCGAAGCATCCACGGGCAGTTCCCCGAAGGGCTGACACCGGCTGCGCCTCAGCAGCCAGACAACCTCCCTCCCTCTGGTCGGGCACTGCAAGCCACACAGACACTTGTGTCCCCTGTGTCCCTGGAGGCCGCAGCGCGTTTTGGGTTTTGGCGCGGACGGGCCCCTCTCGGCTTCCGTAGTCCATTTGCCCCCGGAGCCTGCCAGACCCCTGGCCCCAGGGGCGGGCCCTGCTGAGTCCCCGAGCGCCTCCTGGGTTCCTGCCACCACCCTTGGGCCGGGATGAGGTGCCACCTTGTGCGTAGAAGCCCTGCACACAGGCAAGAAGCCCCCAGGCCCGCGGGCGCGCCCGACCCTGGAGCCCACTGGCTGGCTGCAGCCACAGGGAACGGGGGTTCTGAGTTGGCAGCCCCCATTCCCGAAGCATCCACGGGCAGTTCCCCGAAGGGCTGACACCGGCTGCGCCTCAGCAGCCAGACAACCTCCCTCCCTCTGGTCGGGCACTGCAAGCCACACAGCCACTTGTGTCCCCTGTGTCCCTGGAGGCCGCAGCGCGTTTTGGGTTTTGGCGCGGACGGGCCCCTCTCGGCTTCCGTAGTCCATTTGCCCCGGAGCCTGCCAGACCCCTGGCCCCAGGGGCGGGCCCTGCTGAGTCCCCGAGCGCCTCCTGGGTTCCTGCCACCACCCTTGGGCCGGGATGAGGTGCCACCTTGTGCGTAGAAGCCCTGCACACAGGCAAGAAGCCCCCAAGGCCCGCGGGCGCGCCCGACCCTGGAGCCCCCTGGCTGGCTGCAGCCACAGGGAACGGGTGTTCTGAGTTGGCAGCCCCCATTCCCGAAGCATCCACGGGCAGTTCCCCGAAGGGCTGACACCGGCTGCGCCTCAGCAGCCAGACAACCTCCCTCCCTCTGGTCGGGCACTGCAAGCCACACAGCCACTTGTGTCCCCTGTGTCCCTGGAGGCCGCAGCGCGTTTTGGGTTTTGGCGCGGACGGGCCCCTCTCGGCTTCCGTAGTCCATTTGCCCCCGGAGCCTGCCAGACCCCTGGCCCCAGGGGCGGGCCCTGCTGAGTCCCCGAGCGCCTCCTGGGTTCCTGCCACCACCCTTGGGCCGGGATGAGGTGCCACCTTGTGCGTAGAAGCCCTGCACACAGGCAAGAAGCCCCCAGGCCCGCGGGCGCGCCCGACCCTGGAGCCCACTGGCTGGCTGCAGCCACAGGGAACGGGGGTTCTGAGTTGGCAGCCCCCATTCCCGAAGCATCCACGGGCAGTTCCCCGAAGGGCTGACACCGGCTGCGCCTCAGCAGCCAGACAACCTCCCTCCCTCTGGTCGGGCACTGCAAGCCACACAGCCACTTGTGTCCCCTGTGTCCCTGGAGGCCGCAGCGTGTTTTGGATTTTGGCGCGGACGGGCCCCTCTCGGCTTCCGTAGTCCATTTGCCCCGGAGCCTGCCAGACCCCTGGCCCCAGGGGCGGGCCCTGCTGAGTCCCCGAGCGCCTCCTGGGTTCCTGCCACCACCCTTGGGCCGGGATGAGGTGCCACCTTGTGCGTAGAAGCCCTGCACACAGGCAAGAAGCCCCCAGGCCCGCGGGCGCGCCCGACCCTGGAGCCCCCTGGCTGGCTGCAGCCACAGGGAACGGGGGTTCTGAGTTGGCAGCCCCCATTCCCGAAGCATCCACGGGCAGTTCCCCGAAGGGCTGACACCGGCTGCGCCTCAGCAGCCAGACAACCTCCCTCCCTCTGGTCGGGCACTGCAAGCCACACAGCCACTTGTGTCCCCTGTGTCCCTGGAGGCCGCAGCACGTTTTGGGTTTTGGCGCGGACGGGCCCCTCTCGGCTTCCGTAGTCCATTTGCCCCGGAGCCTGCCAGACCCCTGGCCCCAGGGGCGGGCCCTGCTGAGTCCCCGAGCGCCTCCTGGGTTCCTGCCACCACCCTTGGGCCGGGATGAGGTGCCACCTTGTGCGTAGAAGCCCTGCACACAGGCAAGAAGCCCCCAAGGCCCGCGGGCGCGCCCGACCCTGGAGCCCCCTGGCTGGCTGCAGCCACAGGGAACGGGGGTTCTGAGTTGGCAGCCCCCATTCCCAAAGCATCCACGGGCAGTTCCCCGAAGGGCTGACACCGGCTGCGCCTCAGCAGCCAGACAACCTCCCTCCCTCTGGTCGGGCACTGCAAGCCACACAGACACTTGTGTCCCCTGTGTCCCTGGAGGCCGCAGCGCGTTTTGGGTTTTGGCGCGGACGGGCCCCTCTCGGCTTCCGTAGTCCATTTGCCCCGGAGCCTGCCAGACCCCTGGCCCCAGGGGCGGGCCCTGCTGAGTCCCCGAGCGCCTCCTGGGTTCCTGCCACCACCCTTGGGCCGGGATGAGGTGCCACCTTGTGCGTAGAAGCCCTGCACACAGGCAAGAAGCCCCCAAGGCCCGCGGGCGCGCCCGACCCTGGAGCCCCCTGGCTGGCTGCAGCCACAGGGAACGGGGGTTCTGAGTTGGCAGCCCCCATTCCCGAAGCATCCACGGGCAGTTCCCCGAAGGGCTGACACCGGCTGCGCCTCAGCAGCCAGACAACCTCCCTCCCTCTGGTAGGGCACTGCAAGCCACACAGACACTTGTGTCCCCTGTGTCCCTGGAGGCCGCAGCGCGTTTTGGGTTTTGGCGCGGACGGGCCCCTCTCGGCTTCCGTAGTCCATTTGCCCCCGGAGCCTGCCAGACCCCTGGCCCCAGGGGCGGGCCCTGCTGAGTCCCCGAGCGCCTCCTGGGTTCCTGCCACCACCCTTGGGCCGGGATGAGGTGCCACCTTGTGCGTAGAAGCCCTGCACACAGGCAAGAAGACCCCAGGCCCGCGGGCGCGCCCGACCCTGGAGCCCACTGGCTGGCTGCAGCCACAGGGAACGGGGGTTCTGAGTTGGCAGCCCCCATTCCCGAAGCATCCACGGGCAGTTCCCCGAAGGGCTGACACCGGCTGCGCCTCAGCAGCCAGACAACCTCCCTCCCTCTGGTCGGGCACTGCAAGCCACACAGCCACTTGTGTCCCCTGTGTCCCTGGAGGCCGCAGCGTGTTTTGGATTTTGGCGCGGACGGGCCCCTCTCGGCTTCCGTAGTCCATTTGCCCCGGAGCCTGCCAGACCCCTGGCCCCAGGGGCGGGCCCTGCTGAGTCCCCGAGCGCCTCCTGGGTTCCTGCCACCACCCTTGGGCCGGGATGAGGTGCCACCTTGTGCGTAGAAGCCCTGCACACAGGCAAGAAGCCCCCAGGCCCGCGGGCGCGCCCGACCCTGGAGCCCCCTGGCTGGCTGCAGCCACAGGGAACGGGGGTTCTGAGTTGGCAGCCCCCATTCCCGAAGCATCCACGGGCAGTTCCCCGAAGGGCTGACACCGGCTGCGCCTCAGCAGCCAGACAACCTCCCTCCCTCTGGTCGGGCACTGCAAGCCACACAGCCACTTGTGTCCCCTGTGTCCCTGGAGGCCGCAGCGCGTTTTGGGTTTTGGCGCGGACGGGCCCCTCTCGGCTTCCGTAGTCCATTTGCCCCGGAGCCTGCCAGACCCCTGGCCCCAGGGGCGGGCCCTGCTGAGTCCCCGAGCGCCTCCTGGGTTCCTGCCACCACCCTTGGGCCGGGATGAGGTGCCACCTTGTGCGTAGAAGCCCTGCACACAGGCAAGAAGCCCCCAAGGCCCGCGGGCGCGCCCGACCCTGGAGCCCCCTGGCTGGCTGCAGCCACAGGGAACGGGGGTTCTGAGTTGGCAGCCCCCATTCCCGAAGCATCCACGGGCAGTTCCCCGAAGGGCTGACACCGGCTGCGCCTCAGCAGCCAGACAACCTCCCTCCCTCTGGTCGGGCACTGCAAGCCACACAGACACTTGTGTCCCCTGTGTCCCTGGAGGCCGCAGCGCGTTTTGGGTTTTGGCGCGGACGGGCCCCTCTCGGCTTCCGTAGTCCATTTGCCCCCGGAGCCTGCCAGACCCCTGGCCCCAGGGGCGGGCCCTGCTGAGTCCCCGAGTGCCTCCTGGGTTCCTGCCACCACCCTTGGGCCGGGATGAGGTGCCACCTTGTGCGTAGAAGCCCTGCACACAGGCAAGAAGACCCCAGGCCCGCGGGCGCGCCCGACCCTGGAGCCCACTGGCTGGCTGCAGCCACAGGGAACGGGGGTTCTGAGTTGGCAGCCCCCATTCCCGAAGCATCCACGGGCAGTTCCCCGAAGGGCTGACACCGGCTGCGCCTCAGCAGCCAGACAACCTCCCTCCCTCTGGTCGGGCACTGCAAGCCACACAGCCACTTGTGTCCCCTGTGTCCCTGGAGGCCGCAGCGTGTTTTGGATTTTGGCGCGGACGGGCCCCTCTCGGCTTCCGTAGTCCATTTGCCCCGGAGCCTGCCAGACCCCTGGCCCCAGGGGCGGGCCCTGCTGAGTCCCCGAGCGCCTCCTGGGTTCCTGCCACCACCCTTGGGCCGGGATGAGGTGCCACCTTGTGCGTAGAAGCCCTGCACACAGGCAAGAAGCCCCCAGGCCCGCGGGCGCGCCCGACCCTGGAGCCCCCTGGCTGGCTGCAGCCACAGGGAACGGGGGTTCTGAGTTGGCAGCCCCCATTCCCGAAGCATCCACGGGCAGTTCCCCGAAGGGCTGACACCGGCTGCGCCTCAGCAGCCAGACAACCTCCCTCCCTCTGGTCGGGCACTGCAAGCCACACAGCCACTTGTGTCCCCTGTGTCCCTGGAGGCCGCAGCGCGTTTTGGGTTTTGGCGCGGACGGGCCCCTCTCGGCTTCCGTAGTCCATTTGCCCCGGAGCCTGCCAGACCCCTGGCCCCAGGGGCGGGCCCTGCTGAGTCCCCGAGCGCCTCCTGGGTTCCTGCCACCACCCTTGGGCCGGGATGAGGTGCCACCTTGTGCGTAGAAGCCCTGCACACAGGCAAGAAGCCCCCCAGGCCCGCGGGCGCGCCCGACCCTGGAGCCCCCTGGCTGGCTGCAGCCACAGGGAACGGGGGTTCTGAGTTGGCAGCCCCCATTCCCGAAGCATCCACGGGCAGTTCCCCGAAGGGCTGACACCGGCTGCGCCTCAGCAGCCAGACAACCTCCCTCCCTCTGGTCGGGCACTGCAAGCCACACAGCCACTTGTGTCCCCTGTGTCCCTGGAGGCCGCAGCGCGTTTTGGGTTTTGGCGCGGACGGGCCCCTCTCGGCTTCCGTAGTCCATTTGCCCCGGAGCCTGCCAGACCCCTGGCCCCAGGGGCGGGCCCTGCTGAGTCCCCGAGCGCCTCCTGGGTTCCTGCCACCACCCTTGGGCCGGGATGAGGTGCCACCTTGTGCGTAGAAGCCCTGCACACAGGCAAGAAGCCCCCAAGGCCCGCGGGCGCGCCCGACCCTGGAGCCCCCTGGCTGGCTGCAGCCACAGGGAACGGGTGTTCTGAGTTGGCAGCCCCCATTCCCGAAGCATCCACGGGCAGTTCCCCGAAGGGCTGACACCGGCTGCGCCTCAGCAGCCAGACAACCTCCCTCCCTCTGGTCGGGCACTGCAAGCCACACAGACACTTGTGTCCCCTGTGTCCCTGGAGGCCGCAGCGCGTTTTGGGTTTTGGCGCGGACGGGCCCCTCTCGGCTTCCGTAGTCCATTTGCCCCCGGAGCCTGCCAGACCCCTGGCCCCAGGGGCGGGCCCTGCTGAGTCCCCGAGCGCCTCCTGGGTTCCTGCCACCACCCTTGGGCCGGGATGAGGTGCCACCTTGTGCGTAGAAGCCCTGCACACAGGCAAGAAGACCCCAGGCCCGCGGGCGCGCCTGACCCTGGAGCCCACTGGCTGGCTGCAGCCACAGGGAACGGGGGTTCTGAGTTGGCAGCCCCCATTCCCGAAGCATCCACGGGCAGTTCCCCGAAGGGCTGACACCGGCTGCGCCTCAGCAGCCAGACAACCTCCCTCCCTCTGGTCGGGCACTGCAAGCCACACAGCCACTTGTGTCCCCTGTGTCCCTGGAGGCCGCAGCGTGTTTTGGATTTTGGCGCGGACGGGCCCCTCTCGGCTTCCGTAGTCCATTTGCCCCGGAGCCTGCCAGACCCCTGGCCCCAGGGGCGGGCCCTGCTGAGTCCCCGAGCGCCTCCTGGGTTCCTGCCACCACCCTTGGGCCGGGATGAGGTGCCACCTTGTGCGTAGAAGCCCTGCACACAGGCAAGAAGCCCCCAGGCCCGCGGGCGCGCCCGACCCTGGAGCCCCCTGGCTGGCTGCAGCCACAGGGAATGGGGGTTCTGAGTTGGCAGCCCCCATTCCCGAAGCATCCACGGGCAGTTCCCCGAAGGGCTGACACCGGCTGCGCCTCAGCAGCCAGACAACCTCCCTCCCTCTGGTCGGGCACTGCAAGCCACACAGCCACTTGTGTCCCCTGTGTCCCTGGAGGCCGCAGCGCGTTTTGGGTTTTGGCGCGGACGGGCCCCTCTCGGCTTCCGTAGTCCATTTGCCCCGGAGCCTGCCAGACCCCTGGCCCCAGGGGCGGGCCCTGCTGAGTCCCCGAGCGCCTCCTGGGTTCCTGCCACCACCCATGGGCCGGGATGAGGTGCCACCTTGTGCGTAGAAGCCCTGCACACAGGCAAGAAGCCCCCAAGGCCCGCGGGCGCGCCCGACCCTGGAGCCCCCTGGCTGGCTGCAGCCACAGGGAACGGGGGTTCTGAGTTGGCAGCCCCCATTCCCGAAGCATCCACGGGCAGTTCCCCGAAGGGCTGACACCGGCTGCGCCTCAGCAGCCAGACAACCTCCCTCCCTCTGGTCGGGCACTGCAAGCCACACAGACACTTGTGTCCCCTGTGTCCCTGGAGGCCGCAGCGCGTTTTGGGTTTTGGCGCGGACGGGCCCCTCTCGGCTTCCGTAGTCCATTTGCCCCCGGAGCCTGCCAGACCCCTGGCCCCAGGGGCGGGCCCTGCTGAGTCCCCGAGCGCCTCCTGGGTTCCTGCCACCACCCTTGGGCCGGGATGAGGTGCCACCTTGTGCGTAGAAGCCCTGCACACAGGCAAGAAGACCCCAGGCCCGCGGGCGCGCCCGACCCTGGAGCCCACTGGCTGGCTGCAGCCACAGGGAACGGGGGTTCTGAGTTGGCAGCCCCCATTCCCGAAGCATCCACGGGCAGTTCCCCGAAGGGCTGACACCGGCTGCGCCTCAGCAGCCAGACAACCTCCCTCCCTCTGGTCGGGCACTGCAAGCCACACAGCCACTTGTGTCCCCTGTGTCCCTGGAGGCCGCAGCGCGTTTTGGGTTTTGGCGCGGACGGGCCCCTCTCGGCTTCCGTAGTCCATTTGCCCCGGAGCCTGCCAGACCCCTGGCCCCAGGGGCGGGCCCTGCTGAGTCCCCGAGCGCCTCCTGGGTTCCTGCCACCACCCTTGGGCCGGGATGAGGTGCCACCTTGTGCGTAGAAGCCCTGCACACAGGCAAGAAGCCCCCAAGGCCCGCGGGCGCGCCCGACCCTGGAGACCCCTGGCTGGCTGCAGCCACAGGGAACGGGGGTTCTGAGTTGGCAGCCCCCATTCCCGAAGCATCCACGGGCAGTTCCCCGAAGGGCTGACACCGGCTGCGCCTCAGCAGCCAGACAACCTCCCTCCCTCTGGTCGGGCACTGCAAGCCACACAGACACTTGTGTCCCCTGTGTCCCTGGAGGCCGCAGCGCGTTTTGGGTTTTGGCGCGGACGGGCCCCTCTCGGCTTCCGTAGTCCATTTGCCCCCGGAGCCTGCCAGACCCCTGGCCCCAGGGGCGGGCCCTGCTGAGTCCCCGAGCGCCTCCTGGGTTCCTGCCACCACCCTTGGGCCAGGATGAGGTGCCACCTTGTGCGTAGAAGCCCTGCACACAGGCAAGAAGCCCCCAAGGCCCGCGGGCGCGCCCGACCCTGGAGCCCCCTGGCTGGCTGCAGCCACAGGGAACGGGGGTTCTGAGTTGGCAGCCCCCATTCCCGAAGCATCCACGGGCAGTTCCCCGAAGGGCTGACACCGGCTGCGCCTCAGCAGCCAGACAACCTCCCTCCCTCTGGTCGGGCACTGCAAGCCACACAGCCACTCATGTCCCCTGTGTCCCTGGAGGCCGCAGCACGTTTTGGGTTTTGGCGCGGACGGGCCCCTCTCGGCTTCCGTAGTCCATTTGCCCCCGGAGCCTGCCAGACCCCTGGCCCCAGGGGCGGGCCCTGCTGAGTTCCCGAGCGCCTCCTGGGTTCCTGCCACCACCCTTGGGCCGGGATGATGTGCCACCTTGTGCGTAGAAGCCCTGCATACAGGCAAGAAGCCCCCCAGGCCCGCGGGCGCGCCCGACCTTGGAGCCCCCTGGCTGGCTGCAGCCACAGGGAACGGGGGTTCTGAGTTGGAAGCCCCCATTCCCGAAGCATACACGGGCAGTTCCCCGAAGGGCTGACACCGGCTGCGCCTCAGCAGCCAGACAACCTCCCTCCCTCTGGTCGGGCACTGCAAGCCACACAGCCACTTGTGTCCCCTGTGTCCCTGGAGGCCGCAGCGCGTTTTGGGTTTTGGCGCTGACGGGCCCCTCTCGGCTTCCGTAGTCCATTTTCCCCGGAGCCTGCCAGACCCCTGGCCCCAGGGGCGGGCCATGCTGAGTCCCCGAGCGCCTCCTGGGTTCCTGCCACCACCCTTGGGCCGGGATGAGGTGCCACCTTGTGCGTAGAAGCCCTGCACACAGGCTAGAAGCCCCCCAGGCCCGCGGGCGCGCCCGACCCTGGAGACCCCTGGCTGGCTGCAGCCACAGGGAACGGGGGTTCTGAGTTGGCAGCCCCCATTCCCGAAGCATCCACAGGCAGTTCCCCGAAGGGCTGACACCGGCTGCGCCTCAGCAGCCAGACAACCTCCCTCCCTCTGGTCGGGCACTGCAAGCCACACAGACACTTGTGTCCCCTGTGTCCCTGGAGGCCGCAGCGCGTTTTGGGTTTTGGCGCGGACGGGCCCCTCTCGGCTTCCGTAGTCCATTTGCCCCCGGAGCCTGCCAGACCCCTGGCCCCAGGGGCGGGCCCTGCTGAGTCCCCGAGCGCCTCCTGGGTTCCTGCCACCACCCTTGGGCCGGGATGAGGTGCCACCTTGTGCGTAGAAGCCCTGCACACAGGCAAGAAGCCCCCCAGGCCCGCGGGCGCGCCCGACCCTGGAGCCCCCTGGCTGGCTGCAGCCACAGGGAACGGGGGTTCTCAGTTGGCAGCCCCCATTCCCGAAGCATCCACGGGCAGTTCCCCGAAGGGCTGACACCGGCTGCGCCTCAGCAGCCAGACAAACTCCTTCCCTCTGGTCGGGCACTGCAAGCCACACAGCCACTTGTGTCCCCTGTGTCCCTGGAGGCCGCAGCGCGTTTTGGGTTTTGGCGCGGACGGGCCCCTCTCATCTTCTGTAGTCCATTTGCCCCCAGAGCCTACCAGACCCATGGCCCCAGGGGCGGGGCTTGCTGAGTCCCCGAGCGCCTCCTGAGTTCCTGCCACCACCCTTGGGCCGGGATGAGGTGCCAAATTGTGCGTAGAAGCCCTGCACACAGGCAAGAAGCCCCCCAGGCCCGCGGGCGCGCCCGACCCTGGAGCCCCCTGGCTGGCTGCAGCCACAGGGAACGAGGGTTCTGAGTTGGCAGCCCCCATTCCCGAAGCATCGACGCGCAGTTCCCCGAAGGGCTGACACTGGCTGCGCCTCAGCAGCCAGACAACCACCCTCCCTCTGGTCGGGCACTGCAAGCCACACAGCCACTTGTGTCCCCTGTGTCCCTGGAGGCCGCAGCGCGTTTTGTGTTTTGGCGCTGACGGGCCCCTCTCGGCTTCAGTAGTCCATTTGCCCCCGGAGCCTGCCAGACCCCTGGCCCCAGGGGCGGGCCCTGCTGAGTCCCCGAGCGCCTCCTGAGTTCCTGCCACAACCCTTGGGCCGAGATGAGGTGCCACCTTGTGCGTAGAAGCCCTGCACACAGGCAAGAAGCCCCCCAGGCCCGCGGGCGCGCCCGACCCTGGAGCCCCCTGGCTGGCTGCAGCCACAGGGAATGGGGGTTCTGAGTTGGCAGCCCCCATTCCCGAAGCATCCATGGGCAGTTCCCCGAAGGGCTGACACCGGCTGCGCCTCAGCAGCCAGACAACCTCCCTCTGGTCGGGCACTGCAAGCCACACAGCCACTTGTGTCCCCTGTGTCCCTGGAGGCCGCAGCGCGTTTTGGGTTTTGGCGCGGACGGGCCCCTCTCGGCTTCTGTAGTCCATTTGCCCCTAGAGCCTACCAGACCCCTGGCCCCAGGGGCGGGTCTTGCTGAGTCCCCGAGCGCCTCCTGAGTTCCTGCCACCACCCTTGGGCCGGGATGAGGTGCCACCTTGTGCATAGAAGCCCTGCACACAGGCAAGAAGCCCCCCAGGCCCGCGGGCGCGCCCGACCCTGGAGCCCCCTGGCTGGCTGCAGCCACAGGGAACGGGGGTTCTCAGTTGGCAGCCCCCATTCTCGAAGCATCCACGGGCAGTTCCCCGAAGGGCTGAAACCGGCTGCGCCTCAGCAGCCAGACAACCTCCTTCCCTCTGGTCGGGCACTGCAAGCCACACAGCCACTTGTGTCCCCTGTGTCCCTGGAGGCCGCAGCGCGTTTTGGGTTTTGGCGCGGACGGGCCCCTCTCATCTTCTGTAGTCCATTTGCCCCCAGAGCCTACCAGACCCATGGCCCCAGGGGCGGGGCTTGCTGAGTCCCGAGCGCCTCCTGAGTTCCTGCCACCACCCTTGGGCCGGGATGAGGTGCCACCTTGTGCGTAGAAGCCCTGCACACAGGCAAGAAGCCCCCCAGGCCCGCGGGCGCGCCCGACCCTGGAGCCCCCTGGCTGGCTGCAGCCACAGGGAACGAGGGTTCTGAGTTGGCAGCCCCCATTCCCGAAGCATCGACGGGCAGTTCCCCGAAGGGCTGACACCGGCTGCGCCTCAGCAGCCAGACAACCTCCCTCCCTCTGGTCGGGCACTGCAAGCCACACAGCCACTTGTGTCCCCTGTGTCCCTGGAGGCCGCATCGCGTTTTGTGTTTTGGCGCTGACGGGCCCCTCTCGGCTTCCGTAGTCCATTTGCCCCCAGAGCCTACCAGACCCATGGCCCCAGGGGCGGGGCTTGCGGAGTCCCCGAGCGCCTCCTGAGTTCCTGCCACCACCCTTGGGCCGGGATGAGGTGCCAAATTGTGCGTAGAAGCCCTGCACACAGGCAAGAAGCCCCCCAGGCCCGCGGGCGCGCCCGACCCTGGAGCCCCCTGGCTGGCTGCAGCCACAGGGAACGAGGGTTCTGAGTTGGCAGCCCCCATTCCCGAAGCATCGACGCGCAGTTCCCCGAAGGGCTGACACTGGCTGCGCCTCAGCAGCCAGACAACCACCCTCCCTCTGGTCGGGCACTGCAAGCCACACAGCCACTTGTGTCCCCTGTGTCCCTGGAGGCCGCAGCGCGTTTTGTGTTTTGGCGCTGACGGGCCCCTCTCGGCTTCAGTAGTCCATTTGCCCCCGGAGCCTGCCAGACCCCTGGCCCCAGGGGCGGGCCCTGCTGAGTCCCCGAGCGCCTCCTGAGTTCCTGCCACAACCCTTGGGCCGAGATGAGGTGCCACCTTGTGCGTAGAAGCCCTGCACACAGGCAAGAAGCCCCCCAGGCCCGCGGGCGCGCCCGACCCTGGAGCCCCCTGGCTGGCTGCAGCCACAGGGAATGGGGGTTCTGAGTTGGCAGCCCCCATTCCCGAAGCATCCATGGGCAGTTCCCCGAAGGGCTGACACCGGCTGCGCCTCAGCAGCCAGACAACCTCCCTCTGGTCGGGCACTGCAAGCCACACAGCCACTTGTGTCCCCTGTGTCCCTGGAGGCCGCAGCGCGTTTTGGGTTTTGGCGCGGACGGGCCCCTCTCGGCTTCTGTAGTCCATTTGCCCCTAGAGCCTACCAGACCCCTGGCCCCAGGGGCGGGTCTTGCTGAGTCCCCGAGCGCCTCCTGAGTTCCTGCCACCACCCTTGGGCCGGGATGAGGTGCCACCTTGTGCATAGAAGCCCTGCACACAGGCAAGAAGCCCCCCAGGCCCGCGGGCGCGCCCGACCCTGGAGCCCCCTGGCTGGCTGCAGCCACAGGGAACGGGGGTTCTCAGTTGGCAGCCCCCATTCTCGAAGCATCCACGGGCAGTTCCCCGAAGGGCTGAAACCGGCTGCGCCTCAGCAGCCAGACAACCTCCTTCCCTCTGGTCGGGCACTGCAAGCCACACAGCCACTTGTGTCCCCTGTGTCCCTGGAGGCCGCAGCGCGTTTTGGGTTTTGGCGCGGACGGGCCCCTCTCATCTTCTGTAGTCCATTTGCCCCCAGAGCCTACCAGACCCATGGCCCCAGGGGCGGGGCTTGCTGAGTCCCGAGCGCCTCCTGAGTTCCTGCCACCACCCTTGGGCCGGGATGAGGTGCCACCTTGTGCGTAGAAGCCCTGCACACAGGCAAGAAGCCCCCCAGGCCCGCGGGCGCGCCCGACCCTGGAGCCCCCTGGCTGGCTGCAGCCACAGGGAACGAGGGTTCTGAGTTGGCAGCCCCCATTCCCGAAGCATCGACGGGCAGTTCCCCGAAGGGCTGACACCGGCTGCGCCTCAGCAGCCAGACAACCTCCCTCCCTCTGGTCGGGCACTGCAAGCCACACAGCCACTTGTTTCCCCTGTGTCCCTGGAGGCCGCATCGCGTTTTGTGTTTTGGCGCTGACGGGCCCCTCTCGGCTTCCGTAGTCCATTTGCCCCCGGAGCCTGCCAGACCCCTGGCCCCAGGGGCGGGCCCTGCTGAGTCCCCGAGCGCCTCCTGAGTTCCTGACACCACCCTTGGGCCGAGATGAGGTGCCACCTTGTGCGTAGAAGCCCTGCACACAGGCAAGAAGCCCCCCAGGCCCACAGGCGCGCCCGACCCTGGAGCCCCCTGGCTGGCTGCAGCCACAGGGAACGGGGGTTCTGAGTTGGCATCCCCCATTCCCGAAGCATCCATGGGCAGTTCCCCGAAGGGCTGACACCGGCTGCGCCTCAGCAGCCAGACAACCTCCCTCCCTCTGGTCGGGCACTGCAAGCCACACAGCCACTTGTGTCCCCTGTGTCCCTGGAGGCCGCAGCGCGTTTTGGGTTTTGGCGCGGACGGGCCCCTCTCGGCTTCTGTAGTCCATTTGCCCCTAGAGCCTACCAGACCCCTGGCCCCAGGGGCGGGTCTTGCTGAGTCCCCGAGCGCCTCCTGAGTTCCTGCCACCCCCCTTGGGCCGGGATGAGGTGCCACCTTGTGCGTAGAAGCCCTGCACAGAGGCAAGAAGCCCCCCAGGCCCGCGGGTGCGCCCGACCCTGGAGCCCCCTGGCTGGCTGCAGCCACAGGGAACGGGGGTTCTGAGTTGGCAGCCCCCATTCCTGAAGCATCCACGGGCAGTTCCCCGAAGGGCTGACACCGGCTGCGCCTCAGCAGCCAGACAACCTCCCTCCCTCTGGTCGGGCACTGCAAGCCACACAGCCACTTGTGTCCCCTGTGTCCCTGGAGGCCGCAGCGCGTTTTGGGATTTGGCGCGGACGGGCCCCTCTCGGCTTCCGTAGTCCATTTGCCCCGGAGCCTGCCAGACCCCTGACCCAGGGGCGGGCCCTGCTGAGTCCCCGAGCGCCTCCTGGGTTCCTGCCACCACCCTTGGGCCGGGATGAGGTGCCACTTGTGCGTAGAAGCCCTGCACACAGCAAGAAGCCCCCCAGGCCCGCGGGCGCTCCCGATCCTGTAGCCCCCTGGCTGGCTGCAGCCACAGGGAACGGGGCTTCTGAGTTGGCAGCCCCCATTCCCGAAGCATCCACGGGCAGTTCCCCGAAGGGCTGACACCGGCTGCGCCTCAGCAGCCAGACAACCTCCCTCCCTCTGGTCGGGCACTGCAAGCCACACAGCCACTTGTGTCCCCTGTGTCCCTGGAGGCCGCAGCGCGTTTTGGGTTTTGGCGCGGACGGGCCCCTCTCGGCTTCCGTAGTCCATTTGCCCCGGAGCCTGCCAGACCCCTGGCCCCAGGGGCGGGCCCTGCTGAGTCCCCGAGCGCCTCCTGGGTTCCTGCCACCACCCTTGGGCCGGGATGAGGTGCCACCTTGTGCGTAGAAGCCCTGCACACAGGCAAGAAGCCCCCCAGGCCCGCGGGCGCGCCCGACCCTGGAGCCCCCTGGCTGGCTGTAGCCACAGGGAACGGGGGTTCTCAGTTGGCAGCCCCCATTCCCGAAGCATCCACGGGCAGTTCCCCGAAGGGCTGACACCGGCTGCGCCTCAGCAGCCAGACAACCTCCCTCTGGTCGGGCACTGCAAGCCACACAGCCACTTGTGTCCCCTGTGTCCCTGGAGGCCGCAGCGCGTTTTGGGTTTTGGCGCGGACGGGCCCCTCTCGGCTTCTGTAGTCCATTTGCCCCCAGAGCCTACCAGACCCCTGGCCCCAGGGGCGGGCCTTGCTGAGTCCCCGAACGCCTCCTGAGATCCTGCCACCACCCTTGGGCCGGGATGAGGTGCCACCTTGTGCGTAGAAGCCCTGCACACAGGCAAGAAGCCCCCCAGGCCCGCGGGTGCGCCCGACCCTGGAGCCCCCTGGCTGGCTGCAGCCACAGGGAACGGGGGTTCTGAGTTGGCAGCCCCCATTCCCGAAGCATCCACGGGCAGTTCCCCGAAGGGCTGACACCGGCTGCGCCTCAGCAGCCAGACAACCTCCCTCCCTCTGGTCGGGCACTGCAAGCCACACAGACACTTGTGTCCCCTGTGTCCCTGGAGGCCGCAGCGCGTTTTGGGTTTTGGCGCGGACGGGCCCCTCTCGGCTTCCGTAGTCCATTTGCCCCGGAGCCTGCCAGACCCCTGGCCCCAGGGGCGGGCCCTGCTGAGTCCCCGAGCGCCTCCTGGGTTCCTGCCACCACCCTTGGGCCGGGATGAGGTGCCACCTTGTGCGTAGAAGCCCTGCACACAGGCAAGAAGCCCCCCAGGCCCGCGGGCGCGCCCGACCCTGGAGCCCCCTGGCTGGCTGCAGCCACAGGGAACGGGGGTTCTGAGTTGGCAGCCCCCATTCCCGAAGCATCGACGGGCAGTTCCCCGAAGGGCTGACACCGGCTGCGCCTCAGCAGCCAGACAACCTCCTTCCCTCTGGTCGGGCACTGCAAGCCACACAGCCACTTGTGTCCCCTGTGTCCCTGGAGGCCGCAGCGCGTTTTGGGTTTTGGCGCGGACGGGCCCCTCTCATCTTCTGTAGTCCATTTGCCCCCAGAGCCTACCAGACCGATGGCCCCAGGGGCGGGGCTTTGTGAGTCCCCGAGCGCCTCCTGAGTTCCTGCCACCACCCTTGGGCCGGGATGAGGTGCCACCTTGTGCGTAGAAGCCCTGCACACAGGCAAGAAGCCCCCCAGGCCCGCGGGCACGCCCGACCCTGGAGCCCCCTGGCTGGCTGCAGCCACAGGGAACGGGGGTTCTCAGTTGGCAGCCCCCATTCCCGAAGCATCCACGGGCAGTTCCCCGAAGGGCTGACACCGGCTGCGCCTCAGCAGCCAGACAACCTCCCTCTGGTCGGGCACTGCAAGCCACACAGCCACTTGTGTCCCCTGTGTCCCTGGAGGCCGCAGCGCGTTTTGGGTTTTGGCGCGGACGGGCCCCTCTCGGCTTCTGTAGTCCATTTGCCCCCAGAGCCTACCAGACCCCTGGCCCCAGGGGCGGGCCTTGCTGAGTCCCCGAGCGCCTCCTGAGATCCTGCCACCAACCTTGGGCCGGGATGAGGTGCCACCTTGTGCGTAGAAGCCCTGCACACAGGCAAGAAGCCCCCCAGGCCCGCGGGTGCGCCCGACCCTGGAGCCCCCTGGCTGGCTGCAGCCACAGGGAACGGGGGTTCTGAGTTGGCAGCCCCCATTCCCGAAGCATCCACGGGCAGTTCCCCGAAGGGCTGACACCGGCTGCGCCTCAGCAGCCAGACAACCTCCCTCCCTCTGGTCGGGCACTGCAAGCCACACAGCCACTTGTGTCCCCTGTGTCCCTGGAGGCCGCAGCGCGTTTTGGGTTTTGGCGCGGACGGGCCCCTCTCGGCTTCCGTAGTCCATTTGCCCCGGAGCCTGCCAGACCCCTGGCCCCAGGGGCGGGCCCTGCTGAGTCCCCGAGCGCCTCCTGGGTTCCTGCCACCACCCTTGGGCCGGGATGAGGTGCCACCTTGTGCGTAGAAGCCCTGCACACAGGCAAGAAGCCCCCCAGGCCCGCGGGCGCGCCCGACCCTGGAGCCCCCTGGCTGGCTACAGCCACAGGGAACGGGGGTTCTGAGTTGGCAGCCCCCATTCCCGAAGCATCCACGGGCAGTTCCCCGAAGGGCTGACACCGGCTGCGCCTCAGCAGCCAGACAACCTCCCTCCCTCTGGTCGGGCACTGCAAGCCACACAGCCACTTGTGTCCCCTGTGTCCCTGGAGGCCGCAGCGCGTTTTGGGTTTTGGCGCGGACGGGCCCCTCTCGGCTTCCGTAGTCCATTTGCCCTGGAGCCTGCCAGACCCCTGGCCCCAGGGGCGGGCCCTGCTGAGTCCCCGAGCGCCTCCTGGGTTCCTGCCACCACCCTTGGGCCGGGATGAGGTGCCACCTTGTGCGTAGAAGCCCTGCACACAGGCAAGAAGCCCCCAAGGCCCGCGGGCGCGCCAGAACCTGGAGCCCCCTGGCTGGCTGCAGCCACAGGGAACGGGGGTTCTGAGTTGGCAGCCCCCATTCCCGAAGCATCCACGGGCAGTTCCCCGAAGGGCTGACACCGGCTGCGCCTCAGCAGCCAGACAACCTCCCTCCCTCTGGTCGGGCACTGCAAGCCACACAGACACTTGTGTCCCCTGTGTCCCTGGAGGCCGCAGCGCGTTTTGGGTTTTGGCGCGGACGGGCCCCTCTCGGCTTCCGTAGTCCATTTGCCCCCGGAGCCTGCCAGACCCCTGGCCCCAGGGGCGGGCCCTGCTGAGTCCCTGAGTGCCTCCTGGGTTCCTGCCACCACCCTTGGGCCGGGATGAGGTGCCACCTTGTGCGTAGAAGCCCTGCACACAGGCAAGAAGCCCCCCAGGCCCGCGGGCGCGCCCGACCCTGGAGCCCCCTGGCTGGCTGCAGCCACAGGGAACGGGGGTTCTCAGTTGGCAGCCCCCATTCCCGAAGCATCCACGGGCAGTTCCCCGAAGGGCTGACACCGGCTGCGCCTCAGCAGCCAGACAACCTCCTTCCCTCTGGTCGGGCACTGCAAGCCACACAGCCACTTGTGTCCCCTGTGTCCCTGGAGGCCGCAGCGCGTTTTGGGTTTTGGCGCGGACGGGCCCCTCTCATCTTCTGTAGTCCATTTGCCCCCAGAGCCTACCAGACCCATGGCCCCAGGGGCGGGGCTTGCTGAGTGCCCGAGCGCCTCCTGAGTTCCTGCCACCACCCTTGGGCCGGGATGAGGTGCCACCTTGTGCGTAGAAGCCCTGCACACAGGCAAGAAGCCCCCCAGGCCCGCGGGCGCGCCCGACCCTGGAGCCCCCTGGCTGGCTGCAGCCACAGGGAACGAGGGTTCTGAGTTGGCAGCCCCCATTCCCGAAGCATCGACGGGCAGTTCCCCGAAGGGCTGACACCGGCTGCGCCTCAGCAGCCAGACAACCTCCCTCCCTCTGGTCGGGAACTGCAAGCCACACAGCCACTTGTGTCCCCTGTGTCCCTGGAGGCCGCAGCGCGTTTTGTGTTTTGGCGCTGACGGGCCCCTCTCGGCTTCCGTAGTCCATTTTCCCCCGGAGCCTGCCAGACCCCTGGCCCCAGGGGCGGGCCCTGCTGAGTCCCCGAGCGCCTCCTGAGTTCCTGCCACCACCCTTGGGCCGAGATGAGGTGCCACCTTGTGCGTAGAAGCCCTGCACACAGGCAAGAAGCCCCCCAGGCCCGCGGGCGCGCCCGACCCTGGAGCCCCCTGGCTGGCTGCAGCCACAGGGAATGGGGGTTCTGAGTTGGCAGCCCCCATTCCCGAAGCATCCATGGGCAGTTCCCCGAAGGGCTGACACCGGCTGCGCCTCAGCAGCCAGACAACCTCCCTCTGGTCGGGCACTGCAAGCCACACAGCCACTTGTGTCCCCTGTGTCCCTGGAGGCCGCAGCGCGTTTTGGGTTTTGGCGCAGACGGGCCCCTCTCGGCTTCTGTAGTCCATTTGCCCCTAGAGCCTACCAGACCCCTGGCCCCAGGGGCGGGTCTTGCTGAGTCCCCGAGCGCCTCCTGAGTTCCTGCCACCACCCTTGGGCCGGGATGAGGTGCCACCTTGTGCGTAGAAGCCCTGCACACAGGCAAGAAGCCCCCCAGGCCCGCGGGCGCGCCCGACCCTGGAGCCCCCTGGCTGGCTGCAGCCACAGGGAACGGGGGTTCTCAGTTGGCAGCCCCCATTCCCGAAGCATCCACGGGCAGTTCCCCGAAGGGCTGACACCGGCTGCGCCTCAGCAGCCAGACAACCTCCTTCCCTCTGGTCGGGCACTGCAAGCCACACAGCCACTTGTGTCCCCTGTGTCCCTGGAGGCCGCAGCGCGTTTTGGGTTTTGGCGCGGACGGGCCCCTCTCATCTTCTGTAGTCCATTTGCCCCCAGAGCCTACCAGACCCATGGCCACAGGGGCGGGGCTTGCTGAGTCCCCGAGCGCCTCCTGAGTTCCTGCCACCACCCTTGGGCCGGGATGAGGTGCCACCTTGTGCGTAGAAGCCCTGCACACAGGCAAGAAGCCCCCCAGGCCTGCGGGCGTCCCGACCCTGGAGCCCCCTGGCTGGCTGCAGCCACAGGGAACGAGGGTTCTGAGTTGGCAGCCCCCATTCCCGAAGCATCCACGGGCAGTTCCCCGAAGGGCTGACACCGGCTGCGCCTCAGCAGCCAGACAACCTCCCTCCCTCTGGTCGGGCACTGCAAGCCACACAGCCACTCGTGTCCCCTGTGTCCCTGGAGGCCGCAGCGCGTTTTGTGTTTTGGCGCTGACGGGCCCCTCTCGGCTTCCGTAGTCCATTTGCCCCCGGAGCCTGCCAGACCCCTGGCCCCAGGGGCGGGCCCTGCTGAGTCCCCGAGCGCCTCCTGAGTTCCTGCCACCACCCTTGGGCCGAGATGAGGTGCCACCTTGTGCGTAGAAGCCCTGCACACAGGCAAGAAGCCCCCCAGGCCCGCGGGCGCGCCCGACCCTGGAGCCCCCTGGCTGGCTGCATCCACAGGGAACGGGGGTTCTGAGTTGGCAGCCCCCATTCCCGAAGCATCCATGGGCAGTTCCCCGAAGGGCTGACACCGGCTGCGCCTCAGCAGCCAGACAACCTCCCTCTGGTCGGGCACTGCAAGCCACACAGCCACTTGTGTCCCCTGTGTCCCTGGAGGCCGCAGCGCGTTTTGGGTTTTGGCGCGGACGGGCCTCTCTCGGCTTCTGTAGTCCATTTGCCCCTAGAGCCTACCAGACCCCTGGCCCCAGGGGCGGGTCTTGCTGAGTCCCCGAGCGCCTCCTGAGTTCCTGCCACCCCCCTTGGGCCGGGATGAGGTGCCACCTTGTGCGTAGAAGCCCTGCACACAGGCAAGAAGCCCCCCAGGCCCGCGGGTGCGCCCGACCCTGGAGCCCCCTGGCTGGCTGCAGCCACAGGGAACGGGGGTTCTGAGTTGGCAGCCCCCATTCCTGAAGCATCCACGGGCAGTTCCCCGAAGGGCTGACACCGGCTGCGCCTCAGCAGCCAGACAACCTCCCTCCCTCTGGTCGGGCACTGCAAGCCACACAGCCACTTGTGTCCCCTGTGTCACTGGAGGCCGCAGCGCGTTTTGGGATTTGGCGCGGACGGGCCCCTCTCGGCTTCCGTAGTCCATTTGCCCCGGAGCCTGCCAGACCCCTGGCCCCAGGGGCGGGCCCTGCTGAGTCCCCGAGCGCCTCCTGGGTTCCTGCCACCACCCTTGGGCCGGGATGAGGTGCCACTTGTGCGTAGAAGCCCTGCACACAGCAAGAAGCCCCCCAGGCCCGCGGGCGCTCCCGATCCTGTAGCCCCCTGGCTGGCTGCAGCCACAGGGAACGGGGGTTCTGAGTTGGCAGCCCCCATTCCCGAAGCATCCACGGGCAGTTCCCCGAAGGGCTGACACCGGCTGCGCCTCAGCAGCCAGACAACCTCCCTCCCTCTGGTCGGGCACTGCAAGCCACACAGACACTTGTGTCCCCTGTGTCCCTGGAGGCCGCAGCGCGTTTTGGGTTTTGGCGCGGACGGGCCCCTCTCGGCTTGCGTAGTCCATTTGACCCCGGAGCCTGCCAGACCCCTGGCCCCAGGGGCGGGCCCTGCTGAGTCCCCGAGCGCCTCCTGGGTTCCTGCCACCACCCTTGGGCCGGGATGAGGTGCCACCTTGTGCGTAGAAGCCCTGCACACAGGCAAGAAGCCCCCCAGGCCCGCGGGCACGCCCGACCCTGGAGCCCCCTGGCTGGCTGCAGCCACAGGGAACGGGGGTTCTCAGTTGGCAGCCCCCATTCCCGAAGCATCGACGGGCAGTTCCCCGAAGGGCTGACACCGGCTGCGCCTCAGCAGCCAGACAACCTCCCTCTGGTCGGGCACTGCAAGCCACACAGCCACTTGTGTCCCCTGTGTCCCTGGAGGCCGCAGCGCGTTTTGGGTTTTGGCGCGCACGGGCCCCTCTCGGCTTCTGTAGTCCATTTGCTCCCAGAGCCTACCAGACCCCTGGCCCCAGGGGCGGGCCTTGCTGAGTCCCCGAGCGCCTCCTGAGATCCTGCCACCACCCTTGGGCCGGGATGAGGTGCCACCTTGTGCGTAGAAGCCCTGCACACAGGCAAGAAGCCCCCCAGGCCCGCGGGTGCGCCCGACCCTGGAGCCCCCCTGGCTGGCTGCAGCCACAGGGAACGGGGGTTCTGAGTTGGCAGCCCCCATTCCCGAAGCATCCACGGGCAGTTCCCCGAAGGGCTGACACCGGCTGCGCCTCAGCAGCCAGACAACCTCCCTCCCTCTGGTCGGGCACTGCAAGCCACACAGCCACTTGTGTCCCCTGTGTCCCTGGAGGCCGCAGCGCGTTTTGGGTTTTGGCGCGGACGGGCCCCTCTTGGCTTCCGTAGTCCATTTGCCCCGGAGCCTGCCAGACCCCTGGCCCCAGGGGCGGGCCCTGCTGAGTCCCCGAGCGCCTCCTGGGTTCCTGCCACCACCCTTGGGCCGAGATAGGTGCCACCTTGTGCGTAGAAGCCCTGCACACAGGCAAGAAGCCCCCCAGGCCCGCGGGCGCGCCCGACCCTGGAGCCCCCTGGCTGGCTGCAGCCACAGGGAATGGGGGTTCTGAGTTGGCAGGCCCCATTCCCGAAGCATCCATGGGCAGTTCCCCGAAGGGCTGACACCGGCTGCGCCTCAGCAGCCAGACAACCTCCCTCTGGTCGGGCACTGCAAGCCACACAGCCACTTGTGTCCCCTGTGTCCCTGGAGGCCACAGCGCGTTTTGGGTTTTGGCGCGCACGGGCCCCTCTCGGCTTCTGTAGTCCATTTGCCCCTAGAGCCTACCAGACCCCTGGCCCTAGGGGCGGGTCTTGCTGAGTCCCCCGAGCGCCTCCTGGGTTCCTGCCACCACCCTTGGGCCGGGATGAGGTGCCACCTTGTGCGTAGAAGCCCTGCACACAGGCAAGAAGCCCCCCAGGCCCGCGGGCGCGCCCGACCCTGGAGCCCCCTGGCTGGCTGCAGCCACAGGGAACGGGGGTTCTCAGTTGGCAGCCCCCATTCCCGAAGCATCCACGGGCAGTTCCCCGAAGGGCTGACACCGGCTGCGCCTCAGCAGACAGACAACCTCCTTCCCTCTGGTCGGGCACTGCAAGCCACACAGCCACTTGTGTCCCCTGTGTCCCTGGAGGCCGCAGCGCGTTTTGGGTTTTGGCGCGGACGGGCCCCTCTCATCTTCTGTAGTCCATTTGCCCCCAGAGCCTACCAGACCCATGGCCCCAGGGGCGGGGCTTGCTGAGTCCCCGAGCGCCTCCTGAGATCCTGCCACCACCCTTGGGCCGGGATGAGGTGCCACCTTGTGCGTAGAAGCCCTGCACACAGGCAAGAAGCCCCCCAGGCCCGCGGGCGCGCCCGACCCTGGAGCCCCCTGGCTGGCTGCAGCCACAGGGAACGAGGGTTCTGAGTTGGCAGCCCCCATTCCCGAAGCATCGACGGGCAGTTCCCCGAAGGGCTGACACCGGCTGCGCCTCAGCAGCCAGACAACCTCCCTCCCTCTGGTCGGGCACTGCAAGCCACACAGCCACTTGTGTCCCCTGTGTCCCTGGAGGCCGCAGCGCGTTTTGTGTTTTGGCGCTGACGGGCCCCTCTCGGCTTCCGTAGTCCATTTGCCCCCGGAGCCTGCCAGACCCCTGGCCCCAGGGGCGGGCCCTGCTGAGTCTCCGAGCGCCTCCTGAGTTCCTGCCACCACCCTTGGGCCGAGATGAGGTGCCACCTTGTGCGTAGAAGCCCTGCACACAGGCAAGAAGCCCCCCAGGCCCGCGGGCGCGCCCGACCCTGGAGCCCCCTGGCTGGCTGCATCCACAGGGAACGGGGGTTCTGAGTTGGCAGCCCCCATTCCCGAAGCATCCATGGGCAGTTCCCCGAAGGGCTGACACCGGCTGCGCCTCAGCAGCCAGACAACCTCCCTCCCTCTGGTCGGGCACTGCAAGCCACACAGCCACTTGTGTCCCCTGTGTCCCTGGAGGCCGCAGCGTGTTTTGGGTTTTGGCGCGGACGGGCCCCTCTCATCTTCTGTAGTCCATTTGCCCCTAGAGCCTACCAGACCCCTGGCCCCAGGGGCGGGACTTGCTGAGTCCCCGAGCGCCTCCTGAGTTCCTGCCACCCCCCTTGGGCCGGGATGAGGTGCCACCTTGTGCGTAGAAGCGCTGCACACAGGCAAGAAGCCCCCCAGGCCCGCGGGTGCGCCCGACCCTGGAGCCCCCTGGCTGGCTGCAGCCACAGGGAACGGGGGTTCTGAGTTGGCAGCCCCCATTCCTGAAGCATCCACGGGCAGTTCCCCGAAGGGCTGACACCGGCTGCGCCTCAGCAGCCAGACAACCTCCCTCCCTCTGGTCGGGCACTGCAAGCCACACAGCCACTTGTGTCCCCTGTGTCCCTGGAGGCCGCAGCGCGTTTTGGGATTTGGCACGGACGGGCCCCTCTCGTCTTCCGTAGTCCATTTGCCCCAGAGCCTGCCAGACCCCTGGCCCCAGGGGCGGGCCCTGCTGAGTCCCCGAGCGCCTCCTGGGTTCCTGCCACCACCCTTGGGCCGGGATGAGGTGCCACTTGTGCGTAGAAGCCCTGCACACAGCAAGAAGCCCCCCAGGCCCGCGGGCGCTCCCGATCCTGTAGCCCCCTGGCTGGCTGCAGCCACAGGGAACGGGGGTTCTGAGTTGGCAGCCCCCATTCCCGAAGCATCCACGGGCAGTTCCCCGAAGGGCTGACACCGGCTGTGCCTCAGCAGCCAGACAACCTCCCTCCCTCTGGTCGGGCACTGCAAGCCACACAGACACTTGTGTCCCCTGTGTCCCTGGAGGCCGCAGCGCGTTTTGGGTTTTGGCGCGGACGGGCCCCTCTCGGCTTCCGTAGTCCATTTGACCCCGGAGCCTGCCAGACCCCTGGCCCCAGGGGCGGGCCCTGCTGAGTCCCCGAGCGCCTCCTGGGTTCCTGCCACCACCCTTGGGCTGGGATGAGGTGCCACCTTGTGCGTAGAAGCCCTGCACACAGCAAGAAGCCCCCCAGGCCCGCGGGCGCTCCCGATCCTGTAGCCCCCTGGCTGGGTGCAGCCACAGGGAACGGGGCTTCTGAGTTGGCAGCCCCCATTCCCGAAGCATCCACGGGCAGTTCCCCGAAGGGCTGACACCGGCTGCGCCTCAGCAGCCAGACAACCTCCCTCCCTCTGGTCGGGCACTGCAAGCCACACAGACACTTGTGTCCCCTGTGTCCCTGGAGGCCGCAGCGCGTTTTGGGTTTTGGCGCGGACGGGCCCCTCTCGGCTTCCGTAGTCCATTTGCCCCGGAGCCTGCCAGACCCCTGGCCCCAGGGGCGGGCCCTGCTGAGTCCCCGAGCGCCTCCTGGGTTCCTGCCACCACCCTTGGGCCGGGATGAGGTGCCACCTTGTGCGTAGAAGCCCTGCACACAGGCAAGAAGCCCCCCAGGCCCGCGGGCGCGCCCGACCCTGGAGACCCCTGGCTGGCTGTAGCCACAGGGAACGGGGGTTCTCAGTTGGCAGCCCCCATTCCCGAAGCATCCACGGGCAGTTCCCCGAAGGGCTGACACCGGCTGCGCCTCAGCAGCCAGACAACCTCCCTCTGGTCGGGCACTGCAAGCCACACAGCCACTTGTGTCCCCTGTGTCCCTGGAGGCCGCAGCGCGTTTTGGGTTTTGGCGCGGACGGGCCCCTCTCGGCTTCTGTAGTCCATTTGCCCCCAGAGCCTACCAGACCCCTGGCCCCAGGGGCGGGCCTTGCTGAGTCCCCGAACGCCTCCTGAGATCCTGCCACCACCCTTGGGCCGGGATGAGGTGCCACCTTGTGCGTAGAAGCCCTGCACACAGGCAAGAAGCCCCCCAGGCCCGCGGGTGCGCCCGACCCTGGAGCCCCCTGGCTGGCTGCAGCCACAGGGAACGGGGGTTCTGAGTTGGCAGCCCCCATTCCCGAAGCATCCACGGGCAGTTCCCCGAAGGGCTGACACCGGCTGCGACTCAGCAGCCAGACAACCTTCCTCCCTCTGGTCGGGCACTGCAAGCCACACAGACACTTGTGTCCCCTGTGTCCCTGGAGGCCGCAGCGCGTTTTGGGTTTTGGCGCGGACGGGCCCCTCTCGGCTTCCGTAGTCCATTTGCCCCGGAGCCTGCCAGACCCCTGGCCCCAGGGGCGGGCCCTGCTGAGTCCCCGAGCGCCTCCTGGGTTCCTGCCACCACCCTTGGGCCGGGATGAGGTGCCACCTTGTGCGTAGAAGCCCTGCACACAGGCAAGAAGCCCCCCAGGCCCGCGGGCGCGCCCGACCCTGGAGCCCCCTGGCTGGCTGCAGCCACAGGGAACGGGGGTTCTGAGTTGGCAGCCCCCATTCCCGAAGCATCGCCGGGCAGTTCCCCGAAGGGCTGACACCGGCTGCGCCTCAGCAGCCAGACAACCTCCTTCCCTCTGGTCGGGCACTGCAAGCCACACAGCCACTTGTGTCCCCTGTGTCCCTGGAGGCCGCAGCGCGTTTTGGGTTTTGGCGCGGACGGGCCCCTCTCATCTTCTGTAGTCCATTTGCCCCCAGAGCCTACCAGACCGATGGCCCCAGGGGCGGGGCTTTGTGAGTCCCCGAGCGCCTCCTGAGTTCCTGCCACCACCCTTGGGCCGGGATGAGGTGCCACCTTGTGCGTAGAAGCCCTGCACACAGGCAAGAAGCCCCCCAGGCCCGCGGGCGCGCCCGACCCTGGAGCCCCCTGGCTGGCTGCAGCCACAGGGAACGGGGGTTCTCAGTTGGCAGCCCCCATTCCCGAAGCATCCACGGGCAGTTCCCCGAAGGGCTGACACCGGCTGCGCCTCAGCAGCCAGACAACCTCCCTCTGGTCGGGCACTGCAAGCCACACAGCCACTTGTGTCCCCTGTGTCCCTGGAGGCCGCAGCGCGTTTTGGGTTTTGGCGCGGACGGGCCCCTCTCGGCTTCTGTAGTCCATTTGCCCCCAGAGCCTACCAGACCCCTGGCCCCAGGGGCGGGCCTTGCTGAGTCCCCGAGCGCCTCCTGAGATCCTGCCACCAACCTTGGGCCGGGATGAGGTGCCACCTTGTGCGTAGAAGCCCTGCACACAGGCAAGAAGCCCCCCAGGCCCGCGGGTGCGCCCGACCCTGGAGCCCCCTGGCTGGCTGCAGCCACAGGGAACGGGGGTTCTGAGTTGGCAGCCCCCATTCCCGAAGCATCCACGGGCAGTTCCCCGAAGGGCTGACACCGGCTGCGCCTCAGCAGCCAGACAACCTCCCTCCCTCTGGTCGGGCACTGCAAGCCACACAGCCACTTGTGTCCCCTGTGTCCCTGGAGGCCGCAGCGCGTTTTGGGTTTTGGCGCGGACGGGCCCCTCTCGGCTTCCGTAGTCCATTTGCCCCGGAGCCTGCCAGACCCCTGGCCCCAGGGGCGGGCCCTGCTGAGTCCCCGAGCGCCTCCTGGGTTCCTGCCACCACCCTTGGGCCGGGATGAGGTGCCACCTTGTGCGTAGAAGCCCTGCACACAGGCAAGAAGCCCCCCAGGCCCGCGGGCGCGCCCGACCCTGGAGCCCCCTGGCTGGCTACAGCCACAGGGAACGGGGGTTCTGAGTTGGCAGCCCCCATTCCCGAAGCATCCACGGGCAGTTCCCCGAAGGGCTGACACCGGCTGCGCCTCAGCAGCCAGACAACCTCCCTCCCTCTGGTCGGGCACTGCAAGCCACACAGCCACTTGTGTCCCCTGTGTCCCTGGAGGCCGCAGCGCGTTTTGGGTTTTGGCGCGGACGGGCCCCTCTCGGCTTCCGTAGTCCATTTGCCCTGGAGCCTGCCAGACCCCTGGCCCCAGGGGCGGGCCCTGCTGAGTCCCCGAGCGCCTCCTGGGTTCCTGCCACCACCCTTGGGCCGGGATGAGGTGCCACCTTGTGCGTAGAAGCCCTGCACACAGGCAAGAAGCCCCCAAGGCCCGCGGGCGCGCCAGAACCTGGAGCCCCCTGGCTGGCTCCAGCCACAGGGAACGGGGGTTCTGAGTTGGCAGCCCCCATTCCCGAAGCATCCACGGGCAGTTCCCCGAAGGGCTGACACCGGCTGCGCCTCAGCAGCCAGACAACCTCCCTCCCTCTGGTCGGGCACTGCAAGCCACACAGACACTTGTGTCCCCTGTGTCCCTGGAGGCCGCAGCGCGTTTTGGGTTTTGGCGCGGACGGGCCCCTCTCGGCTTCCGTAGTCCATTTGCCCCCGGAGCCTGCCAGACCCCTGGCCCCAGGGGCGGGCCCTGCTGAGTCCCTGAGTGCCTCCTGGGTTCCTGCCACCACCCTTGGGCCGGGATGAGGTGCCACCTTGTGCGTAGAAGCCCTGCACACAGGCAAGAAGCCCCCCAGGCCCGCGGGCGCGCCCGACCCTGGAGCCCCCTGGCTGGCTGCAGCCACAGGGAACGGGGGTTCTCAGTTGGCAGCCCCCATTCCCGAAGCATCCACGGGCAGTTCCCCGAAGGGCTGACACCGGCTGCGCCTCAGCAGCCAGACAACCTCCTTCCCTCTGGTCGGGCACTGCAAGCCACACAGCCACTTGTGTCCCCTGTGTCCCTGGAGGCCGCAGCGCGTTTTGGGTTTTGGCGCGGACGGGCCCCTCTCATCTTCTGTAGTCCATTTGCCCCCAGAGCCTACCAGACCGATGGCCCCAGGGGCGGGGCTTTGTGAGTCCCCGAGCGCCTCCTGAGTTCCTGCCACCACCCTTGGGCCGGGATGAGGTGCCACCTTGTGCGTAGAAGCCCTGCACACAGGCAAGAAGCCCCCCAGGCCCGCGGGCGCGCCCGACCCTGGAGCCCCCTGGCTGGCTGCAGCCACAGGGAACGGGGGTTCTGAGTTGGCAGCCCCCATTCCCGAAGCATCCACGGGCAGTTCCCCGAAGGGCTGACACCGGCTGCGCCTCAGCAGCCAGACAACCTCCCTCTGGTCGGGCACTGCAAGCCACACAGCCACTTGTGTCCCCTGTGTCCCTGGAGGCCGCAGCGCGTTTTGGGTTTTGGCGCGGACGGGCCCCTCTCGGCTTCTGTAGTCCATTTGCCCCCAGAGCCTACCAGACCCCTGGCCCCAGGGGCGGGCCTTGCTGAGTCCCCGAGCGCCTCCTGAGATCCTGCCACCAACCTTGGGCCGGGATGAGGTGCCACCTTGTGCGTAGAAGCCCTGCACACAGGCAAGAAGCCCCCCAGGCCCGCGGGCGCGCCCGACCCTGGAGCCCCCTGGCTGGCTGCAGCCACAGGGAACGGGGGTTCTGAGTTGGCAGCCCCCATTCCCGAAGCATCCACGGGCAGTTCCCCGAAGGGCTGACACCGGCTGCGCCTCAGCAGCCAGACAACCTCCTTCCCTCTGGTCGGGCACTGCAAGCCACACAGCCACTTGTGTCCCCTGTGTCCCTGGAGGCCGCAGCGCGTTTTGGGTTTTGGCGCGGACGGGCCCCTCTCATCTTCTGTAGTCCATTTGCCCCCAGAGCCTACCAGACCCATGGCCCCAGGGGCGGGGCTTGCTGAGTGCCCGAGCGCCTCCTGAGTTCCTGCCACTACCCTTGGGCCGGGATGAGGTGCCACCTTGTGCGTAGAAGCCCTGCACACAGGCAAGAAGCCCCCCAGGCCCGCGGGCGCGCCCGACCCTGGAGCCCCCTGGCTGGCTGCAGCCACAGGGAACGAGGGTTCTGAGTTGGCAGCCCCCATTCCCGAAGCATCGACGGGCAGTTCCCCGAAGGGCTGACACCGGCTGCGCCTCAGCAGCCAGACAACCTCCCTCCCTCTGGTCGGGCACTGCAAGCCACACAGCCACTTGTGTCCCCTGTGTCCCTGGAGGCCGCAGCGCGTTTTGTGTTTTGGCGCTGACGGGCCCCTCTCGGCTTCCGTAGTCCATTTGCCCCCGGAGCCTGCCAGACCCCTGGCCCCAGGGGCGGGCCCTGCTGAGTCCCCGAGCGCCTCCTGAGTTCCTGCCACCACCCTTGGGCCGAGATGAGGTGCCACCTTGTGCGTAGAAGCCCTGCACACAGGCAAGAAGCCCCCCAGGCCCGCAGGCGCGCCCGACCCTGGAGCCCCCTGGCTGGCTGCAGCCACAGGGAATGGGGGTTCTGAGTTGGCAGCCCCCATTCCCGAAGCATCCATGGGCAGTTCCCCGAAGGGCTGACACCGGCTGCGCCTCAGCAGCCAGACAACCTCCCTCTGGTCGGGCACTGCAAGCCACACAGCCACTTGTGTCCCCTGTGTCCCTGGAGGCCGCAGCGTGTTTTGGGTTTTGGCGCGGACGGGCCCCTCTCGGCTTCTGTAGTCCATTTGCCCCTAGAGCCTACCAGACCCCTGGCCCCAGGGGCGGGTCTTGCTGAGTCCCCGAGCGCCTCCTGAGTTCCTGCCACCACCCTTGGGCCGGGATGAGGTGCCACCTTGTGCGTAGAAGCCCTGCACACAGGCAAGAAGCCCCCCAGGCCCGCGGGCGCGCCCGACCCTGGAGCCCCCTGGCTGGCTGCAGCCACAGGGAACGGGGGTTCTCAGTTGGCAGCCCCCATTCCCGAAGCATCCACGGGCAGTTCCCCGAAGGGCTGACACCGGCTGCGCCTCAGCAGCCAGACAACCTCCTTCCCTCTGGTCGGGCACTGCAAGCCACACAGCCACTTGTGTCCCCTGTGTCCCTGGAGGCCGCAGCGCGTTTTGGGTTTTGGCGCGGACGGGCCCCTCTCATCTTCTGTAGTCCATTTGCCCCCAGAGCCTACCAGACCCATGGCCCCAGGGGCGGGGCTTGCTGAGTCCCCGAGCGCCTCCTGAGTTCCTGCCACCACCCTTGGGCCGGGATGAGGTGCCACCTTGTGCGTAGAAGCCCTGCACACAGGCAAGAAGCCCCCCAGGCCTGCGGGCGTCCCGACCCTGGAGCCCCCTGGCTGGCTGCAGCCACAGGGAACGAGGGTTCTGAGTTGGCAGCCCCCATTCCCGAAGCATCGACGGGCAGTTCCCCGAAGGGCTGACACCGGCTGCGCCTCAGCAGCCAGACAACCTCCCTCCCTCTGGTCGGGCACTGCAAGCCACACAGCCACTTGTGTCCCCTGTGTCCCTGGAGGCCGCAGCGCGTTTTGTGTTTTGGAGCTGACGGGCCCCTCTCGGCTTCCGTAGTCCATTTGCCCCCGGAGCCTGCCAGACCCCTGGCCCCAGGGGCGGGCCCTGCTGAGTCCCCGAGCGCCTCCTGAGTTCCTGCCACCACCCTTGGGCCGAGATGAGGTGCCACCTTGTGCGTAGAAGCCCTGCACACAGGCAAGAAGCCCCCCAGGCCCGCGGGCGCGCCCGACCCTGGAGCCCCCTGGCTGGCTGCAGCCACAGGGAACGGGGGTTCTGAGTTGGCAGCCCCCATTCCCGAAGCATCCATAGGCAGTTCCCCGAAGGGCTGACACCGGCTGCGCCTCAGCAGCCAGACAACCTCCCTCTGGTCGGGCACTGCAAGCCACACAGCCACTTGTGTCCCCTGTGTCCCTGGAGGCCGCAGCGCGTTTTGGGTTTTGGCGCGGACGGGCCTCTCTCGGCTTCTGTAGTCCATTTGCCCCTAGAGCCTACCAGATCCCTGGCCCCAGGGGCGGGTCTTGCTGAGTCCCCGAGCGCCTCCTGAGTTCCTGCCACCCCCCTTGGGCCGGGATGAGGTGCCACCTTGTGCGTAGAAGCCCTGCACACAGGCAAGAAGCCCCCCAGGCCCGCGGGTGCGCCCGACCCTGGAGCCCCCTGGCTGGCTGCAGCCACAGGGAACGGGGGTTCTGAGTTGGCAGCCCCCATTCCTGAAGCATCCACGGGCAGTTCCCCGAAGGGCTGACACCGGCTGCGCCTCAGCAGCCAGACAACCTCCCTCCCTCTGGTCGGGCACTGCAAGCCACACAGCCACTTGTGTCCCCTGTGTCACTGGAGGCCGCAGCGCGTTTTGGGATTTGGCGCGGACGGGCCCCTCTCGGCTTCCGTAGTCCATTTGCCCCGGAGCCTGCCAGACCCCTGGCCCCAGGGGCGGGCCCTGCTGAGTCCCCGAGCGCCTCCTGGGTTCCTGCCACCACCCTTGGGCCGGGATGAGGTGCCACTTGTGCGTAGAAGCCCTGCACACAGCAAGAAGCCCCCCAGGCCCGCGGGCGCTCCCGATCCTGTAGCCCCCTGGCTGGCTGCAGCCACAGGGAACGGGGGTTCTGAGTTGGCAGCCCCCATTCCCGAAGCATCCACGGGCAGTTCCCCGAAGGGCTGACACCGGCTGCGAATCAGCAGCCAGACAACCTCCCTCCCTCTGGTCGGGCACTGCAAGCCACACAGACACTTGTGTCCCCTGTGTCCCTGGAGGCCGCAGCGCGTTTTGGGTTTTGGCGCGGACGGGCCCCTCTCGGCTTCCGTAGTCCATTTGACCCCGGAGCCTGCCAGACCCCTGGCCCCAGGGGCGGGCCCTGCTGAGTCCCCGAGCGCCTCCTGGGTTCCTGCCACCACCCTTGGGCCGGGATGAGGTGCCACCTTGTGCGTAGAAGCCCTGCACACAGGCAAGAAGCCCCCCAGGCCCGCGGGCACGCCCGACCCTGGAGCCCCCTGGCTGGCTGCAGCCACAGGGAACGGGGGTTCTCAGTTGGCAGCCCCCATTCCCGAAGCATCGACGGGCAGTTCCCCGAAGGGCTGACACCGGCTGCGCCTCAGCAGCCAGACAACCTCCCTCTGGTCGGGCACTGCAAGCCACACAGCCACTTGTGTCCCCTGTGTCCCTGGAGGCCGCAGCGCGTTTTGGGTTTTGGCGCGGACGGGCCCCTCTCGGCTTCTGTAGTCCATTTGCTCCCAGAGCCTACCAGACCCCTGGCCCCAGGGGCGGGCCTTGCTGAGTCCCCGAGCGCCTCCTGAGATCCTGCCACCACCCTTGGGCCGGGATGAGGTGCCACCTTGTGCGTAGAAGCCCTGCACACAGGCAAGAAGCCCCCCAGGCCCGCGGGTGCGCCCGACCCTGGAGCCCCCTGGCTGGCTGCAGCCAAAGGGAACGGGGGTTCTGAGTTGGCAGCCCCCATTCCCGAAGCATCCACGGGCAGTTCCCCGAAGGGCTGACACCGGCTGCGCCTCAGCAGCCAGACAACCTCCCTCCCTCTGGTCGGGCACTGCAAGCCACACAGCCACTTGTGTCCCCTGTGTCCCTGGAGGCCGCAGCGCGTTTTGGGTTTTGGCGCAGACGGGCCCCTCTTGGCTTCCGTAGTCCATTTGCCCCGGAGCCTGCCAGACCCCTGGCCCCAGGGGCGGGCCCTGCTGAGTCCCCGAGCGCCTCCTGGGTTCCTGCCACCACCCTTGGGCCGAGATGAGGTGCCACCTTGTGCGTAGAAGCCCTGTACACAGGCAAGAAGCCCCCCAGGCCCGCGGGCGCGCCCGACCCTGGAGCCCCCTGGCTGGCTGCAGCCACAGGGAATGGGGGTTCTGAGTTGGCAGGCCCCATTCCCGAAGCATCCATGGGCAGTTCCCCGAAGGGCTGACACCGGCTGCGCCTCAGCAGCCAGACAACCTCCCTCTGGTCGGGCACTGCAAGCCACACAGCCACTTGTGTCCCCTGTGTCCCTGGAGGCCACAGCGCGTTTTGGGTTTTGGCGCAGACGGGCCCCTCTCGGCTTCTGTAGTCCATTTGCCCCTAGAGCCTACCAGACCCCTGGCCCTAGGGGCGGGTCTTGCTGAGTCCCCGAGCGCCTCCTGGGTTCCTGCCACCACCCTTGGGCCGGGATGAGGTGCCACCTTGTGCGTAGAAGCCCTGCACACAGGCAAGAAGCCCCCCAGGCCCGCGGGCGCGCCCAACCCTGGAGCCCCCTGGCTGGCTGCAGCCACAGGGAACGGGGGTTCTCAGTTGGCAGCCCCCATTCCCGAAGCATCCACGGGCAGTTCCCCGAAGGGCTGACACCGGCTGCGCCTCAGCAGCCAGACAACCTCCTTCCCTCTGGTCGGGCACTGCAAGCCACACAGCCACTTGTGTCCCCTGTGTCCCTGGAGGCCGCAGCGCGTTTTGGGTTTTGGCGCGGACGGGCCCCTCTCATCTTCTGTAGTCCATTTGCCCCCAGAGCCTACCAGACCCATGGCCCCAGGGGCGGGGCTTGCTGAGTCCCCGAGCGCCTCCTGAGATCCTGCCACCACCCTTGGGCCGGGATGAGGTGCCACCTTGTGCGTAGAAGCCCTGCACACAGGCAAGAAGCCCCCAAGGCCCGCGGGCGCGCCCGACCCTGGAGCCCCCTGGCTGGCTGCAGCCACAGGGAACGAGGGTTCTGAGTTGGCAGCCCCCATTCCCGAAGCATCCACGGGCAGTTCCCCGAAGGGCTGACACCGGCTGCGCCTCAGCAGCCAGACAACCTCCCTCCCTCTGGTCGGGCACTGCAAGCCACACAGACACTTGTGTCCCCTGTGTCCCTGGAGGCCGCAGCGCGTTTTGTGTTTTGGCGCTGACGGGCCCCTCTCGGCTTCCGTAGTCCATTTGCCCCCGGAGCCTGCCAGACCCCTGGCCCCAGGGGCGGGCCCTGCTGAGTCTCCGAGCGCCTCCTGAGTTCCTGCCACCACCCTTGGGCCGAGATGAGGTGCCACCTTGTGCGTAGAAGCCCTGCACACAGGCAAGAAGCCCCCCAGGCCCGCGGGCGCGCCCGACCCTGGAGCCCCCTGGCTGGCTGCAGCCACAGGGAACGGGGGTTCTGAGTTGGCAGCCCCCATTCCCGAAGCATCCATGGGCAGTTCCCCGAAGGGCTGACACCGGCTGCGCCTCAGCAGCCAGACAACCTCCCTCTGGTCGGGCACTGCAAGCCACACAGCCACTTGTGTCCCCTGTGTCCCTGGAGGCCGCAGCGCGTTTTGGGTTTTGGCGCGGACGGGCCCCTCTCATCTTCTATAGTCCATTTGCCCCTAGAGCCTACCAGACCCCTGGCCCCAGGGGCGGGTCTTGCTGAGTCCCCGAGCGCCTCCTGAGTTCCTGCCACCCCCCTTGGGCCGGGATGAGGTGCCACCTTGTGCGTAGAAGCGCTGCACACAGGCAAGAAGCCCCCCAGGCCCGCGGGTGCGCCCGACCCTGGAGCCCCCTGGCTGGCTGCAGCCACAGGGAACGGGGGTTCTGAGTTGGCAGCCCCCATTCCTGAAGCATCCACGGGCAGTTCCCCGAAGGGCTGACACCGGCTGCGCCTCAGCAGCCAGACAACCTCCCTCCCTCTGGTCGGGCACTGCAAGCCACACAGCCACTTGTGTCCCCTGTGTCCCTGGAGGCCGCAGCGCGTTTTGGGATTTGGCGCGGACGGGCCCCTCTCGTCTTCCGTAGTCCATTTGCCCCAGAGCCTGCCAGACCCCTGGACCCAGGGGCGGGCCCTGCTGAGTCCCCGAGCGCCTCCTGGGTTCCTGCCACCACCCTTGGGCCGGGATGAGGTGCCACTTGTGCGTAGAAGCCCTGCACACAGCAAGAAGCCCCCCAGGCCCGCGGGCGCTCCCGACCCTGGAGCCCCCTGGCTGGCTGCAGCCACAGGGAACGGGGGTTCTGAGTTGGCAGCCCCCATTCCCGAAGCATCCACGGGCAGTTCCCCGAAGGGCTGACACCGGCTGTGCCTCAGCAGCCAGACAACCTCCCTCCCTCTGGTCGGGCACTGCAAGCCACACAGACACTTGTGTCCCCTGTGTCCCTGGAGGCCGCAGCGCGTTTTGGGTTTTGGCGCGGACGGGCCCCTCTCGGCTTCCGTAGTCCATTTGACCCCGGAGCCTGCCAGACCCCTGGCCCCAGGGGCGGGCCCTGCTGAGTCCCCGAGCGCCTCCTGGGTTCCTGCCACCACCCTTGGGCTGGGATGAGGTGCCACCTTGTGCGTAGAAGCCCTGCACACAGGCAAGAAGCCCCCCAGGCCCGCGGGTGCGCCCGACCCTGGAGCCCCCTGGCTGGCTGCAGCCACAGGGAACGGGGGTTCTGATTTGGCAGCCCCCATTCCCGAAGCATCCACGGGCAGTTCCCCGAAGGGCTGACACCGGCTGTGCCTCAGCAGCCAGACAACCTCCCTCCCTCTGGTCGGGCACTGCAAGCCACACAGCCACTTGTGTCCCCTGTGTCCCTGGAGGCCGCAGCGCGTTTTGGGTTTTGGCGCGGACGGGCCCCTCTCGGCTTCTGTAGTCCATTTGCCCCGGAGCCTGCCAGACCCCTGGCCCCAGGGGCGGGCCCTGCTGAGTCCCCGAGCGCCTCCTGGGTTCCTGCCACCACCCTTGGGCCGGGATGAGGTGCCACCTTGTGCGTAGAAGCCCTGCACACAGGCAAGAAGCCCCCCAGGCCCGCGGGCGCGCCCGACCCTGGAGCCCCCTGGCTGGCTGCAGCCACAGGGAACGGGGGTTCTGAGTTGGCAGCCCCCATTCCCGAAGCATCCACGGGCAGTTCCCCGAAGGGCTGACACCGGCTGCGCCTCAGCAGCCAGACAACCTCCTTCCCTCTGGTCGGGCACTGCAAGCCACACAGCCACTTGTGTCCCCTGTGTCCCTGGAGGCCGCAGCGCGTTTTGGGTTTTGGCGCGGACGGGCCCCTCTCATCTTCTGTAGTCCATTTGCCCCCAGAGCCTACCAGACCCATGGCCCCAGGGGCGGGGCTTGCTGAGTCCCCGAGCGCCTCCTGAGTTCCTGCCACCACCCTTGGGCCGGGATGAGGTGCCACCTTGTGCGTAGAAGCCCTGCACACAGGCAAGAAGCCCCCCAGGCCCGCGGGCGCGCCCGACCCTGGAGCCCCCTGGCTGGCTGCAGCCACAGGGAACGAGGGTTCTGAGTTGGCAGCCCCCATTCCCGAAGCATCGACGGGCAGTTCCCCGAAGGGCTGACACCGGCTGCGCCTCAGCAGCCAGACAACCTCCCTCCCTCTGGTCGGGCACTGCAAGCCACACAGCCACTTGTGTCCCCTGTGTCCCTGGAGGCCGCAGCGCGTTTTGTGTTTTGGCGCTGACGGGCCCCTCTCGGCTTCCGTAGTCCATTTGCCCCCGGAGCCTGCCAGACCCCTGGCCCCAGGGGCGGGCCCTGCTGAGTCCCCGAGCGCCTCCTGAGTTCCTGCCACCACCCTTGGGCCGAGATGAGGTGCCACCTTGTGCGTAGAAGCCCTGCACACAGGCAAGAAGCCCCCCAGGCCCGCAGGCGCGCCCGACCCTGGAGCCCCCTGGCTGGCTGCAGCCACAGGGAATGGGGGTTCTGAGTTGGCAGCCCCCATTCCCGAAGCATCCATGGGCAGTTCCCCGAAGGGCTGACACCGGCTGCGCCTCAGCAGCCAGACAACCTCCCTCTGGTCGGGCACTGCAAGCCACACAGCCACTTGTGTCCCCTGTGTCCCTGGAGGCCGCAGCGCGTTTTGGGTTTTGGCGCGGACGGGCCCCTCTCGGCTTCTGTAGTCCATTTGCCCCTAGAGCCTACCAGACCCCTGGCCCCAGGGGCGGGTCTTGCTGAGTCCCCGAGCGCCTCCTGAGTTCCTGCCACCACCCTTGGGCCGGGATGAGGTGCCACCTTGTGCGTAGAAGCCCTGCACACAGGCAAGAAGCCCCCCAGGCCCGCGGGCGCGCCCGACCCTGGAGCCCCCTGGCTGGCTGCAGCCACAGGGAACGGGGGTTCTCAGTTGGCAGCCCCCATTCCCGAAGCATCCACGGGCAGTTCCCCGAAGGGCTGACACCGGCTGCGCCTCAGCAGCCAGACAACCTCCTTCCCTCTGGTCGGGCACTGCAAGCCACACAGCCACTTGTGTCCCCTGTGTCCCTGGAGGCCGCAGCGCGTTTTGGGTTTTGGCGCGGACGGGCCCCTGTCATCTTCTGTAGTCCATTTGCCCCCAGAGCCTACCAGACCCATGGCCCCAGGGGCGGGGCTTGCTGAGTCCCCGAGCGCCTCCTGAGTTCCTGCCACCACCCTTGGGCCGGGATGAGGTGCCACCTTGTGCGTAGAAGCCCTGCACACAGGCAAGAAGCCCCCCAGGCCCGCGGGCGTCCCGACCCTGGAGCCCCCTGGCTGGCTGCAGCCACAGGGAACGAGGGTTCTGAGTTGGCAGCCCCCATTCCCGAAGCATCGACGGGCAGTTCCCCGAAGGGCTGACACCGGCTGCGCCTCAGCAGCCAGACAACCTCCCTCCCTCTGGTCGGGCACTGCAAGCCACACAGCCACTTGTGTCCCCTGTGTCCCTGGAGGCCGCAGCGCGTTTTGTGTTTTGGCGCTGACGGGCCCCTCTCGGCTTCCGTAGTCCATTTGCCCCCGGAGCCTGCCAGACCCCTGGCCCCAGGGGCGGGCCTTGCTGAGTCCCCGAGCGCCTCCTGAGATCCTGCCACCACCCTTGAGCTGGGATGAGGTGCCACCTTGTGCGTAGAAGCCCTGCACACAGGCAAGAAGCCCCCCAGGCCCGCGGGTGCGCCCGAACCTGGAGCCCCCTGGCTGGCTGCAGCCACAGGGAACGGGGGTTCTGAGTTGGCAGCCCCCATTCCCGAAGCATCGACGGGCAGTTCCCCGAAGGGCTGACACCGGCTGCGCCTCAGCAGCCAGACAACCTCCCTCCCTCTGGTCGGGCACTGCAAGCCACACAGCCACTTGTGTCCCCTGTGTCCCTGGAGGCCGCAGCGCATTTTGGGTTTTGGCGCGGACGGGCCCCTCTCGGCTTCCGTAGTCCATTTGCCCCGGAGCCTGCCAGACCCCTGGCCCCAGGGGCGGGCCATGCTGAGTCCCCGAGCGCCTCCTGGGTTCCTGCCACCACCCTTGGGCCGAGTTGAGGTGCCACCTTGTGCGTAGAAGCCCTGCACACAGGCAAGAAGCCCCCCAGGCCCGCGGGCGCGCCCGACCCTGGAGCCCCCTGGCTGGCTGCAGCCACAGGGAATGGGGGTTCTGAGTTGGCAGCCCCCATTCCCGAAGCATCCATGGGCAGTTCCCCGAAGGGCTGACACCGGCTGCGCCTCAGCAGCCAGACAACCTCCCTCTGGTCGGGCACTGCAAGCCACACAGCCACTTGTGTCCCCTGTGTCCCTGGAGGCCACAGCGCGTTTTGGGTTTTGGCGCGGACGGGCCCCTCTCGGCTTCTGTAGTCCATTTGCCCCTAGAGCCTACCAGACCCCTGGCCCCAGGGGCGGGTCTTGCTGAGTCCCCGAGCGCCTCCTGGGTTCCTGCCACCACCCTTGGGCCGGGATGAGGTGCCACCTTGTGCGTAGAAGCCCTGCACACAGGCAAGAAGCCCCCCAGGCCCGCGGGCGCGCCCGACCCTGGAGCCCCCTGGCTGGCTGCAGCCACAGGGAACGGGGGTTCTCAGTTGGCAGCCCCCATTCCCGAAGCATCCACGGGCAGTTCCCCGAAGGGCTGACACCGGCTGCGCCTCAGCAGCCAGACAACCTCCTTCCCTCTGGTCGGGCACTGCAAGCCACACAGCCACTTGTGTCCCCTGTGTCCCTGGAGGCCGCAGCGCGTTTTGGGTTTTGGCGCGGACGGGCCCCTCTCATCTTCTGTAGTCCATTTGCCCCCAGAGCCTACCAGAACCATGGCCCCAGGGGCGGGGCTTGCTGAGTCCCCGAGCGCCTCCTGAGATCCTGCCACCACCCTTGGGCCGGGATGAGGTGCCACCTTGTGCGTAGAAGCCCTGCACACAGGCAAGAAGCCCCCCAGGCCCGCGGGCGCGCCCGACCCTGGAGCCCCCTGGCTGGCTGCAGCCACAGGGAACGAGGGTTCTGAGTTGGCAGCCCCCATTCCCGAAGCATCGACGGGCAGTTCCCCGAAGGGCTGACACCGGCTGCGCCTCAGCAGCCAGACAACCTCCCTCCCTCTGGTCGGGCACTGCAAGCCACACAGCCACTTGTGTCCCCTGTGTCCCTGGAGGCCGCAGCGCGTTTTGTGTTTTGGCGCTGACGGGCCCCTCTCGGCTTCCGTAGTCCATTTGCCCCCGGAGCCTGCCAGACCCCTGGCCCCAGGGGCGGGCCCTGCTGAGTCTCCGAGCGCCTCCTGAGTTCCTGCCACCACCCTTGGGCCGAGATGAGGTGCCACCTTGTGCGTAGAAGCCCTGCACACAGGCAAGAAGCCCCCCAGGCCCGCGGGCGCGCCCGACCCTGGAGCCCCCTGGCTGGCTGCAGCCACAGGGAACGGGGGTTCTGAGTTGGCAGCCCCCATTCCCGAAGCATCCATGGGCAGTTCCCCGAAGGGCTGACACCGGCTGCGCCTCAGCAGCCAGACAACCTCCCTCTGGTCGGGCACTGCAAGCCACACAGCCACTTGTGTCCCCTGTGTCCCTGGAGGCCGCAGCGCGTTTTGGGTTTTGGCGCGGACGGGCCCCTCTCATCTTCTATAGTCCATTTGCCCCTAGAGCCTACCAGACCCCTGGCCCCAGGGGCGGGTCTTGCTGAGTCCCCGAGCGCCTCCTGAGTTCCTGCCACCCCCCTTGGGCCGGGATGAGGTGCCACCTTGTGCGTAGAAGCGCTGCACACAGGCAAGAAGCCCCCCAGGCCCGCGGGTGCGCCCGACCCTGGAGCCCCCTGGCTGGCTGCAGCCACAGGGAACGGGGGTTCTGAGTTGGCAGCCCCCATTCCTGAAGCATCCACGGGCAGTTCCCCGAAGGGCTGACACCGGCTGCGCCTCAGCAGCCAGACAACCTCCCTCCCTCTGGTCGGGCACTGCAAGCCACACAGCCACTTGTGTCCCCTGTGTCCCTGGAGGCCGCAGCGCGTTTTGGGATTTGGCGCGGACGGGCCCCTCTTGTCTTCCGTAGTCCATTTGCCCCAGAGCCTGCCAGACCCCTGGACCCAGGGGCGGGCCCTGCTGAGTCCCCGAGCGCCTCCTGGGTTCCTGCCACCACCCTTGGGCCGGGATGAGGTGCCACTTGTGCGTAGAAGCCATGCACACAGCAAGAAGCCCCCCAGGCCCGCGGGCGCTCCCGACCCTGGAGCCCCCTGGCTGGCTGCAGCCACAGGGAACGGGGGTTCTCAGTTGGCAGCCCCCATTCCCGAAGCATCCACGGGCAGTTCCCCGAAGGGCTGACACCGGCTGTGCCTCAGCAGCCAGACAACCTCCCTCCCTCTGGTCGGGCACTGCAAGCCACACAGACACTTGTGTCCCCTGTGTCCCTGGAGGCCGCAGCGCGTTTTGGGTTTTGGCGCGGACGGGCCCCTCTCGGCTTCCGTAGTCCATTTGACCCCGGAGCCTGCCAGACCCCTGGCCCCAGGGGCGGGCCCTGCTGAGTCCCCGAGCGCCTCCTGGGTTCCTGCCACCACCCTTGGGCTGGGATGAGGTGCCACCTTGTGCGTAGAAGCCCTGCACACAGGCAAGAAGCCCCCCAGGCCCGCGGGTGCGCCCGACCCTGGAGCCCCCTGGCTGGCTGCAGCCACAGGGAACGGGGGTTCTGATTTGGCAGCCCCCATTCCCGAAGCATCCACGGGCAGTTCCCCGAAGGGCTGACACCGGCTGTGCCTCAGCAGCCAGACAACCTCCCTCCCTCTGGTCGGGCACTGCAAGCCACACAGCCACTTGTGTCCCCTGTGTCCCTGGAGGCCGCAGCGCGTTTTGGGTTTTGGCGCGGACGGGCCCCTCTCGGCTTCTGTAGTCCATTTGCCCCGGAGCCTGCCAGACCCCTGGCCCCAGGGGCGGGCCCTGCTGAGTCCCCGAGCGCCTCCTGGGTTCCTGCCACCACCCTTGGGCCGGGATGAGGTGCCACCTTGTGCGTAGAAGCCCTGCACACAGGCAAGAAGCCCCCCAGGCCCGCGGGCGCGCCCGACCCTGGAGCCCCCTGGCTGGCTGCAGCCACAGGGAACGGGGGTTCTGAGTTGGCAGCCCCCATTCCCGAAGCATCCACGGGCAGTTCCCCGAAGGGCTGACACCGGCTGCGCCTCAGCAGCCAGACAACCTCCTTCCCTCTGGTCGGGCACTGCAAGCCACACAGCCACTTGTGTCCCCTGTGTCCCTGGAGGCCGCAGCGCGTTTTGGGTTTTGGCGCGGACGGGCCCCTCTCATCTTCTGTAGTCCATTTGCCCCCAGAGCCTACCAGACCCATGGCCCCAGGGGCGGGGCTTGCTGAGTCCCCGAGCGCCTCCTGAGTTCCTGCCACCACCCTTGGGCCGGGATGAGGTGCCACCTTGTGCGTAGAAGCCCTGCACACAGGCAAGAAGCCCCCCAGGCCCGCGGGCGCGCCCGACCCTGGAGCCCCCTGGCTGGCTGCAGCCACAGGGAACGAGGGTTCTGAGTTGGCAGCCCCCATTCCCGAAGCATCGACGGGCAGTTCCCCGAAGGGCTGACACCGGCTGCGCCTCAGCAGCCAGACAACCTCCCTCCCTCTGGTCGGGCACTGCAAGCCACACAGCCACTTGTGTCCCCTGTGTCCCTGGAGGCCGCAGCGCGTTTTGTGTTTTGGCGCTGACGGGCCCCTCTCGGCTTCCGTAGTCCATTTGCCCCCGGAGCCTGCCAGACCCCTGGCCCCAGGGGCGGGCCCTGCTGAGTCCCCGAGCGCCTCCTGAGTTCCTGCCACCACCCTTGGGCCGAGATGAGGTGCCACCTTGTGCGTAGAAGCCCTGCACACAGGCAAGAAGCCCCCCAGGCCCGCAGGCGCGCCCGACCCTGGAGCCCCCTGGCTGGCTGCAGCCACAGGGAATGGGGGTTCTGAGTTGGCAGCCCCCATTCCCGAAGCATCCATGGGCAGTTCCCCGAAGGGCTGACACCGGCTGCGCCTCAGCAGCCAGACAACCTCCCTCTGGTCGGGCACTGCAAGCCACACAGCCACTTGTGTCCCCTGTGTCCCTGGAGGCCGCAGCGCGTTTTGGGTTTTGGCGCGGACGGGCCCCTCTCGGCTTCTGTAGTCCATTTGCCCCTAGAGCCTACCAGACCCCTGGCCCCAGGGGCGGGTCTTGCTGAGTCCCCGAGCGCCTCCTGAGTTCCTGCCACCACCCTTGGGCCGGGATGAGGTGCCACCTTGTGCGTAGAAGCCCTGCACACAGGCAAGAAGCCCCCCAGGCCCGCGGGCGCGCCCGACCCTGGAGCCCCCTGGCTGGCTGCAGCCACAGGGAACGGGGGTTCTCAGTTGGCAGCCCCCATTCCCGAAGCATCCACGGGCAGTTCCCCGAAGGGCTGACACCGGCTGCGCCTCAGCAGCCAGACAACCTCCTTCCCTCTGGTCGGGCACTGCAAGCCACACAGCCACTTGTGTCCCCTGTGTCCCTGGAGGCCGCAGCGCGTTTTGGGTTTTGGCGCGGACGGGCCCCTCTCATCTTCTGTAGTCCATTTGCCCCCAGAGCCTACCAGACCCATGGCCCCAGGGGCGGGGCTTGCTGAGTCCCCGAGCGCCTCCTGAGTTCCTGCCACCACCCTTGGGCCGGGATGAGGTGCCACCTTGTGCGTAGAAGCCCTGCACACAGGCAAGAAGCCCCCCAGGCCCGCGGGCGTCCCGACCCTGGAGCCCCCTGGCTGGCTGCAGCCACAGGGAACGAGGGTTCTGAGTTGGCAGCCCCCATTCCCGAAGCATCGACGGGCAGTTCCCCGAAGGGCTGACACCGGCTGCGCCTCAGCAGCCAGACAACCTCCCTCCCTCTGGTCGGGCACTGCAAGCCACACAGCCACTTGTGTCCCCTGTGTCCCTGGAGGCCGCAGCGCGTTTTGTGTTTTGGCGCTGACGGGCCCCTCTCGGCTTCCGTAGTCCATTTGCCCCCGGAGCCTGCCAGACCCCTGGCCCCAGGGGCGGGCCTTGCTGAGTCCCCGAGCGCCTCCTGAGATCCTGCCACCACCCTTGGGCTGGGATGAGGTGCCACCTTGTGCGTAGAAGCCCTGCACACAGGCAAGAAGCCCCCCAGGCCCGCGGGTGCGCCCGAACCTGGAGCCCCCTGGCTGGCTGCAGCCACAGGGAACGGGGGTTCTGAGTTGGCAGCCCCCATTCCCGAAGCATCGACGGGCAGTTCCCCGAAGGGCTGACACCGGCTGCGCCTCAGCAGCCAGACAACCTCCCTCCCTCTGGTCGGGCACTGCAAGCCACACAGCCACTTGTGTCCCCTGTGTCCCTGGAGGCCGCAGCGCATTTTGGGTTTTGGCGCGGACGGGCCCCTCTCGGCTTCCGTAGTCCATTTGCCCCGGAGCCTGCCAGACCCCTGGCCCCAGGGGCGGGCCATGCTGAGTCCCCGAGCGCCTCCTGGGTTCCTGCCACCACCCTTGGGCCGAGTTGAGGTGCCACCTTGTGCGTAGAAGCCCTGCACACAGGCAAGAAGCCCCCCAGGCCCGCGGGCGCGCCCGACCCTGGAGCCCCCTGGCTGGCTGCAGCCACAGGGAATGGGGGTTCTGAGTTGGCAGCCCCCATTCCCGAAGCATCCATGGGCAGTTCCCCGAAGGGCTGACACCGGCTGCGCCTCAGCAGCCAGACAACCTCCCTCTGGTCGGGCACTGCAAGCCACACAGCCACTTGTGTCCCCTGTGTCCCTGGAGGCCACAGCGCGTTTTGGGTTTTGGCGCGGACGGGCCCCTCTCGGCTTCTGTAGTCCATTTGCCCCTAGAGCCTACCAGACCCCTGGCCCCAGGGGCGGGTCTTGCTGAGTCCCCGAGCGCCTCCTGGGTTCCTGCCACCACCCTTGGGCCGGGATGAGGTGCCACCTTGTGCGTAGAAGCCCTGCACACAGGCAAGAAGCCCCCCAGGCCCGCGGGCGCGCCCGACCCTGGAGCCCCCTGGCTGGCTGCAGCCACAGGGAACGGGGGTTCTCAGTTGGCAGCCCCCATTCCCGAAGCATCCACGGGCAGTTCCCCGAAGGGCTGACACCGGCTGCGCCTCAGCAGCCAGACAACCTCCTTCCCTCTGGTCGGGCACTGCAAGCCACACAGCCACTTGTGTCCCCTGTGTCCCTGGAGGCCGCAGCGCGTTTTGGGTTTTGGCGCGGACGGGCCCCTCTCATCTTCTGTAGTCCATTTGCCCCCAGAGCCTACCAGAACCATGGCCCCAGGGGCGGGGCTTGCTGAGTCCCCGAGCGCCTCCTGAGTTCCTGCCACCACCCTTGGGCCGGGATGAGGTGCCACCTTGTGCGTAGAAGCCCTGCACACAGGCAAGAAGCCCCCCAGGCCCGCGGGCGCGCCCGACCCTGGAGCCCCCTGGCTGGCTGCAGCCACAGGGAACGAGGGTTCTGAGTTGGCAGCCCCCATTCCCGAAGCATCGACGGGCAGTTCCCCGAAGGGCTGACACCGGCTGCGCCTCAGCAGCCAGACAACCTCCCTCCCTCTGGTCGGGCACTGCAAGCCACACAGCCACTTGTGTCCCCTGTGTCCCTGGAGGCCGCAGCGCGTTTTGTGTTTTGGCGCTGACGGGCCCCTCTCGGCTTCCGTAGTCCATTTGCCCCCGGAGCCTGCCAGACCCCTGGCCTCAGGGGCGGGCCCTGCTGAGTCCCCGAGCGCCTCCTGAGTTCCTGCCACCACCCTTGGGCCGAGATGAGGTGCCACCTTGTGCGTAGAAGCCCTGCACACAGGCAAGAAGCCCCCCAGGCCCGCGGGCGCGCCCGACCCTGGAGCCCCCTGGCTGGCTGCAGCCACAGGGAACGGGGGTTCTGAGTTGGCAGCCCCCATTCCCGAAGCATCCATGGGCAGTTCCCCGAAGGGCTGACACCGGCTGCGCCTCAGCAGCCAGACAACCTCCCTCTGGTCGGGCACTGCAAGCCACACAGCCACTTGTGTCCCCTGTGTCCCTGGAGGCCGCAGCGCGTTTTGGGTTTTGGCGCGGACGGGCCCCTCTCATCTTCTGTAGTCCATTTGCCCCTAGAGCCTACCAGACCCCTGGCCCCAGGGGCGGGTCTTGCTGAGTCCCCGAGCGCCTCCTGAGTTCCTGCCACCCCCCTTGGGCCGGGATGAGGTGCCACCTTGTGCGTAGAAGCCCTGCACACAGGCAAGAAGCCCCCCAGGCCCGCGGGTGCGCCCGACCCTGGAGCCCCCTGGCTGGCTGCAGCCACAGGGAACGGGGGTTCTGAGTTGGCAGCCCCCATTCCTGAAGCATCCACGGGCAGTTCCCCGAAGGGCTGACACCGGCTGCGCCTCAGCAGCCAGACAACCTCCCTCCCTCTGGTCGGGCACTGCAAGCCACACAGCCACTTGTGTCCCCTGTGTCCCAGGAGGCCGCAGCGCGTTTTGGGATTTGGCGCGGACGGGCCCCTCTCGGCTTCCGTAGTCCATTTGCCCCAGAGCCTGCCAGACCCCTGGACCCAGGGGCGGGCCCTGCTGAGTCCCCGAGCGCCTCCTGGGTTCCTGCCACCACCCTTGGGCCGGGATGAGGTGCCACTTGTGCGTAGAAGCCCTGCATACAGCAAGAAGCCCCCCAGGCCCGCGGGCGCTCCCGATCCTGTAGCCCCCTGGCTGGCTGCAGCCACAGGGAACGGGGGTTCTGAGTTGGCAGCCCCCATTCCCGAAGCATCCACGGGCAGTTCCCCGAAGGGCTGACACCGGCTGCGAATCAGCAGCCAGACAACCTCCCTCCCTCTGGTCGGGCACTGCAAGCCACACAGACACTTGTGTCCCCTGTGTCCCTGGAGGCCGCAGCGCGTTTTGGGTTTTGCCGCGGACGGGCCCCTCTCGGCTTCCGTAGTCCATTTGACCCCGGAGCCTGCCAGACCCCTGGCCCCAGGGGCGGGCCCTGCTGAGTCCCCGAGCGCCTCCTGGGTTCCTGCCACCACCCTTGGGCCGGGATGAGGTGCCACCTTGTGCGTAGAAGCCCTGCACACAGGCAAGAAGCCCCCCAGGCCCGCGGGCGCGCCCGACCCTGGAGCCCCCTGGCTGGCTGCAGCCACAGGGAACGGGGGTTCTGAGTTGGCAGCCCCCATTCCCGAAGCATCCACGGGCAGTTCCCCGAAGGGCTGACACCGGCTGCGCCTCAGCAGCCAGACAACCTCCCTCTGGTCGGGCACTGCAAGCCACACAGCCACTTGTGTCCCCTGTGTCCCTGGAGGCCGCAGCGCGTTTTGGGTTTTGGCGCGGACGGGCCCCTCTCGGCTTCTGTAGTCCATTTGCCCCCAGAGCCTACCAGACCCCTGGCCCCAGGGGCGGGCCTTGCTGAGTCCCCGAGCGCCTCCTGAGATCCTGCCACCACCCTTGGGCCGGGATGAGGTGCCACCTTGTGTGTAGAAGCCCTGCACACAGGCAAGAAGCCCCCCAGGCCCGCGGGTGCGCCCGACCCTGGAGCCCCCTGGCTGGCTGCAGCCACAGGGAACGGGGGTTCTGAGTTGGCAGCCCCCATTCCCGAAGCATCCACGGGCAGTTCCCCGAAGGGCTGACACCGGCTGTGCCTCAGCAGCCAGACAACCTCCCTCCCTCTGGTCGGGCACTGCAAGCCACACAGCCACTTGTGTCCCCTGTGTCCCTGGAGGCCGCAGCGCGTTTTGGGTTTTGGCGCGGACGGGCCCCTCTCGGCTTCCGTAGTCCATTTGCCCCGGAGCCTGCCAGACCCCTGGCCCCAGGGGCGGGCCCTGCTGAGTCCCCGAGCGCCTCCTGGGTTCCTGCCACCACCCTTGGGCCGGGATGAGGTGCCACCTTGTGCGTAGAAGCCCTGCACACAGGCAAGAAGCCCCCCAGGCCCGCGGGCGCGCCCGACCCTGGAGCCCCCTGGCTGGCTGCAGCCACAGGGAACGGGGGTTCTGAGTTGGCAGCCCCCATTCCCGAAGCATCCACGGGCAGTTCCCCGAAGGGCTGACACCGGCTGCGCCTCAGCAGCCAGACAACCTCCTTCCCTCTGGTCGGGCACTGCAAGCCACACAGCCACTTGTGTCCCCTGTGTCCCTGGAGGCTGCAGCACGTTTTGGGTTTTGGCGCGGACGGGCCCCTCTCATGTTCTGTAGTCCATTTGCCCCCAGAGCCTACCAGACCCATGGCCCCAGGGGCGGGGCTTTCTGAGTCCCCGAGCGCCTCCTGAGTTCCTGCCACCACCCTTGGGCCGGGATGAGGTGCCACCTTGTGCGTAGAAGCCCTGCACACAGGCAAGAAGCCCCCCAGGCCCGCGGGCGCGCCCGACCCTGGAGCCCCCTGGCTGGCTGCAGCCACAGGGAACGAGGGTTCTGAGTTGGCAGCCCCCATTCCCGAAGCATCGATGGGCAGTTCCCCGAAGGGCTGACACCGGCTGCGCCTCAGCAGCCAGACAACCTCCCTCCCTCTGGTCGGGCACTGCAAGCCACACAGCCACTTGTGTCCCCTGTGTCCCTGGAGGCCGCAGCGCGTTTTGGGTTTTGGCGCTGACGGGCCCCTCTCGGCTTCCGTAGTCCATTTGCCCCCGGAGCCTGCCAGACCCCTGGCCCCAGGGGCGGACCCTGCTGAGTCCCCGAGCGCCTCCTGAGTTCCTGCCACCACCCTTGGGCCGAGATGAGGTGCCACCTTGTGCGTAGAAGCCCTGCACACAGGCAAGAAGCCCCCCAGGCCCGCGGGCGCGCCCGACCCTGGAGCCCCCTGGCTGGCTGCAGCCACAGGGAACGGGGGTTCTGAGTTGGCAGCCCCCATTCCCGAAGCATCCACGGGCAGTTCCCCGAAGGGCTGACACTGGCTGCGCCTCAGCAGCCAGACAACCTCCCTCTGGTCGGGCACTGCAAGCCACACAGCCACTTGTGTCCCCTGTGTCCCTGGAGGCCGCAGCGCGTTTTAAGTTTTGGCGCGGACGGGCCCCTCTCGGCTTCTGTAGTCCATTTGCCCCTAGAGCCTACCAGACCCCTGGCCCCAGGGGCGGATCTTGCTGAGTCCCCGAGCGCCTCCTGAGTTCCTGCCACCACCCTTGGGCCGGGATGAGGTGCCACCTTGTGCGTAGAAGCCCTGCACACAGGCAAGAAGCCCCCCAGGCCCGCGGGTGCGCCCGACCCTGGAGCCCCCTGGCTGGCTGCAGCCACAGGGAACGGGGGTTCTGAGTTGGCAGCCCCCATTCCCGAAGCATCCACGGGCAGTTCCCCGAAGGGCTGACACCGGCTGCGCCTCAGCAGCCAGACAACCTCCCTCCCTCTGGTCGGGCACTGCAAGCCACACAGCCACTTGTGTCCCCTGTGTCCCTGGAGGCCCCAGCGCGTTTTGGGATTTGGCGCGGACGGGCCCCTCTCGGCTTCCGTAGTCCATTTGCCCCGGAGCCTGCCAGACCCCTGGCCCCAGGGGCGGGCCCTGCTGAGTCCCCGAGCGCCTCCTGGGTTCCTGCCACCACCCTTGGGCCGGGATGAGGTGCCACTTGTGCGTAGAAGCCCTGCACACAGCAAGAAGCCCCCCAGGCCCGCGGGCGCTCCCGATCCTGTAGCCCCCTGGCTGGCTGCAGCCACAGGGAACGGGGGTTCTGAGTTGGCAGCCCCCATTCCCGAAGCATCCACGGGCAGTTCCCCGAAGGGCTGACACCGGCTGCGCCTCAGCAGCCAGACAACCTCCCTCCCTCTGGTCGGGCACTTCAAGCCACACAGCCACTTGTGTCCCCTGTGTCCCTGGAGGCCGCAGCGCGTTTTGGGTTTTGGCGCGGACGGGCCCCTCTCCGCTTCCGTAGTCCATTTGCCCCCGGAGCCTGCCAGACCCCTGGCCCCAGGGGCGGGCCCTGCTGAGTCCCCGAGCGCCTCCTGGGTTCCTGCCACCACCCTTGGGCCGGGATGAGGTGCCACCTTGTGCGTAGAAGCCCTGCACACAGGCAAGAAGCCCCCCAGGCCCGCGGGCGCGCCCGACCCTGGAGCCCCCTGGCTGGCTGCAGCCACAGGGAACGGGGGTTCTGAGTTGGCAGCCCCCATTCCCGAAGCATCCACGGGCAGTTCCCCGAAGGGCTGACACCGGCTGCGCCTCAGCAGCCAGACAACCTCCCTCCCTCTGGTCGGGCACTGCAAGCCACACAGCCACTTGTGTCCCCTGTGTCCCTGGAGGCCGCAGCGCGTTTTGGGTTTTGGCGCGGACGGGCCCCTCTCGGCTTCCGTAGTCCATTTGCCCCGGAGCCTGCCAGACCCCTGGCCGCAGGGGCGGGCCCTGCTGAGTCCCCGAGCGCCTCCTGGGTTCCTGCCACCACCCTTGGGCCGGGATGAGGTGCCACCTTGTGCGTAGAAGCCCTGCACACAGGCAAGAAGCCCCCCAGGCCCGCGGGCGCGCCCGACCCTGGAGCCCCCTGGCTGGCTGCAGCCACAGGGAACGGGGGTTCTGAGTTGGCAGCCCCCATTCCCGAAGCATCCACGGGCAGTTCCCCGAAGGGCTGACACCGGCTGCGCCTCAGCAGCCAGACAACCTCCCTCCCTCTGGTCGGGCACTGCAAGCCACACAGCCACTTGTGTCCCCTGTGTCCCTGGAGGCCGCAGCGCGTTTTGGGTTTTGGCGCGGACGGGCCCCTCTCCGCTTCCGTAGTCCATTTGCCCCGGAGCCTGCCAGACCCCTGGCCCCAGGGGCGGGCCCTGCTGAGTCCCCGAGCGCCTCCTGGGTTCCTGCCACCACCCTTGGGCCGGGATGAGGTGCCACCTTGTGCGTAGAAGCCCTGCACACAGGCAAGAAGACCCCAGGCCCGCGGGCGCGCCCGACCCTGGAGCCCCCTGGCTGGCTGCAGCCACAGGGAACGGGGGTTCTGAGTTGGCAGCCCCCATTCCCGAAGCATCCACGGGCAGTTCCCCGAAGGGCTGACACCGGCTGCGCCTCAGCAGCCAGACAACCTCCCTCCCTCTGGTCGGGCACTGCAAGCCACACAGCCACTTGTGTCCCCTGTGTCCCTGGAGGCCGCAGCGCGTTTTGGGTTTTGGCGCGGACGGGCCCCTCTCGGCTTCCGTAGTCCATTTGCCCCGGAGCCTGCCAGACCCCTGGCCCCAGGGGCGGGCCCTGCTGAGTCCCCGAGCGCCTCCTGGGTTCCTGCCACCACCCTTGGGCCGGGATGAGGTGCCACCTTGTGCGTAGAAGCCCTGCACACAGGCAAGAAGCCCCCCAGGCCCGCGGGCGCGCCCGACCCTGGAGCCCCCTGGCTGGCTGCAGCCACAGGGAACGGGGGTTCTGAGTTGGCAGCCCCCATTCCCGAAGCATCCACGGGCAGTTCCCCGAAGGGCTGACACCGGCTGCGCCTCAGCAGCCAGACAACCTCCTTCCCTCTGGTCGGGCACTGCAAGCCACACAGCCACTTGTGTCCCCTGTGTCCCTGGAGGCCGCAGCGCGTTTTGGGTTTTGGCGCGGACGGGCCCCTCTCATCTTCTGTAGTCCATTTGCCCCCAGATCTACCAGACCCATGGCCCCAGGGGCGGGGCTTGCTGAGTCCCCGAGCGCCTCCTGAGTTCCTGACAACACCCTTGGGCCGGGATGAGGTGCCACCTTGTGCGTAGAAGCCCTGCACACAGGCAAGAAGCCCCCCAGGCCCGCGGGCGCGCCCGACCCTGGAGCCCCCTGGCTGGCTGCAGCCACAGGGAACGAGGGTTCTGAGTTGGCAGCCCCCATTCCCGAAGCATCCACGGGCAGTTCCCCGAAGGGCTGACACCGGCTGCGCCTCAGCAGCCAGACAACCTCCCTCCCTCTGGTCGGGCACTGCAAGCCACACAGCCACTTGTGTCCCCTGTGTCCCTGGAGGCCGCAGCGCGTTTTGGGTTTTGGCGCGGACGGGCCCCTCTCGGCTTCCGTAGTCCATTTGCCCCGGAGCCTGCCAGACCCCTGGCCCCAGGGGCGGGCCCTGCTGAGTCCCCGAGAGCCTCCTGGGTTTCTGCCACCACCCTTGGGCTGGGATGAGGTGCCACCTTGTGCGTAGAAGCCCTGCACACAGGCAAGAAGCCCCCCAGGCCCGCCCGAACCTGGAGCCCCCTGGCTGGCTGCAGCCAGAAGGAACGGGGGTTCTGAGTTGGCAGCCCCCATTCCCGAAGCATCCACGGGCAGTTCCCCGAAGGGCTGACACCGGCTGCGCCTCAGCAGCCAGACAACCTCCCTCCCTCTGGTCGGGCACTGCAAGCCACACAGCCACTTGTGTCCCCTGTGTCCCTGGAGGCCGCAGCGCGTTTTGGGTTTTGGCGCGGACGGGCAACTCTTGGCTTCCGTAGACCATTTGCCCCCGGAGCCTGCCAGACCCCTGGCCCCAGGGGCGGGCCCTGCTGAGTCCCCGAGCGCCTCCTGGGTTCCTGCCACCACCCTTGGGCCGGGATGAGGTGCCACCTTGTGCGTAGAAGCCCTGCACACAGCAAGAAGACCCCAGGGCCGCGGGCGCTCCCGATCCTGTACCCCCTGGCTGGCTGCAGCCACAGGGAACGGGGGTTCTGAGTTGGCAGCCCCCATTCCCGAAGCATCCACGGGCAGTTCCCCGAAGGGCTGACACCGGCTGCGCTTCAGCAGCCAGACAACCTCCCTCCCTCTGGTCGGGCACTGCAAGCCACACAGCCACTTGTGTCCCCTGTGTCCCTGGAGGCCGCAGCGCGTTTTGGGTTTTGGCGCGGACGGGCCCCTCTCGGCTTCCGTAGACCATTTGCCCCCGGAGCCTGCCAGACCCCTGGCCCCAGGGGCGGGCCCTGCTGAGTCCCCGAGCGCCTCCTGGGTTCCTGCCACCACCCTTGGGCCGGGATGAGGTGCCACCTTGTGCGTAGAAGCCCTGCACACAGCAAGAAGACCCCCAGGCCCGCGGGCGCTCCCGATCCTGTAGCCCCCTGGCTGGCTGCAGCCACAGGGAATGGGGGTTCTGAGTTGGCAGCCCCCATTCCTGAAGCATCCACGGGCAGTTCCCCGAAGGGCTGACACCGGCTGCGCCTCAGCAGCCAGACAACCTCCCTCCCTCTGGTCGGGCACTGCAAGCCACACAGCCACTTGTGTCCCCTGTGTCCCTGGAGGCCGCAGCGCGTTTTGGGTTTTGGCGCGGACGGGCCCCTCTCGGCTTCCGTAGTCCATTTGCCCCGGAGCCTGCCAGACCCCTGGCCCCAGGGGCGGGCCCTGCTGAGTCCCCGAGCGCCTCCTGGGTTCCTGCCACCACCCTTGGGCCGGGATGAGGTGCCACCTTGTGCGTAGAAGCCCTGCACACAGGCAAGAAGCCCCCCAGGCCCGCGGGCGCGCCCGACCCTGGAGCCCCCTGGCTGGCTGCAGCCACAGGGAATGGGGGTTCTGAGTTGGCAGCCCCCATTCCCGAAGCATCCACGGGCAGTTCCCCGAAGGGCTGACACCGGCTGCGCCTCAGCAGCCAGACAACCTCCCTCCCTCTGGTCGGGCACTGCAAGCCACACAGCCACTTGTGTCCCCTGTGTCCCTGGAGGCCGCAGCGCGTTTTGGGTTTTGGCGCGGACGGGCCCCTCTCGGCTTCCGTAGTCCATTTGCCCCCAGAGCCTACCAGACCCCTGGCCCCAGGGGCGGGCCTTGCTGAGTCCCCGAGCGCCTCCTGAGTTCCTGCCACCACCCTTGGGCCGGGATGAGGTGCCACCTTGTGCGTAGAAGCCCTGCACACAGGCAAGAAGCCCCCCAGGCCCGCGGGTGCGCCCGACCCTGGAGCCCCCTGGCTGGCTGCAGCCACAGGGAACGGGGGTTCTGAGTTGGCAGCCCCCATTCCCGAAGCATCCACGGGCAGTTCCCCGAAGGGCTGACACGGGCTTCGCCTCAGCAGCCAGACAACTTCCTTCCCTCTGGTTGGGCACTGTAAGCCACACAGCCACTTGTGTCCCCTGTGTCCCTGGAGGCCGCAGCGCGTTTTGGGTTTTGGCGCTGACGGGCCCCTCTCGGCTTCCGTAGTCCATTTGCCCCCGGAGCCTGCCAGACCCCTGGCCTCAGGGGCGGGCCCTGCTGAGTTCCCGAGCACCTCCTGGGTTCCTGCCACCACCCTTGGGCCGGGATGAGGTGCCACCTTGTGCGTAGAAGCCCTGCACACAGGCAAGAAGCCCCCCAGGCCCGCGGGCACGCCCGACCCTGGGTCCCCTGGCTGGCTGCAGCCACAGGGAACGGGGGTTCTGAGTTGGCAGCCCCCATTCCCGAAGCATCCACGGGCAGTTCCCCGAAGGGCTGACACCGGCTGCGCCTCAGCAGCCAGACAACCTCCCTCCCTCTGCTCGGGCACTGCAAGCCACACAGCCACTCGTGTCCCCTGTGTCCCTGGAGGCCGCAGCGCGTTTTGGGTTTTGGCGCGGACGGGCCCCTCTCGGCTTCCGTAGTCCATTTGCCCCCGGAGCCTGCCAGACCCCTGGCCCCAGGGGCGGGCCCTGCTGAGTCCCCGAGCACCTCCTGGGTTCCTGCCACCACCCTTGGGCCGGGATGAGGTGCCACCTTGTGCGTAGAAGCCCTGCACACAGGCAAGAAGCCCCCCAGACCCGCCCGACCCTGGAGCCCCCTGGCTGGCTGCAGCCACAGGGAACGGGGGTTCTGAGTTGGCAGCCCCCATTCCCGAAGCATCCACGGGCAGTTCCCCGAAGGGCTGACACTGGCTGCGCCTCAGCAGCCAGACAACCTCCCTCCCTCTGGTCGGGCACTGCAAGCCACACACCACTCGTGTACCCTGTGTCCCTGGAGGCCGCAGCGCGTTTTGGGTTTTGGCGCGGACGGGCCCCTCTCGGCTTCCGTAGTCCATTTGCCCCCGGAGCCTGCCAGACCCCTGGCCCCAGGGGCGGGCCCTGCTGAGTCCCCGAGCGCCTCCTGAGTTCCTGCCACCACCCTTGGGCCGGGATGAGGTGCCACCTTGTGCGTAGAAGTCCTGCACACAGGCAAGAAGCCCCCCAGGCCCGCCCGACCCTGGAGCACCCTGGCTGGCTGCAGCCACAGGGAACGGGGGTTCTGAGTTGGCAGCCCCCATTCCCGAAGCATCCACGGGCAGTTCCCCGAAGGGCTGACACCGGCTGCGCCTCAGCAGCCAGACAACCTCCCTCCCTCTGGTCGGGCACTGCAAGCCACACAGCCACTCGTGTCCCCTGTGTCCCTGGAGGCCGCAGCGCGTTTTGGGTTTTGGTGCGGACGGGCCCCTCTCGGCTTCCGAAGTCCATTTGGCCCCGGAGCCTGCCAGACCCCTGGCCCCAGGGGCGGGCCCTGCTGAGTCCCCGAGCGCCTCCTGAGTTCCTGCCACCACCCTTAAACTGAGATGAGGTGCCACCTTGTGCGTAGAAGCCCTGCACACAGGCAAGAAGCCCCCCAGGCCCGCGGGCGCGCCCGACCCTGGAGCCCCCTGGCTGGCTGCAGCCACAGGGAACGGGGGTTATGAGTTGGCAGCCCCCATTCCCGAAGCATCCACGGGCAGTTCCCCGAAGGGCTGACACCGGCTGCGCCTCAGCAGCCAGACAACCTCCCTCCCTCTGGTCGGGCACTGCAAGCCACACAGCCACTTGTGTCCCCTGTGTCCCTGGAGGCCGCAGCGCGTTTTGGGTTTTGGCGCGGACGGGCCCCTCTCGGCTTCCATAGTCCATTTGCCCCGGAGCCTGCCAGACCCCTGGCCACAGGGGCGGGCCCTGCTGAGTCCCCGAGCGCCTCCTGGGTTCCTGCCACCACCCTTGGGCCGGGATGAGGTGCCACCTTGTGCGTAGAAGCCCTGCACACAGCAAGAAGCCCCCCAGGCCCGCGGGCTCGCCCGAACCTGGAGCCCCCTGGCTGGCTGCAGCCACAGGGAACGGGGGTTCTGAGTTGGCAGCCCCCATTCCCGAAGCATCCACGGGCAGTTCCCCGAAGGGCTGACACCGGCTGCGCCTCAGCAGCCAGACAACCTCCCTCCCTCTGGTCGGGCACTGCAAACCACACAGCCACTTGTGTCCCCTGTGTCCCTGGAGGCCGCAGCGCGTTTTGGGTTTTGGCGCTGACGGGCCCCTCTCGGCTTCCGTAGTCCATTTGCCCCCGGAGCCTGCCAGACCCCTGGCCCCAGGGGCGGGCCCTGCTGAGTCCCCGAGCGCCTCCTAGTTCCTGCCACCACCCTTGGGCCGAGATGAGGTGCCACCTTGTGCGTAGAAGCCCTGCACACAGGCAAGTAGCCCCCCAGGCCCGCGGGCGCGCCCGACCCTGGAGCCCCCTGGCTGGCTGCAGCCACAGGGAACGGGGGTTCTGAGTTGGCAGCCCCCATTCCCGAAGCATCCACGGGCAGTTCCCCGAAGGGCTGACACCGGCTGCGCCTCAGCAGCCAGACAACCTCCCTCTGGTCGGGCACTGCAAGCCACAAAGCCACTTGTGTCCCCTGTGTCCCTGGAGGCAGCAGCGCGTTTTGGGTTTTGGCAAGGACGGGCCCCTCTCGGCTTCCGTAGTCCATTTGCCCCGGAGCCTGCCAGACCCCTGGCCCCAGGGGCGGGCCCTGCTGAGTCCCCGAGTGCCTCCTGGGTTCCTGCCACCACCCTTGGGCCGGGATGAGGTGCCACTTGTGCGTAGAAGCCCTGCACACAGCAAGAAGCCCCCCAGGACCACGGTCGCGCCCGACCCTGGAGCCCCCTGGCTGGCTGCAGCCACAGGGAACGGGGGTTCTGAGTTGGCAGCCCCCATTCCCGAAGCATCCACGGGCAGTTCCCCGAAGGGCTGACACCGGCTGCGCCTCAGCAGCCAGACAACCTCCCTCCCTCTGGTCGGGCACTGCAAGCCACACAGCCACTCGTGTCCCCTGTGTCCCTGGAGGCCGCAGCGCGTTTTGGGTTTTGGTGCGGACGGGCCCCTCTCGGCTTCCGAAGTCCATTTCCCCCGGAGCCTGCCAGACCCCTAGCCCCAGGGGCAGGCCCTGCTGAGTCCCCGAGCGCCTCCTGAGTTCCTGCCACCACACTTGGGCCGAGATGAGGTGCCACCTTGTGCGTAGAAGCCCTGCACACAGGCAAGAAGCCCCCCAGGCCCGCGGGCGCGCCCGACCCTGGAGCCCCCTGGCTGGCTGCAGCCACAGGGAACGGGGGTTCTGAGTTGGCAGCCCCCATTCCCGAAGCATCCACGGGCAGTTCCCCGAAGGGCTGACACCGGCTGCGCCTCAGCAGCCAGACAACCTCCCTCCCTCTGGTCGGGCACTGCAAGCCACACAGCCACTTGTGTCCCCTGTGTCCCTGGAGGCCGCAGCGCGTTTTGGGTTTTGGCGCGGACGGGCCCCTCTCGGCTTCCGTAGTCCATTTGCCCCCAGAGCCTACCAGACCCCTGGCCCCAGGGGCGGGCCCTGCTGAGTCCCCGAGCGCCTCCTGGGTTCATGCCACCACCCTTGGGCCGGGATGAGGTGCCACCTTGTGCGTAGAAGCCCTGCACACAGGCAAGAAGCCCCCCAGGCCCGCGGGCGCGCCCGACCCTGGAGCCCCCTGGCTGGCTGCAGGCACAGGGAACGGGGGTTCTGAGTTGGCAGCCCCCATTCCCGAAGCATCCAAGGGCAGTTCCCCGAAGGGCTGACACCGGCTGCGCCTCAGCAGCCAGACAACCTCCCTCCCTCTGGTCGGGCACTGCAAGCCACAAAGCCACTTGTGTCCCCTGTGTCCCTGGAGGCCGAAGCGCATTTTGGGTTTTGGCGCAGACGGGCCCCTCTCGGCTTCCGTAGTCCATTTGCCCCCGGAGCCTGTCAGACCCCTGCCCCAGGGGCGGGCCCTGCTGAGTCCCCGAGCGCCTCCTGAGTTCCTGCCACCACCCTTGGGCTGGGATGAGGTGCCACCTTGTGCGTAGAAGCCCTGCACACAGGCAAGAAGCCCCCCAGGCCCGCCCGACCCTGGAGCCCCCTGGCTGGCTGCAGCCACAGGGAACGGGGGTTCTGAGTTGGCAGCCCCCATTCCCGAAGCATCCACGGGCAGTTCCCCGAAGGGCTGACACCGGCTGCGCCTCAGCAGCCAGACAACCTCCCTCCCTCCGGTCGGGCACTGCAAGCCACACAGCCACTCGTGTCCCCTGTGTCCCTGGAGGCCGCAGCGCGTTTTGGGTTTTGGCGCGGACGGGCCCCTCTCGGCTTCCGTAGTCCATTTGCCCCCGGAGCCTGCCAGACCCCTGGCCACAGGGGCGGGCCCTGCTGAGTCCCCGAGCGCCTCCTGGGTTCCTGCCACCACCCTTGGGCCGGGATGAGGTGCCACCTTGTGCGTAGAAGCCCTGCATACAGGCAAGAATCCCCCCAGGCCCGCGGGCGCGCCCGACCCTGGAGCCCCCTGGCTGGCTGCAGCCACAGGGAACGGGGGTTCTGAGTTGGCAGCCCCCATTCCCGAAGCATCCACGGGCAGTTCCCCGAAGGGCTGACACCGGCTGCGCCTCAGCAGCCAGACAACCTCCCTCCCTCTGGTCGGGCACTGCAAGCCACACAGCCACTTGTGTCCCCTGTGTCCCTGGAGGCCGCAGCGCGTTTTGGGTTTTGGCGCGGACGGGCCCCTCTCGGCTTCCGTAGTCCATTTGCCCCGGAGCCTGCCAGACCCCTGGCCACAGGGGCGGGCCCTGCTGAGTCCCCGAGCGCCTCCTGGGTTCCTGCCACCACCCTTGGGCCGGGATGATGTGCCACTTGTGCGTAGAAGCCCTGCACACAGCAAGAAGCCCCCCAGGACCACGGTCGCGCCCGACCCTGGAGCCCCCTGGCTGGCTGCAGCCACAGGGAACGGGGGTTCTGAGTTGGCAGCCCCCATGCCCGAAGCATCCACGGGCAGTTCCCCGAAGGGCTGACACCGGCTGCGCCTCAGCAGCCAGACAACCTCCCTCCCTCTGGTCGGGCACTGCAAGCCACACAGCCACTTGTGTCCCCTGTGTCCCTGGAGGCCGCAGCGCGTTTTGGGTTTTGGCGCGGACGGGCCCCTCTCGGCTTCCGTAGTCCATTTGCCCTGGAGCCTGCCAGACCCCTGGCCACAGGGGCGGGCCCTGCTGAGTCCCCGAGCACCTCCTGGGTTCCTGCCACCACCCTTGGGCCGGGATGAGGTGCCACCTTGTGCGTAGAAGCCCTGCACACAGGCAAGAAGCCCCCCAGGCCCGCGGGCGCGCCCGACCCTGGAGCCCCCTGGCTGGCTACAGCCACAGGGAGATGGGGTTCTTAGTTGGCAGCCCCCATTCCAGAAGCATCCATGGGCAGTTCCCCGAAGGGCTGACACCGGCTGCGCCTCAGCAGCCAGACAACCTCCCTCCCTCTGGTCGGGCACTGCAAGCCACACAGCCACTTGTGTCCCCTGTGTCCCTGGAGGCCGCAGCGCGTTTTGGGTTTTGGCGCGGACGGGCCCCTCTCGGCTTCCGTAGTCCATTTGCCCTGGAGCCTGCCAGACCCCTGGCCACAGGGGCGGGCCCTGCTGAGTCCCCGAGCACCTCCTGGGTTCCTGCCACCACCCTTGGGCCGGGATGAGGTGCCACCTTGTGCGTAGAAGCCCTGCACACAGGCAAGAAGCCCCCCAGGCCCGCGGGCGCGCCCGACCCTGGAGCCCCTTGGCTGGCTACAGCCACAGGGAGTGGGGGTTCTGAGTTGGCAGCCCCCATTCCAGAAGCATCCACGGGCAGTTCCCCGAAGGGCTGACACCGGCTGCGCCTCAGCAGCCAGACAACCTCCCTCCCTCTGGTCGGGCACTGCAAGCCACACAGCCACTTGTGTCCCCTGTGTCCCTGGAGGCCGCAGCGCGTTTTGGGTTTTGGCGCGGACGGGCCCCTCTCGGCTTCCGTAGTCCATTTACCCCCGGAGCCTGCCAGACCCCTGGCCCCAGGGGCTGGCCCTGCTGAGTCCCCGAGCGCCTCCTGAGTTCCTGCCACCACCCTTGGGCTGGGATGAGGTGCCACCTTGTGCGTAGAAGCCCTGCACACAGGCAAGAAGCCCCCCAGGCCCGCCCGACCCTGGAGCCCCCTGGCTGGCTGCAGCCAGAAGGAACGGGGGTTCTGAGTTGGCAGCCCCCATTCCCGAAGCATCCACGGGCAGTTCCCCAAAGGGCTGACACCGGCTGCGCCTCAGCAGCCAGACAACCTCCCTCCCTCTGGTCGGGCACTGCAAGCCACACAGCCACTTGTGTCCCCTGTGTCCCTGGAGGCCGCAGCGCGTTTTGGGTTTTGGCGCGGACGGGCCCCTCTCGGCTTCCGTAGTCCATTTGCCCCCGGAGCCTGCCAGACCCCTGGCCCCAGGGGCGGGCCCTGCTGAGTCCCCGAGCGCCTCCTGGGTTCCTGCCACCACCCTTGGGCCGGGATGAGGTGCCACCTTGTGCGTAGAAGCCCTGCACACAGGCAAGAAGCCCCCCAGGCCCGCGGGCTCGCCCGACCCTGGAGCCCCCTGGCTGGCTGCAGCCACAGGGAACGGGGGTTCTGAGTTGGCAGCCCCCATTCCCGAAGCATCCACGGGCAGTTCCCCGAAGGGCTGACACCGGCTGCGCCTCAGCAGCCAGACAACCTCCCTCCCTCTGGTCGGGCACTGCAAGCCACACAGCCACTTGTGTCCCCTGTGTCCCTGGAGGCCGCAGCGCGTTTTGGGTTTTGGCGCGGACGGGCCCCTCTCGGCTTCCGTAGTCCATTTGCCCCCAGAGCCTACCAGACCCCTGGCCCCAGGGGCGGGCCCTGCTGAGTCCCCGAGCGCCTCCTGGGTTCCTGCCACCACCCTTGGGCCGGGATGAGGTGCCACCTTGTGCGTAGAAGCCCTGCATACAGGCAAGAATCCCCCCAGGCCCGCGGGCGCGCCCGACCCTGGAGCCCCCTGGCTGGCTGCAGCCACAGGGAACGGGGGTTCTGAGTTGGCAGCCCCCATTCCCGAAGCATCCAAGGGAAGTTCCCCGAAGGGCTGACACCGGCTGCGCCTCAGCAGCCAGACAACCTCCCTCCCTCTGGTCGGGCACTGCAAGCCACACAGCCACTTGTGTCCCCTGTGTCCCTGGAGGCCGCAGCGCGTTTTGGGTTTTGGCGCGGACGGGCCCCTCTCGGCTTCCGTAGTCCATTTGCCCCCGGAGCCTGCCAGACCCCTGGCCCCAGGGGCGGGCCCTGCTGTGTCCCCGAGCGCCTCCTGGGTTCCTGCCACCACCCTTGGGCCGGGTGAGGTGCCACCTTGTGCGTAGAAGCCCTGCACACAGGCAAGAAGCCCCCCAGGCCCACGGGCGCGCCCGACCCTGGAGCCCCCTGGCTGGCTGCAGCCACAGGGAACGGGGGTTCTGAGTTGGCAGCCCCCATTCCCGAAGCATCCACGGGCAGTTCCCCGAAGGGCTGACACCGGCTGCGCCTCAGCAGCCAGACAACCTCCCTCCCTCTGGTCGGGCACTGCAAGCCACACAGCCACTTGTGTCCCCTGTGTCCCTGGAGGCCGCAGCGCGTTTTGGGTTTTGGCGCGGACGGGCCCCTCTCGGCTTCCGTAGTCCATTTGCCCCGGAGCCTGCCAGACCCCTGGCCACAGGGGCGGGCCCTGCTGAGTCCCCGAGCGCCTCCTGGGTTCCTGCCACCACCCTTGGGCCGGGATGATGTGCCACTTGTGCGTAGAAGCCCTGCACACAGCAAGAAGCCCCCCAGGACCACGGTCGCGCCCGACCCTGGAGCCCCCTGGCTGGCTGCAGCCACAGGGAACGGGGGTTCTGAGTTGGCAGCCCCCATGCCCGAAGCATCCACGGGCAGTTCCCCGAAGGGCTGACACCGGCTGCGCCTCAGCAGCCAGACAACCTCCCTCCCTCTGGTCGGGCACTGCAAGCCACACAGCCACTTGTGTCCCCTGTGTCCCTGGAGGCCGCAGCGCGTTTTGGGTTTTGGCGCGGACGGGCCCCTCTCGGCTTCCGTAGTCCATTTGCCCTGGAGCCTGCCAGACCCCTGGCCCCAGGGGCGGGCCCTGCTGAGTCCCCGAGCACCTCCTGGGTTCCTGCCACCACCCTTGGGCCGGGATGAGGTGCCACCTTGTGCGTAGAAGCCCTGCACACAGGCAAGAAGCCCCCCAGGCCCGCGGGCGCGCCCGACCCTGGAGCCCCTTGGCTGGCTACAGCCACAGGGAGTGGGGGTTCTGAGTTGGCAGCCCCCATTCCAGAAGCATCCACGGGCAGTTCCCCGAAGGGCTGACACCGGCTGCGCCTCAGCAGCCAGACAACCTCCCTCCCTCTGGTCGGGCACTGCAAGCCACACAGCCACTTGTGTCCCCTGTGTCCCTGGAGGCCGCAGCGCGTTTTGGGTTTTGGCGCGGACGGGCCCCTCTCGGCTTCCGTAGTCCATTTACCCCCGGAGCCTGCCAGACCCCTGGCCCCAGGGGCTGGCCCTGCTGAGTCCCCGAGCGCCTCCTGAGTTCCTGCCACCACCCTTGGGCTGGGATGAGGTGCCACCTTGTGCGTAGAAGCCCTGCACACAGGCAAGAAGCCCCCCAGGCCCGCCCGACCCTGGAGCCCCCTGGCTGGCTGCAGCCAGAAGGAACGGGGGTTCTGAGTTGGCAGCCCCCATTCCCGAAGCATCCACGGGCAGTTCCCCAAAGGGCTGACACCGGCTGCGCCTCAGCAGCCAGACAACCTCCCTCCCTCTGGTCGGGCACTGCAAGCCACACAGCCACTTGTGTCCCCTGTGTCCCTGGAGGCCGCAGCGCGTTTTGGGTTTTGGCGCGGACGGGCCCCTCTCGGCTTCCGTAGACCATTTGCCCCCGGAGCCTGCCAGACCCCTGGCCCCAGGGGCGGGCCCTGCTGAGTCCCCGAGCGCCTCCTGGGTTCCTGCCACCACCCTTGGGCCGGGATGAGGTGCCACCTTGTGCGTAGAAGCCCTGCACACAGGCAAGAAGCCCCCCAGGCCCGCGGGCTCGCCCGACCCTGGAGCCCCCTGGCTGGCTGCAGCCACAGGGAACGGGGGTTCTGAGTTGGCAGCCCCCATTCCCGAAGCATCCACGGGCAGTTCCCCGAAGGGCTGACACCGGCTGCGCCTCAGCAGCCAGACAACCTCCCTCCCTCTGGTCGGGCACTGCAAGCCACACAGCCACTTGTGTCCCCTGTGTCCCTGGAGGCCGCAGCGCGTTTTGGGTTTTGGCGCGGACGGGCCCCTCTCGGCTTCCGTAGTCCATTTGCCCCCAGAGCCTACCAGACCCCTGGCCCCAGGGGCGGGCCCTGCTGAGTCCCCGAGCGCCTCCTGGGTTCCTGCCACCACCCTTGGGCCGGGATGAGGTGCCACCTTGTGCGTAGAAGCCCTGCACACAGGCAAGAAGCCCCCCAGGCCCGCGGGCGCGCCCGTCCCTGGAGCCCCCTGGCTGGCTGCAGCGACAGGGAACGGGGGTTCTGAGTTGGCAGCCCCCATTCCCGAAGCATCCAAGGACAGTTCCCCGAAGGGCTGACACCGGCTGCGCCTCAGCAGCCAGACAACCTCCCTCCCTCTGGTCGGGCACTGCAAGCCACACAGCCACTCGTGTCCCCTGTGTCCCTGGAGGCCGCAGCGCGTTTTGGGTTTTGGCGCGGACGGGCCCCTCTCGGCTTCCGTAGTCCATTTGCCCCCGGAGCCTGCCAGACCCCTGGCCCCAGGGGCGGGCCCTGCTGAGTCCCCGAGTGCCTCCTGGGTTCCTGCCACCACCCTTGGGCCGGGATGAGGTGCCACCTTGTGCGTAGAAGCCCTGCACACAGGCAAGAAGCCCCCGAGGCCCGCGGGCGCGCCAGAACCTGGAGCCCCCTGGCTGGCTGCAGCCACAGGGAACGGGGGTTCTGAGTTGGCAGCCCCCATTCCCGAAGCATCCACGGGCAGTTCCCCGAAGGGCTGACACCGGCTGCGCCTCAGCAGCCAGACAACCTCCCTCCCTCTGGTCGGGCACTGCAAGCCACAAAGCCACTTGTGTCCCCTGTGTCCCTGGAGGCCGCAGCGCATTTTGGGTTTTGGCGCAGACGGGCCCCTCTCGGCTTCCGTAGTCCATTTGCCCCCGGAGCCTGCCAGACCCCTGGCCCCAGGGGCGGGCCCTGCTGTGTCCCCGAGCGCCTCCTGGGTTCCTGCCACCACCCTTGGGCCGGGATGAGGTGCCACCTTGTGCGTAGAAGCCCTGCACACAGGCAAGAAGCCCCCCAGGCCCACGGGCGCGCCCGACCCTGGAGCCCCCTGGCTGGCTGCAGCCACAGGGAACGGGGGTTCTGAGTTGGCAGCCCCCATTCCCGAAGCATCCACGGGCAGTTCCCCGAAGGGCTGACACCGGCTGCGCCTCAGCAGCCAGACAACCTCCCTCCCTCTGGTCGGGCACTGCAAGCCACACAGCCACTTGTGTCCCCTGTGTCCCTGGAGGCCGCAGCGCGTTTTGGGTTTTGGCGCGGACGGGCCCCTCTCGGCTTCCGTAGTCCATTTGCCCCGGAGCCTGCCAGACCCCTGGCCACAGGGGCGGGCCCTGCTGAGTCCCCGAGCGCCTCCTGGGTTCCTGCCACCACCCTTGGGCCGGGATGAGGTGCCACCTTGTGCATAGAAGCCCTGCACACAGCAAGAAGCCCCCCAGGCCCGCGGGCGCGCCCGACCCTGGAGCCCCCTGGCTGGCTGCAGCCACAGGGAACGGGGGTTCTGAGTTGGCAGCCCCCATTCCCGAAGCATCCACGGGCAGTTCCCCGAAGGGCTGACACCGGCTGCGCCTCAGCAGCCAGACAACCTCCCTCCCTCTGGTCGGGCACTGCAAACCACACAGCCACTTGTGTCCCCTGTGTCCCTGGAGGCCGCAGCGCGTTTTGGGTTTTGGCGCGGACGGGCCCCTCTCGGCTTCCGTAGTCCATTTGCCCCGGAGCCTGCCAGACCCCTGGCCCCAGGGGCGGGCCCTGGTGAGTCCCCGAGCGCCTCCTGAGTTCCTGCCACCACCCTTGGGCCGGGATGAGGTGCCACCTTGTGCGTAGAAGCCCTGCACACAGGCAAGAAGCCCCCCAGGCCCACGGGCGCGCCCGACCCTGAAGCCCCCTGGCTGGCTACAGCCACAGGGAGAGGGGGTTCTGAGTTGGCAGCCCCCATTCCAGAAGCATCCATGGGCAGTTCCCCGAAGGGCTGACACCGGCTGCGCCTCAGCAGCCAGACAACCTCCCTCCCTCTGGTCGGGCACTGCAAGCCACACAGCCACTTGTGTCCCCTGTGTCCCTGGAGGCCGCAGCGCGTTTTGGGTTTTGGCGCGGACGGGCCCCTCTCGGCTTCCGTAGTCCATTTGCCCCGGAGCCTGCCAGACCCCTGGCCCCAGGGGCGGGCCCTGCTGAGTCCCCGAGCGCCTCCTGGGTTCCTGCCACCACCCTTGGGCCGGGATGAGGTGCCACCTTGTGCGTAGAAGCCCTGCACACAGGCAAGAAGCCCCCCAGGCCCGCGGGCACGCCCGACCCTGGGTCCCCTGGCTGGCTGCAGCCACAGGGAACGGGGGTTCTGAGTTGGCAGCCCCCATTCCCGAAGCATCCACGGGCAGTTCCCCGAAGGGCTGACACCGGCTGCGCCTCAGCAGCCCGACAACCTCCCTCCCTCTGCTCGGGCACTGCAAGCCACACAGCCACTCGTGTCCCCTGTGTCCCTGGAGGCCGCAGCGCGTTTTGGGTTTTGGCGCGGACGGGCCCCTCTCGGCTTCCGTAGTCCATTTGCCCCCGGAGCCTGCCAGACCCCTGGCCCCAGGGGCGGGCCCTGCTGAGTCCCCGAGCACCTCCTGGGTTCCTGCCACCACCCTTGGGCCGGGATGAGGTGCCAACTTGTGCGTAGAAGCCCTGCACACAGGCAAGAAGCCCCCCAGACCCGCCCGACCCTGGAGCCCCCTGGCTGGCTGCAGCCACAGGGAACGGGGGTTCTGAGTTGGCAGCCCCCATTCCCGAAGCATCCACGGGCAGTTCCCCGAAGGGCTGACACAGGCTGCGCCTCAGCAGCCAGACAACCTCCCTCCCTCTGGTCGGGCACTGCAAGCCACACACCACTCGTGTACCCTGTGTCCCTGGAGGCCGCAGCGCGTTTTGGGTTTTGGCGCGGACGGGCCCCTCTCGGCTTCCGTAGTCCATTTGCCCCCGGAGCCTGCCAGACCCCTGGCCCCAGGGGCGGGCCTTGCTGAGTCCCCGAGCGCCTCCTGAGTTCCTGCCACCACCCTTGGGCCGAGATGAGGTGCCACCTTGTGCGTAGAAGCCCTGCACACAGGCAAGAAGCCCCCCAGGCCCGCGGGCGCGCCCGACCCTGGAGCCCCCTGGCTGGCTGCAGCCACAGGGAACGGGGGTTCTGAGTTGGCAGCCCCCATTCCCGAAGCATCCACGGGCAGTTCCCCGAAGGGCTGACACCGGCTGCGCCTCAGCAGCCAGACAACCTCCCTCTGGTCGGGCACTGCAAGCCACAAAGCCACTTGTGTCCCCTGTGTCCCTGGAGGCAGCAGTGCGTTTTGGGTTTTGGCGCGGACGGGCCCCTCTCGGCTTCCGTAGTCCATTTGCCCCGGAGCCTGCCAGACCCCTGGCCCCAGGGGCGGGCCCTGCTGAGTCCCCGAGAGCCTCCTCGGTTCCTGCCACCACCCTTGGGCCGGGATGAGGTGCCACTTGTGCGTAGAAGCCCTGCACACAGCAAGAAGCCCCCCAGGACCACGGTCGCGCCCGACCCTGGAGCCCCCTGGCTGGCTGCAGCCACAGGGAACGGGGGTTCTGAGTTGGCAGCCCCCATTCCCGAAGCATCCACGGGCAGTTCCCCGAAGGGCTGACACCGGCTGCGCCTCAGCAGCCAGACAACCTCCCTCCCTCTGGTCGGTCACTGCAAGCCACACAGCCACTCGTGTCCCCTGTGTCCCTGGAGGCCGCAGCGCGTTTTGGGTTTTGGTGCGGACGGGCCCCTCTCGGCTTCCGAAGTCCATTTCCCCCGGAGCCTGCCAGACCCCTGGCCCCAGGGCCGGGCCCTGCTGAATCCCCGAGCGCCTCCTGAGTTCCTGCCACCACCCTTGGGCCGAGATGAGGTGCCACCTTGTGCGTAGAAGCCCTGCACACAGGCAAGAAGCCCCCGAGGCCCACGGGCGCGCCCGACCCTGGAGCCCCCTGGCTGGCTGCAGCCACAGGGAACGGGGGTTCTGAGTTGGCAGCCCCCATTCCCGAAGCATCCACGGGCAGTTCCCCGAAGGGCTGACACCGGCTGCACCTCAGCAGCCAGACAACCTCCCTCCCTCTGGTCGGGCACAGCAAGCCACACAGCCACTTGTGTCCCCTGTGTCCCTGGAGGCCGCAGCGCGTTTTGGGTTTTGGCGCGGACGGGCCCCTCTCGGCTTCCGTAGTCCATTTGCCCCCAGAGCCTGCCAGACCCCTCCACAGGGGCGGGCCCTGCTGAGTTCCTGAGCCCCTCCTGGGTTCCTGCCACCACCCTTGGGCCGTGATGAGGTGCCACCTTGTGTGTAGAAGCCCTGCACACAGGCAAGAAGCCCCCCAGGCCCACGGGCGCGCCCGACCCTGGAGCCCCCTGGCTGGCTGCAGCCACAGGGAACGGGCTCCGGGGGCAAATGGTCTACGGAAGCCGAGAGGGGCCCGTCCGCGCCAAAACCCAAAACGCGCTGCGGCCTCCAGGGACACAGGGGACACAAGTGGCTGTGTGGCTTGCAGTGCCCGAACAGAGGGAGGGAGGTTGTCTGGCTGCTGAGGCGCAGCCAGTGTCAGCCCTTCGGGAAACTGCCCGTGGATGCTTCGGGAATGGGGGCTGCCAACTCAGAACCCCCGTTCCTTCTGGCTGCAGCCAGCCAGGGGGCTCCAGGGTCGGGCGGGCCTGGGGGGCTTCTTGCCTGTGTGCAGGGCTTCTACGCACAAGGTGGCACTTCATCCCAGCCCAAGGGTGGTGGCAGGAACTCAGGAGGCGCTCGGGGACTCAGCAGGGCCCGCCCCTGGGGCCAGGGGTCTGGCAGGTTCCGGGGGCAAATGGACTACGGAAGCCGAGAGGGGCCCGTCAGCGCCAAAACCCAAAACGTGCTGCGGCCTCCAGGGACAAAGGGGACACAAGTGGCTGTGTGGCTTGCAGTGCCCGACCAGAGGGAGGGAGGTTGTCTGGCTGCTGAGGCGCAGCCGGTGTCAGCCCTTCGGGGAACTGCCCTTGGATGCTTCGGGAATGGGGGCTGCCAACTCAGAACCCCCGTTCCCTGTGGCTGCAGCCAGCCAGGGGGCTCCAGGGTCGGGCGCGCCCTTGGGCCTGGGGGGCTTCTTGCCTGTGTGCAGGGCTTCTACGCACAAGGTGGCACCTCATCCCGGCCCAAGGGTGGTGGCAGGAACCCAGGACGCGCTCGGGGGACACAGCAGGGCCCGCCCCTGGGGCCAGGGGTCTGGCAGGCTCCGGGGGCAAATGGACTACGGAAGCCGAGAGGGGCCCGTCCGCGCCAAAACCCAAAATGCGCTGCGGCCTCCAGGGACACAGGGGACACAAGTGGCTTTGTGGCTTGCAGTGCCCGACCAGAGGGAGGGAGGTTGTCTGGCTGCTGAGGCGCAGCCGGTGTCAGCCCTTCGGGGAACTTCCCTTGGATGCTTCGGGAATGGGGGCTGCCAACTCAGAACCCCCGTTCCCTGTGGCTGCAGCCAGCCAGGGGGTTCCAGGGTCGGGCGCGCCCGCGGGCCTGGGGGGCTTCTTGCCTGTGTGCAGGGCTTCTACGCACAAGGTGGCACCTCATCCCGGCCCAAGGGTGGTGGCAGGAACCCAGGAGGCGCTCAGGGACTCAGCAGGGCCCGCCCCTGGGGCCAGGGGTCTGGCAGGCTCCAGGGCAAATGGTCTACGGAAGCCGAGAGGGGCCCGTCCGCGCCAAAACCCAAAACGCGCTGCGGCCTCCAGGGACACAGGGGACACAAGTGGCTGTGTGGCTTGCAGTGCCCGACCAGAGGGAGGGAGGTTGTCTGGCTGCTGAGGCGCAGCCGGTGTCAGCCCTTCGGGGAACTGCCCATGGATGCTTCTGGAATGGGGGCTGCCAACTCAGAACCCCCGCTCCCTGTGGCTGTAGCCAGCAAGGGGGCTCCAGGGTCGGGCGCGCCCGCGGGCCTGGGGGGCTTCTTGCCTGTGTGCAGGGCTTCTACGCACAAGGTGGTACCTCATCCCGGCCCAAGGGTGGTGGCAGGAACTCAGGAGGCGCTCGGGGACTCAGCAGGGCCCGACCCTGGGGCCAGGGGTCTGGCAGGCTCCGGGGGCAAATGGACTACGGAAGCCGAGAGGGGTCCGTCTGCGCCAAAACCCAAAATGTGCTGCGGCCTCCAGGGACACAGGGAACACAAGTGGCTTTGTGGCTTGCAGTGCCCGACCAGATGGAGGGAGGTTGTCTGGCTGCTGAGGCGCAGCCGGTGTCAGCCCTTCGGGGAACTGCCCGTGGATGCTTTGGGAATGGGGGCTGCCAACTCAGAACCCCCGTTCCCTGTGGCTGCAGCCAGCCAGGGGCTCCAGGGTCGGGCGGGCCTGGGGGGCTTCTTGCCTGTGTGCAGGGCTTCTACGCACAAGGTGGCACCTCATCCCAGCCCAAGGGTGGTGGCAGGAACTCAGGAGGCGCTCGGGGACTCAGCAGGGCCCGCCCCTGGGGCCAGGGGTCTGGCAGGCTCCGGGGGCAAATGGACTACGGAAGCCGAGAGGGGCCCGTCCGCGCCAAAACCCAAAACGCGCTGCGGCCTCCAGGGACACAGGGGACACAAGTGGCTGTGTGGCTTGCAGTGCCCGACCAGAGGGAGGGAGGTTGTCTGGCTGCTGAGGCGCAGCCGGTGTCAGCCCTTCGGGGAACTGCCCATGGATGCTTCGGGAATGGGGGCTGCCAACTCAGAACCCCCGTTCCCTGTGGCTGCAGCCAGCCAGGGGGCTCTAGGGTTGGGTGCGCCCGTGGGCCTGGGGGGCTTCTTGCCTGTTTGCAGGGCTTCTACGCACAAGGTGGCACCTCATCCCGGCCCAAGGGTTGTCGCAGGAACCCAGGAGGTGCTCGGGGACTCAGCAGGGCCCGCCCCTGGGGCCAGGGGTCTGGCAGGCTCCGGGGGCAAATGGACTACGGAAGCCGAGAAGGGCCCGTCCGCGCCAAAACCCAAAACGCGCTGCGGCCTCCAGGAACACAGGGGACACAAGTGGCTTTGAGGCTTGCAGTGCCCGACCAGAGGGAGGGAAGTTGTCTGGCTGCTGAGGCGCAGCCGGTGTCAGCCCTTCGGGAAACTGCCCGTGGATGCTTCTGGAATGGGGGCTGCCAACTCAGAACCCCCGTTCCCTGTGGCTGAAGCCACCACCCTTGGGCCGGGATGAGGTGCCACCTTGTGCGTAGAAGCCCTGCATACAGGCAAGAAGCCCCCCAGGCCCGCGGGCGCGCCCGACCCTGGAGCCCCCTGGCTGGCTGCAGCCACAGGGAACGGGCTCCGGGGGCAAATGGTCTACGGAAGCCGAGAGGGGCCCGTCCGCGCCAAAACCCAAAACGCGCTGCGGCCTCCAGGGACACAGGGGACACAAGTGGCTGGGTGGCTTGCAGTGCCCGAACAGAGGGAGGGGGTTGTCTGGCTGCTGAGGCGCAGCCAGTGTCAGCCCTTCGGGAAACTGCCCGTGGATGCTTCGGGAATGGGGGCTGCCAACTCAGAACCTCCGTTCCTTCTGGCTGCAGCTAGCCAGGGGGCTCCAGGGTCGGGCGGGTCTGGGGGGCTTCTTGCCTGTGTGCAGGGCTTCTACGCACAAGGTGGCACCTCATCCCAGCCCAAGGGTGGTGGCAGGAACTCAGGAGGCGCTCGGGGACTCAGCAGGGCCCGCCCCTGGGGCCCGGGGTCTGGCAGGTTCCGGGGGCAAATGGACTACGGAAGCCGAAAGGGGCCCGTCAGCGCCAAAACCCAAAACGTGCTGCGGCCTCCAGGGACAAAGGGGACACAAGTGGCTGTGTGGCTTGCAGTGCCCGACCAGAGGGAGGGAGGTTGTCTGGCTGCTGAGGCGCAGCCGGTGTCAGCCCTTCGGGGAACTGCCCTTGGATGCTTCGGGAATGGGGGCTGCCAACTCAGAACCCCCGTTCCCTGTGGCTGCAGCCAGCCAGGGGGCTCCAGGGTCGGGCGCGCCCGCGGGGCTGGGGGGCTTCTTGCCTGTGTGCAGGGCTTCTACGCACAAGGTGGCACCTCATCCCGGCCCAAGGGTGGTGGCAGGAACCCAGGAGGCGCTCGGGGACTCAGCAGGGCCCGCCCCTGGGGCCAGGGGTCTGGCAGGCTCCGGGGGCAAATGGACTACGGAAGCCGAGAGGGGCCCGTCTGCGCCAAAACCCAAAACGCGCTGCGGCCTCCAGGGACACAGGGGACACGAGTGGCTGTGTGGCTTGCAGTGCCCGACCAGAGGGAGGGAGGTTGTCTGGCTGCTGAGGCGCAGCCGGTGTCAGCCCTTCGGGGAACTGCCCTTGGATGCTTCGGGAATGGGGGCTGCCAACTCAGAAACCCCGTTCCCTGTGGCTGCAGCCAGCCAGGGGGCTCCAGGGTCGGGCGCGCCCGCGGGCCTGGGGGGCTTCTTGCCTGTGTGCAGGGCTTCTACGCACAAGGTGGCACCTCATCCCGGCCCAAGGGTGGTGGCAGGAACCCAGGAGGCGCTCGGGGACTCAGCAGGGCCCGCCCCTGGGGCCAGGGGTCTGGCAGGCTCCGGGGGCAAATGGACTACGGAAGCCGAGAGGGGCCCGTCCGCGCCAAAACCCAAAACGCGCTGCGGCCTCCAGGGACACAGGGGACACGAGTGGCTGTGTGGCTTGCAGTGCCCGACCAGAGGGAGGGAGGTTGTCTGGCTGCTGAGGCGCAGCCGGTGTCAGCCCTTCGGGGAACTGTCCTTGGATGCTTCGGGAATGGGGGCTGCCAACTCAGAACCCCCGTTCCCTGTGGCTGCAGCCAGCCAGGGGGCTCCAGGGTCGGGCGCGCCCGCGGGCCTGGGGGGCTTCTTGCCTGTATGCAGGGCTTCTACGCACAAGGTGGCACCTCATCCCGGCCCAAGGGTGGTGGCAGGAACCCAGGAGGCGCTCGGGGACTCAGCAGGGCCCGCCCCTGGGGCCAGGGGTCTGGCAGGCTCCGGGGCAAATGGACTACGGAAGCCGAGAGGGGCCCGTCCGCGCCAAAACCCAAAACGCGCTGCGGCCTCCAGGGACACAGGGGACACAAGTGGCTGTGTGGCTTGCAGTGCCCGACCAGAGGGAGGGAGGTTGTCTGGCTGCTGAGGCGCAGCCGGTGTCAGCCCTTCGGGGAACTGCCCATGGATGCTTCTGGAATGGGGGCTGCCAACTCAGAACCCCATCTCCCTGTGGCTGTAGCCAGCCAGGGGGCTCCAGGGTCGGGCGCGCCCGCGGGCCTGGGGGGCTTCTTGCCTGTGTGCAGGGCTTCTACGCACAAGGTGGCACCTCATCCCGGCCCAAGGGTGGTGGCAGGAACTCAGGAGGCGCTCGGGGACTCAGCAGGGCCCGCCCCTGGGGCCAGGGGTCTGGCAGGCTCCGGGGCAAATGGACTACGGAAGCCGAGAGGGGCCCGTCCGCGCCAAAACCCAAAACGCGCTGCGGCCTCCAGGGACACAGGGGACACAAGTGGCTGTGTGGTTTGCAGTGCCCGACCAGAGGGAGGGAGGTTGTCTGGCTGCTGAGGCGCAGCCGGTGTCAGCCCTTCGGGGAACTGCCCGTGGATGCTTCGGGAATGGGGGCTGCCAACTCAGAACCCCCGTTCCCTGTGGCTGCAGCCAGCCAGGGGGCTCCAGGGTCGGGCGCGCCCGCGGGCCTGGGGGGCTTCTTGCCTGTGTGCAGGGCTTCTACGCACAAGGTGGCACCTCATCCCGGCCCAAGGGTGGTGGCAGGAACCCAGGAGGCGCTCGGGGACTCAGCAGGGCCCGCCCCTGTGGCCAGGGGTCTGGCAGGCTCCGGGGCAAATGGACTACGGAAGCCGAGAGGGGCCCGTCCGCGCCAAAACCCAAAACGCGCTGCGGCCTCCAGGGACACAGGGGACACAAGTGGCTGTGTGGCTTGCAGTGCCCGAACAGAGGGAGGGAGGTTGTCTGGCTGCTGAGGCGCAGCCGGTGTCAGCCCTTCGGGGAACTGCCCGTGGATGCTTCGGGAATGGGGGCTGCCAACTCAGAACCCCCGTTCCCTGTGGCTGCAGCCAGCCAGGGGGCTCCAGGGTCGGGCGTGTCCGTGGGCCTGGGGGGCTTCTTGCCTGTGTGCAGGGCTTCTACGCACAAGGTGGCACCTCATCCCGGCCCAAGGGTGGTGGCAGGAACCCAGGAGGCGCTCGGGGACACAGCAGGGCCCGCCCCTGGGGCCAGGGGTCTGGCAGGCTCCGGGGGCAAATGGACTACGGAAGCCGAGAGGGGCCCGTCCGCGCCAAAACCCAAAACGCGCTGCGGCCTCCAGGGACACAGGGGACACGAGTGGCTGTGTGGCTTGCAGTGCCCGACCGGAGGGAGGGAGTTTGTCTGGCTGCTGAGGCGCAGCCGGTGTCAGCCCTTCGGGGAACTGCCCTTGGATGCTTCGGGAATGGGGGCTGCCAACTCAGAACCCCCGTTCCCTGTGGCTGCAGCCAGCCAGGGGGCTCCAGGGTCGGGCGCGCCCGCGGGGCTGGGGGGCTTCTTGCCTGTGTGCAGGGCTTCTACGCACAAGGTGGCACCTCATCCCGGCCCAAGGGTGGTGGCAGGAACCCAGGAGGCGCTCGGGAACTCAGCAGGGCCCGCTCCTGGGGAGGGGTCTGGCAGGCTCTGGGGGCAAATGGACTACGGAAGCCGAGAGGGGCCCGTCCGCGCCAAAACCCAAAACGCGCTGCGGCCTCCAGGGACACAGGGGACACAAGTGGCTGTGTGGCTTGCAGTGCCCGACCAGAGGGAGGGAGGTTGTCTGGCTGCTGAGGCGCAGCCGGTGTCAGCCCTTCGGGGAACTGCCCGTGGATGCTTCGGGAATGGGGGCTGCCAACTCAGAACCCCCGTTCCCTGTGGCTGCAGCCAGCCAGGGGGCTCCAGGGTCGGGCGCGACCGTGGTCCTTGGGGGCTTCTTGCTGTGTGCAGGGCTTCTACGCACAAGTGGCACCTCATCCCGGCCCAAGGGTGGTGGCAGGAACCCAGGAGGCACTCGGGGACTCAGCAGGGCCCGCCCCTGGGGCCAGGGTTCTGGCAGGCTCCGGGGCAAATGGACTACGGAAGCCGAGAGGGGCCCGTCCTTGCCAAAACCCAAAACGCGCTGCTGCCTCCAGGGACACAGGGGACACAAGTGGCTTTGTGGCTTGCAGTGCCCAACCAGAGGGAGGTTGTCTGGCTGCTGAGGCGCAGCCGGTGTCAGCCCTTCGGGGAACTGCCCGTGGATGCTTCGGGAATGGGGGCTGCCAACTCAGAACCCCTAGCCCCAGGGGCGGGCCCTGCTGAGTCCCCGAGCGCCTCCTGGGTTCCTGCCACCACCCTTGGGCCGGGATGAGGTGCCACCTTGTGCGTAGAAGCCCTGCATACAGGCAAGAAGCCCCCCAGGCCCACGGGCGCGCCCGACCTTGGAGCCCCCTGGCTGGCTGCAGCCACAGGGAACGGGGGTTCTGAGTTGGCAGCCCCCATTCCCGAAGCATCCATGGGCAGTTCCCCGAAGGGCTGACACCGGCTGCGCCTTAGCAGCCAGACAACCTCCCTCCCTCTGGTCGGGCACTGCAAGCCACACAGCCACTTGTGTCCCCTGTGTCCCTGGAGGCCGCAGCGCGTTTTGGGTTTTGGCGCGGACGGGCCCCTCTCGGCTTCCGTAGTCCATTTGCCCCCAGAGCCTGCCAGACCCCTCCACAGGGGCGGGCCCTGCTGAGTCCCCGAGCGCCTCCTGGGTTCCTGCCACCACCCTTGGGCCGGGATGAGGTGCCACCTTGTGCGTAGAAGCCCTGCACACAGGCAAGAAGCCCCCCAGGCCCACGGGCGCGCCCGACCCTGGAGCCCCCTGGCTGGCTGCAGCCACAGGGAACGGGGGTTCTGAGTTGGCAGCCCCCATACCCGAAGCATCCACGGGCAGTTCCCCGAAGGGCTGACACCGGCTGCGCCTCAGCAGCCAGACAACCTCCCTCCCTCTGGTCGGGCACTGCAAGCCACACAGCCACTCGTGTCCCTTGCGTCCCTGGGGGCCGCAGCGCCTTTTGGGTTTTGGCGCTGACGGGCCCCTCTCGGCTTCCGTAGTCCATTTGCCCCCGGAGCCTGCCAGACCCCTGGCCCCAGGGGCGGGCCCTGCTGAGTCCCCGAGCGCCTCCTGAGTTCCTGCCACCACCCTTGGGCTGGGATGAGGTGCCACCTTGTGCGTAGAAGCCCTGCACACAGGCAAGAAGCCCCCCAGGCCCGCCCGACCCTGGAGCCCCCTGGCTGGCTGCAGCCAGAAGGAATGGGGGTTCTGAGTTGGCAGCCCCCATTCCCGAAGCATCCACGGGCAGTTCCCCGAAGGGCTGACACCGGCTGCGCCTCAGCAGCCAGACAACCTCCCTCCCTCTGGTCGGGCACTGCAAGCCACACAGCCACTTGTGTCCCCTGTGTCCCTGGAGGCCGCAGCGCGTTTTGGGTTTTGGCGCGGACGGGCCCCTCTCGCCTTCCGTAGACCATTTGCCCCCGGAGCCTGCCAGACCCCTGGCCCCAGGGGCGGGCCCTGCTGAGTCCCCGAGCGCCTCCTGGGTTCCTGCCACCACCCTTGGGCCGGGATGAGGTGCCACCTTGTGCGTAGAAGCCCTGCACACAGGCAAGAAGCCCCCCAGGCCCGCGGGCGCGCCCGACCCTGGAGCCCCCTGGCTGGCTGCAGCCACAGGGAACGGGGGTTCTGAGTTGGCAGCCCCCATTCCCGAAGCATCCACGGGCAGTTCCCCGAAGGGCTGACACCGGCTGCGCCTCAGCAGCCAGACAACCTCCCTCCTTCTGCTCGGGCACTGCAAGCCACACATCCACTCGTGTCCCCTGTGTCCCTGGAGGCCGCAGCGCGTTTTGGGTTTTGGCGCGGACGGGCCCCTCTCGGCTTCCGTAGTCCATTTGCCCCCGGATCCTGCCAGACCCCTGGCCCCAGGGGCGGGCCCTGCTGAGTCCCCGAGCGCCTCCTGAGTTCCTGCCACCACCCTTGGGCCGGGATGAGGTGCCACCTTGTGCGTAGAAGCCCTGCACACAGGCAAGAAGCCCCCCAGGCCCGCCCGACCCTGGAGCCCCCTGGCTGGCTGCAGCCACAGGGAACGGGGGTTCTGAGTTGGCTGCCCCCATTCCCGAAGCATCCACGGGCAGTTCCCCGAAGGGCTGACACCGGCTGCGCCTCAGCAGCCAGACAACCTCCCTCCCTCTGGTCGGGCACTGCAAGCCACACACCCACTCGTGTCCCCTGTGTCCCTGGAGGCCGCAGCACGTTTTGGGTTTTGGCGCGGACGGGCCCCTCTCGGCTTCCGTAGTCCATTTGCCCCCGGAGCCTGCCAGACCCCTGGCCCCAGGGGCGGGCCCTGCTGAGTCCCCGAGCGCCTCCTGAGTTCCTGCCACCACCCTTGGGCCGGGATGAGGTGCCACCTTGTGCGTAGAAGCCCTGCACACAGGCAAGAAGCCCCCCAGGCCCGCGGGCGCGCCCGACCCTGGAGCCCCCTGGCTGGCTGCAGCCACAGGGAACGGGGGTTCTGAGTTGGCAGCCCCCATTCCCGAAGCATCCACGGGCAGTTCCCCGAAGGGCTGACACCGGCTGCGCCTCAGCAGCCAGACAACCTCCCTCCCTCTGGTCGGGCACTGCAAGCCACACACCCACTCATGTCCCCTGTGTCCCTGGAGGCCGCAGCGCGTTTTGGGTTTTGGCGCGGACGGGTCCCTCTCGGCTTCCGTAGTCCATTTGCCCCCAGAGCCTGCCACACCCATCCCCAGGGGAGGGCCCTGCAGAGTTCCCGAGCGCCTCCTGGGTTCCTGCCACCACCCTTGGGCTGGGATGAGGTGCCACCTTGTGCGTAGAAGCCCTGCACACAGGCAAGAAGCCCCCCAGGCCCGCCCGACCCTGGAGCCCCCTGGCTGGCTGCAGCCAGAAGGAACGTGGGTTCTGAGTTGGCAGCCCCCATTCCCGAAGCATCCACGGGCAGTTCCCCGAAGGGCTGACACCGGCTGCGCCTCAGCAGCCAGACAACCTCCCTCCCTCTGGTCGGGCACTGCAAGCCACACAGCCACTTGTGTCCCCTGTGTCCCTGGAGGCCGCAGCGCGTTTTGGGTTTTGGCGCGGATGGGCCCCTCTCGCCTTCCGTAGACCATTTGCCCCCGGAGCCTGCCAGACCCCTGGCCCCAGGGGCGGGCCCTGCTGAGTCCCCGAGCGCCTCCTGGGTTCCTGCCACCACCCTTGGGCCGGGATGAGGTGCCACCTTGTGCGTAGAAGCCCTGCACACAGGCAAGAAGCCCCCCAGGCCCGCGGGCGCGCCCGACCCTGGAGCCCCCTGGCTGGCTGCAGCCACAGGGAACGGGGGTTCTGAGTTGGCAGCCCCCATTCCCGAAGCATCCACGGGCAGTTCCCCGAAGGGCTGACACCGGCTGCGCCTCAGCAGCCAGACAACCTCCCTCCCTCTGGTCGGGCACTGCAAGCCACACAGCCACTTGTGTCCCCTGTGTCCCTGGAGGCCGCAGCGCGTTTTGGGTTTTGGCGCGGACGGGCCCCTCTCGGCTTCCGTAGTCCATTTGCCCCCAGAGCCTGCCAGACCCCTCCCCAGGGGCGGGCCCTGCTGAGTTCCCGAGCGCCTCCTGGGTTCCTGCCACCACCCTTGGGCCGGGATGAGGTGCCACCTTGTGCGTAGAAGCCCTGCACACAGGCAAGAAGCCCCCCAGGCCCGCCCGACCCTGGAGCCCCCTGGCTGGCTGCAGCCACAGGGAACGGGGGTTCTGAGTTGGCTGCCCCCATTCCCGAAGCATCCACGGGCAGTTCCCCGAAGGGCTGACACCGGCTGCGCCTCAGCAGCCAGACAACCTCCCTCCCTCTGGTCGGGCACTGCAAGCCACACACCCACTCGTGTCCCCTGTGTCCCTGGAGGCCGCAGCGCCTTTTGGGTTTTGGCGCGGACGGGCCCCTCTCGGCTTCCGTAGTCCATTTGCCCCCGGAGCCTGCCAGACCCCTGGCCCCAGGGGCGGGCCCTGCTGAGTCCCCGAGCGCCTCCTGAGTTCCTGCCACCACCCTTGGGCCGGGATGAGGTGCCACCTTGTGCGTAGAAGCCCTGCACACAGGCAAGAAGCCCCCCAGGCCCGCGGGCGCGCCCGACCCTGGAGCCCCCTGGCTGGCTGCAGCCACAGGGAACGGGGGTTCTCAGTTGGCAGCCCCCATTCCCGAAGCATCCACGGGCAGTTCCCCGAAGGGCTGACATCGGCTGCGCCTCAGCAGCCAGACAACCTCCCTCCCTCTGGTCTGGCACTGCAAGCCACACACCCACTCGTGTCCCCTGTGTCCCTGGAGGCCGCAGCGCGTTTTGGGTTTTGGTGCGGACGGGTCCCTCTCGGCTTACGTAGTCCATTTGCCCCCAGAGACTGCCAGACCCCTGGCCCCAGGGGCGGGCCCTGCTGAGTCCCCGAGCGCCTCCTGGGTTCCTGCCACCACCCTTGGGCCGGGATGAGGTGCCACCTTGTGCGTAGAAGCCCTGCACACAGGCAAGAAGCCCCCCAGGCCCGCGGGCACGTTCGACACTGGAGCCCCCTGGCTGGCTGCAGCCACAGGGAACGGGGGTTCTGAGTTGGCAGCCCCCATTCCCGAAGCATCCACGGGCAGTTCCCCGAAGGGCTGACACCGGCTGCGCCTCAGCAGCCAGACAACCTCCCTCCCTCTGGTCGGGCACTGCAAGCCACACAGCCACTTGTGTCCCCTGTGTCCCTGGAGGCCGCAGCGCGTTTTGGGTTTTGGCGCGGACGGGCCCCTCTCGGCTTCCGTAGTCCATTTGCCCCCGGAGCCTGCCAGACCCCTGGCCCCAGGGGCGGGCCCTGCTGAGTTCCCGAGCGCCTCCTGGGTTGCTGCCACCACCCTTGGGCCGGGATGAGGTGCCACCTTGTGCGTAGAAGCCCTGCATACAGGCAAGAAGCCCCCCAGGCCCGCGGGCGCGCCCGACCCTGGAGCCCCCTGGCTGGCTGCAGCCACAGGGAATGGGGGTTTTGAGTTGGCAGCCCCCATTCCCGAAGCATCCACGGGCAGTTCCCCGAAGGGCTGACACCGGCTGCGCCTCAGCAGCCAGACAACCTCCCTCCCTCTGGTCGGGCACTGCAAGCCACACAGCCACTTGTGTCCCCTGTGTCCCTGGAGGCCGCAGCGCGTTTTGGGTTTTGGCGCGGACAGGCCCCTCTCGGCTTCCGTAGTCCATTTGCCCCCGGAGCCTGCCAGACCCCTGGCCCCAAGGGCGGGCCCTGCTGAGTCCCCGAGCGCCTCCTGGGTTCCTGCCACCACCCTTGGGCCGGGATGAGGTGCCACCTTGTGCGTAGAAGCCCTGCACACAGGCAAGAAGCCCCCCAGGCCCACGGGCGCGCCCGAACTTGGAGCCCCCTGGCTGGCTGCAGCCACAGGGAACGGGGGTTCTGAGTTGGCAGCCCCCATTCCCGAAGCATCCATGGGCAGTTCACCGAAGGGCTGACACCGGCTGCGCCTCAGCAGCCAGACAACCTCCCTCCCTCTGGTCGGGCACTGCAAGCCACACAGCCACTTGTGTCCCCTGTGTCCCTGGAGGCCGCAGCGCGTTTTGGGTTTTGGCGCGGACGGGCCCCTCTCGGCTTCCGTAGTCCATTTACCCCCAGAGCCTGCCAGACCCCTCCACAGGGGCGGGCCCTGCTGAGTTCCCGAGCGCCTGCTGGGTTCCTGCCACCACCCTTGGGCCGGGATGAGGTGCCACCTTGTGCGTAGAAGCCCTGCACACAGGCAAGAAGCCCCCCAGGCCCGCGGGCGCGCCCGACCCTGGAGCCCCCTGGCTGGCTGCAGCCACAGGGAACGGGGGTTCTCAGTTGGCAGCCCACATTCGCGAAGCATCCAAGGGCAGTTCCCCGAAGGGCTGACACCGGCTGCGCCTCAGCAGCCAGACAACCTCCCTCCCTCTGGTCGGGCACTGCAAGCCACACAGCCACTCGTGTCCCCTGTGTCCCTGGAGGCCGCAGCGCCTTTTGGGTTTTGGCGCGGACGGGCCCCTCTCGGCTTCCGTAGTCCATCTGTCCCGGAGCCTGAAAAGACACCTGGCCCCAGGGGCGGGCCCTGCTGAGTTCCCGAGCGCCTCCTGGGTTCCTGCCACCACCCTTGGGCCGGGATGAGGTGCCACCTTGTGCGTAGAAGCCCTGCATACAGGCAAGAAGCCCCCCAGGCCCGCGGGCGCGCCCGACCCTGGAGCCCCCTGGCTGGCTGCAGCCACAGGGAACGGGGGTTCTGAGTTGGCAGCCCCCATTCCCGAAGCATCCACGGGCAGTTCCCCGAAGGGCTGACACCGGCTGCGCCTCAGCAGCCAGACAACCTCCCTCCCTCTGGTCGGGCACTGCAAGCCTCAAAGCCACTTGTGTCCCCTCTGTCACTGGAGGCCGCAGCGCATTTTGAGTTTTGGCGCAGACGGGCCCCTCTCGGCTTCCGTAGTCCATTTGCCCCCGGAGCCTGCCAGACCCCTAGCCCCAGGGGCGGGCCCTGCTGTGTCCCCGAGCGCCTCCTGGGTTCCTGCCACCACCCTTGGGCCGGGATGAGGTGCCACCTTGTGCGTAGAAGCCCTGCACACAGGCAAGAAGCCCCCCAGGCCCACGGGCGCGCCCGACCCTAGAGCCCCCTGGCTGGCTGCAGCCACAGGGAACGGGGGTTCTGAGTTGGCAGCCCCCATTCCCGAAGCATCCATGGGCAGTTCCCCGAAGGGCTGACACCGGCTGCGCCTCAGCAGCCAGACAACCTCCCTCCCTCTGGTCGGGCACTGCAAGCCACACAGCCACTTGTGTCCCCTGTGTCCCTGGAGGCCGCAGCGCGTTTTGGGTTTTGGCGCGGACGGGCCCCTCTCGGCTTCCGTAGTCCATTTGCCCCGGAGCCTGCCAGACCCCTGGCCCCAGGGGCGGGCCTTCTGAGTCCCCGAGCGCCTCCTGGGTTCCTGCCACCACCCTTGGGCCGGGATGAGGTGCCACCTTGTGCGTAGAAGCCCTGCACACAGGCAAGAAGCCCCCCAGCCCCGCGGGCGCGCCCGACCCTGGAGCCCCCTGGCTGGCTGCAGCCACAGGGAACGGGGGTTCTGAGTTGGCAGCCCCCATTCCAGAAGCATCTAAGGGCAGTTCCCCGAAGGGCTGACACCGGCTGCGCCTCAGCAGCCAGACAACCTCCCTCCTTCTGCTCGGGCACTGCAAGCCACACAGCCACTCGTGTCCCCTGTGTCCCTGGAGGCCGCAGCGCGTTTTGGGTTTTGGCGCGGACGGGCCCCTCTCGGCTTCCGTAGTCCATTTGCCCCCGGAGCCTGCCAGACCCCTGGCCCCAGGGGCGGGCCCTGCTGAGTCCCCGAGCGCCTCCTGAGTTCCTGCCAAGACCCTTGGGCCGGGATGAGGTGCCACCTTGTGCGTAGAAGCCCTGCACACAGGCAAGAAGCCCCCCAGGCCCGCTCGACCCTGGAGCCCCCTGGCTGGCTGCAGCCACAGGGAACGGGGGTTCTGAGTTGGCAGCCCCCATTCCCGAAGCATCCACGGGCAGTTCCCCGAAGGGCTGACACCGGCTGCGCCTCAGCATCCAGACAACCTCCCTCCCTCTGGTCGGGCACTGCAAGCCACACAGCCACTTGTGTCCCCTGTGTCCCTGGAGGCCGCAGCGCGTTTTGGGTTTTGGCGCGGACGGGCCCCTCTCGGCTTCCGTAGTCCATTTGCCCCCAGAGCCTGCCAGACCTCTCCCCAGGGGCGGGCCCTGCTGAGTTCCCGAGCGCCTCCTGTGTTCCTGCCACCACCCTTGGGCTGGGATGAGGTGCCACCTTGTGCGTAGAAGCCCTGCACACAGGCAAGAAGCCCCCCAGGCCCGCGGGCGCGCCCGACCCTGGAGCCCCCTGGCTGGCTGCAGCCACAGGGAACGGGGTTCTGAGTTGGCAGGCCCATTCCCGAAGCATCTAAGGGCAGTTCCCCAAAGGGCTGACACCGGCTGCGCCTCAGCAGCCAGACAACCTCCCTCCCTCTGCTCGGGCACTGCAAGCCACACAGCCACTCGTGTCCCCTGTGTCCCTGGAGGCCGCAGCGCGTTTTGGGTTTTGGCGCGGACGGGCCCCTCTCGGCTTCCGTAGTCCATTTGCCCCCGGAGCCTGCCAGACCCCTGGCCCCAGGGGCGGGCCCTGCTGAGTCCCCGAGCGCCTCCTGAGTTCCTGCCACCACCCTTGGGCCGGGATGAGGTGCCACCTTGTGCGTAGAAGCCCTGCACACAGGCAAGAAGCCCCCCAGGCCCGCACGACCCTGGAGCCCCCTGGCTGGCTGCAGCCACAGGGAACGGGGGTTCTGAGTTGGCAGCCCCCATTCGCGAAGCATCCAAGGGCAGTTCCCCGAAGGGCTGACACCGGCTGCGCCTCAGCAGCCAGACAACCTCCCTCCCTCTGGTCGGGCACTGCAAGCCACACAGCCACTCGTGTCCTCTGTGTCCCTGGAGGCCGCGGCGCCTTTTGGGTTTTGGCGCGGACGGGCCCCTCTCGGCTTCCGTAGTCCATTTGTCCCGCAGCCTGAAAAGACACCTGGCCCCAGGGGCGGGCCCTGCTGAGTTCCCGAGCGCCTCCTGGGTTCCTGCCACCACCCTTGGGCCGGGATGAGGTGCCACCTTGTGCGTAGAAGCCCTGCATACAGGCAAGAATCCCCCCAGGCCCGCGGGCGCGCCCGACCCTGGAGCCCCCTGGCTGGCTGCAGCCACAGGGAACGGGGGTTCTGAGTTGGCAGCCCCCATTCCCGAAGCATCCACGGGCAGTTCCCCGAAGGGCTGACACCGGCTGTGCCTCAGCAGCCAGACAACCTCCCTCCCTCTGGTCGGGCACTGCAAGCCTCAAAGCCACTTGTGTCCCCTGTGTCACTGGAGGCCGCAGCGCATTTTGAGTTTTGGCGCAGACGGGCCCCTCTCGGCTTCCGTAGTCCATTTGCCCCCGGAGCCTGCCAGACCCCTAGCCCCAGGGGCGGGCCCTGCTGTGTCCCCGAGCGCCTCCTGGGTTCCTGCCACCACCCTTGGGCCGGGATGAGGTGCCACCTTGTGCGTAGAAGCCCTGCACACAGGCAAGAAGCCCCCCAGGCCCGCGGGCGCGCCCGACCCTGGAGCCCCCTGGCTGGCTGCAGCCACAGGGAACGGGGGTTCTGAGTTGGCAGCCCCCATTCCCGAAGCATCTAAGGGCAGTTCCCCAAAGGGCTGACACCGGCTGCGCCTCAGCAGCCAGACAACCTCCCTCCCTCTGCTCGGGCACTGCAAGCCACACAGCCACTCGTGTCCCCTGTGTCCCTGGAGGCCGCAGCGCGTTTTGGGTTTTGGCGCGGACGGGCCCCTCTCGGCTTCCGTAGTCCATTTGCCCCCGGAGCCTGCCAGACCACTGGCCCCAGGGGCGGGCCCTGCTGAGTCCCCGAGCGCCTCCTGAGTTCCTGCCACCACCCTTGGGCCGGGATGAGGTGCCACCTTGTGCGTAGAAGCCCTGCACACAGGCAAGAAGCCCCCCAGGCCCGCCCGACCCTGGAGCCCCCTGGCTGGCTGCAGCCACAGGGAACGGGGGTTCTGAGTTGGCAGCCCCCATTCGCGAAGCATCCAAGGGCAGTTCCCCGAAGGGCTGACACCGGCTGCGCCTCAGCAGCCAGACAACCTCCCTCCCTCTGGTCGGGCACTGCAAGCCACACAGCCACTCGTGTCCTCTGTGTCCCTGGAGGCCGCAGCGCCTTTTGGGTTTTGGCGCGGACGGGCCCCTCTCGGCTTCCGTAGTCCATTTGTCCCGGAGCCTGAAAAGACACCTGGCCCCAGGGGCGGGCCCTGCTGAGTTCCCGAGCGCCTCCTGGGTTCCTGCCACCACCCTTGGGCCGGGATGAGGTGCCACCTTGTGCGTAGAAGCCCTGCATACAGGCAAGAATCCCCCCAGGCCCGCGGGCGCGCCCGACCCTGGAGCCCCCTGGCTGGCTGCAGCCACAGGGAACGGGGGTTCTGAGTTGGCAGCCCCCATTCCCGAAGCATCCACGGGCAGTTCCCCGAAGGGCTGACACCGGCAACGCCTCAGCAGCCAGACAACCTCCCTCCCTCTGGTCGGGCACTGCAAGCCTCAAAGCCACTTGTGTCCCCTCTGTCACTGGAGGCCGCAGCGCATTTTGAGTTTTGGCGCAGACGGGCCCCTCTCGGCTTCCGTAGTCCATTTGCCCCCGGAGCCTGCCAGACCCCTAGCCCCAGGGGCGGGCCCTGCTGTGTCCCCGAGCGCCTCCTGGGTTCCTGCCACCACCCTTCGTCCGGGATGAGGTGCCACCTTGTGCGTAGAAGCCCTGCACACAGGCAAGAAGCCCCCCAGGCCCACGGGCGCGCCCGACCCTAGAGCCCCTTGGCTGGCTGCAGCCACAGGGAACGGGGGTTCTGAGTTGGCAGCCCCCATTCCCGAAGCATCCATGGGCAGTTCCCCGAAGGGCTGACACCGGCTGCGCCTCAGCAGCCAGACAACCTCCCTCCCTCTGGTCGGGCACTGCAAGCCACACAGCCACTTGTGTCCCCTGTGTCCCTGGAGGCCGCAGCGCGTTTTGGGTTTTGGCGCGGACGGGCCCCTCTCGGCTTCCGTAGTCCATTTGCCCCCAGAGCCTGCCAGACCCCTGGCCCCAGGGGCGGGCCCTGCTGAGTCCCCGAGCGCCTCCTGGGTTCCTGCCACCACCCTTGGGCCGGGATGAGGTGCCACCTTGTGCGTAGAAGCCCTGCACACAGGCAACAAGCCCCCCAGGCCCGCGGGCGCGCCCGACCCTGGAGCCCCCTGGCTGGCTGCAGCCACAGGGAACGGGGGTTCTGAGTTGGCAGCCCCCATTCCCGAAGCATCCACGGGCAGTTCCCCGAAGGGCTGACACCGGCTGCGCCTCAGCAGCCAGACAACCTCCCTCCCTCTGGTCGGGCACTGCAAGCCACACAGCCACTCGTGTCCCCTGTGTCCCTGGAGGTCGCAGCGCGTTTTGGGTTTTGGCGCGGACGGGCCCCTCTCGGCTTCCGTAGTCCATTTGCCCCCGGAGCCTGCCAGACCCCTGGCCCCAGGGGCGGGCCCTGCTGAGTCCCCGAGCGCCTCCTGGGTTCCTGCCACCACCCTTGGGCCGGGATGAGGTGCCACCTTGTGCGTAGAAGCCCTGCACACAGGCAAGAAGCCCCCCAGGCCCGCCCGACCCTGGAGCCCCCTGGCTGGCTGCAGCCACAGGGAACGGGGGTTCTGAGTTGGCAGCCCCCATTCCCGAAGCATCCACGGGCAGTTCCCCGAAGGGCTGACACCGGCTGCGCCTCAGCAGCCAGACAACCTCCCTCCCTCTGGTCGGGCACTGCAAGCCACACACCCACTCGTGTCCCCTGTGTCCCTGGAGGCTGCAGCGCGTTTTGGGTTTTGGCGCGGACGGGCCCCTCTCGGCTTCCGTAGTCCATTTGCCCCCAGAGCCTGCCATACCCATCCCCAGGGGCGGGCCCTGCTGAGTCCCCGAGCGCCTCCTGGGTTCCTGCCACCACCCTTGGGCCGGGATGAGGTGCCACCTTGTGCGTAGAAGCCCTGCATACAGGCAAGAAGCCCCCCAGGCCCGCGGGCGCGCCCGACCCTGGAGCCCCCTGGCTGGCTGCAGCCACAGGGAACGGGGGTTCTGAGTTGGAAGCCCCCATTCCCGAAGCATCCACGGGCAGTTCCCCGAAGGGCTGACACCGGCTGCGCCTCAGCAGCCAGACAACCTCCCTCCCTCTGGTCGGTCACTGCAAGCCACACAGCCACTCGTGTCCCCTGTGTCCCTGGAGGCCGCAGCGCGTTTTGGGTTTAGGCGCGGACGGGCCCCTCTCGGCTTCCGTAGTCCATTTGCCCCCGGAGCCTGCTAGACCCCTGGCCCCAGGGGCGGGCCCTGCTGAGTCCCCGAGCGCCTCCTGGGTTCCTGCCACCACCCTTGGGCCGGGATGAGGTGCCACCTTGTGCGTAGAAGCCCTGCACACAGGCAAGAAGCCCCCCAGGCCCACGGGCGCGCCCGACATTGGAGCCCCCTGGCTGGCTGCAGCCACAGGGAACGGGGGTTCTGAGTTGGCAGCCCCCATTCCCGAAGCATCCATGGGCAGTTCCCCGAAGGGCTGACACCGGCTGCACCTCAGCAGCCAGACAACCTCCCTCCCTCTGGTCGGGCACTGCAAGCCACACAGCCACTTGTGTCCCCTGTGTCCCTGGAGGCCGCAGCGCGTTTTGGGTTTTGGCGCGGACGGGCCCCTCTCGGCTTCCGTAGTCCATTTGCCCCCAGAGCCTGCCAGACCCCTCCACAGGGGCGGGCCCTGCTGAGTTCCCGAGGCCCTCCTGGGTTCCTGCCACCACCCTTGGGCCGGGATGAGGTGCCACCTTGTGTGTAGAAGCCCTGCACACAGGCAAGAAGCCCCCCAGGCCCACGGGCGCGCCCGACCCTGGAGCCCCCTGGCTGGCTGCAGCCACAGGGAACGGGGGTTCTGAGTTGGCAGCCCCCATTCCCGAAGCATCCAAGGGCAGTTCCCCGAAGGGCTGACACCGGCTGCGCCTCAGCAGCCAGACAACCTCCCTCCCTCTGGTCGGGCCCTGCAAGCCACACAGCCACTCGTGTCCCCTGTGTCCCTGGAGGCCGCAGCGCCTTTTGGGTTTTGGCGCGGACGGGCCCCTCTCGGCTTCCGTAGTCCATTTGCCCCGGAGCCTGCCAGACACCTGGCCCCAGGGTCGGGCCCTGCTGAGTTCCCGAGCGCCTCCTGGGTTCCTGCCACCACCCTTGGGCCGGGATGAGGTGCCACCTTGTGCGTAGAAGCCCTGCATACAGGCAAGAATCCCCCCAGGCCCGCGGGCGCGCCCGACCCTGGAGCCCCCTGGCTAGCTGCAGCCACAGGGAACGGGGGTTCTGAGTTGGCAGCCCCCATTCCAGAAGCATCCACGGGCAGTTTCCCGAAGGGCTGACACCGGCTGCGCCTCAGCAGCCAGACAACCTCCCTCCCTCTGGTCGGGCACTGCAAGCCTCAAAGCCACTTGTGTCCCCTGTGTCCCTGGAGGCCGCAGCGCATTTTGAGTTTTGGCGCAGACGGGCCCCTCTCGGCTTCCGTAGTCCATTTGCCCCCGGAGCCTGCCAGACCCCTAGCCCCAGGGGCGGGCCCTGCTGAGTCCCCGAGCACCTCCTGGGTTCCTGCCACAACCCTTGGGCCGGGATGAGGTGCCACCTTGTGCGTAGAAGCCCTGCACACAGGCAAGAAGCCCCCCAGGCCCACGGGCGCACCCGACCCTAGAGCCCCCTGGCTGGCTGCAGCCACAGGGAACGGGGGTTCTGAGTTGGCAGCCCCCATTCCCGAAGCATCCATGGGCAGTTCCCCGAAGGGCTGACACCGGCTGCGCCTCAGCAGCCAGACAACCTCCCTCCCTCTGGTCGGGCACTGCAAGCCACACAGACACTTGTGTCCCCTGTGTCCCTGGAGGCCGCAGCGCGTTTTGGGTTTTGGCGCGGACGGGCCCCTCTCGGCTTCCGTAGTCCATTTGCCCCCGGAGCCTGCCAGACCCCTGGCCCCAGGGGTGGGCCCTGCTGAGTCCCCGAGTGCCTCCTGAGTTCCTGCCACCACCCTTGGGCCGGGATGAGGTGCCACCTTGTGCGTAGAAGGCCTGCACACAGGCAAGAAGCCCCCCAGGCCCGCCCGACCCTGGAGCCCCTGGCTGGCTGCAGCCACAGGGAACGGGGGTTCTGAGTTGGCAGCCCCCATTCCCGAAGCATCCACGGGCAGTTCCCCGAAGGGCTGACACCGGCTGCGCCTCAGCAGCCAGACAACCTCCCTCCCTCTGGTCGGGCACTGCAAGCCACAAAGCCACTTGTGTCCCCTGTGTCCCTGGAGGCCGCAGCGCATTTTGGGTTTTGGCGCAGACGGGCCCCTCTCGGCTTCCGTAGTCCATTTGCCCCCGGAGCCTGCCAGACCCCTGGCCCCAGGGGCGGGCCCTGCTGAGTCCCCGAGCGCCTCCTGAGTTCCTGCCACCACCCTTGGGCCGGGATGAGGTGCCACCTTGTGCGTAGAAGCCCTGCACACAGGCAAGAAGCCCCCCAGGCCCGCGGGCGCGCCCGACCCTGGAGCCCCCTGGCTGGCTGCAGCCACAGGGAACGGGGGTTCTGAGTTGGCAGCCCCCATTCGCGAAGCATCCAAGGGCAGTTCCCCGAAGGGCTGACACCGGCTGCGCCTCAGCAGCCAGACAACCTCCCTCCCTCTGGTCGGGCACTGCAAGCAACACAGCCACTCGTGTCCCCTGTGTCCCTGGAGGCCGCAGCGCGTTTTGGGTTTTGGCGCGGACGGGCCCCTCTCGGCTTCCGTAGTCCATTTGCCCCCGGAGCCTGCCAGACCCCTGGCCCCAGGGGCGGGCCCTGCTGAGTCCCCGAGCGCCTCCTGGGTTCCTGCCACCACCCTTGGGCCGGGATGAGGTGCCACCTTGTGCGTAGAAGCCCTGCATACAGGCAAGAAGCCCCCCAGGCCCGCGGGCGCGCCCGACCCTGGAGCCCCCTGGCTGGCTGCAGCCACAGGGAACGGGGGTTCTGAGTTGGCAGCCCCCATTCCCGAAGCATCCACGGGCAGTTCCCCGAAGGGCTGACACCGGCTGCGCCTCAGCAGCCAGACAACCTCCCTCCCTCTGGTCGGGCACTGCAAGCCACACAGCCACTGGTGTCCCCTGTGTCCCTGGAGGCCGCAGCGCGTTTTGGGTTTAGGCGCGGACGGGCCCCTCTCGGCTTCCGTAGTCCATTTGCCCCCGGAGCCTGCTAGACCCCTGGCCCCAGGGGCGGGCCCTGCTGAGTCCCCGAGCGCCTCCTGGGTTCCTGCCACCACCCTTGGGCCGGGATGAGGTGCCACCTTGTGCGTAGAAGCCCTGCACACAGGCAAGAAGCCCCCCAGGCCCACGGGCGCGCCCGACCTTGGAGCCCCCTGGCTGGCTGCAGCCACAGGGAACGGGGGTTCTGAGTTGGCAGCCCCCATTCCCGAAGCATCCACGGGCAGTTCCCCGAAGGGCTGACACCGGCTGCACCTCAGCAGCCAGACAACCTCCCTCCCTCTGGTCGGGCACTGCAAGCCACACAGCCACTTGTGTCCCCTGTGTCCCTGGAGGCCGCAGCGCGTTTTGGGTTTTGGCGCGGACGGGCCCCTCTCGGCTTCCGTAGTCCATTTGCCCCCAGAGCCTGCCAGACCCCTCCACAGGGGCGGGCCCTGCTGAGTTCCCGAGCCCCTCCTGGGTTCCTGCCACCACCCTTGGGCCGGGATGAGGTGCCACCTTGTGTGTAGAAGCCCTGCACACAGGCAAGAAGCCCCCCAGGCCCACGGGCGCGCCCGACCCTGGAGCCCCCTGGCTGGCTGCAGCCACAGGGAACGGGGGTTCTGAGTTGGCAGCCCCCATTCCCGAAGCATCCAAGGGCAGTTCCCCGAAGGGCTGACACCGGCTGCGCCTCAGCAGCCAGACAACCTCCCTCCCTCTGGTCGGGCACTGCAAGCCACACAGCCACTCGTGTCCCCTGTGTCCCTGGAGGCCGCAGCGCGTTTTGGGTTTTGGCGCGGACGGGCCCCTCTCGGCTTCCGTAGTCCATTTGCCCCGGAGCCTGCCAGACACCTGGCCCCAGGGTCGGGCCCTGCTGAGTTCCCGAGCGCCTCCTGGGTTCCTGCCACCACCCTTGGGCCGGGATGAGGTGCCACCTTGTGCGTAGAAGCCCTGCATACAGGCAAGAATCCCCCCAGGCCCGCGGGCGCGCCCGACCCTGGAGCCCCCTGGCTAGCTGCAGCCACAGGGAACGGGGGTTCTGAGTTGGCAGCCCCCATTCCAGAAGCATCCACGGGCAGTTTCCCGAAGGGCTGACACCGGCTGCGCCTCAGCAGCCAGACAACCTCCCTCCCTCTGGTCGGGCACTGCAAGCCTCAAAGCCACTTGTGTCCCCTGTGTCCCTGGAGGCCGCAGCGCATTTTGAGTTTTGGCGCAGACGGGCCCCTCTCGGCTTCCGTAGTCCATTTGCCCCCGGAGCCTGCCAGACCCCTAGCCCCAGGGGCGGGCCCTGCTGAGTCCCCGAGCACCTCCTGGGTTCCTGCCACAACCCTTGGGCCGGGATGAGGTGCCACCTTGTGCGTAGAAGCCCTGCACACAGGCAAGAAGCCCCCCAGGCCCACGGGCGCACCCGACCCTAGAGCCCCCTGGCTGGCTGCAGCCACAGGGAACGGGGGTTCTGAGTTGGCAGCCCCCATTCCCGAAGCATCCACGGGCAGTTCCCCGAAGGGCTGACACCGGCTGCGCCTCAGCAGCCAGACAACCTCCCTCTGCTCGGGCACTGCAAGCCACACAGCCACTTGTGTCCCCTGTGTCCCTGGAGGCCGCAGCGCGTTTTGGGTTTTGGCGCGGACGGGCCCCTCTCGGCTTCCGTAGTCCATTTGCCCCCGGAGCCTGCCAGACCCCTGGCCCCAGGGGCGGGCCCTGCTGAGTCCCCGAGCACCTCCTGAGTTCCTGCCACCACCCTGGGCCGGGATGAGGTGCCACCTTGTGCGTAGAAGCCCTGCACACAGGCAAGAAGCCCCCCAGGCCCGCCCGACCCTGGAGCCCCCTGGCTGGCTGCAGCCACAGGGAACGGGGGTTCTGAGTTGGCAGCCCCCATTCCCGAAGCATCCACGGGCAGTTCCCCGAAGGGCTGACACCGGCTGCGCCTCAGCAGCCAGACAACCTCCCTCCCTCTGGTCGGGCACTGCAAGCCACACAGCCACTTGTGTCCCCTGTGTCCCTGGAGGCCGCAGCGCGTTTTGGGTTTTGGTGCGGACGGGCCCCTCTCGGCTTCCGTAGTCCATTTGCCCCCGGAGCCTGCCAGACCCCTGGCCCCAGGGGCAGGCCCTGCTGAGTCCCCGAGTGCCTCCTGGGTTCCTGCCACCACCCTTGGGCCGGGATGAGGTGCCACCTTGTGCGTAGAAGCCCTGCACACAGGCAAGAAGCCCCCCAGGGCCGCCGGCGCGCCCGACCCTGGAGCTCACTGGCTGGCTGTAGCCACAGGGAACGGGGGTTCAGAGTGGGCAGCCCCCATTCCCGAAGCATCCACGGGCAGTTCCCCGAAGGGCTGACACCGGCTGCGCCTCAGCAGCCAGACAACCTCCCTCCTTCTGGTCGGGCACTGCAAGCCACACAGCCACTTGTGTCCCCTGTGTCCCTGGAGGCCGCAGCGCGTTTTGGGTTTTGGCGCGGACGGGCCCCTCTCGGCTTCCGTAGTCCATTTGCCCCCGGAGCCTGCCAGACCCCTGGCCCCAGGGGCGGGCCCTGCTGAGTCCCCGAGCGCCTCCTGGGTTCCTGCCACCACCCTTGGGCCGGGATGAGGTGCCACCTTGTGCGTAGAAGCCCTGCACACAGGCAAGAAGCCCCCCAGGCCCGCGGGCGCGCCCGACCCTGGAGCCCCCTGGCTGGCTGCAGCCACAGGGAACGGGGGTTCTGAGTTGGCCGCCCCCATTCCCGAAGCATCCACGGGCAGTTCCCCGAAGGGCTGACACCGGCTGTGCATCAGCAGCCAGACAACCTCCCTCCCTCTGGTCGGGCACTGCAAGCCACACAGCCACTTGTGTCCCCTGTGTCCCTGGAGGCCGCAGCGCGTTTTGGGTTTTGGCGCGGACGGGCCCCTCTCGGCTTCCGTAGTCCATTTGCCCCCGGAGCCTGCCAGACCCCTGGCCCCAGGGGCGGGCCCTGCTGAGTCCCCGAGCGCCTCCTGGGTTCCTGCCACCACCCTTGGGCCGGGATGAGTTGCCACCTTGTGCGTAGAAGCCCTGCACACAGGCAAGAAGCCCCCCAGGCCCGCGGGCACGCCCGACCCTGGAGCCCCCTGGCTGGCTGCAGCCACAGGGAACGGGGGTTCTGAGTTGGCAGCCCCCATTCCCGAAGCATCCACGGGCAGTTCCCCGAAGGGCTGACACCGGCTGCGCCTCAGCAGCCAGACAACCTCCCTCCCTCTGGTCGGGCACTGCAAGCCACACAGCCACTTGTGTCCCCTGTGTCCCTGGAGGCCGCAGCGCGTTTTGGGTTTTGGCGCGGACGGGCCCCTCTCGGCTTCAGTAGTCCATTTGCCCCCGGAGCCTGCCAGACCCCTGGCCCCAGGGGCGGGCCCTGCTGAGTCCCCGAGCACCTCCTGGGTTCCTGCCACCACCCTTGGGCCGGGATGAGGTGCCACCTTGTGCGTAGAAGCCCTGCACACAGGCAAGAAGCCCCCCAGGCCCGCCCGACCCTGGAGCCCCCTGGCTGGCTGCAGCCACAGGGAACGGGGGTTCTGAGTTGGCAGCCCCCATTCCCGAAGCATCCATGGGCAGTTCCCGAAGGGCTGACACCGGCTGCGCCTCAGCAGCCAGACAACCTCCCTCCCTCTGGTCGGGCACTGCAAGCCACACAGCCACTTGTGTCCCCTGTGTCCCTGGAGGCGGCAGCGCGTTTTGGGTTTTGGCGCGGACGGGCCCCTCTCGGCTTCCATAGTCCATTTGCCCCCGGAGCCTGCCAGACCCCTGGCCCCAGGGGCGGGCCCTGCTGAGTCCCCGAGCGCCTCCTGGGTTCCTGCCACCACCCTTGGGCCGGGATGAGGTGCCACCTTGTGCGTAGAAGCCCTGCACACAGGCAAGAAGCCCCCCAGGCCCGCGGGCGCGCCCGACCCTGGAGCCCCCTGGCTGGCTGCAGCCACAGGGAACGGGGGTTCTGAGTTGGCCGCCCCCATTCCCGAAGCATCCACGGGCAGTTCCCCGAAGGGCTGACACCGGCTGTGCCTCAGCAGCCAGACAACCTCCCTCCCTCTGGTCGGGCACTGCAAGCCACACAGCCACTTGTGTCCCCTGTGTCCCTGGAGGCCGCAGCGCGTTTTGGGTTTTGGCGCGGACGGGCCCCTCTCGGCTTCCGTAGTCCATTTGCCCCCGGAGCCTGCCAGACCCCTGGCCCCAGGGGCGGGCCCTGCTGAGTCCCCGAGCGCCTCCTGGGTTCCTGCCACCACCCTTGGGCCGGGATGAGTTGCCACCTTGTGCGTAGAAGCCCTGCACACAGGCAAGAAGCCCCCCAGGCCCGCGGTCACGCCCGACTCTGGAGGCCCCTGGCTGGCTGCAGCCACAGGGAACGGGGGTTCTGAGTTGGCAGCCCCCTTTCACGAAGCATCCACGGGCAGTTCCCCGAAGGGCTGACACCGGCTGCGCCTCAGCAGCCAGACAACCTCCCTCCCTCTGGTCGGGCACTGCAAGCCACACAGCCACTTGTGTCCCCTGTGTCCCTGGAGGCCGCAGCGCGTTTTGGGTTTTGGCGCGGATGGGCCCCTCTCGGCTTCAGTAGTCCATTTGCCCCCGGAGCCTGCCAGACCCCTGGCCCCAGGGGCGGGCCCTGCTGAGTCCCCGAGCGCCTCCTGGGTTCCTGCCACCACCCTTGGGCCGGGATGAGGTGCCACCTTGTGCGTAGAAGCCCTGCACACAGGCAAGAAGCCCCCCAGGCCCGCCCGACCCTGGAGCCCCCAGGCTGGCTGCAGCCACAGGGAACGGGGGTTCTGAGTTGGCAGCCCCCATTCCCGAAGCATCCACGGGCAGTTCCCCGAAGGGCTGACACCGGCTGCGCCTCAGCAGCCAGACAACCTCCCTCCCTCTGGTCGGGCACTGCAAGCCACACAGCCACTTGTGTCCCCTGTGTCCCTGGAGGCCGCAGCGCGTTTTGGGTTTTGGCGCGGACGGGCCCCTCTCGGCTTCCGTAGTCCATTTGCCCCCGGAGCCTGCCAGACCCCTGGCCCCAGGGGCGGGCCCTGCTGAGTCCCCGAGCGCCTCCTGAGTTCCTGCCACCACCCTTGGGCCGGGATGAGGTGCCACCTTGTGCGTAGAAGCCCTGCACACAGGCAAGAAGCCCCCCAGGCCCGCCCGACCCTGGAGCCCCTGGCTGGCTGCAGCCACAGGGAACGGGGGTTCTGAGTTGGCAGCCCCCATTCCCGAAGCATCCACGGGCAGTTCCCCGAAGGGCTGACACCGGCTGCGCCTCAGCAGCCAGACAACCTCCCTCCCTCTGGTCGGGCACTGCAAGCCACAAAGCCACTTGTGTCCCCTGTGTCCCTGGAGGCCGCAGCGCATTTTGGGTTTTGGCGCAGACGGGCCCCTCTCGGCTTCCGTAGTCCATTTGCCCCCAGAGCCTGCCAGACCCCTGGCCCAAGGGGCGGGCCCTGCTGAGTCCCCGAGCGCCTCCTGAGTTCCTGCCACCACCCTTGGGCCGGGATGAGGTGCCACCTTGTGCGTAGAAGCCCTGCACACAGGCAAGAAGCCCCCCAGGCCCGGGGGCGCGCCCGACCCTGGAGCCCCCTGGCTGGCTGCAGCCACAGGGAACGGGGGTTCTGAGTTGGCAGCCCCCATTCGCGAAGCATCCAAGGGCAGTTCCCCGAAGGGCTGACACCGGCTGCGCCTCAGCAGCCAGACAACCTCCCTCCCTCTGGTCGGGCACTGCAAGCCACACAGCCACTCGTGTCCCCTGTGTCCCTGGAGGCCGCAGCGCGTTTTGGGTTTTGGCGCGGACGGGCCCCTCTCGGCTTCCGTAGTCCATTTGCCCCCGGAGCCTGCCAGACCCCTGGCCCCAGGGGCGGGCCCTGCTGAGTCCCCGAGCGCCTCCTGAGTTCCTGCCACCACCCTTGGGCCGGGATGAGGTGCCACCTTGTGCGTAGAAGCCCTGCACACAGGCAAGAAGCCCCCCAGGCCCGCCCGACCCTGGAGCCCCCTGGCTGGCTGCAGCCACAGGGAACGGGGGTTCTGAGTTGGCAGCCCCCATTCCCGAAGCATCCACGGGCAGTTCCCCGAAGGGCTGACACCGGCTGCGCCTCAGCAGCCAGACAACCTCCCTCCCTCTGGTCGGGCACTGCAAGCCACACAGCCACTTGTGTCCCCTGTGTCCCTGGAGGCCGCAGCGCGTTTTGGGTTTTGGCGCGGACGGGCCCCTCTCGGCTTCCGTAGTCCATTTGCCCCCAGAGCCTGCCAGACCCCTCCACAGGGGCGGGCCCTGCTGAGTTCCCGAGCGCCTCCTGGGTTCCTGCCACCACCCTTGGGCCGGGATGAGGTGCCACCTTGTGCGTAGAAGCCCTGCACACAGGCAAGAAGCCCCCCAGGCCCGCGGGTCTGCCCGACCCTGGAGCCCCCTGGCTGGCTGCAGCCACTGGGAACGGGGGTTCTGAGTTGGCAGCCCCCATTCCCGAAGCATCCACGGGCAGTTCCCCGAAGGGCTGACACCGGCTGCGCCTCAGCAGCCAGACAACCTCCCTCTGCTCGGGCACTGCAAGCCACACAGCCACTTGTGTCCCCTGTGTCCCTGGAGGCCGCAGCGCGTTTTGGGTTTTGGCGCGGACGGGCCCCTCTCGGCTTCCGTAGTCCATTTGCCCCCGGAGCCTGCCAGACCCCTGGCCCCAGGGGCGGGCCCTGCTGAGTCCCCGAGCGCCTCCTGAGTTCCTGCCACCACCCTGGGCCGGGATGAGGTGCCACCTTGTGCGTAGAAGCCCTGCACACAGGCAAGAAGCCCCCCAGGCCCGCCCGACCCTGGAGCCCCCTGGCTGGCTGCAGCCACAGGGAACGGGGGTTCTGAGTTGGCAGCCCCCATTCCCGAAGCATCCACGGGCAGTTCCCCGAAGGGCTGACACCGGCTGCGCCTCAGCAGCCAGACAACCTCCCTCCCTCTGGTCGGGCACTGCAAGCCACACAGCCACTTGTGTCCCCTGTGTCCCTGGAGGCCGCAGCGCGTTTTGGGTTTTGGCGCGGACGGGCCCCTCTCGGCTTCCGTAGTCCATTTGTCCCGGAGCCTGCCAGACTCCTGGCCCCAGGGGCGGGCCCTGCTGAGTCCCCGAGCGCCTCCTGGGTTCCTGCCACCACCCTTGGGCCGGGATGAGGTGCCACCTTGTGCGTAGAAGCCCTGCACACAGGCAAGAAGCCCCCCAGGCCCGCCCGAAACTGGAGCCCCCTGGCTGGCTGCAGCTACAGGGAATGGGGGTTCTGAGTTGGCAGCCCACATTCCCGAAGCATCCACGGGCAGTTCCCCGAAGGGCTGACACCGGCTGCGCCTCAGCAGCCAGACAACCTCCCTCCCTCTGGTCGGGCACTGCAAGCCACACAGCCACTTGTGTCCCCTGTGTCCCTGGAGGCCGCAGCGCGTTTTGGGTTTTGGCGCGGACGGGCCCCTCTCGGCTTCCGTAGTCCATTTGCCCCGGAGCCTGCCAGACCCCTGGCCCCAGGGGCGGGCCCTGCTGATTCCCCGAGCGCCTCCTGGGTTCCTGCCACCACCCTTGGGCCGGGATGAGGTGCCACCTTGTGCGTAGAAGCCCTGCACACAGGCAAGAAGCCCCCCAGGCCCGCGGGCGCGCCCGACCCTGGAGCCCCCTGGCTGGCTGCAGCCACAGGGAACGGGGGTTCTGAGTTGGCAGCCCCAATTCCCGAAGCATCCACGGGCAGTTCCCCGAAGGGCTGACACCGGCTGCGCCTCAGCAGCCAGACAACCTCCCTCCCTCTGGTCGGGCACTGCAAGCCACACAGCCACTTGTGTCCCCTGTGTCCCTGGAGGCCGCAGCGCGTTTTGGGTTTTGGCGCGGACGGGCCCCTCTCGGCTTCCGTAGTCCATTTGCCCCCGGAGCCTGCCAGACCCCTGGCCCCAGGGGCGGGCCCTGCTGAGTCCCCGAGCGCCTCCTGGGTTCCTGCCACCACCCTTGGGCCGGGATGAGGTGCCACCTTGTGCGTAGAAGCCCTGCACACAGGCAAGAAGCCCCCCAGGCCCGCGGGCGCGCCCGACTCTGGAGCCCCCTGGCTGGCTGCAGCCACAGGGAACGGGGGTTCTGAGTTGGCAGCCCCCATGCCCGAAGCATCCACGGGCAGTTCCCCGAAGGGCTGACACCGGCTGCGCCTCAGCAGCCAGACAACCTCCCTCACTCTGGTCGGGCACTGCAAGCCACACAGCCACTTGTGTCCCCTGTGTCCCTGGAGGCCGCAGCGCGTTTTGGGTTTTGGCGCGGACGGGCCCCTCTCGGCTTCCGTAGTCCATTTGCCCCGGAGCCTGCCAGACCCCTGGCCCCAGGGGCGGGCCCTGCTGTGTCCCCGAGCGCCTCCTGGGTTCCTGCCACCACCCTTGGGCCGGGATGAGGTGCCACCTTGTGCGTAGAAGCCCTGCACACAGGCAAGAAGCCCCCCAGGCCCGCGGGCGCGCCCGACCCTGGAGCCCCCTGGCTGGCTGCAGCCACAGGGAACGGGGTTTCTGAGTTGGCAGCCCCCATTCCCGAAGCATCCACGGGCAGTTCCCCCAAGGGCTGACACCGGCTGCACCTCAGCAGCCAGACAACCTCCCTCCCTCTGGTCGGGCACTGCAAGCCACACAGCCACTTGTGTCCCCTGTGTCCCTGGAGGCCGCAGCGCGTTTTGGGTTTTGGCGCGGACGGGCCCCTCTCGGCTTCCGTAGTCCATTTGCCCCCGGAGCCTGACAGACCCCTGGCCCCAGGGGGGGGCCCTGCTGAGTCCCCGAGCGCCTCCTGGGTTCCTGCCACCACCCTTGGGCCGGGATGAGGTGCCACCTTGTGCGTAGAAGCCCTGCACACAGGCAAGAAGCCCCCCAGGCCCGCGGGCGCGCCCGACCCTGGAGCCCCCTGGCTGGCTGCAGCCACAGGGAACGGGGGTTCTGAGTTGGCAGCCCCCATTCCCGAAGCATCCACGGGCAGTTCCCCGAAGGGCTGACACCGGCTGCGCCTCAGCAGCCAGACAACCTCCCTCCCTCTGGTCGGGCACTGCAAGCCACACAGCCACTTGTGTCCCCTGTGTCCCTGGAGGCCGCAGCGCGTTTTGGGTTTTGGCGCGGACGGGCCCCTCTCGGCTTCCGTAGTCCATTTGCCCCGGAGCCTGCCAGACCCCTGGCCCCAGGGGCGGGCCCTGCTGAGTCCCCGAGCGCCTCCTGGGTTCCTGCCACCACCCTTGGGCCGGGATGAGGTGCCACCTTGTGCGTAGAAGCCCTGCACACAGGCAAGAAGCCCCCAGGCCCGCGGGCGCGCCCGACCCTGGAGCCCCCTGGCTGGCTGCAGCCACAGGGAACGGGGGTTCTGAGTTGGCAGCCCCCATTCCCGAAGCATCCACGGGCAGTTCCCCGAAGGGCTGACACCGGCTGCGCCTCAGCAGCCAGACAACCTCCCTCCCTCTGGTCGGGCACTGCAAGCCACACAGCCACTTGTGTCCCCTGTGTCCCTGGAGGCCGCAGCGCGTTTTTGGTTTTGGCGCGGACGGGCCCCTCTCGGCTTCCGTAGTCCATTTGCCCCGGAGCCTGCCAGACCCCTGGCCCCAGGGGCGGGCCCTGCTGAGTCCCCGAGCGCCTCCTGGGTTCCTGCCACCACCCTTGGGCCGGGATGAGTTGCCACCTTGTGCGTAGAAGCCCTGCACACAGGCAAGAAGCCCCCCAGGCCCGCGGGCACGCCCGACCCTGGAGCCCCCTGGCTGGCTGCAGCCACAGGGAACGGGGTTTCTGAGTTGGCAGCCCCCATTCCCGAAGCATCCACGGGCAGTTCCCCGAAGGGCTGACACCGGCTGCGCCTCAGCAGCCAGACAACCTCCCTCCCTCTGGTCGGGCACTGCAAGCCACACAGCCACTTGTGTCCCCTGTGTCCCTGGAGGCCGCAGCGCGTTTTGGGTTTTGGCGCGGACGGGCCCCTCTCGGCTTCCGTAGTCCATTTGCCCCCGGAGCCTGCCAGACCCCTGGCACCAGGGGCGGGCCCTGCTGAGTCCCCGAGCGCCTCCTGGGTTCCTGCCACCACCCTTGGGCCGGGATGAGGTGCCACCTTGTGCGTACAAGCCCTGCACACAGGCAAGAAGCACCCCAGGCCCGCGGGCGCGCCCGACCCTGGAGCCCCCTGGCTGGCTGCAGCCACAGGGAACGGGGGTTCTGAGTTGGCAGCCCCCATTCCCGAAGCATCCACGGGCAGTTCCCCGAAGGGCTGACACCGGCTGCGCCTCAGCAGCCAGACAACCTCCCTCCCTCTGGTCGGGCACTGCAAGCCACACAGCCACTTGTGTCCCCTGTGTCCCTGGAGGCCGCAGCGCGTTTTGGGTTTTGGCACGGACGGGCCCCTCTCGGCTTCCGTAGTCCATTTGCCCCGGAGCCTGCCAGACCCCTGGCCCCAGGGGCGGGCCCTGCTGAGTCCCCGAGCGCCTCCTGGGTTCCTGCCACCACCCTTGGGCCGGGATGAGGTGCCACCTTGTGCGTAGAAGCCCTGCACACAGGCAAGAAGCCCCCCAGGCCCGCGGGCGCGCCCGACCCTGGAGCCCCCTGGCTGGCTGCAGCCACAGGGAACGGGGTTTCTGAGTTGGCAGCCCCCATTCCCGAAGCATCCACGGGCAGTTCCCCGAAGGGCTGACACCGGCTGCGCCTCAGCAGCCAGACAACCTCCCTCCCTCTGGTCGGGCACTGCAAGCCACACAGCCACTTGTGTCCCCTGTGTCCCTGGAGGCCGCAGCGCGTTTTGGGTTTTGGCGCGGACGGGCCCCTCTCGGCTTCCGTAGTCCATTTGCCCCCGGAGCCTGCCAGACCCCTGGCCCCAGGGGCGGGCCCTGCTGAGTCCCCGAGCGCCTCCTGGGTTCCTGCCACCACCCTTGGGCCGGGATGAGGTTCCACCTTGTGCGTAGAAGCCCTGCACACAGGCAAGAAGCCCCCCAGGCCCGCGGGCGCGCCCGACCCTGGAGCCCCCTGGCTGGCTGCAGCCACAGGGAACGGGGGTTCTGAGTTGGCAGCCCCCATTCCCGAAGCATCCACGGCAGTTCCCCCAAGGGCTGACACCGGCTGCGCCTCAGCAGCCAGACAACCTCCCTCCCTCTGGTCGGGCACTGCAAGCCACACAGCCACTTGTGTCCCCTGTGTCCCTGGAGGCCGCAGCGCGTTTTGGGTTTTGGCGCGGACGGGCCCCTCTCGGCTTCCGTAGTCCATTTGCCCCGGAGCCTGCCAGACCCCTGGCCCCAGGGGCGGGCCCTGCTGAGTCCCCGAGCGCCTCCTGGGTTCCTGCCACCACCCTTGGGCCGGGATGAGGTGCCACCTTGTGCGTAGAAGCCCTGCACACAGGCAAGAAGCCCCCCAGGCCCGCCCGACCCTGGAGCCCCCTGGCTGGCTGCAGCCACAGGGAACGGGGGTTCTGAGTTGGCAGCCCCCATTCCCGAAGCATCCACGGGCAGTTCCCCGAAGGGCTGACACCGGCTGCGCCTCAGCAGCCAGACAACCTCCCTCCCTCTGGTCGGGCACTGCAAGCCACACAGCCACTTGTGTCCCCTGTGTCCCTGGAGGCCGCAGCTCGTTTTGGGTTTTGGCGCGGACGGGCCCCTCTCGGCTTCCGTAGTCCATTTGTCCCGGAGCCTGCCAGACCCCTGGCCCCAGGGGCGGGCCCTGCTGAGTCCCCGAGCGCCTCCTGGGTTCCTGCCACCACCCTTGGGCCGGGATGAGGTGCCACCTTGTGCGTAGAAGCCCTGCACACAGGCAAGAAGCCCCCCAGGCCCGCCCGAAACTGGAGCCCCCTGGCTGGCTGCAGCCACAGGGAACGGGGGTTCTGAGTTGGCAGCCCCCATTCCCGAAGCATCCACGGGCAGTTCCCCGAAGGGCTGACACCGGCTGCGCCTCAGCAGCCAGACAACCTCCCTCCCTCTGGTCGGGCACTGCAAGCCACACAGCCACTTGTGTCCCCTGTGTCCCTGGAGGCCGCAGCGCGTTTTGGGTTTTGGCGCGGACGGGCCCCTCTCGGCTTCCGTAGTCCATTTGCCCCGGAGCCTGCCAGACCCCTGGCCCCAGGGTCGGGCCCTGCTGAGTCCCCGAGCGCCTCCTGGGTTCCTGCCACCACCCTTGGTCCGGGATGAGGTGCCACCTTGTGCGTAGAAGCCCTGCACACAGGCAAGAAGCCCCCCAGGCCCGCGGGCGCGCCCGACCCTGGAGCCCCCTGGCTGGCTGCAGCCACAGGGAACGGGGGTTCTGAGTTGGCAGCCCCCATTCCCGAAGCATCCACAGGCAGTTCCCCGAAGGGCTGACACCGGCTGCGCCTCAGCAGCCAGACAACCTCCCTCCCTCTGGTCGGGCACTGCAAGCCACACAGCCACTTGTGTCCCCTGTGTCCCTGGAGGCCGCAGCGCGTTTTGGGTTTTGGCGCGGATGGGCCCCTCTCTGCTTCCGTAGTCCATTTGCCCCGGAGCCTGCCAGACCCCTGGCCCCAGGGGCGGGCCCTGCTGAGTCCCCGAGCGCCTCCTGGGTTCCTGCCACCACCCTTGGGCCGGGATGAGGTGCCACCTTGTGCGTAGAAGCCCTGCACACAGGCAAGAAGCCCCCCAGGCCCGCGGGCACGCCCGACCCTGGAGCCCCCTGGCTGGCTGCAGCCACAGGGAACGGGGGTTCTGAGTTGGCAGCCCCCATTCCCGAAGCATCCACGGGCAGTTCCCCGAAGGGCTGACACCGGCTGTGCCTCAGCAGCCAGACAACCTCCCTCCCTCTGGTCGGGCACTGCAAGCCACACAGCCACTTGTGTCCCCTGTGTCCCTGGAGGCCGCAGCGCGTTTTGGGTTTTGGCGCGGACGGGCCCCTCTCGGCTTCCGTAGTCCATTTGTCCCGGAGCCTGCCAGACTCCTGGCCCCAGGGGCGGGCCCTGCTGAGTCCCCGAGCTCCTCCTGGGTTCCTGCCACCACCCTTGGGCCGGGATGAGGTGCCACCTTGTGCGTAGAAGCCCTGCACACAGGCAAGAAGCCCCCCAGGCCCGCGGGCGCGCCCGACCCTGGAGCCCCCTGGCTGGCTGCAGCCACAGGGAACGGGGGTTCTGAGTTGGCAGCCCCCATTCCCGAAGCATCCACGGGCAGTTCCCCGAAGGGGTGACACCGGCTGCGCCTCAGCAGCCAGACAACCTCCCTCCCTCTGGTCGGGCACTTCAAGCCACACAGCCACTTGTGTCCCCTGTGTCCCTGGAGGCCGCAGCGCGTTTTTGGTTTTGGCGCGGACGGGCCCCTCTCGGCTTCCGTAGTCCATTTGCCCCGGAGCCTGCCAGACCCCTGGCCCCAGGGGCGGGCCCTGCTGAGTCCCCGAGCGCCTCCTGGGTTCCTGCCACCACCCTTGGGCCGGGATGAGGTGCCACCTTGTGCGTAGAAGCCCTGCACACAGGCAAGAAGCCCCCCAGGCCCGCGGGCGCGCCCGACCCTGGAGCTCCCTGGCTGGCTGCAGCCACAGGGAACGGGGGTTCTGAGTTGGCAGCCCCCATTCCCGAAGCATCCACAGGCAGTTCCCCGAAGGGCTGACACCGGCTGCGCCTCAGCAGCCAGACAACCTCCCTCCCTCTGGTCGGGCACTGCAAGCCACACAGCCACTTGTGTCCCCTGTATCCCTGGAGGCCGCAGCGCGTTTTGGGTTTTGGCGCGGACGGGCCCCTCTCGGCTTCCGTAGTCCATTTGCCCCGGAGCCTGCCAGACCCCTGGCCCCAGGGGCGGGCCCTGCTGAGTCCCCGAGCGCCTCCTGGGTTCCTGCCACCACCCTTGGGCCGGGATGAGGTGCCACCTTGTGCGTAGAAGCCCTGCACACAGGCAAGAAGCCCCCCAGGCCCACGGGCGCGCCCGACCCTGGAGCCCCCTGGCTGGCTGCAGCCACAGGGAACGGGGTTTCTGAGTTGGCAGCCCCCATTCCCGAAGCATCCACTGGCAGTTCCCCGAAGGGCTGACACTGGCTGCGCCTCAGCAGCCAGACAACCTCCCTCCCTCTGGTCGGGCACTGCAAGCCACACAGCCACTTGTGTCCCCTGTGTCCCTGGAGGCCGCAGCGCGTTTTGGGTTTTGGCGCGGACAGGCCCCTCTCGGCTTCCGTAGTCCATTTGCCCCCGGAGCCTGCCAGACCCCTGGCCCCAGGGGCGGGCCCTGCTGAGTCCCCGAGCTCCTCCTGGGTTCCTGCCACCACCCTTGGGCCGGGATGAGGTGCCACCTTGTGCGTAGAAGCCCTGAACACAGGCAAGAAGCCCCCCAGGCCCGCCCGACCCTGGAGCCCCCTGGCTGGCTGCAGCCACAGGGAACGGGGGTTCTGAGTTGGCAGCCCCCATTCCCGAAGCATCCACGGGCAGTTCCCCGAAGGGCTGACACCGGCTGCGCCTCAGCAGCCAGACAACCTCCCTCCCTCTGGTCGGGCACTGCAAGCCACACAGCCACTTGTGTCCCCTGTGTCCCTGGAGGCCGCAGCGCGTTTTGGGTTTTGGCGCGGACGGGCCCCTCTCGGCTTACGTAGTCCATTTGCCCCCAGAGCCTGCCAGATCCCTGGCCCCAGGGGCGGGCCCTGCTGAGTCCCCGAGCGCCTACTGGGTTCCTGCCACCACCCTTGGGCCGGGATGAGGTGCCACCTTGTGCGTAGAAGCCCTGCACACAGGCAAGAAGCCCCCCAGGCCCGCGGGCACGCCCGACCCTGGAGCCCCCTGGCTGGCTGCAGCCACAGGGAACGGGGGTTCTGAGTTGGCAGCCCCCATTCCCGAAGCATCCACGGGCAGTTCCCCGAAGGGCTGACACCGGCTGTGCCTCAGCAGCCAGACAACCTCCCTCCCTCTGGTCGGGCACTGCAAGCCACACAGCCACTTGTGTCCCCTGTGTCCCTGGAGGCCGCAGCTCGTTTTGGGTTTTGGCGCGGACGGGCCCCTCTCGGCTTCCGTAGTCCATTTGTCCCGGAGCCTGCCAGACCCCTGGCCCCAGGGGCGGGCCCTGCTGAGTCCCCGAGCGCCTCCTGGGTTCCTGCCACCACCCTTGGGCCGGGATGAGGTGCCACCTTGTGCGTAGAAGCCCTGCACACAGGCAAGAAGCCCCCCAGGCCCGCCCGAAACTGGAGCCCCCTGGCTGGCTGCAGCCACAGGGAACGGGGGTTCTGAGTTGGCAGCCCCCATTCCCGAAGCATCCACGGGCAGTTCCCCGAAGGGCTGACACCGGCTGCGCCTCAGCAGCCAGACAACCTCCCTCCCTCTGGTCGGGCACTGCAAGCCACACAGCCACTTGTGTCCCCTGTGTCCCTGGAGGCCGCAGCGCGTTTTGGGTTTTGGCGCGGACGGGCCCCTCTCGGCTTCCGTAGTCCATTTGCCCCGGAGCCTGCCAGACCCCTGGCCCCAGGGTCGGGCCCTGCTGAGTCCCCGAGCGCCTCCTGGGTTCCTGCCACCACCCTTGGGCCGGGATGAGGTGCCACCTTGTGCGTAGAAGCCCTGCACACAGGCAAGAAGCCCCCCAGGCCCGCGGGCGCGCCCGACCCTGGAGCCCCCTGGCTGGCTGCAGCCACAGGGAACGGGGGTTCTGAGTTGGCAGCCCCCATTCCCGAAGCATCCACAGGCAGTTCCCCGAAGGGCTGACACCGGCTGCGCCTCAGCAGCCAGACAACCTCCCTCCCTCTGGTCGGGCACTGCAAGCCACACAGCCACTTGTGTCCCCTGTGTCCCTGGAGGCCGCAGCGCGTTTTGGGTTTTGGCGCGGATGGGCCCCTCTCTGCTTCCGTAGTCCATTTGCCCCGGAGCCTGCCAGACCCCTGGCCCCAGGGGCGGGCCCTGCTGAGTCCCCGAGCGCCTCCTGGGTTCCTGCCACCACCCTTGGGCCGGGATGAGGTGCCACCTTGTGCGTAGAAGCCCTGCACACAGGCAAGAAGCCCCCCAGGCCCGCGGGCACGCCCGACCCTGGAGCCCCCTGGCTGGCTGCAGCCACAGGGAACGGGGGTTCTGAGTTGGCAGCCCCCATTCCCGAAGCATCCACGGGCAGTTCCCCGAAGGGCTGACACCGGCTGTGCCTCAGCAGCCAGACAACCTCCCTCCCTCTGGTCGGGCACTGCAAGCCACACAGCCACTTGTGTCCCCTGTGTCCCTGGAGGCCGCAGCGCGTTTTGGGTTTTGGCGCGGACGGGCCCCTCTCGGCTTCCGTAGTCCATTTGTCCCGGAGCCTGCCAGACTCCTGGCCCCAGGGGCGGGCCCTGCTGAGTCCCCGAGCTCCTCCTGGGTTCCTGCCACCACCCTTGGGCCGGGATGAGGTGCCACCTTGTGCGTAGAAGCCCTGCACACAGGCAAGAAGCCCCCCAGGCCCGCGGGCGCGCCCGACCCTGGAGCCCCCTGGCTGGCTGCAGCCACAGGGAACGGGGGTTCTGAGTTGGCAGCCCCCATTCCCGAAGCATCCACGGGCAGTTCCCCGAAGGGGTGACACCGGCTGCGCCTCAGCAGCCAGACAACCTCCCTCCCTCTGGTCGGGCACTGCAAGCCACACAGCCACTTGTGTCCCCTGTGTCCCTGGAGGCCGCAGCGCGTTTTGGGTTTTGGCGCGGACGGGCCCCTCTCGGCTTCCGTAGTCCATTTGCCCCGGAGCCTGCCAGACCCCTGGCCCCAGGGGCGGGCCCTGCTGAGTCCCCGAGCGCCTCCTGGGTTCCTGCCACCACCCTTGGGCCGGGATGAGGTGCCACCTTGTGCGTAGAAGCCCTGCACACAGGCAAGAAGCCCCCCAGGCCCGCGGGCGCGCCCGACCCTGGAGCCCCCTGGCTGGCTGCAGCCACAGGGAACGGGGGTTCTGAGTTGGCAGCCCCCATTCCCGAAGCATCCACAGGCAGTTCCCCGAAGGGCTGACACCGGCTGCGCCTCAGCAGCCAGACAACCTCCCTCCCTCTGGTCGGGCACTGCAAGCCACACAGCCACTTGTGTCCCCTGTATCCCTGGAGGCCGCAGCGCGTTTTGGGTTTTGGCGCGGACGGGCCCCTCTCGGCTTCCGTAGTCCATTTGCCCCGGAGCCTGCCAGACCCCTGGCCCCAGGGGCGGGCCCTGCTGAGTCCCCGAGCGCCTCCTGGGTTCCTGCCACCACCCTTGGGCCGGGATGAGGTGCCACCTTGTGCGTAGAAGCCCTGCACACAGGCAAGAAGCCCCCCAGGCCCACGGGCGCGCCCGACCCTGGAGCCCCCTGGCTGGCTGCAGCCACAGGGAACGGGGTTTCTGAGTTGGCAGCCCCCATTCCCGAAGCATCCACTGGCAGTTCCCCGAAGGGCTGACACCGGCTGCGCCTCAGCAGCCAGACAACCTCCCTCCCTCTGGTCGGGCACTGCAAGCCACACAGCCACTTGTGTCCCCTGTGTCCCTGGAGGCCGCAGCGCGTTTTGGGTTTTGGCGCGGACAGGCCCCTCTCGGCTTCCGTAGTCCATTTGCCCCCGGAGCCTGCCAGACCCCTGGCCCCAGGGGCGGGCCCTGCTGAGTCCCCGAGCTCCTCCTGGGTTCCTGCCACCACCCTTGGGCCGGGATGAGGTGCCACCTTGTGCGTAGAAGCCCTGAACACAGGCAAGAAGCCCCCCAGGCCCGCCCGACCCTGGAGCCCCCTGGCTGGCTGCAGCCACAGGGAACGGGGGTTCTGAGTTGGCAGCCCCCATTCCCGAAGCATCCACGGGCAGTTCCCCGAAGGGCTGACACCGGCTGCGCCTCAGCAGCCAGACAACCTCCCTCCCTCTGGTCGGGCACTGCAAGCCACACAGCCACTTGTGTCCCCTGTGTCCCTGGAGGCCGCAGCGCGTTTTGGGTTTTGGCGCGGACGGGCCCCTCTCGGCTTACGTAGTCCATTTGCCCCCAGAGCCTGCCAGACCCCTGGCCCCAGGGGCGGGCCCTGCTGAGTCCCAGAGCGCCTCCTGGGTTCCTGCCACCACCCTTGGGCCGGGATGAGGTGCCACCTTGTGCGTAGAAGCCCTGCACACAGGCAAGAAGCCCCCCAGGCCCGCGGGCACGCCCGACCCTGGAGCCCCCTGGCTGGCTGCAGCCACAGGGAACGGGGGTTCTGAGTTGGCAGCCCCCATTCCCGAAGCATCCACGGGCAGTTCCCCGAAGGGCTGACACCGGCTGTGCCTCAGCAGCCAGACAACCTCCCTCCCTCTGGTCGGGCACTGCAAGCCACACAGCCACTTGTGTCCCCTGTGTCCCTGGAGGCCGCAGCGCGTTTTGGGTTTTGGCGCGGACGGGCCCCTCTCGGCTTCCGTAGTCCATTTGTCCTGGAGCCTGCCAGACTCCTGGCCCCAGGGGCGGGCCCTGCTGAGTCCCCGAGCGCCTCCTGGGTTCCTGCCACCACCCTTGGGTCGGGATGAGGTGCCACCTTGTGCGTAGAAGCCCTGCACACAGGCAAGAAGCCCCCCAGGCCCGCCCGAAACTGGAGCCCCCTGGCTGGCTGCAGCCACAGGGAATGGGGGTTCTGAGTTGTCAGCCCCCATTCCCGAAGCATCCACGGGCAGTTCCCCGAAGGGCTATCACCGGCTGCGCCTCAGCAGCCAGACAACCTCCCTCCCTCTGGTCGGGCACTGCAAGCCACACAGCCACTTGTGTCCCCTGTGTCCCTGGAGGCCGCAGCGCGTTTTGGGTTTTGGCGCGGACGGGCCCCTCTCGGCTTCCGTAGTCCATTTGCCCCGGAACCTGCCAGACCCCTGGCCCCAGGGGCGGGCCCTGCTGAGTCCCCGAGCGCCTCCTGGGTTCCTGCCACCACCCTTGGGCCGGGATGAGGTGCCACCTTGTGCGTAGAAGCCCTGCACACAGGCAAGAAGCCCCCCAGGCCCGCGGGCGCGCCCGACCCTGGAGCCCCCTGGCTGGCTGCAGCCACAGGGAACGGGGGTTCTGAGTTGGCAGCCCCCATTCCCGAAGCATCCACAGGCAGTTCCCCGAAGGGCTGACACCGGCTGCGCCTCAGCAGCCAGACAACCTCCCTCCCTCTGGTCGGGCACTGCAAGCCACACAGCCACTTGTGTCCCCTGTGTCCCTGGAGGCCGCAGCGCGTTTTGGGTTTTGGCGCGGACGGGCCCCTCTCGGCTTCCGTAGTCCATTTGCCCCGGAGCCTGCCAGACCCCTGGCCCCAGGGGCGGGCCCTGCTGAGTCCCCGAGCGCCTCCTGGGTTCCTGCCACCACCCTTGGGCCGGGATGAGGTGCCACCTTGTGCGTAGAAGCCCTGCACACAGGCAAGAAGCCCCCCAGGCCCGCGGGCACGCCCGACCCTGGAGCCCCCTGGCTGGCTGCAGCCACAGGGAATGGGGTTTCTGAGTTGGCAGCCCCCATTCCCGAAGCATCCACGGGCAGTTCCCCGAAGGGCTGACACCGACTGCGCCTCAGCAGCCAGACAACCTCCCTCCCTCTGGTCGGGCACTGCAAGCCACACAGCCACTTGTGTCCCCTGTGTCCCTGGAGGCCGCAGCGCGTTTTGGGTTTTGGCGCGGACGGGCCCCTCTCGGCTTCCGTAGTCCATTTGCCCCGGAGCCTGCCACATCCCTGGCCCCAGGGGCGGGCCCTGCTGAGTCCCCGAGCGCCTCCTGAGTTCCTGCCACCACCCTTGGGCCGGGATGAGGTGCCACCTTGTGCGTAGAAGCCCTGCACACAGGCAAGAAGCCCCCCAGGCCCGCGGGCGCGCCCGACCCTGGAGCCCCCTGGCTGGCTGCAGCCACAGGGAACGGGGGTTCTGAGTTGGCAGCCCCCATTCCCGAAGCATCCACAGGCAGTTCCCCGAAGGGCTGACACCGGCTGCGCCTCAGCAGCCAGACAACCTCCCTCCCTCTGGTCGGGCACTGCAAGCCACACAGCCACTTGTGTCCCCTGTGTCCCTGGAGGCCGCAGCGCGTTTTGGGTTTTGGCGCGGACGGGCCCCTCTCGGCTTCCGTAGTCCATTTGCCCCGGAGCCTGCCAGACCCCTGGCCCCAGGGGCGGGCCCTGCTGAGTCCCCGAGCGCCTCCTGGGTTCCTGCCACCACCCTTGGGCCGGGATGAGGTGCCACCTTGTGCGTAGAATCCCTGCACACAGGCAAGAAGCCCCCCAGGCCCGCGGGCACGCCCGACCCTGGAGCCCCCTGGCTGGCTGCAGCCACAGGGAACGGGGGTTCTGAGTTGGCAGCCCCCATTCCCGAAGCATCCACGGGCAGTTCCCCGAAGGGCTGACACCGGCTGCGCCTCAGCAGCCAGACAACCTCCCTCCCTCTGGTCGGGCACTGCAAGCCACACAGCCACTTGTGTCCCCTGTGTCCCTGGAGGCCGCAGCGCGTTTTGGGTTTTGGCGCGGACGGGCCCCTCTCGGCTTCCGTAGTCCATTTGCCCCGGAGCCTGCCAGACCCCTGGCCCCAGGGGCGGGCCCTGCTGAGTCCCCGAGCGCCTCCTGGGTTCCTGCCACCACCCTTGGGCCGGGATGAGGTGCCACCTTGTGCGTAGAAGCCCTGCACACAGGCAAGAAGCCCCCCAGGCCCGCGGGCACGCCCGACCCTGGAGCCCCCTGGCTGGCTGCAGCCACAGGGAATGGGGTTTCTGAGTTGGCAGCCCCCATTCCCGAAGCATCCACGGGCAGTTCCCCGAAGGGCTGACACCGACTGCGCCTCAGCAGCCAGACAACCTCCCTCCCTCTGGTCGGGCACTGCAAGCCACACAGCCACATGTGTCCCCTGTGTCCCTGGAGGCCGCAGCGCGTTTTGGGTTTTGGCGCGGACGGGCCCCTCTCGGCTTCCGTAGTCCATTTGCCCCGGAGCCTGCCACATCCCTGGCCCCAGGGGCGGGCCCTGCTGAGTCCCCGAGCGCCTCCTGGGTTCCTGCCACCACCCTTGGGCCGGGATGAGGTGCCACCTTGTGCGTAGAAGCCCTGCACACAGGCAAGAAGCCCCCCAGGCCCGCGGGCGCGCCCGACCCTGGAGCCCCCTGGCTGGCTGCAGCCACAGGGAACGGGGGTTCTGAGTTGGCAGCCCCCATTCCCGAAGCATCCACAGGCAGTTCCCCGAAGGGCTGACACCGGCTGCGCCTCAGCAGCCAGACAACCTCCCTCCCTCTGGTCGGGCACTGCAAGCCACACAGCCACTTGTGTCCCCTGTGTCCCTGGAGGCCGCAGCGCGTTTTGGGTTTTGGCGCGGACGGGCCCCTCTCGGCTTCCGTAGTCCATTTGCCCCGGAGCCTGCCAGACCCCTGGCCCCAGGGGCGGGCCCTGCTGAGTCCCCGAGCGCCTCCTGGGTTCCTGCCACCACCCTTGGGCCGGGATGAGGTGCCACCTTGTGCGTAGAAGCCCTGCACACAGGCAAGAAACCCCCAGGCCCGCGGGCACGCCCGACCCTGGAGCCCCCTGGCTGGCTGCAGCCACAGGGAACGGGGGTTCTGAGTTGGCAGCCCCCATTCCCGAAGCATCCACGGGCAGTTCCCCGAAGGGCTGACACCGGCTGCGCCTCAGCAGCCAGACAACCTCCCTCCCTCTGGTCGGGCACTGCAAGCCACACAGCCACTTGTGTCCCCTGTGTCCCTGGAGGCCGCAGCGCGTTTTGGGTTTTGGCGCGGACGGGCCCCTCTCTGCTTCCGTAGTCCATTTGCCCCGGAGCCTGCCAGACCCCTGGCCCCAGGGGCGGGCCCTGCTGAGTCCCCGAGCGCCTCCTGGGTTCCTGCCACCACCCTTGGGCCGGGATGAGGTGCCACCTTGTGCGTAGAAGCCCTGCACACAGGCAAGAAGCCCCCCAGGCCCGCGGGCACGCCCGACCCTGGAGCCCCCTGGCTGGCTGCAGCCACAGGGAACGGGGGTTCTGAGTTGGCAGCCCCCATTCCCGAAGCATCCACGGGCAGTTCCCCGAAGGGCTGACACCGGCTGTGCCTCAGCAGCCAGACAACCTCCTTCCCTCTGGTCGGGCACTGCAAGCCACACAGCCACTTGTGTCCCCTGTGTCCCTGGAGGCCGCAGCGCGTTTTGGGTTTTGGCGCGGACGGGCCCCTCTCGGCTTCCGTAGTCCATTTGTCCCGGAGCCTGCCAGACTCCTGGCCCCAGGGGCGGGCCCTGCTGAGTCCCCGAGCTCCTCCTGGGTTCCTGCCACCACCCTTGGGCCGGGATGATGTGCCACCTTGTGCGTAGAAGCCCTGCACACAGGGAAGAAGCCCCCCAGGCCCGCCCGACCCTGGAGCCCCCTGGCTGGCTGCAGCCACAGGGAACGGGGGTTCTGAGTTGGCAGCCCCCATTCCCGAAGCATCCACGGGCAGTTCCCCGAAGGGCTGACACCGGCTGCGCCTCAGCAGCCAGACAACCTCCCTCCCTCTGGTCGGGCACTGCAAGCCACACAGCCACTTGTGTCCCCTGTGTCCCTGGAGGCCGCAGCGCGTTTTGGGTTTTGGCGCGGATGGGCCCCTCTCGGCTTCCGTAGTCCATTTGCCCCCGGAGCCTGCCAGACCCCTGGCCCCAGGGGCGGGCCCTGCTGAGTCCCCGAGCGCCTCCTGGGTTCCTGCCACCACCCTTGGGCCGGGATGAGGTGCCACCTTGTGCGTAGAAGCCCTGCACACAGGCAAGAAGCCCCCCAGGCCCGCGGGCGCGCCCGACCCTGGAGCCCCCTGGCTGGCTGCAGCCACAGGGAACGGGGGTTCTGAGTTGGCAGCCCCCATTCCCGAAGCATCCACGGGCAGTTCCCCGAAGGGCTGACACCGGCTGCGCCTCAGCAGCCAGACAACCTCCCTCCCTCTGGTCGGGCACTGCAAGCCACACAGCCACTTGTGTCCCCTGTGTCCCTGGAGGCCGCAGCGCGTTTTGGGTTTTGGCGCGGACGGGCCCCTCTCGGCTTCCGTAGTCCATTTGCCCCGGAGCCTGCCAGACCCCTGGCCCCAGGGGCGGGCCCTGCTGAGTCCCCGAGCGCCTCCTGGGTTCCTGCCACCACCCTTGGGCCGGGATGAGGTGCCACCTTGTGCGTAGAAGCCCTGCACACAGGCAAGAAGCCCCCCAGGCCCGCGGGCGCGCCCGACCCTGGAGCCCCCTGGCTGGCTGCAGCCACAGGGAACGGGGTTTCTGAGTTGGCAGCCCCCATTCCCGAAGCATCCACGGGCAGTTCCCCGAAGGGCTGACACCGGCTGCGCCTCAGCAGCCAGACAACCTCCCTCCCTCTGGTCGGGCACTGCAAGCCACACAGCCACTTGTGTCCCCTGTGTCCCTGGAGGCCGCAGCGCGTTTTGGGTTTTGGCGCGGACGGGCCCCTCTCGGCTTCCGTAGTCCATTTGCCCCCGGAGCCTGCCAGACCCCTGGCCCCAGGGGCGGGCCCTGCTGAGTCCCCGAGCGCCTCCTGGTTTCCTGCCACCACCCTTGGGCCGGGATGAGGTGCCACCTTGTGCGTAGAAGCCCTGCACACAGGGAAGAAGCCCCCCAGGCCCGCCCGACCCTGGAGCCCCCTGGCTGGCTGCAGCCACAGGGAACGGGGGTTCTGAGTTGGCAGCCCCCATTCCCGAAGCATCCACGGGCAGTTCCCCGAAGGGCTGACACCGGCTGCGCCTCAGTAGCCAGACAACCTCCCTCCCTCTGGTCGGGCACTGCAAGCCACACAGCCACTTGTGTCCCCTGTGTCCCTGGAGGCCGCAGCGCGTTTTGGGTTTTGGCGCGGATGGGCCCCTCTCGGCTTCCGTAGTCCATTTGCCCCCGGAGCCTGCCAGACCCCTGGCCCCAGGGGCGGGCCCTGCTGAGTCCCCGAGCGCCTCCTGGGTTCCTGCCACCACCCTTGGGTCGGGATGAGGTGCCACCTTGTGCGTAGAAGCCCTGCACACAGGCAAGAAGCCCCCCAGGCCCGCCCGACCCTGGAGCCCCCTGGCTGGCTGCAGCCACAGGGAATGGGGGTTCTGAGTTGTCAGCCCCCATTCCCGAAGCATCCACGGGCAGTTCCCCGAAGGGCTATCACCGGCTGCGCCTCAGCAGCCAGACAACCTCCCTCCCTCTGGTCGGGCACTGCAAGCCACACAGCCACTTGTGTCCCCTGTGTCCCTGGAGGCCGCAGCGCGTTTTGGGTTTTGGCGCGGACGGGCCCCTCTCGGCTTCCGTAATCCATTTGCCCCGGAACCTGCCAGACCCCTGGCCCCAGGGGCGGGCCCTGCTGAGTCCCCGAGCGCCTCCTGGGTTCCTGCCACCACCCTTGGGCCGGGATGATGTGCCACCTTGTGCGTAGAAGCCCTGCACACAGGCAAGAAGCCCCCCAGGCCCGCGGGCGCGCCCGACCCTGGAGCCCCCTGGCTGGCTGCAGCCACAGGGAACGGGGGTTCTGAGTTGGCAGCCCCCATTCCCGAAGCATCCACAGGCAGTTCCCCGAAGGGCTGACACCGGCTGCGCCTCAGCAGCCAGACAACCTCCCTCCCTCTGGTCGGGCACTGCAAGCCACACAGCCACTTGTGTCCCCTGTGTCCCTGGAGGCCGCAGCGCGTTTTGGGTTTTGGCGCGGACGGGCCCCTCTCGGCTTCCGTAGTCCATTTGCCCCGGAGCCTGCCAGACCCCTGGCCCCAGGGGCGGGCCCTGCTGAGTCCCCGAGCGCCTCCTGGGTTCCTGCCACCACCCTTGGGCCGGGATGAGGTGCCACCTTGTGCGTAGAAGCCCTGCACACAGGCAAGAAGCCCCCCAGGCCCGCGGGCACGCCCGACGCTGGAGCCCCCTGGCTGGCTGCAGCCACAGGGAATGGGGTTTCTGAGTTGGCAGCCCCCATTCCCGAAGCATCCACGGGCAGTTCCCCGAAGGGCTGACACCGACTGCGCCTCAGCAGCCAGACAACCTCCCTCCCTCTGGTCGGGCACTGCAAGCCACACAGCCACATGTGTCCCCTGTGTCCCTGGAGGCCGCAGCGCGTTTTGGGTTTTGGCGCGGACGGGCCCCTCTCGGCTTCCGTAGTCCATTTGCCCCGGAGCCTGCCACATCCCTGGCCCCAGGGGCGGGCCCTGCTGAGTCCCCGAGCGCCTCCTGGGTTCCTGCCACCACCCTTGGGCCGGGATGAGGTGCCACCTTGTGCGTAGAAGCCCTGCACACAGGCAAGAAGCCCCCCAGGCCCGCGGGCGCGCCCGACCCTGGAGCCCCCTGGCTGGCTGCAGCCACAGGGAACGGGGGTTCTGAGTTGGCAGCCCCCATTCCCGAAGCATCCACAGGCAGTTCCCCGAAGGGCTGACACCGGCTGCGCCTCAGCAGCCAGACAACCTCCCTCCCTCTGGTCGGGCACTGCAAGCCACACAGCCACTTGTGTCCCCTGTGTCCCTGGAGGCCGCAGCGCGTTTTGGGTTTTGGCGCGGACGGGCCCCTCTCGGCTTCCGTAGTCCATTTGCCCCGGAGCCTGCCAGACCCCTGGCCCCAGGGGCGGGCCCTGCTGAGTCCCCGAGCGCCTCCTGGGTTCCTGCCACCACCCTTGGGCCGGGATGAGGTGCCACCTTGTGCGTAGAAGCCCTGCACACAGGCAAGAAGCCCCCCAGGCCCGCGGGCACGCCCGACCCTGGAGCCCCCTGGCTGGCTGCAGCCACAGGGAACGGGGGTTCTGAGTTGGCAGCCCCCATTCCCGAAGCATCCACGGGCAGTTCCCCGAAGGGCTGACACCGGCTGCGCCTCAGCAGCCAGACAACCTCCCTCCCTCTGGTCGGGCACTGCAAGCCACACAGCCACTTGTGTCCCCTGTGTCCCTGGAGGCCGCAGCGCGTTTTGGGTTTTGGCGCGGACGGGCCCCTCTCTGCTTCCGTAGTCCATTTGCCCCGGAGCCTGCCAGACCCCTGGCCCCAGGGGCGGGCCCTGCTGAGTCCCCGAGCGCCTCCTGGGTTCCTGCCACCACCCTTGGGCCGGGATGAGGTGCCACCTTGTGCGTAGAAGCCCTGCACACAGGCAAGAAGCCCCCCAGGCCCGCGGGCACGCCCGACCCTGGAGCCCCCTGGCTGGCTGCAGCCACAGGGAACGGGGGTTCTGAGTTGGCAGCCCCCATTCCCGAAGCATCCACGGGCAGTTCCCCGAAGGGCTGACACCGGCTGTGCCTCAGCAGCCAGACAACCTCCTTCCCTCTGGTCGGGCACTGCAAGCCACACAGCCACTTGTGTCCCCTGTGTCCCTGGAGGCCGCAGCGCGTTTTGGGTTTTGGCGCGGACGGGCCCCTCTCGGCTTCCGTAGTCCATTTGTTCCGGAGCCTGCCAGACTCCTGGCCCCAGGGGCGGGCCCTGCTGAGTCCCCGAGCGCCTCCTGGGTTCCTGCCACCACCCTTGGGCCGGGATGAGGTGCCACCTTGTGCGTAGAAGCCCTGCACACAGGCAAGAAGCCCCCCAGGCCCGCCCGACCCTGGAGCCCCTTGGCTGGCTGCAGCCACAGGGAACGGGGGTTCTGAGTTGGCAGCCCCCATTCCCGAAGCATCCACGGGCAGTTCCCCGAAGGGCTGCCACCGGCTGCGCCTCAGCAGCCAGACAACCTCCCTCCCGCTGGTCGGGCACTGCAAGCCAAAAAGCCACTTGTGTCCCCTGTGTCCCTGGAGGCCGCAGCGCGTTTTGGGTTTTGGCGCGGACGGGCCCCTCTCGGCTTCGTCCATTTGCCCCCGGAGCCTGCCAGACCCCTGGCCCCAGGGGCGGGCCCGGCTGAGTCCCCGAGCGCCTCCTGGGTTCCTGCCACCACCCTTGGGCCGGGATGAGGTGCCACCTTGTGCGTAGAAGCCCTGCACACAGGCAAGAAGCCCCCCAGGGCCGCGGGTGCGCCCGACCCTGGAACCCCCTGGCTGGCTGCAGCCACAGGGAACGGGGGTACTGAGTTGGCAGCCCCCATTCCCGAAGCATCCACGGGCAGTTCCCCGAAGGGCTGACACCGGCTGCGCCTCAGCAGCCAGACAACCTCCCTCCCTCTGGTCGGGCACTTCAAGCCACACAGCCACTTGTGTCCCCTGTGTCCCTGGAGGCCGCAGCGCGTTTTGGGTTTTGGCGCGGACGGGCCCCTCTCGGCTTCCGTAGTCCATTTGCCCCCGGAGCCTGCCAGACCCCTGGCCCCAGGGGCGGGCCCTGCTGAGTCCCCGAGCGCCTCCTGGGTTCCTGCCACCACCCTTGGGCCGGGATGAGGTGCCACCTTGTGCGTAGAAGCCCTGCACACAGGCAAGAAGCCCCCCAGGCCCGCCCGACCCTGGAGCCCCCTGGCTGGCTGCAGCCACAGGGAACGGGGGTTCTGAGTTGGCAGCCCCCATTCCCGAAGCATCCACGGGCAGTTCCCCGAAGGGCTGACACCGGCTGCGCCTCAGCAGCCAGACAACCTCCCTCCCTCTGGTCGGGCACTGCAAGCCACACAGCCACTTGTGTCCCCTGTGTCCCTGGAGGCCGCAGCGCGTTTTGGGTTTTGGCGCGGACGGGCCCCTCTCGGCTTCCGTAGTCCATTTGCCCCGGAGCCTGCCAGACCCCTGGCCCCAGGGGCGGGCCCTGCTGAGTCCCCGAGCGCCTCCTGGGTTCCTGCCACCACCCTTGGGCCGGGATGAGGTGCCACCTTGTGCGTAGAAGCCCTGCACACAGGCAAGAAGCCCCCCAGGCCCGCCCTAACCTGGAGCCCCCTGGCTGGCTGCAGCCACAGGGAACGGGGGTTCTGAGTTGGCAGCCCCCATTCCCGAAGCATCCACGGGCAGTTCCCCGAAGGGCTGACACCGGCTGCGCCTCAGCAGCCAGACAACCTCCCTCCCTCTGGTCGGGCACTGCAAGCCACACAGCCACTTGTGTCCCCTGTGTCCCTGGAGGCCGCAGCGCGTTTTGGGTTTTGGCGCGGACGGGCCCCTCTCGGCTTCCGTAGTCCATTTGCCCCCGGAGCCTGCCAGACCCCTGGCCCCAGGGGCGGGCCCTGCTGAGTCCCCGAGCGCCTCCTGGGTTCCTGCCACCACCCTTGGGCCGGGATGAGGTGCCACCTTGTGCGTAGAAGCCCTGCACACAGGCAAGAAGCCCCCCAGGCCCGCCCGAACCTGGAGCCCCCTGGCTGGCTGCAGCCACAGGGAACGGGGGTTCTGAGTTGGCAGCCCCCATTCCCGAAGCATCCACGGGCAGTTCCCCGAAGGGCTGACACCGGCTGCGCCTCAGCAGCCAGAAAACCTCCCTCCCTCTGGTCGGGCACTGCAAGCCACACAGCCACTTGTGTCCCCTGTGTCCCTGGAGGCCGCAGCGCGTTTTGGGTTTTGGCGCGGACGGGCCCCTCTCGGCTTCCGTAGTCCATTTGCCCCCGGAGCCTGCCAGACCCCTGGCCCCAGGGGCGGGCCCTGCTGAGTCCCCGAGCGCCTCCTGGGTTCCTGCCACCACCCTTGGGCCGGGATGAGGTGCCACCTTGTGCGTAGAAGCCCTGCACACAGGCAAGAAGCCCCCCAGGCCCGCGGGCGCGCCCGACCCTGGAGCCCCCTGGCGGGCTGCAGCCACAGGGAACGGGGGTTCTGAGTTGGCAGCCCCCAGTCCCGAAGCATCCACGGGCAGTTCCCCGAAGGGCTGACACCGGCTGCGCCTCAGCAGCCAGACAACCTCCCTCCCTCTGGTCGGGCACTGCAAGCCACACAGCCACTTGTGTCCCCTGTGTCCCTGGAGGCCGCAGCGCGTTTTGGGTTTTGGCGCGGACGGGCCCCTCTCGGCTTCCGTAGTCCATTTGCCCCCGGAGCCTGCCAGACCCCTGGCCCCAGGGGCGGGCCCGGCTGAGTCCCCGAGCGCCTCCTGGGTTCCTGCCACCACCCTTGGGCCGGGATGAGGTGCCACCTTGTGCGTAGAAGCCCTGCACACAGGCAAGAAGCCCCCCAGGGCCGCGGGTGCGCCCGACCCTGGAACCCCCTGGCTGGCTGCAGCCACAGGGAACGGGGGTACTGAGTTGGCAGCCCCCATTCCCGAAGCATCCACGGGCAGTTCCCCGAAGGGCTGACACCGGCTGCGCCTCAGCAGCCAGACAACCTCCCTCCCTCTGGTCGGGCACTTCAAGCCACACAGCCACTTGTGTCCCCTGTGTCCCTGGAGGCCGCAGCGCGTTTTGGGTTTTGGCGCGGACGGGCCCCTCTCGGCTTCCGTAGTCCATTTGCCCCCGGAGCCTGCCAGACCCCTGGCCCCAGGGGCGGGCCCTGCTGAGTCCCCGAGCGCCTCCTGGGTTCCTGCCACCACCCTTGGGCCGGGATGAGGTGCCACCTTGTGCGTAGAAGCCCTGCACACAGGCAAGAAGCCCCCCAGGCCCGCCCGACCCTGGAGCCCCCTGGCTGGCTGCAGCCACAGGGAACGGGGGTTCTGAGTTGGCAGCCCCCATTCCCGAAGCATCCACGGGCAGTTCCCCGAAGGGCTGACACCGGCTGCGCCTCAGCAGCCAGACAACCTCCCTCCCTCTGGTCGGGCACTGCAAGCCACACAGCCACTTGTGTCCCCTGTGTCCCTGGAGGCCGCAGCGCGTTTTGGGTTTTGGCGCGGACGGGCCCCTCTCGGCTTCCGTAGTCCATTTGCCCCGGAGCCTGCCAGACCCCTGGCCCCAGGGGCGGGCCCTGCTGAGTCCCCGAGCGCCTCCTGGGTTCCTGCCACCACCCTTGGGCCGGGATGAGGTGCCACCTTGTGCGTAGAAGCCCTGCACACAGGCAAGAAGCCCCCCAGGCCCGCGGGCGCGCCCGACCCTGGAGCCCCCTGGCTGGCTGCAGCCACAGGGAACGGGGGTTCAGAGTTGGCAGCCCCCATTCCCGAAGCATCCACGGGCAGTTCCCCGAAGGGCTGACACCGGCTGCGCCTCAGCAGCCAGACAACCTCCCTCCCTCTGGTCGGGCACTGCAAGCCACACAGCCACTTGTGTCCCCTGTGTCCCTGGAGGCCGCAGCGCGTTTTGGGTTTTGGCGCGGACGGGCCCCTCTCGGCTTCCGTAGTCCATTTGCCCCGGAGCCTGCCAGACCCCTGGCCCCAGGGGCGGGCCCTGCTGAGTCCCCGAGCGCCTCCTGGGTTCCTGCCACCACCCTTGGGCCGGGATGAGGTGCCACCTTGTGCGTAGAAGCCCTGCACACAGGCAAGAAGCCCCCCAGGCCCGCGGGCGCGCCCGACCCTGGAGCCCCCTGGCTGGCTGCAGCCACAGGGAACGGGGGTTCTGAGTTGGCAGCCCCCATTCCCGAAGCATCCACGGGCAGTTCCCCGAAGGGCTGACACCGGCTGCGCCTCAGCAGCCAGACAACCTCCCTCCCTCTGGTCGGGCACTGCAAGCCACACAGCCACTTGTGTCCCCTGTGTCCCTGGAGGCCGCAGCGCGTTTTGGGTTTTGGCGCGGACGGGCCCCTCTCGGCTTCCGTAGTCCATTTGCCCCGGAGCCTGCCAGACCCCTGGCCCCAGGGGCGGGCCCTGCTGAGTCCCCGAGCGCCTCCTGGGTTCCTGCCACCACCCTTGGGCCGGGATGAGGTGCCACCTTGTGCGTAGAAGCCCTGCACACAGGCAAGAAGCCCCCCAGGCCCGCCCTAACCTGGAGCCCCCTGGCTGGCTGCAGCCACAGGGAACGGGGGTTCTGAGTTGGCAGCCCCCATTCCCGAAGCATCCACGGGCAGTTCCCCGAAGGGCTGACACCGGCTGCGCCTCAGCAGCCAGACAACCTCCCTCCCTCTGGTCGGGCACTGCAAGCCACACAGCCACTTGTGTCCCCTGTGTCCCTGGAGGCCGCAGCGCGTTTTGGGTTTTGGCGCGGACGGGCCCCTCTCGGCTTCCGTAGTCCATTTGCCCCGGAGCCTGCCAGACCCCTGGCCCCAGGGGCGGGCCCTGCTGAGTCCCCGAGCGCCTCCTGGGTTCCTGCCACCACCCTTGGGCCGGGATGAGGTGCCACCTTGTGCGTAGAAGCCCTGCACACAGGCAAGAAGCCCCCCAGGCCCGCGGGCGCGCCCGACCCTGGAGCCCCCTGGCTGGCTGCAGCCACAGGGAACGGGGGTTCTGAGTTGGCAGCCCCCATTCCCGAAGCATCCACGGGCAGTTCCCCGAAGGGCTGACACCGGCTGCGCCTCAGCAGCCAGACAACCTCCCTCCCTCTGGTCGGGCACTGCAAGCCACACAGCCACTTGTGTCCCCTGTGTCCCTGGAGGCCGCAGCGCGTTTTGGGTTTTGGCGCGGACGGGCCCCTCTCGGCTTCCGTAGTCCATTTGCCCCGGAGCCTGCCAGACCCCTGGCCCCAGGGGCGGGCCCTGCTGAGTCCCCGAGCGCCTCCTGGGTTCCTGCCACCACCCTTGGGCCGGGATGAGGTGCCACCTTGTGCGTAGAAGCCCTGCACACAGGCAAGAAGCCCCCCAGGCCCGCCCTAACCTGGAGCCCCCTGGCTGGCTGCAGCCACAGGGAACGGGGGTTCTGAGTTGGCAGCCCCCATTCCCGAAGCATCCACGGGCAGTTTCCCGAAGGGCTGACACCGGCTGCGCCTCAGCAGCCAGACAACCTCCCTCCCTCTGGTCGGGCACTGCAAGCCACACAGCCACTTGTGTCCCCTGTGTCCCTGGAGGCCGCAGCGCGTTTTGGGTTTTGGCGCGGACGGGCCCCTCTCGGCTTCCGTAGTCCATTTGCCCCGGAGCCTGCCAGACCCCTGGCCCCAGGGGCGGGCCCTGCTGAGTCCCCGAGCGCCTCCTGGGTTCCTGCCACCACCCTTGGGCCGGGATGAGGTGCCACCTTGTGCGTAGAAGCCCTGCACACAGGCAAGAAGCCCCCCAGGCCCGCGGGCGCGCCCGACCTTGGAGCCCCCTGGCTGGCTGCAGGCACAGGGAGCGGGGGTTCTGAGTTGGCAGCCCCCATTCCCGAAGCATCCACGGGCAGTTCCCCGAAGGGCTGACACCGGCTGCGCCTCAGCAGCCAGACAACCTCCCTCCCTCTGGTCGGGCACTGCAAGCCACACAGCCACTTGTGTCCCCTGTGTCCCTGGAGGCCGCAGCGCGTTTTGGGTTTTGGCGCGGACGGGCCCCTCTCGGCTTCCGTAGTCCATTTGCCCCGGAGCCTGCCAGACCCCTGGCCCCAGGGGCGGGCCCTGCTGAGTCCCCGAGCGCCTCCTGGGTTCCTGCCACCACCCTTGGGCCGGGATGAGGTGCCACCTTGTGCGTAGAAGCCCTGCACACAGGCAAGAAGCCCCCCAGGCCCGCGGGCGCTCCCGATCCTGGAGCCCCCTGGCTGGCTGCAGCCACAGGGAACGGGGGTTCTGAGTTGGCAGCCCCCATTCCCGAAGCATCCACGGGCAGTTCCCCGAAGGGCTGACACCGGCTGCGCCTCAGCAGCCAGACAACCTCCCTCCCTCTGGTCGGGCACTGCAAGCCACACAGCCACTTGTGTCCCCTGTGTCCCTGGAGGCCGCAGCGCGTTTTGGGTTTTGGCGCGGACGGGCCCCTCTCGGCTTCCGTAGTCCATTTGCCCCGGAGCCTGCCAGACCCCTGGCCCCAGGGGGGGCCCTGCTGAGTCCCCGAGCGCCTCCTGGGTTCCTGCCACCACCCTTGGGCCGGGATGAGGTGCCACCTTGTGCGTAGAAGCCCTGCACACAGGCAAGAAGCCCCCCAGGCCCGCCCGACCCTGGAGCCCCCAGGCTGGCTGCAGCCACAGGGAACGGGGGTTCTGAGTTGGCAGCCCCCATTCCCGAAGCATCCACGGGCAGTTCCCCGAAGGGCTGACACCGGCTGCGCCTCAACAGCCAGACAAACTCCCTCCCTCTGGTCGGGCACTGCAAGCCACACAGCCACTTGTGTCCCCTGTGTCCCTGGAGGCCGCAGCGCGTTTTGGGTTTTGGCGCGGACGGGCCCCTCTCGGCTTCCGTAGTCCATTTGCCCCGGAGCCTGCCAGACCCCTGGCCCCAGGGGCGGGCCCTGCTGAGTCCCCGAGCGCCTCCTGGGTTCCTGCCACCACCCTTGGGCCGGGATGAGGTGCCACCTTGTGCGTAGAAGCCCTGCACACAGGCAAGAAGCCCCCCAGGCCCACGGGCGCGCCCGACCTTGGAGCCCCCTGACTGGCTGCAGCCACAGGGAACGGGGGTTCTGAGTTGGCAGCCCCCATTCCCGAAGCATCCACGGGCAGTTTCCCGAAGGGCTGACACCGGCTGCGCCTCAGCAGCCAGACAACCTCCCTCCCTCTGGTCGGGCACTGCAAGCCACACAGCCACTTGTGTCCCCTGTGTCCCTGGAGGCCGCAGCGCGTTTTGGGTTTTGGCGCGGACGGGCCCCTCTCGGCTTCCGTAGTCCATTTGCCCCCGGAGCCTGCCAGACCCCTGGGCCCAGGGGCGGGCCCTGCTGAGTCCCCGAGCGCCTCCTGGGTTCCTGCCACCACCCTTGGGCCGGGATGAGGTGCCACCTTGTGCGTAGAAGCCCTGCACACAGGCAAGAAGCCCCCCAGGCCCGCCCGACCCTGGAGCCCCCTGGCTGGCTGCAGCCACAGGGAACGGGGGTTCTGAGTTGGCAGCCCCCATTCCCGAAGCATCCACGGGCAGTTCCCCGAAGGGCTGACACCGGCTGCGCCTCAGCAGCCAGACAACCTCCCTCCCTCTGGTCGGGCACTGCAAGCCACACAGCCACTTGTGTCCCCTGTGTCCCTGGAGGCCGCAGCGCGTTTTGGGTTTTGGCGCGGACGGGCCCCTCTCGGCTTCCGTAGTCCATTTGCCCCGGAGCCTGCCAGACCCCTGGCCCCAGGGGCGGGCCCTGCTGAGTCCCCGAGCGCCTCCTGGGTTCCTGCCACCACCCTTGGGCCGGGATGAGGTGCCACCTTGTGCGTAGAAGCCCTGCACACAGGCAAGAAGCCCCCCAGGCCCGCGGGCGCGCCCGACCCTGGAGCCCCCTGGCTGGCTGCAGCCACAGGGAACGGGGGTTCTGAGTTGGCAGCCCCCATTCCCGAAGCATCCACGGGCAGTTCCCCGAAGGGCTGACACCGGCTGCGCCTCAGCAGCCAGACAACCTCCCTCCCTCTGGTCGGGCACTGCAAGCCACACAGCCACTTGTGTCCCCTGTGTCCCTGGAGGCCGCAGCGCGTTTTGGGTTTTGGCGCGGACGGGCCCCTCTCGGTTCCGTAGTCCATTTGCCCCGGAGCCTGCCAGACCCCTGGCCCCAGGGGCGGGCCCTGCTGAGTCCCCGAGCGCCTCCTGGGTTCCTGCCACCACCCTTGGGCCGGGATGAGGTGCCACCTTGTGCGTAGAAGCCCTGCACACAGCAAGAAGCCCCCCAGACCCGCGGGCGCTCCCGATCCTGGAGCCCCCTGGCTGGCTGCAGCCACAGGGAACGGGGGTTCTGAGTTGGCAGCCCCCATTCCCGAAGCATCCACGGGCAGTTCCCCGAAGGGCTGACACCGGCTGCGCCTCAGCAGCCAGACAACCTCCCTCCCTCTGGTCGGGCACCGCCAGCCACAAAGCCACTTGTGTCCCCTGTGTCCCTGGAGGCCGCAGCGCGTTTTGGGTTTTGGCGCGGACGGGCCCCTCTCGGCTTCCGTAGTCCATTTGCCCCCGGAGCCTGCCAGACCCCTGGCCCCAGGGGCGGGCCCTGCTGAGTCCCCGAGCGCCTCCTGGGTTCCTGCCACCACCCTTGGGCCGGGATGAGGTGCCACCTTGTGCGTAGAAGCCCTGCACACAGGCAAGAAGCCCCCCAGGCCCACGGGCGCGCCCGACCTTGGAGCCCCCTGGCTGGCTGCAGCCACAGGGAACGGGGGTTCTGAGTTGGCAGCCCCCATTCCCGAAGCATCCATGGGCAGTTCCCCGAAGGGCTGACACCGGCTGCACCTCAGCAGCCAGACAACCTCCCTCCCTCTGGTCGGGCACTGCAAGCCACACAGCCACTTGTGTCCCCTGTGTCCCTGGAGGCCGCAGCGCGTTTTGGGTTTTGGCGCGGACGGGCCCCTCTCGGCTTCCGTAGTCCATTTGCCCCGGAGCCTGCCAGACCCCTGGCCCCAGGGGCGGGCCCTGCTGAGTCCCCGAGCGCCTCCTGGGTTCCTGCCACCACCCTTGGGCCGGGATGAGGTGCCACCTTGTGCGTAGAAGCCCTGCACACAGGCAAGAAGCCCCCCAGGCCCGCGGGCGCGCCCGACCCTGGAGCCCCCTGGCTGGCTGCAGCCACAGGGAGCGGGGGTTCTGAGTTGGCAGCCCCCATTCCCGAAGCATCCACGGGCAGTTCCCCGAAGGGGTGACACCGGCTGCGCCTCAGCAGCCAGACAACCTCCCTCCCTCTGGTCGGGCACTGCAAGCCACACAGCCACTTGTGTCCCCTGTGTCCCTGGAGGCCGCAGCGCGTTTTGGGTTTTGGCGCGGACGGGCCCCTCTCGGCTTCCGTAGTCCATTTGCCCCCGGAGCCTGCCAGACCCCTGGGCCCAGGGGCGGGCCCTGCTGAGTCCCCGAGCGCCTCCTGGGTTCCTGCCACCACCCTTGGGCCGGGATGAGGTGCCACCTTGTGCGTAGAAGCCCTGCACACAGGCAAGAAGCCCCCCAGGCCCGCCCGACCCTGGAGCCCCCTGGCTGGCTGCAGCCACAGGGAACGGGGGTTCTGAGTTGGCAGCCCCCATTCCCGAAGCATCCACGGGCAGTTCCCCGAAGGGCTGACACCGGCTGCGCCTCAGCAGCCAGACAACCTCCCTCCCTCTGGTCGGGCACTGCAAGCCACACAGCCACTTGTGTCCCCTGTGTCCCTGGAGGCCGCAGCGCGTTTTGGGTTTTGGCGCGGACGGGCCCCTCTCGGCTTCCGTAGTCCATTTGCCCCGGAGCCTGCCAGACCCCTGGCCCCAGGGGCGGGCCCTGCTGAGTCCCCGAGCGCCTCCTGGGTTCCTGCCACCACCCTTGGGCCGGGATGAGGTGCCACCTTGTGCGTAGAAGCCCTGCACACAGGCAAGAAGCCCCCCAGGCCCGCGGGCGCGCCCGACCCTGGAGCCCCCTGGCTGGCTGCAGCCACAGGGAACGGGGGTTCTGAGTTGGCAGCCCTCATTCCCGAAGCATCCACGGGCAGTTCCCCGAAGGGCTGACACCGGCTGCGCCTCAGCAGCCAGACAACCTCCCTCCCTCTGGTCGGGCACTGCAAGCCACACAGCCACTTGTGTCCCCTGTGTCCCTGGAGGCCGCAGCGCGTTTTGGGTTTTGGCGCGGACGGGCCCCTCTCGGTTCCGTAGTCCATTTGCCCCGGAGCCTGCCAGACCCCTGGCCCCAGGGGCGGGCCCTGCTGAGTCCCCGAGCGCCTCCTGGGTTCCTGCCACCACCCTTGGGCCGGGATGAGGTGCCACCTTGTGCGTAGAAGCCCTGCACACAGCAAGAAGCCCCCCAGACCCGCGGGCGCTCCCGATCCTGGAGCCCCCTGGCTGGCTGCAGCCACAGGGAACGGGGGTTCTGAGTTGGCAGCCCCCATTCCCGAAGCATCCACGGGCAGTTCCCCGAAGGGCTGACACCGGCTGCGCCTCAGCAGCCAGACAACCTCCCTCCCTCTGGTCGGGCACTGCAAGCCACAAAGCCACTTGTGTCCCCTGTGTCCCTGGAGGCCGCAGCGCGTTTTGGGTTTTGGCGCGGACGGGCCCCTCTCGGCTTCCGTAGTCCATTTGCCCCCGGAGCCTGCCAGACCCCTGGCCCCAGGGGCGGGCCCTGCTGAGTCCCCGAGCGCCTCCTGGGTTCCTGCCACCACCCTTGGGCCGGGATGAGGTGCCACCTTGTGCGTAGAAGCCCTGCACACAGGCAAGAAGCCCCCCAGGCCCACGGGCGCGCCCGACCTTGGAGCCCCCTGGCTGGCTGCAGCCACAGGGAACGGGGGTTCTGAGTTGGCAGCCCCCATTCCCGAAGCATCCATGGGCAGTTCCCCGAAGGGCTGACACCGGCTGCACCTCAGCAGCCAGACAACCTCCCTCCCTCTGGTCGGGCACTGCAAGCCACACAGCCACTTGTGTCCCCTGTGTCCCTGGAGGCCGCAGCGCGTTTTGGGTTTTGGCGCGGACGGGCCCCTCTCGGCTTCCGTAGTCCATTTGCCCCGGAGCCTGCCAGACCCCTGGCCCCAGGGGCGGGCCCTGCTGAGTCCCCGAGCGCCTCCTGGGTTCCTGCCACCACCCTTGGGCCGGGATGAGGTGCCACCTTGTGCGTAGAAGCCCTGCACACAGGCAAGAAGCCCCCCAGGCCCGCGGGCGCGCCCGACCCTGGAGCCCCCTGGCTGGCTGCAGCCACAGGGAGCGGGGGTTCTGAGTTGGCAGCCCCCATTCCCGAAGCATCCACGGGCAGTTCCCCGAAGGGGTGACACCGGCTGCGCCTCAGCAGCCAGACAACCTCCCTCCCTCTGGTCGGGCACTGCAAGCCACACAGCCACTTGTGTCCCCTGTGTCCCTGGAGGCCGCAGCGCGTTTTGGGTTTTGGCGCGGACGGGCCCCTCTCGGCTTCCGTAGTCCATTTGCCCCCGGAGCCTGCCAGACCCCTGGGCCCAGGGGCGGGCCCTGCTGAGTCCCCGAGCGCCTCCTGGGTTCCTGCCACCACCCTTGGGCCGGGATGAGGTGCCACCTTGTGCGTAGAAGCCCTGCACACAGGCAAGAAGCCCCCCAGGCCCGCCCGACCCTGGAGCCCCCTGGCTGGCTGCAGCCACAGGGAACGGGGGTTCTGAGTTGGCAGCCCCCATTCCCGAAGCATCCACGGGCAGTTCCCCGAAGGGCTGACACCGGCTGCGCCTCAGCAGCCAGACAACCTCCCTCCCTCTGGTCGGGCACTGCAAGCCACACAGCCACTTGTGTCCCCTGTGTCCCTGGAGGCCGCAGCGCGTTTTGGGTTTTGGCGCGGACGGGCCCCTCTCGGCTTCCGTAGTCCATTTGCCCCGGAGCCTGCCAGACCCCTGGCCCCAGGGGCGGGCCCTGCTGAGTCCCCGAGCGCCTCCTGGGTTCCTGCCACCACCCTTGGGCCGGGATGAGGTGCCACCTTGTGCGTAGAAGCCCTGCACACAGGCAAGAAGCCCCCCAGGCCCGCGGGCGCGCCCGACCCTGGAGCCCCCTGGCTGGCTGCAGCCACAGGGAACGGGGGTTCTGAGTTGGCAGCCCTCATTCCCGAAGCATCCACGGGCAGTTCCCCGAAGGGCTGACACCGGCTGCGCCTCAGCAGCCAGACAACCTCCCTCCCTCTGGTCGGGCACTGCAAGCCACACAGCCACTTGTGTCCCCTGTGTCCCTGGAGGCCGCAGCGCGTTTTGGGTTTTGGCGCGGACGGGCCCCTCTCGGTTCCGTATTCCATTTGCCCCGGAGCCTGCCAGACCCCTGGCCCCAGGGGCGGGCCCTGCTGAGTCCCCGAGCGCCTCCTGGGTTCCTGCCACCACCCTTGGGCCGGGATGAGGTGCCACCTTGTGCGTAGAAGCCCTGCACACAGCAAGAAGCCCCCCAGACCCGCGGGCGCTCCCGATCCTGGAGCCCCCTGGCTGGCTGCAGCCACAGGGAACGGGGGTTCTGAGTTGGCAGCCCCCATTCCCGAAGCATCCACGGGCAGTTCCCCGAAGGGCTGACACCGGCTGCGCCTCAGCAGCCAGACAACCTCCCTCCCTCTGGTCGGGCACTGCAAGCCACAAAGCCACTTGTGTCCCCTGTGTCCCTGGAGGCCGCAGCGCGTTTTGGGTTTTGGCGCGGACGGGCCCCTCTCGGCTTCCGTAGTCCATTTGCCCCCGGAGCCTGCCAGACCCCTGGCCCCAGGGGCGGGCCCTGCTGAGTCCCCGAGCGCCTCCTGGGTTCCTGCCACCACCCTTGGGCCGGGATGAGGTGCCACCTTGTGCGTAGAAGCCCTGCACACAGGCAAGAAGCCCCCCAGGCCCACGGGCGCGCCCGACCTTGGAGCCCCCTGGCTGGCTGCAGCCACAGGGAACGGGGGTTCTGAGTTGGCAGCCCCCATTCCCGAAGCATCCATGGGCAGTTCCCCGAAGGGCTGACAACGGCTGCGCCTCAGCAGCCAGACAACCTCCCTCCCTCTGGTCGGGCACTGCAAGCCACACAGCCACTTGTGTCCCCTGTGTCCCTGGAGGCCGCAGCGCGTTTTGGGTTTTGGCGCGGACGGGCCCCTCTCGGCTTCCGTAGTCCATTTGCCCCGGAGCCTGCCAGACCCCTGGCCCCAGGGGCGGGCCCTGCTGAGTCCCCGAGCGCCTCCTGGGTTCCTGCCACCACCCTTGGGCCGGGATGAGGTGCCACCTTGTGCGTAGAAGCCCTGCACACAGGCAAGAAGCCCCCCAGGCCCGCGGGCGCGCCCGACCCTGGAGCCCCCTGGCTGGCTGCAGCCACAGGGAACGGGGGTTCTGAGTTGGCAGCCCCCATTCCCGAAGCATCCACGGGCAGTTCCCCGAAGGGCTGACACCGGCTGCGCCTCAGCAGCCAGACAACCTCCCTCCCTCTGGTCGGGCACTGCAAGCCACACAGCCACTTGTGTCCCCTGTGTCCCTGGAGGCCGCAGCGCGTTTTGGGTTTTGGCGCGGACGGGCCCCTCTCGGCTTCCGTAGTCCATTTGCTCCGGAGCCTGCCAGACCCCTGGCCCCAGGGGCGGGCCCTGCTGAGTCCCCGAGCGCCTCCTGGGTTCCTGCCACCACCCTTGGGCCGGGATGAGGTGCCACTTGTGCGTAGAAGCCCTGCACACAGCAAGAAGCCCCCCAGACCCGCGGGCGCTCCCGATCCTGGAGCCCCCTGGCTGGCTGCAGCCACAGGGAACGGGGGTTCTGAGTTGGCAGCCCCCATTCCCGAAGCATCCACGGGCAGTTCCCCGAAGGGCTGACACCGGCTGCGCCTCAGCAGCCAGACAACCTCCCTCCCTCTGGTCGGGCACTGCAAGCCACACAGCCACTTGTGTCCCCTGTGTCCCTGGAGGCCGCAGCGCGTTTTGGGTTTTGGCGCGGACGGGCCCCTCTCGGCTTCCGTAGTCCATTTGCCCCGGAGCCTGCCAGACCCCTGGCCCCAGGGGCGGGCCCTGCTGAGTCCCCGAGCGCCTCCTGGGTTCCTGCCACCACCCTTGGGCCGGGATGAGGTGCCACCTTGTGCGTAGAAGCCCTGCACACAGGCAAGAAGCCCCCCAGGCCCGCCCGACCCTGGAGCCCCCAGGCTGGCTGCAGCCACAGGGAACGGGGGTTCTGAGTTGGCAGCCCCCATTCCCGAAGCATCCACGGGCAGTTCCCCGAAGGGCTGACACCGGCTGCGCCTCAGCAGCCAGACAAACTCCCTCCCTCTGGTCGGGCACTGCAAGCCACACAGACACTTGTGTCCCCTGTGTCCCTGGAGGCCGCAGCGCGTTTTGGGTTTTGGCGCGGACGGGCCCCTCTCGGCTTCCGTAGTCCATTTGCCCCGGAGCCTGCCAGACCCCTGGCCCCAGGGGCGGGCCCTGCTGAGTCCCCGAGCGCCTCCTGGGTTCCTGCCACCACCCTTGGGCCGGGATGAGGTGCCACCTTGTGCGTAGAAGCCCTGCACACAGGCAAGAAGCCCCCCAGGCCCACGGGCGCGCCCGACCTTGGAGCCCCCTGACTGGCTGCAGCCACAGGGAACGGGGGTTCTGAGTTGGCAGCCCCCTTTCCGAAGCATCCATGGGCAGTTCCCCGAAGGGCTGACACCGGATGCGCCTCAGCAGCCAGACAACCTCCCTCCCTCTGGTCGGGCACTGCAAGCCACACAGCCACTTGTGTCCCCTGTGTCCCTGGAGGCCGCAGCGCGTTTTGGGTTTTGGCGTGGACGGGCCCCTCTCGGCTTCCGTAGTCCATTTGCCCCCAGAGCCTGCCAGACCCCTCCCCAGGGGAGGGTCCTGCTGAGTTCCCGAGCGCCTCCTGGGTTCTTGCAACCACCCTTGGGCCGGGATGAGGTGCCACCTTGTGCGTAGAAGCCCTGCACACAGGCAAGAAGCCCCCCAGGCCCGCGGGCGCGCCCGACCTTGGAGCCCCCTGGCTGGCTGCAGCCACAGGGAACGGGGGTTCTGAGTTGGCAGCCCCCATTCCCGAAGCAACCACGGGCAGTTCCCCGAAGGGCTGACACCGGCTGCGCCTCAGCAGCCAGACAACCTCCCTCCCTCTGGTCGGGCACTGCAAGCCACACAGCCACTTGTGTCCCCTGTGTCCCTGGAGGCCGCAGCGCGTTTTGGGTTTTGGCGCGGACGGGCCCCTCTCGGCTTCCGTAGTCCATTTGCCCCGGAGCCTGCCAGACCCCTGGCCCCAGGGGCGGGCCCTGCTGAGTCCCCGAGCGCCTCCTGGGTTCCTGCCACCACCCTTGGGCCGGGATGAGGTGCCACTTGTGCGTAGAAGCCCTGCACACAGCAAGAAGCCCCCCAGACCCGCGGGCGCTCCCGATCCTGGAGCCCCCTGGCTGGCTGCAGCCACAGGGAACGGGGGTTCTGAGTTGGCAGCCCCCATTCCCGAAGCATCCACGGGCAGTTCCCCGAAGGGCTGACACCGGCTGCGCCTCAGCAGCCAGACAACCTCCCTCCCTCTGGTCGGGCACTGCAAGCCACACAGCCACTTGTGTCCCCTGTGTCCCTGGAGGCCGCAGCGCGTTTTGGGTTTTGGCGCGGACGGGCCCCTCTCGGCTTCCGTAGTCCATTTGCCCCGGAGCCTGCCAGACCCCTGGCCCCAGGGGCGGGCCCTGCTGAGTCCCCGAGCGCCTCCTGGGTTCCTGCCACCACCCTTGGGCCGGGATGAGGTGCCACCTTGTGCGTAGAAGCCCTGCACACAGGCAAGAAGCCCCCCAGGCCCGCGGGCGCGCCCGACCCTGGAGCCCCCTGGCTGGCTGCAGCCACAGGGAACGGGGGTTCTGAGTTGGCAGCCCTCATTCCCGAAGCATCCACGGGCAGTTCCCCGAAGGGCTGACACCGGCTGCGCCTCAGCAGCCAGACAACCTCCCTCCCTCTGGTCGGGCACTGCAAGCCACACAGCCACTTGTGTCCCCTGTGTCCCTGGAGGCCGCAGCGCGTTTTGGGTTTTGGCGCGGACGGGCCCCTCTCGGTTCCGTATTCCATTTGCCCCGGAGCCTGCCAGACCCCTGGCCCCAGGGGCGGGCCCTGCTGAGTCCCCGAGCGCCTCCTGGGTTCCTGCCACCACCCTTGGGCCGGGATGAGGTGCCACCTTGTGCGTAGAAGCCCTGCACACAGCAAGAAGCCCCCCAGACCCGCGGGCGCTCCCGATCCTGGAGCCCCCTGGCTGGCTGCAGCCACAGGGAACGGGGGTTCTGAGTTGGCAGCCCCCATTCCCGAAGCATCCACGGGCAGTTCCCCGAAGGGCTGACACCGGCTGCGCCTCAGCAGCCAGACAACCTCCCTCCCTCTGGTCGGGCACTGCAAGCCACAAAGCCACTTGTGTCCCCTGTGTCCCTGGAGGCCGCAGCGCGTTTTGGGTTTTGGCGCGGACGGGCCCCTCTCGGCTTCCGTAGTCCATTTGCCCCCGGAGCCTGCCAGACCCCTGGCCCCAGGGGCGGGCCCTGCTGAGTCCCCGAGCGCCTCCTGGGTTCCTGCCACCACCCTTGGGCCGGGATGAGGTGCCACCTTGTGCGTAGAAGCCCTGCACACAGGCAAGAAGCCCCCCAGGCCCACGGGCGCGCCCGACCTTGGAGCCCCCTGGCTGGCTGCAGCCACAGGGAACGGGGGTTCTGAGTTGGCAGCCCCCATTCCCGAAGCATCCATGGGCAGTTCCCCGAAGGGCTGACAACGGCTGCGCCTCAGCAGCCAGACAACCTCCCTCCCTCTGGTCGGGCACTGCAAGCCACACAGCCACTTGTGTCCCCTGTGTCCCTGGAGGCCGCAGCGCGTTTTGGGTTTTGGCGCGGACGGGCCCCTCTCGGCTTCCGTAGTCCATTTGCCCCGGAGCCTGCCAGACCCCTGGCCCCAGGGGCGGGCCCTGCTGAGTCCCCGAGCGCCTCCTGGGTTCCTGCCACCACCCTTGGGCCGGGATGAGGTGCCACCTTGTGCGTAGAAGCCCTGCACACAGGCAAGAAGCCCCCCAGGCCCGCGGGCGCGCCCGACCCTGGAGCCCCCTGGCTGGCTGCAGCCACAGGGAACGGGGGTTCTGAGTTGGCAGCCCCCATTCCCGAAGCATCCACGGGCAGTTCCCCGAAGGGCTGACACCGGCTGCGCCTCAGCAGCCAGACAACCTCCCTCCCTCTGGTCGGGCACTGCAAGCCACACAGCCACTTGTGTCCCCTGTGTCCCTGGAGGCCGCAGCGCGTTTTGGGTTTTGGCGCGGACGGGCCCCTCTCGGCTTCCGTAGTCCATTTGCTCCGGAGCCTGCCAGACCCCTGGCCCCAGGGGCGGGCCCTGCTGAGTCCCCGAGCGCCTCCTGGGTTCCTGCCACCACCCTTGGGCCGGGATGAGGTGCCACTTGTGCGTAGAAGCCCTGCACACAGCAAGAAGCCCCCCAGACCCGCGGGCGCTCCCGATCCTGGAGCCCCCTGGCTGGCTGCAGCCACAGGGAACGGGGGTTCTGAGTTGGCAGCCCCCATTCCCGAAGCATCCACGGGCAGTTCCCCGAAGGGCTGACACCGGCTGCGCCTCAGCAGCCAGACAACCTCCCTCCCTCTGGTCGGGCACTGCAAGCCACACAGCCACTTGTGTCCCCTGTGTCCCTGGAGGCCGCAGCGCGTTTTGGGTTTTGGCGCGGACGGGCCCCTCTCGGCTTCCGTAGTCCATTTGCCCCGGAGCCTGCCAGACCCCTGGCCCCAGGGGCGGGCCCTGCTGAGTCCCCGAGCGCCTCCTGGGTTCCTGCCACCACCCTTGGGCCGGGATGAGGTGCCACCTTGTGCGTAGAAGCCCTGCACACAGGCAAGAAGCCCCCCAGGCCCGCCCGACCCTGGAGCCCCCAGGCTGGCTGCAGCCACAGGGAACGGGGGTTCTGAGTTGGCAGCCCCCATTCCCGAAGCATCCACGGGCAGTTCCCCGAAGGGCTGACACCGGCTGCGCCTCAGCAGCCAGACAAACTCCCTCCCTCTGGTCGGGCACTGCAAGCCACACAGACACTTGTGTCCCCTGTGTCCCTGGAGGCCGCAGCGCGTTTTGGGTTTTGGCGCGGACGGGCCCCTCTCGGCTTCCGTAGTCCATTTGCCCCGGAGCCTGCCAGACCCCTGGCCCCAGGGGCGGGCCCTGCTGAGTCCCCGAGCGCCTCCTGGGTTCCTGCCACCACCCTTGGGCCGGGATGAGGTGCCACCTTGTGCGTAGAAGCCCTGCACACAGGCAAGAAGCCCCCCAGGCCCACGGGCGCGCCCGACCTTGGAGCCCCCTGACTGGCTGCAGCCACAGGGAACGGGGGTTCTGAGTTGGCAGCCCCCTTTCCGAAGCATCCATGGGCAGTTCCCCGAAGGGCTGACACCGGATGCGCCTCAGCAGCCAGACAACCTCCCTCCCTCTGGTCGGGCACTGCAAGCCACACAGCCACTTGTGTCCCCTGTGTCCCTGGAGGCCGCAGCGCGTTTTGGGTTTTGGCGTGGACGGGCCCCTCTCGGCTTCCGTAGTCCATTTGCCCCCAGAGCCTGCCAGACCCCTCCCCAGGGGAGGGTCCTGCTGAGTTCCCGAGCGCCTCCTGGGTTCTTGCAACCACCCTTGGGCCGGGATGAGGTGCCACCTTGTGCGTAGAAGCCCTGCACACAGGCAAGAAGCCCCCCAGGCCCGCGGGCGCGCCCGACCTTGGAGCCCCCTGGCTGGCTGCAGCCACAGGGAATGGGGGTTCTGAGTTGGCAGCCCCCATTCCCGAAGCAACCACGGGCAGTTCCCCGAAGGGCTGACACCGGCTGCGCCTCAGCAGCCAGACAACCTCCCTCCCTCTGGTCGGGCACTGCAAGCCACACAGCCACTTGTGTCCCCTGTGTCCCTGGAGGCCGCAGCGCGTTTTGGGTTTTGGCGCGGACGGGCCCCTCTCGGCTTCCGTAGTCCATTTGCCCCGGAGCCTGCCAGACCCCTGGCCCCAGGGGCGGGCCCTGCTGAGTCCCCGAGCGCCTCCTGGGTTCCTGCCACCACCCTTGGGCCGGGATGAGGTGCCACTTGTGCGTAGAAGCCCTGCACACAGCAAGAAGCCCCCCAGACCCGCGGGCGCTCCCGATCCTGGAGCCCCCTGGCTGGCTGCAGCCACAGGGAACGGGGGTTCTGAGTTGGCAGCCCCCATTCCCGAAGCATCCACGGGCAGTTCCCCGAAGGGCTGACACCGGCTGCGCCTCAGCAGCCAGACAACCTCCCTCCCTCTGGTCGGGCACTGCAAGCCACACAGCCACTTGTGTCCCCTGTGTCCCTGGAGGCCGCAGCGCGTTTTGGGTTTTGGCGCGGACGGGCCCCTCTCGGCTTCCATAGTCCATTTGCCCCGGAGCCTGCCAGACCCCTGGCCCCAGGGGCGGGCCCTGCTGAGTCCCCGAGCGCCTCCTGGGTTCCTGCCACCACCCTTGGGCCGGGATGAGGTGCCACCTTGTGCGTAGAAGCCCTGCACACAGGCAAGAAGCCCCCCAGGCCCGCGGGCGCGCCCGACCCTGGAGCCCCCTGGCTGGCTGCAGCCACAGGGAACGGGGGTTCTGAGTTGGCAGCCCCCATTCCCGAAGCATCCACGGGCAGTTCCCCGAAGGGCTGACACCGGCTGCGCCTCAGCAGCCAGACAACCTCCCTCCCTCTGGTCGGGCACTGCAAGCCACACAGCCACTTGTGTCCCCTGTGTCCCTGGAGGCCGCAGCGCGTTTTGGGTTTTGGCGCGGACGGGCCCCTCTCGGCTTCCGTAGTCCATTTGCTCCGGAGCCTGCCAGACCCCTGGCCCCAGGGGCGGGCCCTGCTGAGTCCCCGAGCGCCTCCTGGGTTCCTGCCACCACCCTTGGGCCGGGATGAGGTGCCACTTGTGCGTAGAAGCCCTGCACACAGCAAGAAGCCCCCCAGACCCGCGGGCGCTCCCGATCCTGGAGCCCCCTGGCTGGCTGCAGCCACAGGGAACGGGGGTTCTGAGTTGGCAGCCCCCATTCCCGAAGCATCCACGGGCAGTTCCCCGAAGGGCTGACACCGGCTGCGCCTCAGCAGCCAGACAACCTCCCTCCCTCTGGTCGGGCACTGCAAGCCACACAGCCACTTGTGTCCCCTGTGTCCCTGGAGGCCGCAGCGCGTTTTGGGTTTTGGCGCGGACGGGCCCCTCTCGGCTTCCGTAGTCCATTTGCCCCGGAGCCTGCCAGACCCCTGGCCCCAGGGGCGGGCCCTGCTGAGTCCCCGAGCGCCTCCTGGGTTCCTGCCACCACCCTTGGGCCGGGATGAGGTGCCACCTTGTGCGTAGAAGCCCTGCACACAGGCAAGAAGCCCCCCAGGCCCGCCCGACCCTGGAGCCCCCAGGCTGGCTGCAGCCACAGGGAACGGGGGTTCTGAGTTGGCAGCCCCCATTCCCGAAGCATCCACGGGCAGTTCCCCGAAGGGCTGACACCGGCTGCGCCTCAGCAGCCAGACAAACTCCCTCCCTCTGGTCGGGCACTGCAAGCCACACAGACACTTGTGTCCCCTGTGTCCCTGGAGGCCGCAGCGCGTTTTGGGTTTTGGCGCGGACGGGCCCCTCTCGGCTTCCGTAGTCCATTTGCCCCGGAGCCTGCCAGACCCCTGGCCCCAGGGGCGGGCCCTGCTGAGTCCCCGAGCGCCTCCTGGGTTCCTGCCACCACCCTTGGGCCGGGATGAGGTGCCACCTTGTGCGTAGAAGCCCTGCACACAGGCAAGAAGCCCCCCAGGCCCACGGGCGCGCCCGACCTTGGAGCCCCCTGACTGGCTGCAGCCACAGGGAACGGGGGTTCTGAGTTGGCAGCCCCCTTTCCGAAGCATCCATGGGCAGTTCCCCGAAGGGCTGACACCGGATGCGCCTCAGCAGCCAGACAACCTCCCTCCCTCTGGTCGGGCACTGCAAGCCACACAGCCACTTGTGTCCCCTGTGTCCCTGGAGGCCGCAGCGCGTTTTGGGTTTTGGCGTGGACGGGCCCCTCTCGGCTTCCGTAGTCCATTTGCCCCCAGAGCCTGCCAGACCCCTCCCCAGGGGAGGGTCCTGCTGAGTTCCCGAGCGCCTCCTGGGTTCTTGCAACCACCCTTGGGCCGGGATGAGGTGCCACCTTGTGCGTAGAAGCCCTGCACACAGGCAAGAAGCCCCCCAGGCCCGCGGGCGCGCCCGACCTTGGAGCCCCCTGGCTGGCTGCAGCCACAGGGAACGGGGGTTCTGAGTTGGCAGCCCCCATTCCCGAAGCAACCACGGGCAGTTCCCCGAAGGGCTGACACCGGCTGCGCCTCAGCAGCCAGACAACCTCCCTCCCTCTGGTCGGGCACTGCAAGCCACACAGCCACTTGTGTCCCCTGTGTCCCTGGAGGCCGCAGCGCGTTTTGGGTTTTGGCGCGGACGGGCCCCTCTCGGCTTCCGTAGTCCATTTGCCCCGGAGCCTGCCAGACCCCTGGCCCCAGGGGCGGGCCCTGCTGAGTCCCCGAGCGCCTCCTGGGTTCCTGCCACCACCCTTGGGCCGGGATGAGGTGCCACTTGTGCGTAGAAGCCCTGCACACAGCAAGAAGCCCCCCAGACCCGCGGGCGCGCCCGATCCTGGAGCCCCCTGGCTGGCTGCAGCCACAGGGAACGGGGGTTCTGAGTTGGCAGCCCCCATTCCCGAAGCATCCACGGGCAGTTCCCCGAAGGGCTGACACCGGCTGCGCCTCAGCAGCCAGACAACCTCCCTCCCTCTGGTCGGGCACTGCAAGCCACACAGCCACTTGTGTCCCCTGTGTCCCTGGAGGCCGCAGCGCGTTTTGGGTTTTGGCGCGGACGGGCCCCTCTCGGCTTCCATAGTCCATTTGCCCCCGGAGCCTGCCAGACCCCTGGCCCCAGGGGCGGGCCCGGCTGAGTCCCCGAGCGCCTCCTGGGTTCCTGCCACCACCCTTGGGCCGGGATGAGGTGCCACCTTGTGCGTAGAAGCCCTCCAGACAGGCAAGAAGCCCCCCAGGCCCACGGGCGCGCCCGACCTTGGAGCCCCCTGGCTGGCTGCAGCCACAGGGAACGGGGGTTCTGAGTTGGCAGCCCCCATTCCCGAAGCATCCACGGGCAGTTCCCCGAAGGGCTGACACCGGCTGCGCCTCAGCAGCCAGACAACCTCCCTCCTTCTGGTCGGGCACTGCAAGCCACACAGCCACTTGTGTCCCCTGTGACCCTGGAGGCCGCTGCGCGTTTTGGGTTTTGGCGCGGACGGGCCCCTCTCGGCTTCCGTAGTCCATTTGCCCCGGAGCCTGCCAGAACCCTGGCCCCAGGGGCGGGCCCTGCTGAGTCCCCGAGCGCCTCCTGGGTTCCTGCCACCACCCTTGGGCCGGGATGAGGTGCCACCTTGTGCGTAGAAGCCCTGCACACAGGCAAGAAGCCCCCCAGGCCCGCGGGCGCGCCCGACCCTGGAGCCCCCTGGCTGGCTGCAGCCACAGGGAACGGGGGTTCTGAGTTGGCAGCCCCCATTCCCGAAGCATCCACGGGCAGTTCCCCGAAGGGCTGACACCGGCTGCACCTCAGCAGCCAGACAACCTCCCTCCCTCTGGTCGGGCACTGCAAGCCACACAGCCACTTGTGTCCCCTGTGTCCCTGGAGGCCGCAGCGCGTTTTGGGTTTTGGCGCGGACGGGCCCCTCTCGGCTTCCGTAGTCCATTTGCCCCGGAGCCTGCCAGACCCCTGGCCCCAGGGGGAGGCCCTGCTGAGTCCCCGAGCGCCTCCTGGGTTCCTGCCACCACCCTTGGGCCGGGATGAGGTGCCACCTTGTGCGTAGAAGTCCTGCACACAGGCAAGAAGCCCCCCAGGCCCGTGGGCGCGCCCGACCCTGGAGCCCCCTGGCTGGCTGCAGCCACAGGGAACGGGGGTTCTGAGTTGGCAGCCCCCATTCCCGAAGCATCCACGGGCAGTTCCCCGAAGGGCTGACACCGGCTGCGCCTCAGCAGCCAGACAACCTCCCTCCCTCTGGTCGGGCACTGCAAGCCACACAGCCACTTGTGTCCCCTGTGTCCCTGGAGGCCGCAGCGCGTTTTGGGTTTTGGCGCGGACGGGCCCCTCTCGGCTTCCGTAGTCCATTTGCCCCCGGAGCCTGCCAGACCCCTGGACACAGGGGCGGGCCCTGCTGAGTCCACGAGCGCCTCCTGGGTTCCTGCCACCACCCTTGGGCCGGGATGAGGTGCCACCTTGTGCGTAGAAGCCCTGCACACAGGCAAGAAGCCCCCCAGGCCCGCCCGACCCTGGAGCCCCCTGGCTGGCTGCAGCCACAGGGAACGGGGGTTCTGAGTTGGCAGCCCCATTCCCGAAGCATCCACGGGCAGTTCCCCGAAGGGCTGACACCGGCTGCGCCTCAGCAGCCAGACAACCTCCCTCCCTCTGGTCGGGCACTGCAAGCCACACAGCCACTTGTGTCCCCTGTGTCCCTGGAGGCCGCAGCGCGTTTTGGGTTTTGGCGCGGACGGGCCCCTCTCGGCTTCCGTAGTCCATTTGCCCCGGAGCCTGCCAGACCCCTGGCCCCAGGGGCGGGCCCTGCTGAGTCCCCGAGCGCCTCCTGGGTTCCTGCCACCACCCTTGGGCCGGGATGAGGTGCCACCTTGTGCGTAGAAGCCCTGCACACAGGCAAGAAGCCCCCCAGGCCCACGGGCGCGCCCGATCCTGGAGCCCCCTGGCTGGCTGCAGCCACAGGGAACGGGGGTTCTGAGTTGGCAGCCCCCATTCCCGAAGCATCCACGGGCAGTTCCCCGAAGGGCTGACACCGGCTGCACCTCAGCAGCCAGACAACCTCCCTCCCTCTGGTCGGGCACTGCAAGCCACACAGCCACTTGTGTCCCCTGTGTCCCTGGAGGCCGCAGCGCGTTTTGGGTTTTGGCGCGGACGGGCCCCTCTCGGCTTCCGTAGTCCATTTGCCCCCGGAGCCTGCCAGACCCCTGGCCCCAGGGGCGGGCCCGGCTGAGTCCCCGAGCGCCTCCTGGGTTCCTGCCACCACCCTTGGGCCGGGATGAGGTGCCACCTTGTGCGTAGAAGCCCTGCACACAGCAAGAAGCCCCCCAGGCCCGCGGGCGCGCCCGACCCTGGAGCCCCCTGGCTGGCTGCAGCCACAGGGAACGGGGGTACTGAGTTGGCAGCCCCCATTCCCGAAGCATCCACGGGCAGTTCCCCGAAGGGCTGACACCGGCTGCGCCTCAGCAGCCAGACAACCTCCCTCCCTCTGGTCGGGCACTTCAAGCCACACAGCCACTTGTGTCCCCTGTGTCCCTGGAGGCCGCAGCGCGTTTTGGGTTTTGGCGCAGACGGGCCCCTCTCGGCTTCCGTAGTCCATTTGCCCCCGGAGCCTGCCATACCCCTGGCCCCAGGGGCGGGCCCTGCTGAGTCCCCGAGCGCCTCCTGGGTTCCTGCCACCACCCTTGGGCCGGGATGAGGTGCCACCTTGTGCGTAGAAGCCCTGCACACAGGCAAGAAGCCCCCCAGGCCCGCCCGACCCTGGAGCCCCCTGGCTGGCTGCAGCCACAGGGAACGGGGGTTCTGAGTTGGCAGCCCCCATTCCCGAAGCATCCACGGGCAGTTCCCCGAAGGGCTGACACCGGCTGCGCCTCAGCAGCCAGACAACCTCCCTCCCTCTGGTCGGGCACTGCAAGCCACACAGCCACTTGTGTCCCCTGTGTCCCTGGAGGCCGCAGCGCGTTTTGGGTTTTGGCGCGGACGGGCCCCTCTCGGCTTCCGTAGTCCATTTGCCCCGGAGCCTGCCAGACCCCTGGCCCCAGGGGCGGGCCCTGCTGAGTCCCCGAGCGCCTCCTGGGTTCCTGCCACCACCCTTGGGCCGGGATGAGGTGCCACCTTGTGCGTAGAAGCCCTGCACACAGGCAAGAAGACCCCAGGCACGCGGGCGCGCCCGACCCTGGAGCCCCCTGGCTGGCTGCAGCCACAGGGAATGTGGGTTCTGAGTTGGCAGCCCCCATTCCCGAAGCATCCACGGGCAGTTTCCCGAAGGGCTGACACCGGCTGCACCTCAGCAGCCAGACAACCTCCCTCCCTCTGGTCGGGCACTGCATGCCACACAGCCACTTGTGTCCCCTGTGTCCCTGGAGGCCGCAGCGCGTTTTGGGTTTTGGCGCGGACGGGCCCCTCTCGGCTTCCGTAGTCCATTTGCCCCGGAGCCTGCCAGACCCCTGGCCCCAGGGGCAGGCCCTGCTGAGTCCCCGCGCGCCTCCTGGGTTCCTGCCAACACCCTTGGGCCGGGATGAGGTGCCACCTTGTGCGTAGAAGTCCTGCACACAGGCAAGAAGCCCCCCAGGCCCGTGGGCGCGCCCGACCCTGGAGCCCCCTGGCTGGCTGCAGCCACAGGGAACGGGGGTACTGAGTTGGCAGCCCCCATTCCCGAAGCATCCACGGGCAGTTCCCCGAAGGGCTGACACCGGCTGCGCCTCAGCAGCCAGACAAGCTCCCTCCCTCTGGTCGGGCACTGCAAGCCACACAGCCACTTGTGTCCCCTGTGTCCCTGGAGGCCGCAGCGCGTTTTGGGTTTTGGCGCGGACGGGCCCCTCTCGGCTTCCGTAGTCCATTTGCCCCCGGAGCCTGCCAGACCCCTGGCCCCAGGGGCGGGTCCTGCTGAGTCCCCGAGCGCCTCCTGGGTTCCTGCCACCACCCTTGGGCCGGGATGAGGTGCCACCTTGTGCGTAGAAGCCCTGCACACAGGCAAGAATCCCCCCAGGCCCGCGGGCGCGCCCGACCCTGGAGCCCCCTGGCTGGCTGCAGCCACAGGGAACGGGGGTACTGAGTTGGCAGCCCCCATTCCCGAAGCATCCACGGGCAGTTCCCCGAAGGGCTGACACCGGCTGCGCCTCAGCAGCCAGACAACCTCCCTCCCTCTGGTCGGGCACTTCAAGCCACACAGCCACTTGTGTCCCCTGTGTCCCTGGAGGCCGCAGCGCGTTTTGGGTTTTGGCGCGGACGGGCCCCTCTCGGCTTCCGTAGTCCATTTGCCCCCGGAGCCTGCCAGACCCCTGGCCCCAGGGGCGGGCCCTGCTGAGTCCCCGAGCGCCTCCTGGGTTCCTGCCACCACCCTTGGGCCGGGATGAGGTGCCACCTTGTGCGTAGAAGCCCTGCACACAGGCAAGAAGTCCCCCAGGCCCGCCCGACCCTGGAGCCCCCTGGCTGGCTGCAGCCACAGGGAACGGGGGTTCTGAGTTGGCAGCCCCCATTCCCGAAGCATCCACGGGCAGTTCCCCGAAGGGCTGACACCGGCTGCGCCTCAGCAGCCAGACAACCTCCCTCCCTCTGGTCGGGCACTGCAAGCCACACAGCCACTTGTGTCCCCTGTGTCCCTGGAGGCCGCAGCGCGTTTTGGGTTTTGGCGCGGACGGGCCCCTCTCGGCTTCCGTAGTCCATTTGCCCCGGAGCCTGCCAGACCCCTGGCCCCAGGGGCGGGCCCTGCTGAGTCCCCGAGCGCCTCCTGGGTTCCTGCCACCACCCTTGGGCCGGGATGAGGTGCCACCTTGTGCGTAGAAGCCCTGCACACAGGCAAGAAGCCCCCCAGGCCCACGGGCGCGCCCGATCCTGGAGCCCCCTGGCTGGCTGCAGCCACAGGGAACGGGGGTTCTGAGTTGGCAGCCCCCATTCCCGAAGCATCCACGGGCAGTTCCCCGAAGGGCTGACACCGGCTGCACCTCAGCAGCCAGACAACCTCCCTCCCTCTGGTCGGGCACTGCAAGCCACACAGCCACTTGTGTCCCCTGTGTCCCTGGAGGCCGCAGCTCGTTTTGGGTTTTGGCGCGGACGGGCCCCTCTCGGCTTCCGTAGTCCATTTGCCCCCGGAGCCTGCAAGACCCCTGGCCCCAGGGGCGGGCCCGGCTGAGTCCCCGAGCGCCTCCTGGGTTCCTGCCACCACCCTTGGGCCGGGATGAGGTGCCACCTTGTGCGTAGAAGCCCTGCACACAGGCAAGAAGCCCCCCAGGCCCGCGGGCGCGCCCGACCCTGGAGCCCCCTGGCTGGCTGCAGCCACAGGGAACGGGGGTACTGAGTTGGCAGCCCCCATTCCCGAAGCATCCACGGGCTGTTCCCCGAAGGGCTGACACCGGCTGCGCCTCAGCAGCCAGACAACCTCCCTCCCTCTGGTCGGGCACTTCAAGCCACACAGCCACTTGTGTCCCCTGTGTCCCTGGAGGCCGCAGCGCGGTTTGGGTTTTGGCGTAGACGGGCCCCTCTCGGCTTCCGTAGTCCATTTGCCCCCGGAGCCTGCCATACCCCTGGCCCCAAGGGCGGGCCCTGCTGAGTCCCCGAGCGCCTCCTGGGATCCTGCCACCACCCTTGGGCCGGGATGAGGTGCCACCTTGTGCGTAGAAGCCCTGCACACAGGCAAGAAGCCCCCCAGGCCCGCCCGACCCTGGAGCCCCCTGGCTGGCTGCAGCCACAGGGAACGGGGGTTCTGAGTTGGCAGCCCCCATTCCCGAAGCATCCACGGGCAGTTCCCCGAAGGGCTGACACCGGCTGCGCCTCAGCAGCCAGACAACCTCCCTCCCTCTGGTCGGGCACTGCAAGCCACACAGCCACTTGTGTCCCCTGTGTCCCTGGAGGCCGCAGCGCGTTTTGGGTTTTGGCGCGGACGGGCCCCTCTCGGCTTCCGTAGTCCATTTGCCCCGGAGCCTGCCAGACCCCTGGCCCCAGGGGCGGGCCCTGCTGAGTCCCCGAGCGCCTCCTGGGTTCCTGCCACCACCCTTGGGCCGGGATGAGGTGCCACCTTGTGCGTAGAAGCCCTGCACACAGGCAAGAAGCCCCCCAGGCACGCGGGCGCGCCCGACCCTGGAGCCCCCTGGCTGGCTGCAGCCACAGGGAATGGGGGTACTGAGTTGGCAGCCCCCATTCCCGAAGCATCCACGGGCAGTTCCCCGAAGGGCTGACACCGGCTGCGCCTCAGCAGCCAGACAACCTCCCTCCCTCTGGTCGGGCACTGCAAGCCACACAGCCACTTGTGTCCCCTGTGTCCCTGGAGGCCGCAGCGCGTTTTGGGTTTTGGCGCGGACGGGCCCCTCTCGGCTTCCATAGTCCATTTGCCCCCGGAGCCTGCCAGACCCCTGGTCCCAGGGGCGGGCCCTGCTGAGTCCCCGAGCGCCTCCTGGGTTCCTGCCACCACCCTTGGGCCGGGATGAGGTGCCACCTTGTGCGTAGAAGCCCTGCACACAGGCAAGAAGCCCCCCAGGCCCGCGGGCGCGCCCGAACCTGGAGCCCCCTGGCTGGCTGCAGCCACAGGGAACGGGGGTACTGAGTTGGCAGCCCCCATTCCCGAAGCATCCACGGGCAGTTCCCCGAAGGGCTGACACCGGCTGCGCCTCAGCAGCCAGACAACCTCCCTCCCTCTGGTCGGGCACTTCAAGCCACACAGCCACTTGTGTCCCATGTGTCCCTGGAGGCCGCAGCGCATTTTGGGTTTTGGCGCGGACGGGCCCCTCTCGGCTTCCGTAGTCCATTTGCCCCCGGAGCCTGCCAGACCCCTGGCCCCAGGGGCGGGTCCTGCTGAGTCCCCGAGCGCCTCCTGGGTTCCTGCCACCACCCTTGGGCCGGGATGAGGTGCCACCTTGTGCGTAGAAGCCCTGCACACAGGCAAGAAGCCCCCCAGGCCCGCGGGCGCGCCCGACCCTGGAGCCCCCTGGCTGGCTGCAGCCACAGGGAACGGGGGTACTGAGTTGGCAGCCCCCATTCCCGAAGCATCCACGGGCAGTTCCCCGAAGGGCTGACACCGGCTGCGCCTCAGCAGCCAGACAACCTCCCTCCCTCTGGTCGGGCACTTCAAGCCACACAGCCACTTGTGTCCCCTGTGTCCCTGGAGGCCGCAGCGCGTTTTGGGTTTTGGCGCGGACGGGCCCCTCTCGGCTTCCGTAGTCCATTTGCCCCCGGAGCCTGCCAGACCCCTGGCCCCAGGGGCGGGCCCTGCTGAGTCCCCGAGCGCCTCCTGGGTTCCTGCCACCACCCTTGGGCCGGGATGAGGTGCCACCTTGTGCGTAGAAGCCCTGCACACAGGCAAGAAGCCCCCCAGGCCCGCCCGACCCTGGAGCCCCCTGGCTGGCTGCAGCCACAGGGAACGGGGGTTCTGAGTTGGCAGCCCCCATTCCCGAAGCATCCACGGGCAGTTCCCCGAAGGGCTGACACCGGCTGCGCCTCAGCAGCCAGACAACCTCCCTCCCTCTGGTCGGGCACTGCAAGCCACACAGCCACTTGTGTCCCCTGTGTCCCTGGAGGCCGCAGCGCGTTTTGGGTTTTGGCGCGGACGGGCCCCTCTCGGCTTCCGTAGTCCATTTGCCCCGGAGCCTGCCAGACCCCTGGCCCCAGGGGCGGGCCCTGCTGAGTCCCCGAGTGCCTCCTGGGTTCCTGCCACCACCCTTGGGCCGGGATGAGGTGCCACCTTGTGCGTAGAAGCCCTGCACACAGGCAAGAAGCCCCCCAGGCCCGCGGGCGCTCCCGACCCTGGAGCCCCCTGGCTGGCTGCAGCCACAGGGAACGGGGGTTCTGAGTTGGCAGCCCCCATTCCCGAAGCATCCATGGGCAGTTCCCCGAAGGGCTGACACCGGCTGCGCCTCAGCAGCCAGACAACCTCCCTCCCTCTGGTCGGGCACTGCAAGCCACACAGCCACTTGTGTCCCCTGTGTCCCTGGAGGCCGCAGCGCATTTTGGGTTTTGGCGCGGACGGGCCCCTCTCGGCTTCCGTAGTCCATTTGCCACCGGAGCCTGCCAGACCACTGGCCCCAGGGGCGGGCCCTGCTGAGTCCCCGAGCGCCTCCTGGGTTCCTGCCACCACCCTTGGGCCGGGATGAGGTGCCACCTTGTGCGTAGAAGCCCTGCACACAGCAAGAAGCCCCCCAGGCCCGCGGGCGCGCCCGACCCTGGAGCCCCCTGGCTGGCTGCAGCCACAGGGAACGGGGGTACTGAGTTGGCAGCCCCCATTCCCGAAGCATCCACGGGCAGTTCCCCGAAGGGCTGACACCGGCTGCGCCTCAGCAGCCAGACAACCTCCCTCCCTCTGGTCGGGCACTTCAAGCCACACAGCCACTTGTGTCCCATGTGTCCCTGGAGGCCGCAGCGCATTTTGGGTTTTGGCGCGGACGGGCCCCTCTCGGCTTCCGTAGTCCATTTGCCCCGGAGCCTGCCAGACCCCTGGCCCCAGGGGCGGGTCCTGCTGAGTCCCCGAGCGCCTCCTGGGTTCCTGCCACCACCCTTGGGCCGGGATGAGGTGCCACCTTGTGCGTAGAAGCCCTGCACACAGGCAAGAAGCCCCCCAGGCCCGCCCGACCCTGGAGCCCCCTGGCTGGCTGCAGCCACAGGGAACGGGGGTACTGAGTTGGCAGCCAGCCCCCATTCCCGAAGCATCCACGGGCAGTTCCCCGAAGGGCTGACACCGGCTGCGCCTCAGCAGCCAGACAAGCTCCCTCCCTCTGGTCGGGCACTGCAAGCCACACAGCCACTTGTGTCCCCTGTGTCCCTGGAGGCCGCAGCGCGTTTTGGGTTTTGGCGCGGACGGGCCCCTCTCGGCTTCCGTAGTCCATTTGCCCCCGGAGCCTGCCAGACCCCTGGCCCCAGGGGCGGGTCCTGCTGAGTCCCCGAGCGCCTCCTGGGTTCCTGCCACCACCCTTGGGCCGGGATGAGGTGCCACCTTGTGCGTAGAAGCCCTGCACACAGGCAAGAATCCCCCCAGGCCCGCGGGCGCGCCCGACCCTGGAGCCCCCTGGCTGGCTGCAGCCACAGGGAACGGGGGTACTGAGTTGGCAGCCCCCATTCCCGAAGCATCCACGGGCAGTTCCCCGAAGGGCTGACACCGGCTGCGCCTCAGCAGCCAGACAACCTCCCTCCCTCTGGTCGGGCACTTCAAGCCACACAGCCACTTGTGTCCCCTGTGTCCCTGGAGGCCGCAGCGCGTTTTGGGTTTTGGCGCGGACGGGCCCCTCTCGGCTTCCGTAGTCCATTTGCCCCCGGAGCCTGCCAGACCCCTGGCCCCAGGGGCGGGCCCTGCTGAGTCCCCGAGCGCCTCCTGGGTTCCTGCCACCACCCTTGGGCCGGGATGAGGTGCCACCTTGTGCGTAGAAGCCCTGCACACAGGCAAGAAGTCCCCCAGGCCCGCCCGACCCTGGAGCCCCCTGGCTGGCTGCAGCCACAGGGAACGGGGGTTCTGAGTTGGCAGCCCCCATTCCCGAAGCATCCACGGGCAGTTCCCCGAAGGGCTGACACCGGCTGCGCCTCAGCAGCCAGACAACCTCCCTCCCTCTGGTCGGGCACTGCAAGCCACACAGCCACTTGTGTCCCCTGTGTCCCTGGAGGCCGCAGCGCGTTTTGGGTTTTGGCGCGGACGGGCCCCTCTCGGCTTCCGTAGTCCATTTGCCCCGGAGCCTGCCAGACCCCTGGCCCCAGGGGCGGGCCCTGCTGAGTCCCCGAGCGCCTCCTGGGTTCCTGCCACCACCCTTGGGCCGGGATGAGGTGCCACCTTGTGCGTAGAAGCCCTGCACACAGGCAAGAAGCCCCCCAGGCCCACGGGCGCGCCCGATCCTGGAGCCCCCTGGCTGGCTGCAGCCACAGGGAACGGGGGTTCTGAGTTGGCAGCCCCCATTCCCGAAGCATCCACGGGCAGTTCCCCGAAGGGCTGACACCGGCTGCACCTCAGCAGCCAGACAACCTCCCTCCCTCTGGTCTGGCACTGCAAGCCACACAGCCACTTGTGTCCCCTGTGTCCCTGGAGGCCGCAGCGCGTTTTGGGTTTTGGCGCGGACGGGCCCCTCTCGGCTTCCGTAGTCCATTTGCCCCCGGAGCCTGCCAGACCCCTGGCCCCAGGGGCGGGCCCGGCTGCGTCCCCGAGCGCCTCCTGGGTTCCTGCCACCACCCTTGGGCCGGGATGAGGTGCCACCTTGTGCGTAGAAGCCCTGCACACAGGCAAGAAGCCCCCCAGGCCCGCGGGCGTGCCCGACCCTGGAGCCCCCTGGCTGGCTGCAGCCACAGGGAACGGGGGTACTGAGTTGGCAGCCCCCATTCCCGAAGCATCCACGGGCAGTTCCCCGAAGGGCTGACACCGGCTGCGCCTCAGCAGCCAGACAACCTCCCTCCCTCTGGTCGGGCACTTCAAGCTACACAGCCACTTGTGTCCCCTGTGTCCCTGGAGGCCGCAGCGCGGTTTGGGTTTTGGCGTAGACGGGCCCCTCTCGGCTTCCGTAGTCCATTTGCCCCCGGAGCCTGCCATACCCCTGGCCCCAAGGGCGGGCCCTGCTGAGTCCCCGAGCGCCTCCTGGGATCCTGCCACCACCCTTGGGCCGGGATGAGGTGCCACCTTGTGCGTAGAAGCCCTGCACACAGGCAAGAAGCCCCCCAGGCCCGCCCGACCCTGGAGCCCCCTGGCTGGCTGCAGCCACAGGGGACGGGGGTTCTGAGTTGGCAGCCCCCATTCCCGAAGCATCCACGGGCAGTTCCCCGAAGGGCTGACACCGGCTGCGCCTCAGCAGCCAGACAACCTCCCTCCCTCTGGTCGGGCACTGCAAGCCACACAGCCACTTGTGTCCCCTGTGTCCCTGGAGGCCGCAGCGCGTTTTGGGTTTTGGCGCGGACGGGCCCCTCTCGGCTTCCGTAGTCCATTTGCCCCGGAGCCTGCCAGACCCCTGGCCCCAGGGGCGGGCCCTGCTGAGTCCCCGAGCGCCTCCTGGGTTCCTGCCACCACCCTTGGGCCGGGATGAGGTGCCACCTTGTGCGTAGAAGCCCTGCACACAGGCAAGAAGCCCCCCAGGCCCACGGGCGCGCCCGACCCTGGAGCCCCCTGGCTGGCTGCAGCCACAGGGAATGGGGGTACTGAGTTGGCAGCCCCCATTCCCGAAGCATCCACGGGCAGTTCCCCGAAGGGCTGACACCGGCTGCGCCTCAGCAGCCAGACAACCTCCCTCCCTCTGGTCGGGCACTGCAAGCCACACAGCCACTTGTGTCCCCTGTGTCCCTGGAGGCCGCAGCGCGTTTTGGGTTTTGGCGCGGACGGGCCCCTCTCGGCTTCCATAGTCCATTTGCCCCCGGAGCCTGCCAGACCCCTGGTCCCAGGGGCGGGCCCTGCTGAGTCCCCGAGCGCCTCCTGGGTTCCTGCCACCACCCTTGGGCCGGGATGAGGTGCCACCTTGTGCGTAGAAGCCCTGCACACAGGCAAGAAGCCCCCCAGGCCCGCGGGCGCGCCCGAACCTGGAGCCCCCTGGCTGGCTGCAGCCACAGGGAACGGGGGTACTGAGTTGGCAGCCCCCATTCCCGAAGCATCCACGGGCAGTTCCCCGAAGGGCTGACACCGGCTGCGCCTCAGCAGCCAGACAACCTCCCTCCCTCTGGTCGGGCACTTCAAGCCACACAGCCACTTGTGTCCCATGTGTCCCTGGAGGCCGCAGCGCATTTTGGGTTTTGGCGCGGACGGGCCCCTCTCGGTTTCCGTAGTCCATTAGCCCCCGGAGCCTGCCAGACCCCTGGCCCCAGGGGCGGGTCCTGCTGAGTCCCCGAGCGCCTCCTGGGTTCCTGCCACCACCCTTGGGCCGGGATGAGGTGCCACCTTGTGCGTAGAAGCCCTGCACACAGGCAAGAAGCCCCCCAGGCCCGCCCGACCCTGGAGCCCCCTGGCTGGCTGCAGCCACAGGGAACGGGGGTTCTGAGTTGGCAGCCCCCATTCCCGAAGCATCCACGGGCAGTTCCCCGAAGGGCTGACACCGGCTGCGCCTCAGCAGCCAGACAACCTCCCTCCCTCTGGTCGGGCACTGCAAGCCACACAGCCACTTGTGTCCCCTGTGTCCCTGGAGGCCGCAGCGCGTTTTGGGTTTTGGCGCGGACGGGCCCCTCTCGGCTTCCGTAGTCCATTTGCCCCGGAGCCTGCCAGACCCCTGGCCCCAGGGGCGGGCCCTGCTGAGTCCCCGAGCGCCTCCTGGGTTCCTGCCACCACCCTTGGGCCGGGATGAGGTGCCACCTTGTGCGTAGAAGCCCTGCACACAGGCAAGAAGCCCCCCAGGCCCGCGGGCGCTCCCGACCCTGGAGCCCCCTGGCTGGCTGCAGCCACAGGGAACGGGGGTTCTGAGTTGGCAGCCCCCATTCCCGAAGCATCCATGGGCAGTTCCCCGAAGGGCTGACACCGGCTGCGCCTCAGCAGCCAGACAACCTCCCTCCCTCTGGTCGGGCACTGCAAGCCACACAGCCACTTGTGTCCCCTGTGTCCCTGGAGGCCGCAGCGCGTTTTGGGTTTTGGCGCGGACGGGCCCCTCTCGGCTTCCGTAGTCCATTTGCCCCGGAGCTTGCCAGACCCCTGGCCCCAGGGGCGGGCCCTGCTGAGTCCCCGAGCGCCTCCTGGGTTCCTGCCACCACCCTTGGGCCGGGATGAGGTGCCACCTTGTGCGTAGAAGTCCTGCACACAGGCAAGAAGCCCCCAGGCCCGTGGGCGCGCCCGACCCTGGAGCCACCTGGCTGGCTGCAGCCACAGGGAACGGGGGTACTGAGTTGGCAGCCCCCATTCCCGAAGCATCCACGGGCAGTTCCCCGAAGGGCTGACACCGGCTGCGCCTCAGCAGCCAGACAACCTCCCTCCCTCTGGTCGGGCACTGCAAGCCACACAGCCACTTGTGTCCCCTGTGTCCCTGGAGGCCGCAGCGCATTTTGGGTTTTGGCGCGGACGGGCCCCTCTCGGCTTCCGTAGTCCATTTGCCACCGGAGCCTGCCAGACCACTGGCCCCAGGGGCGGGCCCTGCTGAGTCCCCGAGCGCCTCCTGGGTTCCTGCCACCACCCTTGGGCCGGGATGAGGTGCCACCTTGTGCGTAGAAGCCCTGCACACAGCAAGAAGCCCCCCAGGCCCGCGGGCGCGCCCGACCCTGGAGCCCCCTGGCTGGCTGCAGCCACAGGGAACGGGGGTACTGAGTTGGCAGCCCCCATTCCCGAAGCATCCACGGGCAGTTCCCCGAAGGGCTGACACCGGCTGCGCCTCAGCAGCCAGACAACCTCCCTCCCTCTGGTCGGGCACTTCAAGCCACACAGCCACTTGTGTCCCATGTGTCCCTGGAGGCCGCAGCGCATTTTGGGTTTTGGCGCGGACGGGCCCCTCTCGGCTTCCGTAGTCCATTTGCCCCGGAGCCTGCCAGACCCCTGGCCCCAGGGGCGGGTCCTGCTGAGTCCCCGAGCGCCTCCTGGGTTCCTGCCACCACCCTTGGGCCGGGATGAGGTGCCACCTTGTGCGTAGAAGCCCTGCACACAGGCAAGAAGCCCCCCAGGCCCGCCCGACCCTGGAGCCCCCTGGCTGGCTGCAGCCACAGGGAACGGGGGTTCTGAGTTGGCAGCCCCCATTCCCGAAGCATCCACGGGCAGTTCCCCGAAGGGCTGACACCGGCTGCGCCTCAGCAGCCAGACAACCTCCCTCCCTCTGGTCGGGCACTGCAAGCCACACAGCCACTTGTGTCCCCTGTGTCCCTGGAGGCCGCAGCGCATTTTGGGTTTTGGCGCGGACGGGCCCCTCTCGGCTTCCGTAGTCCATTTGCCCCGGAGCCTGCCAGACCCCTGGCCCCAGGGGCGGGCCCTGCTGAGTCTCCGAGCGCCTCCTGGGTTCCTGCCACCACCCTTGGGCCGGGATGAGGTGCCACCTTGTGCGTAGAAGCCCTGCACACAGGCAAGAAGCCCCCCAGGCCCGCCCGACCCTGGAGCCCCCTGGCTGGCTGCAGCCACAGGGAACGGGGGTTCTGAGTTGGCAGCCCCCATTCCCGAAGCATCCACGGGCAGTTCCCCGAAGGGCTGACACCGGCTGCGCCTCAGCAGCCAGACAACCTCCCTCCCTCTGGTCGGGCACTGCAAGCCACACAGCCACTTGTGTCCCCTGTGTCCCTGGAGGCCACAGCGCGTTTTGGGTTTTGGCGCGGACGGGCCCCTCTCGGCTTCCGTAGTCCATTTGCCCCGGAGCCTGCCAGACCCCTGGCCCCAGGGGCGGCCCCTGCTGAGTCCCCGAGCGCCTCCTGGGTTCCTGCCACCACCCTTGGGCCGGGATGAGGTGCCACCTTGTGCGTAGAAGCCCTGCACACAGGCAAGAAGCCCCCCAGGCCCGCGGGCGCGCCCGACCCTGGAGCCCCCTGGCTGGCTGCAGCCACAGGGAACGGGGGTTCTGAGTTGGCAGCCCCCATTCCCGAAGCATCCACGGGCAGTTCCCCGAAGGGCTGACACCGGCTGCGCCTCAGCAGCCAGACAACCTCCCTCCCTCTGGTCGGGCACTGCAAGCCACACAGCCACTTGTGTCCCCTGTGTCCCTGGAGGCCGCAGCGCGTTTTGGGTTTTGGCGCGGACGGGCCCCTCTCGGCTTCCGTAGTCCATTTGCCCCGGAGCCTGCCAGACCCCTGGCCCCAGGGGCGGGCCCTGCTGAGTCCCCGAGCGCCTCCTGGGTTCCTGCCACCACCCTTGGGCCGGGATGAGGTGCCACCTTGTGCGTAGAAGCCCTGCACACAGGCAAGAAGCCCCCCAGGCCCGCGGGCGCGCCCGACCCTGGAGCCCCCTGGCTGGCTGCAGCCACAGGGAACGGGGGTTCTGAGTTGGCAGCCCCCATTCCCGAAGCATCCACGGGCAGTTCCCCGAAGGGCTGACACCGGCTGCGCCTCAGCAGCCAGACAACCTCCCTCCCTCTGGTCGGGCACTTCAAGCCACACAGCCACTTGTGTCCCCTGTGTCCCTGGAGGCCGCAGCGCGGTTTGGGTTTTGGCGTAGACGGGCCCCTCTCGGCTTCCGTAGTCCATTTGCCCCCGGAGCCTGCCATACCCCTGGCCCCAAGGGCGGGCCCTGCTGAGTCCCCGAGCGCCTCCTGGGATCCTGCCACCACCCTTGGGCCGGGATGAGGTGCCACCTTGTGCGTAGAAGCCCTGCACACAGGCAAGAAGCACCCCAGGCCCGCCCGACCCTGGAGCCCCCTGGCTGGCTGCAGCCACAGGGGACGGGGGTTCTGAGTTGGCAGCCCCCATTCCCGAAGCATCCACGGGCAGTTCCCCGAAGGGCTGACACCGGCTGCGCCTCAGCAGCCAGACAACCTCCCTCCCTCTGGTCGGGCACTGCAAGCCACACAGCCACTTGTGTCCCCTGTGTCCCTGGAGGCCGCAGCGCGTTTTGGGTTTTGGCGCGGACGGGCCCCTCTCGGCTTCCGTAGTCCATTTGCCCCGGAGCCTGCCAGACCCCTGGCCCCAGGGGCGGGCCCTGCTGAGTCCCCGAGCGCCTCCTGGGTTCCTGCCACCACCCTTGGGCCGGGATGAGGTGCCACCTTGTGCGTAGAAGCCCTGCACACAGGCAAGAAGCCCCCCAGGCACGCGGGCGCGCCCGACCCTGGAGCCCCCTGGCTGGCTGCAGCCACAGGGAATGGGGGTACTGAGTTGGCAGCCCCCATTCCCGAAGCATCCACGGGCAGTTCCCCGAAGGGCTGACACCGGCTGCGCCTCAGCAGCCAGACAACCTCCCTCCCTCTGGTCGGGCACTGCAAGCCACACAGCCACTTGTGTCCCCTGTGTCCCTGGAGGCCGCAGCGCGTTTTGGGTTTTGGCGCGGACGGGCCCCTCTCGGCTTCCATAGTCCATTTGCCCCCGGAGCCTGCCAGACCCCTGTTCCCAGGGGCGGGCCCTGCTGAGTCCCCGAGCGCCTCCTGGGTTCCTGCCACCACCCTTGGGCCGGGATGAGGTGCCACCTTGTGCGTAGAAGCCCTGCACACAGGCAAGAAGCCCCCCAGGCCCGCCCGACCCTGGAGCCCCCTGGCTGGCTGCAGCCACAGGGAACGGGGGTTCTGAGTTGGCAGCCCCCATTCCCGAAGCATCCACGGGCAGTTCCCCGAAGGGCTGACACCGGCTGCGCCTCAGCAGCCAGACAACCTCCCTCCCTCTGGTCGGGCACTGCAAGCCACACAGCCACTTGTGTCCCCTGTGTCCCTGGAGGCCGCAGCGCGTTTTGGGTTTTGGCGCGGACGGGCCCCTCTCGGCTTCCGTAGTCCATTTGCCCCGGAGCCTGCCAGACCCCTGGCCCCAGGGGCGGGCCCTGCTGAGTCCCCGAGCGCCTCCTGGGTTCCTGCCACCACCCTTGGGCCGGGATGAGGTGCCACCTTGTGCGTAGAAGCCCTGCACACAGGCAAGAAGCCCCCCAGGCCCGCGGGCGCTCCCGACCCTGGAGCCCCCTGGCTGGCTGCAGCCACAGGGAACGGGGGTTCTGAGTTGGCAGCCCCCATTCCCGAAGCATCCATGGGCAGTTCCCCGAAGGGCTGACACCGGCTGCGCCTCAGCAGCCAGACAACCTCCCTCCCTCTGGTCGGGCACTGCAAGCCACACAGCCACTTGTGTCCCCTGTGTCCCTGGAGGCCGCAGCGCGTTTTGGGTTTTGGCGCGGACGGGCCCCTCTCGGCTTCCGTAGTCCATTTGCCCCGGAGCTTGCCAGACCCCTGGCCCCAGGGGCGGGCCCTGCTGAGTCCCCGAGCGCCTCCTGGGTTCCTGCCACCACCCTTGGGCCGGGATGAGGTGCCACCTTGTGCGTAGAAGTCCTGCACACAGGCAAGAAGCCCCCAGGCCCGTGGGCGCGCCCGACCCTGGAGCCACCTGGCTGGCTGCAGCCACAGGGAACGGGGGTACTGAGTTGGCAGCCCCCATTCCCGAAGCATCCACGGGCAGTTCCCCGAAGGGCTGACACCGGCTGCGCCTCAGCAGCCAGACAACCTCCCTCCCTCTGGTCGGGCACTTCAAGCCACACAGCCACTTGTGTCCCCTGTGTCCCTGGAGGCCGCAGCGCGGTTTGGGTTTTGGCGTAGACGGGCCCCTCTTGGCTTCCGTAGTCCATTTGCCCCCGGAGCCTGCCATACCCCTGGCCCCAAGGGCGGGCCCTGCTGAGTCCCCGAGCGCCTCCTGGGATCCTGCCACCACCCTTGGGCCGGGATGAGGTGCCACCTTGTGCGTAGAAGCCCTGCACACAGGCAAGAAGCACCCCAGGCCCGCCCGACCCTGGAGCCCCCTGGCTGGCTGCAGCCACAGGGGACGGGGGTTCTGAGTTGGCAGCCCCCATTCCCGAAGCATCCACGGGCAGTTCCCCGAAGGGCTGACACCGGCTGCGCCTCAGCAGCCAGACAACCTCCCTCCCTCTGGTCGGGCACTGCAAGCCACACAGCCACTTGTGTCCCCTGTGTCCCTGGAGGCCGCAGCGCGTTTTGGGTTTTGGCGCGGACGGGCCCCTCTCGGCTTCCGTAGTCCATTTGCCCCGGAGCCTGCCAGACCCCTGGCCCCAGGGGCGGGCCCTGCTGAGTCCCCGAGCGCCTCCTGGGTTCCTGCCACCACCCTTGGGCCGGGATGAGGTGCCACCTTGTGCGTAGAAGCCCTGCACACAGGCAAGAAGCCCCCCAGGCACGCGGGCGCGCCCGACCCTGGAGCCCCCTGGCTGGCTGCAGCCACAGGGAATGGGGGTACTGAGTTGGCAGCCCCCATTCCCGAAGCATCCACGGGCAGTTCCCCGAAGGGCTGACACCGGCTGCGCCTCAGCAGCCAGACAACCTCCCTCCCTCTGGTCGGGCACTGCAAGCCACACAGCCACTTGTGTCCCCTGTGTCCCTGGAGGCCGCAGCGCGTTTTGGGTTTTGGCGCGGACGGGCCCCTCTCGGCTTCCATAGTCCATTTGCCCCCGGAGCCTGCCAGACCCCTGTTCCCAGGGGCGGGCCCTGCTGAGTCCCCGAGCGCCTCCTGGGTTCCTGCCACCACCCTTGGGCCGGGATGAGGTGCCACCTTGTGCGTAGAAGCCCTGCACACAGGCAAGAAGCCCCCCAGGCCCGCCCGACCCTGGAGCCCCCTGGCTGGCTGCAGCCACAGGGAACGGGGGTTCTGAGTTGGCAGCCCCCATTCCCGAAGCATCCACGGGCAGTTCCCCGAAGGGCTGACACCGGCTGCGCCTCAGCAGCCAGACAACCTCCCTCCCTCTGGTCGGGCACTGCAAGCCACACAGCCACTTGTGTCCCCTGTGTCCCTGGAGGCCGCAGCGCGTTTTGGGTTTTGGCGCGGACGGGCCCCTCTCGGCTTCCGTAGTCCATTTGCCCCGGAGCCTGCCAGACCCCTGGCCCCAGGGGCGGGCCCTGCTGAGTCCCCGAGCGCCTCCTGGGTTCCTGCCACCACCCTTGGGCCGGGATGAGGTGCCACCTTGTGCGTAGAAGCCCTGCACACAGGCAAGAAGCCCCCCAGGCCCGCGGGCGCTCCCGACCCTGGAGCCCCCTGGCTGGCTGCAGCCACAGGGAACGGGGGTTCTGAGTTGGCAGCCCCCATTCCCGAAGCATCCATGGGCAGTTCCCCGAAGGGCTGACACCGGCTGCGCCTCAGCAGCCAGACAACCTCCCTCCCTCTGGTCGGGCACTGCAAGCCACACAGCCACTTGTGTCCCCTGTGTCCCTGGAGGCCGCAGCGCGTTTTGGGTTTTGGCGCGGACGGGCCCCTCTCGGCTTCCGTAGTCCATTTGCCCCGGAGCTTGCCAGACCCCTGGCCCCAGGGGCGGGCCCTGCTGAGTCCCCGAGCGCCTCCTGGGTTCCTGCCACCACCCTTGGGCCGGGATGAGGTGCCACCTTGTGCGTAGAAGTCCTGCACACAGGCAAGAAGCCCCCAGGCCCGTGGGCGCGCCCGACCCTGGAGCCACCTGGCTGGCTGCAGCCACAGGGAACGGGGGTACTGAGTTGGCAGCCCCCATTCCCGAAGCATCCACGGGCAGTTCCCCGAAGGGCTGACACCGGCTGCGCCTCAGCAGCCAGACAACCTCCCTCCCTCTGGTCGGGCACTGCAAGCCACACAGCCACTTGTGTCCCCTGTGTCCCTGGAGGCCGCAGCACATTTTGGGTTTTGGCGCGGACGGGCCCCTCTCGGCTTCCGTAGTCCATTTGCCACCGGAGCCTGCCAGACCACTGGCCCAAGGGGCGGGCCCTGCTGAGTCCCCGAGCGCCTCCTGGGTTCCTGCCACCACCCTTGGGCCGGGATGAGGTGCCACCTTGTGCGTAGAAGCCCTGCACACAGCAAGAAGCCCCCCAGGCCCGCCCGACCCTGGAGCCCCCTGGCTGGCTGCAGCCACAGGGAACGGGGGTTCTGAGTTGGCAGCCCCCATTCCCGAAGCATCCACGGGCAGTTCCCCGAAGGGCTGACACCGGCTGCGCCTCAGCAGCCAGACAACCTCCCTCCCTCTGGTCGGGCACTGCAAGCCACACAGCCACTTGTGTCCCCTGTGTCCCTGGAGGCCGCAGCGCATTTTGGGTTTTGGCGCGGACGGGCCCCTCTCGGCTTCCGTAGTCCATTTGCCCCGGAGCCTGCCAGACCCCTGGCCCCAGGGGCGGGCCCTGCTGAGTCTCCGAGCGCCTCCTGGGTTCCTGCCACCACCCTTGGGCCGGGATGAGGTGCCACCTTGTGCGTAGAAGCCCTGCACACAGGCAAGAAGCCCCCCAGGCCCGCCCGACCCTGGAGCCCCCTGGCTGGCTGCAGCCACAGGGAACGGGGGTTCTGAGTTGGCAGCCCCCATTCCCGAAGCATCCACGGGCAGTTCCCCGAAGGGCTGACACCGGCTGCGCCTCAGCAGCCAGACAACCTCCCTCCCTCTGGTCGGGCACTGCAAGCCACACAGCCACTTGTGTCCCCTGTGTCCCTGGAGGCCACAGCGCGTTTTGGGTTTTGGCGCGGACGGGCCCCTCTCGGCTTCCGTAGTCCATTTGCCCCGGAGCCTGCCAGACCCCTGGCTCCAGGGGCGGGCCCTGCTGAGTCTCCGAGCGCCTCCTGGGTTCCTGCCACCACCCTTGGGCCGGGATGAGGTGCCACTTGTGCGTAGAAGCCCTGCACACAGCAAGAAGCCCCCCAGACCCGCGGGCGCTCCCGATCCTGGAGCCCCCTGGCTGGCTGCAGCCACAGGGAACGGGGTTTCTGAGTTGGCAGCCCCCATTCCCGAAGCATCCACGGGCAGTTCCCCGAAGGGCTGACACCGGCTGCGCCTCAGCAGCCAGACAACCTCCCTCCCTCTGGTCGGGCACTGCAAGCCACACAGCCACTTGTGTCCCCTGTGTCCCTGGAGGCCGCAGCGCATTTTGGGTTTTGGCGCGGACGGGCCCCTCTCGGCTTCCGTAGTCCATTTGCCCCGGAGCCTGCCAGATCCCTGGCCCCAGGGGCGGGCCCTGCTGAGTCCCCGAGCGCCTCCTGGGTTCCTGCCACCACCCTTGGGCCGGGATGAGGTGCCACCTTGTGCGTAGAAGCCCTGCACACAGGCAAGAAGCCCCCCAGGCCCGCCCGACCCTGGAGCCCCCAGGCTGGCTGCAGCCACAGGGAACGGGGGTTCTGAGTTGGCAGCCCCCATTCCCGAAGCATCCACGGGCAGTTCCCCGAAGGGCTGACACCGGCTGCGCCTCAGCAGCCAGACAACCTCCCTCCCTGTGGTCGGGCACTGCAAGCCACACAGCCACTTGTGTCCCCTGTGTCCCTGGAGGCCGCAGCGCGTTTTGGGTTTTGGCGCGGACGGGCCCCTCTCGGCTTCCGTAGTCCATTTGCCCCGGAGCCTGCCAGACCCCTGGCCCCAGGGTCGGGCCCTGCTGAGTCCCCGAGCGCCTCCTGGGTTCCTGCCACCACCCTTGGGCCGGGATGAGGTGCCACCTTGTGCGTAGAAGCCCTGCACACAGGCAAGAAGCCCCCCAGGCCCGCGGGCGCGCCCGACCCTGGAGCCCCCTGGCTGGCTGCAGCCACAGGGAACGGGGGTTCTGAGTTGGCAGCCCCCATTCCCGAAGCATCCACGGGCAGTTCCCCGAAGGGCTGACACCGGCTGCGCCTCAGCAGCCAGACAACCTCCCTCCCTCTGGTCGGGCACTGCAAGCCACACAGCCACTTGTGTCCCCTGTGTCCCTGGAGGCCGCAGCGCGTTTTGGGTTTTGGCGCGGACGGGCCCCTCTCGGCTTCCGTAGTCCATTTGCCCCCGGAGCCTGCCAGACCCCTGGCCCCAGGGGCGGGCCCTGCTGAGTCCCCGAGCGCCTCCTGGGTTCCTGCCACCACCCTTGGGCCGGGATGAGGTGCCACCTTGTGCGTAGAAGCCCTGCACACAGGCAAGAAGCCCCCCAGGCCCGCGGGCGCGCCCGACCCTGGAGCCCCCGGCTGGCTGCAGCCACAGGGAACGGGGGTTCTGAGTTGGCAGCCCCCATTCCCGAAGCATCCACGGGCAGTTCCCCGAAGGGCTGACACCGGCTGCGCCTCAGCAGCCAGACAAGCTCCCTCCCTCTGGTCGGGCACTGCAAGCCACACAGCTACTTGTGTCCCCTGTGTCCCTGGAGGCCGCAGCGCGTTTTGGGTTTTGGCGCGGACGGGCCCCTCTCGGCTTCCGTAGTCCATTTGCCCCCGGAGCCTGCCAGACCCCTGGCCCCAGGGGCGGGCCCTGCTGAGTCCCCGAGCGCCTCCTGGGTTCCTGCCACCACCCTTGGGCCGGGATGAGGTGCCACCTTGTGCGTAGAAGCCCTGCACACAGGCAAGAAGCCCCCCAGGCCCGCGGGCGCGCCCGACCCTGGAGCCCCCTGGCTGGCTGCAGCCACAGGGAACGGGGGTTCTGAGTTGGCAGCCCCCATTCCCGAAGCATCCACGGGCAGTTCCCCGAAGGGCTGACACCGGCTGCGCCTCAGCAGCCAGACAACCTCCCTCCCTCTGGTCGGGCACTGCAAGCCACACAGCCACTTGTGTCCCCTGTGTCCCTGGAGGCCGCAGCGCGTTTTGGGTTTTGGCGCGGACGGGCCCCTCTCGGCTTCCGTAGTCCATTTGCCCCCGGAGCCTGCCAGACCCCTGGCCCCAGGGGCGGGCCCTGCTGAGTCGCCGAGCGTCTCCTGGGTTCCTGCCACCACCCTTGGGCCGGGATGAGGTGCCACCTTGTGCGTAGAAGCCCTGCACACAGGCAAGAAGCCCCCCAGGCCCGCGGGCGCGCCCGACCCTGGAGCCCCCTGGCTGGCTGCAGCCACAGGGAACGGGGGTTCTAAGTTGGCAGCCCCCATTCCCGAAGCATCCACGGGCAGTTCCCCGAAGGGCTGATACCGGCTGCGCCTCAGCAGCCAGACAACCTCCCTCCCTCTGGTCGGGCACTGCAAGCCACACAGCCACTTGTGTCCCCTGTGTCCCTGGAGGCCGCAGCGCGTTTTGGGTTTTGGCGCGGACGGGCCCCTCTCGGTTCCGTAGTCCATTTGCCCCGGAGCCTGCCAGACCCCTGGCCCCAGGGGCGGGCCCTGCTGAGTCCCCGAGCGCCTCCTGGGTTCCTGCCACCACCCTTGGGCCGGGATGAGGTGCCACCTTGTGCGTAGAAGCCCTGCACACAGGCAAGAAGCCCCCCAGGCCCGCGGGCGCGCCCGACCCTGGAGCCCCCTGGCTGGCTGCAGCCACAGGGAACGGGGGTTCTGAGTTGGCAGCCCCCATTCCCGAAGCATCCACGGGCAGTTCCCCGAAGGGCTGACACCGGCTGCGCCTCAGCAGCCAGACAACCTCCCTCCCTCTGGTCGGGCACTGCAAGCCACACAGCCACTTGTGTCCCCTGTGTCCCTGGAGGCCGCATTGCGTTTTGAGTTTTGGCGCGGACGGGCCCCTCTCGGCTTCCGTAGTCCATTTGCCCCGGAGCCTGCCAGACCCCTGGCCACAGGGGCGGGCCCTGCTGAGTCCCCGAGCGCCTCCTGGGTTCCTGCCACCACCCTTGGGCCGGGATGAGGTGCCACTTGTGCGTAGAAGCCCTGCACACAGCAAGAAGCCCCCCAGACCCGCGGGCGCTCCCGATCCTGGAGCCCCCTGGCTGGCTGCAGCCACAGGGAACGGGGGTTCTGAGTTGGCAGCCCCCATTCCCGAAGCATCCACGGGCAGTTCCCCGAAGGGCTGACACCGGCTGCGCCTCAGCAGCCAGACAACCTCCCTCCCTCTGGTCGGGCACTGCAAGCCACACAGCCACTTGTGTCCCCTGTGTCCCTGGAGGCCGCAGCGCGTTTTGGGTTTTGGCGCGGACGGGCCCCTCTCGGCTTCCGTAGTCCATTTGCCCCGGAGCCTGCCATACCCCTGGCCCCAGGGGCGGGCCCTGCTGAGTCCCCGAGCGCCTCCTGGGTTCCTGCCACCACCCTTGGGCCGGGATGAGGTGCCACCTTGTGCGTAGAAGCCCTGCAGACAGGCAAGAAGCCCCCCAGGCCCGCCCGACCCTGGAGCCCCCTGGCTGGCTGCAGCCACAGGGAACGGTGGTTCTGAGTTGGCAGCCCCCATTCCCGAAGCATCCACGGGCAGTTCCCCGAAGGGCTGACACCGGCTGCGCCTCAGCAGCCAGACAACCTCCCTCCCTCTGGTCGGGCACTGCAAGCCACACAGCCACTTGTGTCCCCTGTGTCCCTGGAGGCCGCAGCGCGTTTTGGGTTTTGGCGCGGACGGGCCCCTCTCGGCTTCCGTAGTCCATTTGCCCCGGAGCCTGCCAGACCCCTGGCTCCAGGGGCGGGCCCTGCTGAGTCTCCGAGCGCCTCCTGGGTTCCTGCCACCACCCTTGGGCCGGGATGAGGTGCCACTTGTGCGTAGAAGCCCTGCACACAGCAAGAAGCCCCCCAGACCCGCGGGCGCTCCCGATCCTGGAGCCCCCTGGCTGGCTGCAGCCACAGGGAACGGGGTTTCTGAGTTGGCAGCCCCCATTCCCGAAGCATCCACGGGCAGTTCCCCGAAGGGCTGACACCGGCTGCGCCTCAGCAGCCAGACAACCTCCCTCCCTCTGGTCGGGCACTGCAAGCCACACAGCCACTTGTGTCCCCTGTGTCCCTGGAGGCCGCAGCGCATTTTGGGTTTTGGCGCGGACGGGACCCTCTCGGCTTCCGTAGTCCATTTGCCCCGGAGCCTGCCAGATCCCTGGCCCCAGGGGCGGGCCCTGCTGAGTCCCCGAGCGCCTCCTGGGTTCCTGCCACCACCCTTGGGCCGGGATGAGGTGCCACCTTGTGCGTAGAAGCCCTGCACACAGGCAAGAAGCCCCCCAGGCCCGCCCGACCCTGGAGCCCCCAGGCTGGCTGCAGCCACAGGGAACGGGGGTTCTGAGTTGGCAGCCCCCATTCCCGAAGCATCCACGGGCAGTTCCCCGAAGGGCTGACACCGGCTGCGCCTCAGCAGCCAGACAACCTCCCTCCCTCTGGTCGGGCACTGTAAGCCACACAGCCACTTGTGTCCCCTGTGTCCCTGGAGGCCGCAGCGCGTTTTGGGTTTTGGCGCGGACGGGCCCCTCTCGGCTTCTGTAGTCCATTTGCCCCGGAGCCTGCCAGACCCCTGGCCCCAGGGGCGGGCCCTGCTGAGTCCCCGAGCGCCTCCTGGGTTCCAGCCACCACCCTTGGGCCGGGATGAGGTGCCACCTTGTGCGTAGAAGCCCTGCACACAGGCAAGAAGCCCCCCAGGCCCGCGGGCGCGCCCGACCCTGGAGCCCCCTGGCTGGCTGCAGCCACAGGGAACGGGGGTTCTGAGTTGGCAGCCCCCATTCCCGAAGCATCCACGGGCAGTTCCCCGAAGGGCTGACACCGGCTGCGCCTCAGCAGCCAGACAACCTCCCTCCCTCTGGTCGGGCACTGCAAGCCACACAGCCACTTGTGTCCCCTGTGTCCCTGGAGGCCGCAGCGCGTTTTGGGTTTTGGCACGGACGGGCCCCTCTCGGCTTCCGTAGTCCATTTGCCCCCGGAGCCTGCCAGACCCCTGGCCCCAGGGGCGGGCCCTGCTGAGTCCCCGAGCGCCTCCTGGGTTCCTGCCACCACCCTTGGGCCGGGATGAGGTGCCACCTTGTGCGTAGAAGCCCTGCACACAGGCAAGAAGCCCCCCAGGCCCGCGGGCGCGCCCGACCCTGGAGCCCCCTGGCTGGCTGCAGCCACAGGGAACGGGGGTTCTGAGTTGGCAGCCCCCATTCCCGAAGCATCCACGGGCAGTTCCCCGAAGGGCTGACACCGGCTGCGCCTCAGCAGCCAGACAACCTCCCTCCCTCTGGTCGGGCACTGCAAGCCACACAGCCACTTGTGTCCCCTGTGTCCCTGGAGGCCGCAGCGCGTTTTGGGTTTTGGCGCGGACGGGCCCCTCTCGGCTTCCGTAGTCCATTTGCCCCCGGAGCCTGCCAGACCCCTGGCCCCAGGGGCGGGCCCGGCTGAGTCGCCGAGCGTCTCCTGGGTTCTTGCCACCACCCTTGGGCCGGGATGAGGTGCCACCTTGTGCGTAGAAGCCCTGCACACAGGCAAGAAGCCCCCCAGGCCCGCGGGCGCGCCCGACCCTGGAGCCCCCTGGCTGGCTGCAGCCCCCATTCCCGAAGCATCCACGGGCAGTTCCCCGAAGGGCTGACACCGGCTGCGCCTCAGCAGCCAGACAACCTCCCTCCCTCTGGTCGGGCACTGCAAGCCACACAGCCACTCGTGTCCCCTGTGTCCCTGGAGGCCGCAGCGCGTTTTGGGTTTTGGCGCGGACGGGCCCCTCTCGGCTTCCGTAGTCCATTTGCCCCCGGAGCCTGCCAGACCCCTGGCCCCAGGGGCGGGCCCTGCTGAGTCCCCGAGCGCCTCCTGGGTTCCTGCCACCACCCTTGGGCCGGGATGAGGTGCCACCTTGTGCGTAGAAGCCCTGCACACAGGCAAGAAGCCCCCCAGGCCCGCGGGCGCGCCCGACCCTGGAGCCCCCTGGCTGGCTGCAGCCACAGGGAACGGGGGTTCTGAGTTGGCAGCCCCCATTCCCGAAGCATCCACGGGCAGTTCCCCGAAGGGCTGACACCGGCTGCGCCTCAGCAGCCAGACAACCTCCCTCCCTCTGGTCGGGCACTGCAAGCCACACAGCCACTTGTGTCCCCTGTGTCCCTGGAGGCCGCAGCGCGTTTTGGGTTTTGGCGCGGACGGGCCCCTCTCGGCTTCCGTAGTCCATTTGCCCCCGGAGCCTGCCAGACCCCTGGCCCCAGGGGCGGGCCCTGCTGAGTCCCCGAGCGCCTCCTGGGTTCCTGCCACCACCCTTGGGCCGGGATGAGGTGCCACCTTGTGCGTAGAAGCCCTGCACACAGGCAAGAAGCCCCCCAGGCCCGCCCGACCCTGGAGCCCCCTGGCTGGCTGCAGCCACAGGGAACGGGGGTTCTGAGTTGGCAGCCCCCATTCCCGAAGCATCCACGGGCAGTTCCCCGAAGGGCTGACACCGGCTGCGCCTCAGCAGCCAGACAACCTCCCTCCCTCTGGTCGGGCACTGCAAGCCACACAGCCACTTGTGTCCCCTGTGTCCCTGGAGGCCGCAGCGCGTTTTGGGTTTTGGCGCGGACGGGCCCCTCTCGGCTTCCGTAGTCCATTTGCCCCGGAGCCTGCCAGACCCCTGGCCCCAGGGGCGGGCCCTGCTGAGTCCCCGAGCGCCTCCTGGGTTCCTGCCACCACCCTTGGGCCGGGATGAGGTGCCACCTTGTGCGTAGAAGCCCTGCACACAGGCAAGAAGCCCCCCAGGCCCGCGGGCGCGCCCGACCCTGGAGCCCCCTGGCTGGCTGCAGCCACAGGGAACGGGGGTTCTGAGTTGGCAGCCCCCATTCCCGAAGCATCCACGGGCAGTTCCCCGAAGGGCTGACACCGGCTGCGCCTCAGCAGCCAGACAACCTCCCTCCCTCTGGTCGGGCACTGCAAGCCACACAGCCACTTGTGTCCCCTGTGTCCCTGGAGGCCGCAGCGCGTTTTGGGTTTTGGCGCGGACGGGCCCCTCTCGGCTTCCGTAGTCCATTTGTCCCGGAGCCTGCCAGACCCCTGGCCCCAGGGGCGGGCCCTGCTGAGTCCCCGAGCGCCTCCTGGGTTCCTGCCACCACCCTTGGGCCGGGATGAGGTGCCACCTTGTGCGTAGAAGCCCTGCACACAGGCAAGAAGCCCCCCAGGCCCGCGGGCGCGCCCGACCCTGGAGCCCCCTGGCTGGCTGCAGCCACAGGGAACGGGGGTTCTGAGTTGGCAGCCCCCATTCCCGAAGCATCCACGGGCAGTTCCCCGAAGGGCTGACACCGGCTGCGCCTCAGCAGCCAGACAACCTCCCTCCCTCTGGTCGGGCACTGCAAGCCACACAGCCACTTGTATCCCCTGTGTCCCTGGAGGCCGCAGCGCGTTTTGGGTTTTGGCGCGGACGGGCCCCTCTCGGCTTCCGTAGTCCATTTTCCCCCGGAGCCTGCCAGACCCCTGGCCCCAGGGGCGGGCCCTGCTGAGTCGCCGAGCGTCTCCTGGGTTCTTGCCACCACCCTTGGGCCGGGATGAGGTGCCACCTTGTGCGTAGAAGCCCTGCACACAAGCAAGAAGCCCCCCAGGCCCGCGGGCGCGCCCGACCCTGGAGCCCCCTGGCTGGCTGCAGCCCCCATTCCCGAAGCATCCACGGGCAGTTCCCCGAAGGGCTGACACCGGCTGCGCCTCAGCAGCCAGACAACCTCCCTCCCTCTGGTCGGGCACTGCAAGCCACACAGCCACTCGTGTCCCCTGTGTCCCTGGAGGCCGCAGCGCGTTTTGGGTTTTGGCGCAGACGGGCCCCTCTCGGCTTCCGTAGTCCATTTGCCCCCGGAGCCTGCCAGACCCCTGGCCCCAGGGGCGGGCCCTGCTGAGTCCCCGAGCGCCTCCTGGGTTCCTGCCACCACCCTTGGGCCGGGATGAGGTGCCACCTTGTGCGTAGAAGCCCTGCACACAGGCAAGAAGCCCCCCAGGCCCGCGGGCGCGCCCGACCCTGGAGCCCCCTGGCTGGCTGCAGCCACAGGGAACGGGGGTTCTGAGTTGGCAGCCCCCATTCCCGAAGCATCCACGGGCAGTTCCCCGAAGGGCTGACACCGGCTGCGCCTCAGCAGCCAGACAACCTCCCTCCCTCTGGTCGGGCACTGCAAGCCACACAGCCACTTGTGTCCCCTGTGTCCCTGGAGGCCGCAGCGCGTTTTGGGTTTTGGCGCGGACGGGCCCCTCTCGGCTTCCGTAGTCCATTTGCCCCGGAGCCTGCCAGACCCCTGGCCCCAGGGGCGGGCCCTGCTGAGTCCCCGAGCGCCTCCTGGGTTCCTGCCACCACCCTTGGGCCGGGATGAGGTGCCACCTTGTGCGTAGAAGCCCTGCACACAGGCAAGAAGCCCCCCAGGCCCGCGGGCGCGCCCGACCCTGGAGCCCCCTGGCTGGCTGCAGCCACAGGGAACGGGGGTTCTGAGTTGGCAGCCCCCATTCCCGAAGCATCCACGGGCAGTTCCCCGAAGGGCTGACACCGGCTGCGCCTCAGCAGCCAGACAACCTCCCTCCCTCTGGTCGGGCACTGCAAGCCACACAGCCACTTGTGTCCCCTGTGTCCCTGGAGGCCGCAGCGCGTTTTGGGTTTTGGCGCGGACGGGCCCCTCTCGGCTTCCGTAGTCCATTTGCCCCCGGAGCCTGCCAGACCCCTGGCCCCAGGGGCGGGCCCTGCTGAGTCCCCGAGCGCCTCCTGGGTTCCTGCCACCACCCTTGGGCCGGGATGAGGTGCCACCTTGTGCGTAGAAGCCCTGCACACAGGCAAGAAGCCCCCCAGGCCCGCGGGCGCGCCCGACCCTGGAGCCCCCTGGCTGGCTGCAGCCACAGGGAACGGGGGTTCTGAGTTGGCAGCCCCCATTCCCGAAGCATCCACGGGCAGTTCCCCGAAGGGCTGACACCGGCTGCGCCTCAGCAGCCAGACAACCTCCCTCCCTCTGGTCGGGCACTGCAAGCCACACAGCCACTTGTGTCCCCTGTGTCCCTGGAGGCCGCAGCGCGTTTTGGGTTTTGGCGCGGACGGGCCCCTCTCGGCTTCCGTAGTCCATTTGCCCCCGGAGCCTGCCAGACCCCTGGCCCCAGGGGCGGGCCCTGCTGAGTCGCCGAGCGTCTCCTGGGTTCTTGCCACCACCCTTGGGCCGGGATGAGGTGCCACCTTGTGCGTAGAAGCCCTGCACACAGGCAAGAAGCCCCCCAGGCCCGCGGGCGCGCCCGACCCTGGAGCCCCCTGGCTGGCTGCAGCCCCCATTCCCGAAGCATCCACGGGCAGTTCCCCGAAGGGCTGACACCGGCTGCGCCTCAGCAGCCAGACAACCTCCCTCCCTCTGGTCGGGCACTGCAAGCCACACAGCCACTCGTGTCCCCTGTGTCCCTGGAGGCCGCAGCGCGTTTTGGGTTTTGGCGCAGACGGGCCCCTCTCGGCTTCCGTAGTCCATTTGCCCCCGGAGCCTGCCAGACCCCTGGCCCCAGGGGCGGGCCCTGCTGAGTCCCCGAGCGCCTCCTGGGTTCCTGCCACCACCCTTGGGCCGGGATGAGGTGCCACCTTGTGCGTAGAAGCCCTGCACACAGGCAAGAAGCCCCCCAGGCCCGCGGGCGCGCCCGACCCTGGAGCCCCCTGGCTGGCTGCAGCCACAGGGAACGGGGGTTCTGAGTTGGCAGCCCCCATTCCCGAAGCATCCACGGGCAGTTTCCCGAAGGGCTGACACCGGCTGCGCCTCAGCAGCCAGACAACCTCCCTCCCTCTGGTCGGGCACTGCAAGCCACACAGCCACTTGTGTCCCCTGTGTCCCTGGAGGCCGCAGCGCGTTTTGGGTTTTGGCGCGGACGGGCCCCTCTCGGCTTCCGTAGTCCATTTGCCCCGGAGCCTGCCAGACCCCTGGCCCCAGGGGCGGGCCCTGCTGAGTCCCCGAGCGCCTCCTGGGTTCCTGCCACCACCCTTGGGCCGGGATGAGGTGCCACCTTGTGCGTAGAAGCCCTGCACACAGGCAAGAAGCCCCCCAGGCCCGCGGGCGCGCCCGACCCTGGAGCCCCCTGGCTGGCTGCAGCCACAGGGAACGGGGGTTCTGAGTTGGCAGCCCCCATTCCCGAAGCATCCACGGGCAGTTCCCCGAAGGGCTGACACCGGCTGCGCCTCAGCAGCCAGACAACCTCCCTCCCTCTGGTCGGGCACTGCAAGCCACACAGCCACTTGTGTCCCCTGTGTCCCTGGAGGCCGCAGCGCGTTTTGGGTTTTGGCGCGGACGGGCCCCTCTCGGCTTCCGTAGTCCATTTGCCCCCGGAGCCTGCCAGACCCCTGGCCCCAGGGGCGGGCCCTGCTGAGTCGCCGAGCGTCTCCTGGGTTCTTGCCACCACCCTTGGGCCGGGATGAGGTGCCACCTTGTGCGTAGAAGCCCTGCACACAGGCAAGAAGCCCCCCAGGCCCGCGGGCGCGCCCGACCCTGGAGCCCCCTGGCTGGCTGCAGCCCCCATTCCCGAAGCATCCACGGGCAGTTCCCCGAAGGGCTGACACCGGCTGCGCCTCAGCAGCCAGACAACCTCCCTCCCTCTGGTCGGGCACTGCAAGCCACACAGCCACTCGTGTCCCCTGTGTCCCTGGAGGCCGCAGCGCTTTTTGGGTTTTGGCGCGGACGGGCCCCTCTCGGCTTCCGTAGTCCATTTGCCCCCGGAGCCTGCCAGACCCCTGGCCCCAGGGGCGGGCCCTGCTGAGTCCCCGAGCGCATCCTGGGTTCCTGCCACCACCCTTGGGCCGGGATGAGGTGCCACCTTGTGCGTAGAAGCCCTGCACACAGGCAAGAAGCCCCCCAGGCCCGCGGGCGCGCCCGACCCTGGAGCCCCCTGGCTGGCTACAGCCACAGGGAACGGGGGTTCTGAGTTGGCAGCCCCCATTCCCGAAGCATCCACGGGCAGTTCCCCGAAGGGCTGACACCGGCTGCGCCTCAGCAGCCAGACAACCTCCCTCCCTCTGGTCGGGCACTGCAAGCCACACAGCCACTTGTGTCCCCTGTGTCCCTGGAGGCCGCAGCGCGTTTTAGGTTTTGGCGCGGACGGGCCCCTCTCGGCTTCCGTAGTCCATTTGCCCCGGAGCCTGCCAGACCCCTGGCACCAGGGGCGGGCCCTGCTGAGTCCCCGAGCACCTCCTGGGTTCCTGCCACCACCCTTGGGCCGGGATGAGGTGCCACCTTGTGCGTAGAAGCCCTGCACACAGGCAAGAAGCCCCCCAGGCCCGCGGGCGCGCCCGACCCTGGAGCCCCCTGGCTGGCTGCAGCCACAGGGAACGGGAGTTCTGAGTTGGCAGCCCCCATTCCCGAAGCATCCACGGGCAGTTCCCCGAAGGGCTGACACCGGCTGCGCCTCAGCAGCCAGACAACCTCCCTCCCTCTGGTCGGGCACTGCAAGCCACACAGCCACTTGTGTCCCCTGTGTCCCTGGAGGCCGCAGCGCGTTTTGGGTTTTGGCGCGGACGGGCCCCTCTCGGCTTCCGTAGTCCATTTGCCCCCGGAGCCTGCCAGACCCCTGGCCCCAGGGGCGGGCCCTGCTGAGTCCCCGAGCGCCTCCTGGGTTCCTGCCACCACCCTTGGGCCGGGATGAGGTGCCACCTTGTGCGTAGAAGCCCTGCACACAGGCAAGAAGCCCCCCAGGCCCGCGGGCGCGCCCGACCCTGGAGCCCCCTGGCTGGCTGCAGCCACAGGGAACGGGGGTTCTGAGTTGGCAGCCCCCATTCCCGAAGCATCCACGGGCAGTTCCCCGAAGGGCTGACACCGGCTGCGCCTCAGCAGCCAGACAACCTCCCTCCCTCTGGTCGGGCACTGCAAGCCACACAGCCACTTGTGTCCCCTGTGTCCCTGGAGGCCGCAGCGCGTTTTGGGTTTTGGCGCGGACGGGCCCCTCTCGGCTTCCGTAGTCCATTTGCCCCCGGAGCCTGCCAGACCCCTGGCCCCAGGGGCGGGCCCTGCTGAGTCGCCGAGCGTCTCCTAGGTTCTTGCCACCACCCTTGGGCCGGGATGAGGTGCCACCTTGTGCGTAGAAGCCCTGCACACAGGCAAGAAGCCCCCCAGGCCCGCGGGCGCGCCCGACCCTGGAGCCCCCTGGCTGGCTGCAGCCCCCATTCCCGAAGCATCCACGGGCAGTTCCCCGAAGGGCTGACACCGGCTGCGCCTCAGCAGCCAGACAACCTCCCTCCCTCTGGTCGGGCACTGCAAGCCACACAGCCACTCGTGTCCCCTGTGTCCCTGGAGGCCGCAGCGCGTTTTGGGTTTTGGCGTGGACGGGCCCCTCTCGGCTTCCGTAGTCCATTTGCCCCCGGAGCCTGCCAGACCCCTGGCCCCAGGGGCGGGCCCTGCTGAGTCCCCGAGCGCCTCCTGGGTTCCTGCCACCACCCTTGGGCCGGGATGAGGTGCCACCTTGTGCGTAGAAGCCCTGCACACAGGCAAGAAGCCCCCCAGGCCCGCGGGCGCGCCCGACCCTGGAGCCCCCTGGCTGGCTGCAGCCACAGGGAACGGGGGTTCTGAGTTGGCAGCCCCCATTCCCGAAGCATCCACGGGTAGTTCCCCGAAGGGCTGACACCGGCTGCGCCTCAGCAGCCAGACAACCTCCCTCCCTCTGGTCGGGCACTGCAAGCCACACAGCCACTTGTGTCCCCTGTGTCCCTGGAGGCCGCAGCGCATTTTGGGTTTTGGCGCGGACGGGCCCCTCTCGGCTTCCGTAGTCCATTTGCCCCGGAGCCTGCCAGACCCCTGGCCCCAGGGGCGGGCCCTGCTGAGTCCCCGAGCGCCTCCTGGGTTCCTGCCACCACCCTTGGGCCGGGATGAGGTGCCACCTTGTGCGTAGAAGCCCTGCACACAGGCAAGAAGCCCCCCAGGCCCGCCCGACCCTGGAGCCCCCTGGCTGGCTGCAGCCACAGGGAACGGGGGTTCTGAGTTGGCAGCCCCCATTCCCGAAGCATCCACGGGCAGTTCCCCGAAGGGCTGACACCGGCTGCGCCTCAGCAGCCAGACAACCTCCCTCCCTCTGGTCGGGCACTGCAAGCCACACAGCCACTTGTGTCCCCTGTGTCCCTGGAGGCCGCAGCGCGTTTTGTCTTTTGGCGCGGACGGGCCCCTCTCGGCTTCCGTAGTCCATTTGCCCCGGAGCCTGCCAGACCCCTGGCCCCAGGGGCGGGCCCTGCTGAGTCCCCGAGCGCCTCCTGGGTTCCTGCCACCACCCTTGGGCCGGGATGAGGTGCCACCTTGTGCGTAGAAGCCCTGCACACAGGCAAGAAGCCCCCCAGGCCCGCGGGCGCGCCCGACCCTGGAGCCCCCTGGCTGGCTGCAGCCACAGGGAACGGGGGTTCTGAGTTGGCAGCCCCCATTCCCGAAGCATCCACGGGCAGTTCCCCGAAGGGCTGACACCGGCTGCGCCTCAGCAGCCAGACAACCTCCCTCCCTCTGGTCGGGCACTGCAAGCCACACAGCCACTTGTGTCCCCTGTGTCCCTGGAGGCCGCAGCGCGTTTTGGGTTTTGGCGCGGACGGGCCCCTCTCGGCTTCCGTAGTCCATTTGTCCCGGAGCCTGCCAGACCCCTGGCTCCAGGGGCGGGCCCTGCTGAGTCCCCGAGCGCCTCCTGGGTTCCTGCCACCACCCTTGGGCCGGGATGAGGTGCCACCTTGTGCGTAGAAGCCCTGCACACAGGCAAGAAGCCCCCCAGGCCCGCGGGCGCGCCCGACCCTGGAGCCCCCTGGCTGGCTGCAGCCCCCATTCCCGAAGCATCCACGGGCAGTTCCCCGAAGGGCTGACACCGGCTGCGCCTCAGCAGCCAGACAACCTCCCTCCCTCTGGTCGGGCACTGCAAGCCACACAGCCACTCGTGTCCCCTGTGTCCCTGGAGGCCGCAGCGCGTTTTGTCTTTTGGCGTGGACGGGCCCCTCTCGGCTTCCGTAGTCCATTTGCCCCCGGAGCCTGCCAGACCCCTGGCCCCAGGGGCGGGCCCTGCTGAGTCCCCGAGCGCCTCCTGGGTTCCTGCCACCACCCTTGGGCCGGGATGAGGTGCCACCTTGTGCGTAGAAGCCCTGCACACAGGCAAGAAGCCCCCCAGGCCCGCGGGCGCGCCCGACCCTGGAGCCCCCTGGCTGGCTGCAGCCACAGGGAACGGGGGTTCTGAGTTGGCAGCCCCCATTCCCGAAGCATCCACGGGTAGTTCCCCGAAGGGCTGACACCGGCTGCGCCTCAGCAGCCAGACAACCTCCCTCCCTCTGGTCGGGCACTGCAAGCCACACAGCCACTTGTGTCCCCTGTGTCCCTGGAGGCCGCAGCGCGTTTTGGGTTTTGGCGCGGACGGGCCCCTCTCGGCTTCCGTAGTCCATTTGCCCCCGGAGCCTACCAGACCCCTGGCCCCAGGGGCGGGCCCTGCTGAGCCCCCGAGCGCCTCCTGGGTTCCTGCCACCACCCTTGGGCCGGGATGAGGTGCCACCTTGTGCGTAGAAGCCCTGCACACAGGCAAGAAGCCCCCCAGGCCCGCGGGCGCGCCCGACCCTGGAGCCCCCTGGCTGGCTGTAGCCACAGGGAACGGGGGTTCTGAGTTGGCAGCCCCCATTCCCGAAGCATCCACGGGCAGTTCCCCGAAGGGCTGACACCGGCTGCGCCTCAGCAGCCAGACAACCTCCCTCCCTCTGGTCGGGCACTGCAAGCCACACAGCCACTTGTGTCCCCTGTGTCCCTGGAGGCCGCAGCGCGTTTTGGGTTTTGGCGCGGACGGGCCCCTCTCGGCTTCCGTAGTCCATTGCCCCGGAGCCTGCCAGACCCCTGGCCCCAGGGGCGGGCCCTGCTGAGTCCCCGAGCGCCTCCTGGGTTCCTGCCACCACCCTTGGGCCGGGATGAGGTGCCACCTTGTGCGTAGAAGCCCTGCACACAGGCAAGAAGCCCCCCAGGCCCGCGGGCGCGCCCGACCCTGGAGCCCCCTGGCTGGCTGCAGCCACAGGGAACGGGGGTTCTGAGTTGGCAGCCCCCATTCCCGAAGCATCCACGGGCAGTTCCCCGAAGGGCTGACACCGGCTGCGCCTCAGCAGCCAGACAACCTCCCTCCCTCTGGTCGGGCACTGCAAGCCACACAGCCACTTGTGTCCCCTGTGTCCCTGGAGGCCGCAGCGCGTTTTGGGTTTTGGCGCGGACGGGCCCCTCTCGGCTTCCGTAGTCCATTTGCCCCCGGAGCCTGCCAGACCCCTGGCCCCAGGGGCGGGCCCTGCTGAGTCGCCGAGCGTCTCCTGGGTTCTTGCCACCACCCTTGGGCCGGGATGAGGTGCCACCTTGTGCGTAGAAGCCCTGCACACAGGCAAGAAGCCCCCCAGGCCCGCGGGCGCGCCCGACCCTGGAGCCCCCTGGCTGGCTGCAGCCCCCATTCCCGAAGCATCCACGGGCAGTTCCCCGAAGGGCTGACACCGGCTGCGCCTCAGCAGCCAGACAACCTCCCTCCCTCTGGTCGGGCACTGCAAGCCACACAGCCACTCGTGTCCCCTGTGTCCCTGGAGGCCGCAGCGCGTTTTGGGTTTTGGCGCAGACGGGCCCCTCTCGGCTTCCGTAGTCCATTTGCCCCCGGAGCCTGCCAGACCCCTGGCCCCAGGGGCGGGCCCTGCTGAGTCCCCGAGCGCCTCCTGGGTTCCTGCCACCACCCTTGGGCCGGGATGAGGTGCCACCTTGTGCGTAGAAGCCCTGCACACAGGCAAGAAGCCCCCCAGGCCCGCGGGCGCGCCCGACCCTGGAGCCCCCTGGCTGGCTGCAGCCACAGGGAACGGGGGTTCTGAGTTGGCAGCCCCCATTCCCGAAGCATCCACGGGCAGTTTCCCGAAGGGCTGACACCGGCTGCGCCTCAGCAGCCAGACAACCTCCCTCCCTCTGGTCGGGCACTGCAAGCCACACAGCCACTTGTGTCCCCTGTGTCCCTGGAGGCCGCAGCGCGTTTTGGGTTTTGGCGCGGACGGGCCCCTCTCGGCTTCCGTAGTCCATTTGCCCCGGAGCCTGCCAGACCCCTGGCCCCAGGGGCGGGCCCTGCTGAGTCCCCGAGCGCCTCCTGGGTTCCTGCCACCACCCTTGGGCCGGGATGAGGTGCCACCTTGTGCGTAGAAGCCCTGCACACAGGCAAGAAGCCCCCCAGGCCCGCGGGCGCGCCCGACCCTGGAGCCCCCTGGCTGGCTGCAGCCACAGGGAACGGGGGTTCTGAGTTGGCAGCCCCCATTCCCGAAGCATCCACGGGCAGTTCCCCGAAGGGCTGACACCGGCTGCGCCTCAGCAGCCAGACAACCTCCCTCCCTCTGGTCGGGCACTGCAAGCCACACAGCCACTTGTGTCCCCTGTGTCCCTGGAGGCCGCAGCGCGTTTTGGGTTTTGGCGCGGACGGGCCCCTCTCGGCTTCCGTAGTCCATTTGCCCCCGGAGCCTGCCAGACCCCTGGCCCCAGGGGCGGGCCCTGCTGAGTCGCCGAGCGTCTCCTAGGTTCTTGCCACCACCCTTGGGCCGGGATGAGGTGCCACCTTGTGCGTAGAAGCCCTGCACACAGGCAAGAAGCCCCCCAGGCCCGCGGGCGCGCCCGACCCTGGAGCCCCCTGGCTGGCTGCAGCCCCCATTCCCGAAGCATCCACGGGCAGTTCCCCGAAGGGCTGACACCGGCTGCGCCTCAGCAGCCAGACAACCTCCCTCCCTCTGGTCGGGCACTGCAAGCCACACAGCCACTCGTGTCCCCTGTGTCCCTGGAGGCCGCAGCGCGTTTTGGGTTTTGGCGTGGACGGGCCCCTCTCGGCTTCCGTAGTCCATTTGCCCCCGGAGCCTGCCAGACCCCTGGCCCCAGGGGCGGGCCCTGCTGAGTCCCCGAGCGCCTCCTGGGTTCCTGCCACCACCCTTGGGCCGGGATGAGGTGCCACCTTGTGCGTAGAAGCCCTGCACACAGGCAAGAAGCCCCCCAGGCCCGCGGGCGCGCCCGACCCTGGAGCCCCCTGGCTGGCTGCAGCCACAGGGAACGGGGGTTCTGAGTTGGCAGCCCCCATTCCCGAAGCATCCACGGGTAGTTCCCCGAAGGGCTGACACCGGCTGCGCCTCAGCAGCCAGACAACCTCCCTCCCTCTGGTCGGGCACTGCAAGCCACACAGCCACTTGTGTCCCCTGTGTCCCTGGAGGCCGCAGCGCATTTTGGGTTTTGGCGCGGACGGGCCCCTCTCGGCTTCCGTAGTCCATTTGCCCCGGAGCCTGCCAGACCCCTGGCCCCAGGGGCGGGCCCTGCTGAGTCCCCGAGCGCCTCCTGGGTTCCTGCCACCACCCTTGGGCCGGGATGAGGTGCCACCTTGTGCGTAGAAGCCCTGCACACAGGCAAGAAGCCCCCCAGGCCCGCCCGACCCTGGAGCCCCCTGGCTGGCTGCAGCCACAGGGAACGGGGGTTCTGAGTTGGCAGCCCCCATTCCCGAAGCATCCACGGGCAGTTCCCCGAAGGGCTGACACCGGCTGCGCCTCAGCAGCCAGACAACCTCCCTCCCTCTGGTCGGGCACTGCAAGCCACACAGCCACTTGTGTCCCCTGTGTCCCTGGAGGCCGCAGCGCGTTTTGGGTTTTGGCGCGGACGGGCCCCTCTCGGCTTCCGTAGTCCATTTGCCCCGGAGCCTGCCAGACCCCTGGCCCCAGGGGCGGGCCCTGCTGAGTCCCCGAGCGCCTCCTGGGTTCCTGCCACCATCCTTGGGCCGGGATGAGGTGCCACCTTGTGCGTAGAAGCCCTGCACACAGGCAAGAAGCCCCCCAGGCCCGCGGGCGCGCCCGACCCTGGAGCCCCCTGGCTGGCTGCAGCCACAGGGAACGGGGGTTCTGAGTTGGCAGCCCCCATTCCCGAAGCATCCACGGGCAGTTCCCCGAAGGGCTGACACCGGCTGCGCCTCAGCAGCCAGACAACCTCCCTCCCTCTGGTCGGGCACTGCAAGCCACACAGCCACTTGTGTCCCCTGTGTCCCTGGAGGCCGCAGCGCGTTTTGGGTTTTGGCGCGGACGGGCCCCTCTCGGCTTCCGTAGTCCATTTGTCCCGGAGCCTGCCAGACCCCTGGCCCCAGGGGCGGGCCCTGCTGAGTCCCCGAGCGCCTCCTGGGTTCCTGCCACCACCCTTGGGCCGGGATGAGGTGCCACCTTGTGCGTAGAAGCCCTGCACACAGGCAAGAAGCCCCCCAGGCCCGCGGGCGCGCCCGACCCTGGAGCCCCCTGGCTGGCTGCAGCCCCCATTCCCGAAGCATCCACGGGCAGTTCCCCGAAGGGCTGACACCGGCTGCGCCTCAGCAGCCAGACAACCTCCCTCCCTCTGGTCGGGCACTGCAAGCCACACAGCCACTCGTGTCCCCTGTGTCCCTGGAGGCCGCAGCGCGTTTTGTCTTTTGGCGTGGACGGGCCCCTCTCGGCTTCCGTAGTCCATTTGCCCCCGGAGCCTGCCAGACCCCTGGCCCCAGGGGCGGGCCCTGCTGAGTCCCCGAGCGCCTCCTGGGTTCCTGCCACCACCCTTGGGCCGGGATGAGGTGCCACCTTGTGCGTAGAAGCCCTGCACACAGGCAAGAAGCCCCCCAGGCCCGCGGGCGCGCCCGACCCTGGAGCCCCCTGGCTGGCTGCAGCCACAGGGAACGGGGGTTCTGAGTTGGCAGCCCCCATTCCCGAAGCATCCACGGGTAGTTCCCCGAAGGGCTGACACCGGCTGCGCCTCAGCAGCCAGACAACCTCCCTCCCTCTGGTCGGGCACTGCAAGCCACACAGCCACTTGTGTCCCCTGTGTCCCTGGAGGCCGCAGCGCGTTTTGGGTTTTGGCGCGGACGGGCCCCTCTCGGCTTCCGTAGTCCATTTGCCCCCGGAGCCTACCAGACCCCTGGCCCCAGGGGCGGGCCCTGCTGAGCCCCCGAGCGCCTCCTGGGTTCCTGCCACCACCCTTGGGCCGGGATGAGGTGCCACCTTGTGCGTAGAAGCCCTGCACACAGGCAAGAAGCCCCCCAGGCCCGCGGGCGCGCCCGACCCTGGAGCCCCCTGGCTGGCTGTAGCCACAGGGAACGGGGGTTCTGAGTTGGCAGCCCCCATTCCCGAAGCATCCACGGGCAGTTCCCCGAAGGGCTGACACCGGCTGCGCCTCAGCAGCCAGACAACCTCCCTCCCTCTGGTCGGGCACTGCAAGCCACACAGCCACTTGTGTCCCCTGTGTCCCTGGAGGCCGCAGCGCGTTTTGGGTTTTGGCGCGGACGGGCCCCTCTCGGCTTCCGTAGTCCATTGCCCCGGAGCCTGCCAGACCCCTGGCCCCAGGGGCGGGCCCTGCTGAGTCCCCGAGCGCCTCCTGGGTTCCTGCCACCACCCTTGGGCCGGGATGAGGTGCCACCTTGTGCGTAGAAGCCCTGCACACAGGCAAGAAGCCCCCCAGGCCCGCCCGACCCTGGAGCCCCCAGGCTGGCTGCAGCCACAGGGAACGGGGGTTCTGAGTTGGCAGCCCCCATTCCCGAAGCATCCACGGGCAGTTCCCCGAAGGGCTGACACCGGCTGCGCCTCAGCAGCCAGACAACCTCCCTCCCTCTGGTCGGGCACTGCAAGCCACACAGCCACTTGTGTCCCCTGTGTCCCTGGAGGCCGCAGCGCGTTTTGGGTTTTGGCGCGGACGGGCCCCTCTCGGCTTCCGTAGTCCATTTGCCCCGGAGCCTGCCAGACCCCTGGCCCCAGGGGAGGGCCCTGCTGAGTCCCCGAGCGCCTCCTGGGTTCCTGCCACCACCCTTGGGCCGGGATGAGGTGCCACCTTGTGCGTAGAAGCCCTGCACACAGGCAAGAAGCCCCCCAGGCCCGCGGGCGCGCCCGACCCTGGAGCCCCCTGGCTGGCTGCAGCCACAGGGAACGGGGGTTCTGAGTTGGCAGCCCCCATTCCCGAAGCATCCACGGGCAGTTCCCCGAAGGGCTGACACCGGCTGCGCCTCAGCAGCCAGACAACCTCCCTCCCTCTGGTCGGGCACTGCAAGCCACACAGCCACTTGTGTCCCCTGTGTCCCTGGAGGCCGCAGCGCGTTTTGGGTTTTGGCGCGGACGGGCCCCTCTCGGCTTCCGTAGTCCATTTGCCCCGGAGCCTGCCAGACCCCTGGCCCCAGGGGCGGGCCCTGCTGAGTCCCCGAGCGCCTCCTGGGTTCCTGCCACCACCCTTGGGCCGGGATGAGGTGCCACCTTGTGCGTAGAAGCCCTGCACACAGGCAAGAAGCCCCCCAGGCCCGCGGGCGCGCCCGACCCTGGAGCCCCCTGGCTGGCTGCAGCCACAGGGAACGGGGGTTCTGAGTTGGCAGCCCCCATTCCCGAAGCATCCACGGGCAGTTCCCCGAAGGGCTGACACCGGCTGCGCCTCAGCAGCCAGACAACCTCCCTCCCTCTGGTCGGGCACTGCAAGCCACACAGCCACTTGTGTCCCCTGTGTCCCTGGAGGCCGCAGCGTGTTTTGGGTTTTGGCGCGGACGGGCCCCTCTCGGCTTCCGTAGTCCATTTGCCCCCGGAGCCTGCCAGACCCCTGGCCCCAGGGGCGGGCCCTGCTGAGTCCCCGAGCGCCTCCTGGGTTCCTGCCACCACCCTTGGGCCGGGATGAGGTGCCACCTTGTGCGTAGAAGCCCTGCACACAGGCAAGAAGCCCCCCAGGCCCGCGGGCGCGCCCGACCCTGGAGCCCCCTGGCTGGCTGCAGCCACAGGGAACGGGGGTTCTGAGTTGGCAGCCCCCATTCCCGAAGCATCCACGGGCAGTTCCCCGAAGGGCTGACACCGGCTGCGCCTCAGCAGCCAGACAACCTCCCTCCCTCTGGTCGGGCACTGCAAGCCACACAGCCACTTGTGTCCCCTGTGTCCCTGGAGGCCGCAGCGCGTTTTGGGTTTTGGCGCGGACGGGCCCCTCTCGGCTTCCGTAGTCCATTTGCCCCCGGAGCCTGCCAGACCCCTGGCCCCAGGGGCGGGCCCTGCTGAGTCGCCGAGCGTCTCCTGGGTTCTTGCCACCACCCTTGGGCCGGGATGAGGTGCCACCTTGTGCGTAGAAGCCCTGCACACAGGCAAGAAGCCCCCCAGGCCCGCGGGCGCGCCCGACCCTGGAGCCCCCTGGCTGGCTGCAGCCCCCATTCCCGAAGCATCCACGGGCAGTTCCCCGAAGGGCTGACACCGGCTGCGCCTCAGCAGCCAGACAACCTCCCTCCCTCTGGTCGGGCACTGCAAGCCACACAGCCACTCGTGTCCCCTGTGTCCCTGGAGGCCGCAGCGCGTTTTGGGTTTTGGCGCGGACGGGCCCCTCTCGGCTTCCGTAGTCCATTTGCCCCCGGAGCCTGCCAGACCCCTGGCCCCAGGGGCGGGCCCTGCTGAGTCCCCGAGCGCCTCCTGGGTTCCTGCCACCACCCTTGGGCCGGGATGAGGTGCCACCTTGTGCGTAGAAGCCCTGCACACAGGCAAGAAGCCCCCCAGGCCCGCGGGCGCGCCCGACCCTGGAGCCCCCTGGCTGGCTGTAGCCACAGGGAACGGGGGTTCTGAGTTGGCAGCCCCCATTCCCGAAGCATCCACGGGCAGTTTCCCGAAGGGCTGACACCGGCTGCGCCTCAGCAGCCAGACAACCTCCCTCCCTCTGGTCGGGCACTGCAAGCCACACAGCCACTTGTGTCCCCTGTGTCCCTGGAGGCCGCAGCGCGTTTTGGGTTTTGGCGCGGACGGGCCCCTCTCGGCTTCCGTAGTCCATTTGCCCCCGGAGCCTGCCAGACCCTGGCCCCAGGGGCGGGCCCTGCTGAGTCCCCGAGCGCCTCCTGGGTTCCTGCCACCACCCTTGGGCCGGGATGAGGTGCCACCTTGTGCGTAGAAGCCCTGCACACAGGCAAGAAGCCCCCCGGGCGCGCCCGACCCTGGAGCCCCCTGGCTGGCTGCAGCCACAGGGAACGGGGGTTCTGAGTTGGCAGCCCCCATTCCCGAAGCATCCACGGGCAGTTCCCCGAAGGGCTGACACTGGCTGCGCCTCAGCAGCCAGACAACCTCCCTCCCTCTGGTCGGGCACTGCAAGCCACACAGCCACTTGTGTCCCCTGTGTCCCTGGAGGCCGCAGCGCATTTTGGGTTGTGGCGCGGACGGGCCCCTCTCGGCTTCCGTAGTCCATTTGCCCCCGGAGCCTGCCAAACCCCTGGCCCCAGGGGCGGGCCCTGCTGAGTCCCGAGCGCCTCCTGGGTTCCTGCCACCACCCTTGGGCCGGGATGAGGTGCCACCTTGTGCGTAGAAGCCCTGCACACAGGCAAGAAGCCCCCCATGCCCACGGGCGCGCCCGACCCTGGAGCCCCCTGGCTGGCTGCAGCCACAGGGAACGGGGGTTCTGAGTTGGCAGCCCCCATTCCCGAAGCATCCACGGGTAGTTCCCCGAAGGGCTGACACCGGCTGCGCCTCAGCAGCCAGACAACCTCCCTCCCTCTGGTCGGGCACTGCAAGCCACACAGCCACTTGTGTCCCCTGTGTCCCTGGAGGCCGCAGCGCATTTTGGGTTTTGGCGCGGACGGGCCCCTCTCGGCTTCCGTAGTCCATTTGCCCCGGAGCCTGCCAGACCCCTGGCCCCAGGGGCGGGCCCTGCTGAGTCCCCGAGCGCCTCCTGGGTTCCTGCCACCACCCTTGGGCCGGGATGAGGTGCCACCTTGTGCGTAGAAGCCCTGCACACAGGCAAGAAGCCCCCCAGGCCCGCCCGACCCTGGAGCCCCCTGGCTGGCTGCAGCCACAGGGAACGGGGGTTCTGAGTTGGCAGCCCCCATTCCCGAAGCATCCACGGGCAGTTCCCCGAAGGGCTGACACCGGCTGCGCCTCAGCAGCCAGACAACCTCCCTCCCTCTGGTCGGGCACTGCAAGCCACACAGCCACTTGTGTCCCCTGTGTCCCTGGAGGCCGCAGCGCGTTTTGGGTTTTGGCGCGGACGGGCCCCTCTCGGCTTCCGTAGTCCATTTGCCCCGGAGCCTGCCAGACCCCTGGCCCCAGGGGCGGGCCCTGCTGAGTCCCCGAGCGCCTCCTGGGTTCCTGCCACCACCCTTGGGCCGGGATGAGGTGCCACCTTGTGCGTAGAAGCCCTGCACACAGGCAAGAAGCCCCCCAGGCCCGCGGGCGCGCCCGACCCTGGAGCCCCCTGGCTGGCTGCAGCCACAGGGAACGGGGGTTCTAAGTTGGCAGCCCCCATTCCCGAAGCATCCATGGGCAGTTCCCCGAAGGGCTGACACCGGCTGCGCCTCAGCAGCCAGACAACCTCCCTCCCTCTGGTCGGGCACTGCAAGCCACACAGCCACTTGTGTCCCCTGTGTCCCTGGAGGCCGCAGCGCGTTTTGGGTTTTGGCGCGGACGGGCCCCTCTCGGCTTCCGTAGTCCATTTGTCCCGGAGCCTGCCAGACCCCTGGCCCCAGGGGCGGGCCCTGCTGAGTCCCCGAGCGCCTCCTGGGTTCCTGCCACCACCCTTGGGCCGGGATGAGGTGCCACCTTGTGCGTAGAAGCCCTGTACACAGGCAAGAAGCCCCCCAGGCCCGCGGGCGCGCCCGACCCTGGAGCCCCCTGGCTGGCTGCAGCCACAGGGAACGGGGGTTCTGAGTTGGCAGCCCCCATTCCCGAAGCATCCACGGGCAGTTCCCCGAAGGGCTGACACCGGCTGCGCCTCAGCAGCCAGACAACCTCCCTCCCTCTGGTCGGGCACTGCAAGCCACACAGCCACTTGTGTCCCCTGTGTCCCTGGAAGCCGCAGCGCGTTTTGGGTTTTGGCGCGGACGGGCCCCTCTCGGCTTCCGTAGTCCATTTGCCCCCGGAGCCTGCCAGACCCCTGGCCCCAGGGGCGGGCCCTGCTGAGTCGCCGAGCGTCTCCTGGGTTCCTGCCACCACCCTTGGGCCGGGATGAGGTGCCACCTTGTGCGTAGAAGCCCTGCACACAGGCAAGAAGCCCCCCAGGCCCGAGGCGCGCCCGACCCTGGAGCCCCCTGGCTGGCTGCAGCCCCCATTCCCGAAGCATCCACGGGCAGTTCCCCGAAGGGCTGACACCGGCTGCGCCTCAGCAGCCAGACAACCTCCCTCCCTCTGGTCGGGCAATGCAAGCCACACAGCCACTCGTGTCCCCTGTGTCCCTGGAGGCCGCAGCGCATTTTGTCTTTTGGCGCAGACGGGCCCCTCTCGGCTTCCGTAGTCCATTTGCCCCCGGAGCCTGCCAGACCCCTGGCCCCAGGGGCGGGCCCTGCTGAGTCCCCGAGCGCCTCCTGGGTTCCTGCCACCACCCTTGGGCCGGGATGAGGTGCCACCTTGTGCGTAGAAGCCCTGCACACAGGCAAGAAGCCCCCCAGGCCCGCGGGCGCGCCCGACCCTGGAGCCCCCTGGCTGGCTGCAGCCACAGGGAACGGGGGTTCTGAGTTGGCAGCCCCCATTCCCGAAGCATCCACGGGCAGTTCCCCGAAGGGCTGACACCGGCTGCGCCTCAGCAGCCAGACAACCTCCCTCCCTCTGGTCGGGCACTGCAAGCCACACAGCCACTTGTGTCCCCTGTGTCCCTGGAGGCCGCAGCGCGTTTTGGGTTTTGGCGCGGACGGGCCCCTCTCGGCTTCCGTAGTCCATTTGCCCCCGGAGCCTGCCAGACCCCTGGCCCCAGGGGCGGGCCCTGCTGAGTCGCCGAGCGTCTCCTGGGTTCCTGCCACCACCCTTGGGCCGGGATGAGGTGCCACCTTGTGCGTAGAAGCCCTGCACACAGGCAAGAAGCCCCCCAGGCCCGAGGCGCGCCCGACCCTGGAGCCCCCTGGCTGTCTGCAGCCCCCATTCCCGAAGCATCCACGGGCAGTTCCCCGAAGGGCTGACACCGGCTGCGCCTCAGCAGCCAGACAACCTCCCTCCCTCTGGTCGGGCACTGCAAGCCACACAGCCACTCGTGTCCCCTGTGTCCCTGGAGGCCGCAGCGCATTTTGTCTTTTGGCGCGGACGGGCCCCTCTCGGCTTCCGTAGTCCATTTGCCCCCGGAGCCTGCCAGACCCCTGGCCCCAGGGGCGGGTCCTGCTGAGTCCCCGAGCGCCTCCTGGGTTCCTGCCACCACCCTTGGGCCGGGATGAGGTGCCACCTTGTGCGTAGAAGCCCTGCACACAGGCAAGAAGCCCCCCAGGCCCGCCCGACCCTGGAGCCCCCTGGCTGGCTGCAGCCACAGGGATTGGGGGTTCTGAGTTGGCAGCCCCCATTCCCGAAGCATCCACGGGCAGTTCCCCGAAGGGCTGACACCGGCTGCACCTCAGCAGCCAGACAACCTCCCTCCCTCTGGTCGGGCACTGCAAGCCACACAGCCACTTGTGTCCCCTGTGTTCCTGGAGGCCGCAGCGCGTTTTGGGTTTTGGCGCGGACGGGCCCCTCTCGGCTTCCGTAGTCCATTTGCCCCGGAGCCTGCCAGACCCCTGGCCCCAGGGGCGGGCCCTGCTGAGTCCCCGAGCGCCTCCTGGGTTCCTGCCACCACCCTTGGGCCGGGATGAGGTGCCACCTTGTGCGTAGAAGCCCTGCACACAGGCAAGAAGCCCCCCAGGCCCGCGGGCGCGCCCGACCCTGGAGCCCCCTGGCTGGCTGCAGCCACAGGGAACGGGGGTTCTGAGTTGGCAGCCCCCATTCCCGAAGCATCCACGGGCAGTTCCCCGAAGGGCTGACACCGGCTGAGCCTCAGCAGCCAGACAACCTCCCTCCCTCTGGTCGGGCACTGCAAGCCACACAGCCACTTGTGTCCCCTGTGTCCCTGGAGGCCGCAGCGCATTTTGGGTTTTGGCGCGGACGGGCCCCTCTCGGCTTCCGTAGTCCATTTGCCCCCGGAGCCTGCCAGACCCCTGGCCCCAGGGGCGGGTCCTGCTGAGTCCCCGAGCGCCTCCTGGGTTCCTGCCACCACCCTTGGGCCGGGATGAGGTGCCACCTTGTGCGTAGAAGCCCTGCACACAGGCAAGAAGCCCCCCAGGCCCGCCCGACCCTGGAGCCCCCTGGCTGGCTGCAGCCACAGGGAACGGGGGTTCTGAGTTGGCAACCCCCATTCCCGAAGCATCCACGGGCAGTTCCCCGAAGGGCTGACACCGGCTGCGCCTCAGCAGCCAGACAACCTCCCTCCCTCTGGTCGGGCACTGCAAGCCACACAGCCACTTGTGTCCCCTGTGTCCCTGGAGGCCGCAGCGCATTTTGGGTTTTGGCGCGGACGGGCCCCTCTCGGCTTCCGTAGTCCATTTGCCCCCGGAGCCTGCCAGACCCCTGGCCCCAGGGGCGGGCCCTGCTGAGTCGCCGAGCGTCTCCTGGGTTCCTGCCACCACCCTTGGGCCGGGATGAGGTGCCACCTTGTGCGTAGAAGCCCTGCACACAGGCAAGAAGCCCCCCAGGCCCGAGGCGCGCCCGACCCTGGAGCCCCCTGGCTGGCTGCAGCCCCCATTCCCGAAGCATCCACGGGCAGTTCCCCGAAGGGCTGACACCGGCTGCGCCTCAGCAGCCAGACAACCTCCCTCCCTCTGGTCGGGCACTGCAAGCCACACAGCCACTCGTGTCCCCTGTGTCCCTGGAGGCCGCAGCGCATTTTGTCTTTTGGCGCAGACGGGCCCCTCTCGGCTTCCGTAGTCCATTTGCCCCCGGAGCCTGCCAGACCCCTGGCCCCAGGGGCGGGCCCTGCTGAGTCCCCGAGCGCCTCCTGGGTTCCTGCCACCACCCTTGGGCCGGGATGAGGTGCCACCTTGTGCGTAGAAGCCCTGCACACAGGCAAGAAGCCCCCCAGGCCCGCGGGCGCGCCCGACCCTGGAGCCCCCTGGCTGGCTGCAGCCACAGGGAACGGGGGTTCTGAGTTGGCAGCCCCCATTCCCGAAGCATCCACGGGCAGTTCCCCGAAGGGCTGACACCAGCTGCGCCTCAGCAGCCAGACAACCTCCCTCCCTCTGGTCGGGCACTGCAAGCCACACAGCCACTTGTGTCCCCTGTGTCCCTGGAGGCCGCAGCGCGTTTTGGGTTTTGGCGCGGACGGGCCCCTCTCGGCTTCCGTAGTCCATTTGCCCCCGGAGCCTGCCAGACCCCTGGCCCCAGGGGCGGGCCCTGCTGAGTCGCCGAGCGTCTCCTGGGTTCCTGCCACCACCCTTGGGCCGGGATGAGGTGCCACCTTGTGCGTAGAAGCCCTGCACACAGGCAAGAAGCCCCCCAGGCCCGAGGCGCGCCCGACCCTGGAGCCCCCTGGCTGTCTGCAGCCCCCATTCCCGAAGCATCCACGGGCAGTTCCCCGAAGGGCTGACACCGGCTGCGCCTCAGCAGCCAGACAACCTCCCTCCCTCTGGTCGGGCACTGCAAGCCACACAGCCACTCGTGTCCCCTGTGTCCCTGGAGGCCGCAGCGCATTTTGTCTTTTGGCGCGGACGGGCCCCTCTCGGCTTCCGTAGTCCATTTGCCCCCGGAGCCTGCCAGACCCCTGGCCCCAGGGGCGGGTCCTGCTGAGTCCCCGAGCGCCTCCTGGGTTCCTGCCACCACCCTTGGGCCGGGATGAGGTGCCACCTTGTGCGTAGAAGCCCTGCACACAGGCAAGAAGCCCCCCAGGCCCGCCCGACCCTGGAGCCCCCTGGCTGGCTGCAGCCACAGGGATTGGGGGTTCTGAGTTGGCAGCCCCCATTCCCGAAGCATCCACGGGCAGTTCCCCGAAGGGCTGACACCGGCTGCACCTCAGCAGCCAGACAACCTCCCTCCCTCTGGTCGGGCACTGCAAGCCACACAGCCACTTGTGTCCCCTGTGTTCCTGGAGGCCGCAGCGCGTTTTGGGTTTTGGCGCGGACGGGCCCCTCTCGGCTTCCGTAGTCCATTTGCCCCGGAGCCTGCCAGACCCCTGGCCCCAGGGGCGGGCCCTGCTGAGTCCCCGAGCGCCTCCTGGGTTCCTGCCACCACCCTTGGGCCGGGATGAGGTGCCACCTTGTGCGTAGAAGCCCTGCACACAGGCAAGAAGCCCCCCAGGCCCGCGGGCGCGCCCGACCCTGGAGCCCCCTGGCTGGCTGCAGCCACAGGGAACGGGGGTTCTGAGTTGGCAGCCCCCATTCCCGAAGCATCCACGGGCAGTTCCCCGAAGGGCTGACACCGGCTGAGCCTCAGCAGCCAGACAACCTCCCTCCCTCTGGTCGGGCACTGCAAGCCACACAGCCACTTGTGTCCCCTGTGTCCCTGGAGGCCGCAGCGCATTTTGGGTTTTGGCGCGGACGGGCCCCTCTCGGCTTCCGTAGTCCATTTGCCCCCGGAGCCTGCCAGACCCCTGGCCCCAGGGGCGGGTCCTGCTGAGTCCCCGAGCGCCTCCTGGGTTCCTGCCACCACCCTTGGGCCGGGATGAGGTGCCACCTTGTGCGTAGAAGCCCTGCACACAGGCAAGAAGCCCCCCAGGCCCGCCCGACCCTGGAGCCCCCTGGCTGGCTGCAGCCACAGGGAACGGGGGTTCTGAGTTGGCAACCCCCATTCCCGAAGCATCCACGGGCAGTTCCCCGAAGGGCTGACACCGGCTGCGCCTCAGCAGCCAGACAACCTCCCTCCCTCTGGTCGGGCACTGCAAGCCACACAGCCACTTGTGTCCCCTGTGTCCCTGGAGGCCGCAGCGCATTTTGGGTTTTGGCGCGGACGGGCCCCTCTCGGCTTCCGTAGTCCATTTGCCCCCGGAGCCTGCCAGACCCCTGGCCCCAGGGGCGGGCCCTGCTGAGTCGCCGAGCGTCTCCTGGGTTCCTGCCACCACCCTTGGGCCGGGATGAGGTGCCACCTTGTGCGTAGAAGCCCTGCACACAGGCAAGAAGCCCCCCAGGCCCGAGGCGCGCCCGACCCTGGAGCCCCCTGGCTGGCTGCAGCCCCCATTCCCGAAGCATCCACGGGCAGTTCCCCGAAGGGCTGACACCGGCTGCGCCTCAGCAGCCAGACAACCTCCCTCCCTCTGGTCGGGCACTGCAAGCCACACAGCCACTCGTGTCCCCTGTGTCCCTGGAGGCCGCAGCGCATTTTGTCTTTTGGCGCAGACGGGCCCCTCTCGGCTTCCGTAGTCCATTTGCCCCCGGAGCCTGCCAGACCCCTGGCCCCAGGGGCGGGCCCTGCTGAGTCCCCGAGCGCCTCCTGGGTTCCTGCCACCACCCTTGGGCCGGGATGAGGTGCCACCTTGTGCGTAGAAGCCCTGCACACAGGCAAGAAGCCCCCCAGGCCCGCGGGCGCGCCCGACCCTGGAGCCCCCTGGCTGGCTGCAGCCACAGGGAACGGGGGTTCTGAGTTGGCAGCCCCCATTCCCGAAGCATCCACGGGCAGTTCCCCGAAGGGCTGACACCGGCTGCGCCTCAGCAGCCAGACAACCTCCCTCCCTCTGGTCGGGCACTGCAAGCCACACAGCCACTTGTGTCCCCTGTGTCCCTGGAGGCCGCAGCGCGTTTTGGGTTTTGGCGCGGACGGGCCCCTCTCGGCTTCCGTAGTCCATTTGCCCCCGGAGCCTGCCAGACCCCTGGCCCCAGGGGCGGGCCCTGCTGAGTCGCCGAGCGTCTCCTGGGTTCCTGCCACCACCCTTGGGCCGGGATGAGGTGCCACCTTGTGCGTAGAAGCCCTGCACACAGGCAAGAAGCCCCCCAGGCCCGAGGCGCGCCCGACCCTGGAGCCCCCTGGCTGTCTGCAGCCCCCATTCCCGAAGCATCCACGGGCAGTTCCCCGAAGGGCTGACACCGGCTGCGCCTCAGCAGCCAGACAACCTCCCTCCCTCTGGTCGGGCACTGCAAGCCACACAGCCACTCGTGTCCCCTGTGTCCCTGGAGGCCGCAGCGCATTTTGTCTTTTGGCGCGGACGGGCCCCTCTCGGCTTCCGTAGTCCATTTGCCCCCGGAGCCTGCCAGACCCCTGGCCCCAGGGGCGGGTCCTGCTGAGTCCCCGAGCGCCTCCTGGGTTCCTGCCACCACCCTTGGGCCGGGATGAGGTGCCACCTTGTGCGTAGAAGCCCTGCACACAGGCAAGAAGCCCCCCAGGCCCGCCCGACCCTGGAGCCCCCTGGCTGGCTGCAGCCACAGGGATTGGGGGTTCTGAGTTGGCAGCCCCCATTCCCGAAGCATCCACGGGCAGTTCCCCGAAGGGCTGACACCGGCTGCACCTCAGCAGCCAGACAACCTCCCTCCCTCTGGTCGGGCACTGCAAGCCACACAGCCACTTGTGTCCCCTGTGTTCCTGGAGGCCGCAGCGCGTTTTGGGTTTTGGCGCGGACGGGCCCCTCTCGGCTTCCGTAGTCCATTTGCCCCGGAGCCTGCCAGACCCCTGGCCCCAGGGGCGGGCCCTGCTGAGTCCCCGAGCGCCTCCTGGGTTCCTGCCACCACCCTTGGGCCGGGATGAGGTGCCACCTTGTGCGTAGAAGCCCTGCACACAGGCAAGAAGCCCCCCAGGCCCGCGGGCGCGCCCGACCCTGGAGCCCCCTGGCTGGCTGCAGCCACAGGGAACGGGGGTTCTGAGTTGGCAGCCCCCATTCCCGAAGCATCCACGGGCAGTTCCCCGAAGGGCTGACACCGGCTGAGCCTCAGCAGCCAGACAACCTCCCTCCCTCTGGTCGGGCACTGCAAGCCACACAGCCACTTGTGTCCCCTGTGTCCCTGGAGGCCGCAGCGCATTTTGGGTTTTGGCGCGGACGGGCCCCTCTCGGCTTCCGTAGTCCATTTGCCCCCGGAGCCTGCCAGACCCCTGGCCCCAGGGGCGGGTCCTGCTGAGTCCCCGAGCGCCTCCTGGGTTCCTGCCACCACCCTTGGGCCGGGATGAGGTGCCACCTTGTGCGTAGAAGCCCTGCACACAGGCAAGAAGCCCCCCAGGCCCGCCCGACCCTGGAGCCCCCTGGCTGGCTGCAGCCACAGGGAACGGGGGTTCTGAGTTGGCAACCCCCATTCCCGAAGCATCCACGGGCAGTTCCCCGAAGGGCTGACACCGGCTGCGCCTCAGCAGCCAGACAACCTCCCTCCCTCTGGTCGGGCACTGCAAGCCACACAGCCACTTGTGTCCCCTGTGTCCCTGGAGGCCGCAGCGCATTTTGGGTTTTGGCGCGGACGGGCCCCTCTCGGCTTCCGTAGTCCATTTGCCCCCGGAGCCTGCCAGACCCCTGGCCCCAGGGGCGGGCCCTGCTGAGTCTCCGAGCGCCTCCTGGGTTCCTGCCACCACCCTTGGGCCGGGATGAGGTGCCACCTTGTGCGTAGAAGCCCTGCACACAGGCAAGAAGCCCCCCAGGCCCGCCCGACCCTGGAGCCCCCTGGCTGGCTGCAGCCACAGGGAACGGGGGTTCTGAGTTGGCAGCCCCCATTCCCGAAGCATCCACGGGCAGTTCCCCGAAGGGCTGACACCGGCTGCGCATCAGCAGCCAGACAACCTCCCTCCCTCTGGTCGGGCACTGCAAGCCACACAGCCACTTGTGTCCCCTGTGTCCCTGGAGGCCGCAGCGCGTTTTGGGTTTTGGCGCGGACGGGCCCCTCTCGGCTTCCGTAGTCCATTTGCCCCGGAGCCTGCCAGACCCCTGGCCCCAGGGGCGGGCCCTGCTGAGTCCCCGAGCGCCTCCTGGGTTCCTGCCACCACCCTTGGGCCGGGATGAGGTGCCACCTTGTGCCTAGAAGCCCTGCACACAGGCATGAAGCCCCCCAGGCCCGCGGGCGCGCCCGACCCTGGAGCCCCCTGGCTGGCTGCAGCCACAGGGAACGGGGGTTCTGAGTTGGCAGCCCCCATTCCCGAAGCATCCACGGGCAGTTCCCCGAAGGGCTGACACCGGCTGCGCCTCAGCAGCCAGACAACCTCCCTCCCTCTGGTCGGGCACTGCAAGCCACACAGCCACTTGTGTCCCCTGTGTCCCTGGAGGCCGCAGCGCGTTTTGGGTTTTGGCGCGGACGGGCACCTCTCGGCTTCCGTAGTCCATTTGCCCCGGAGCCTGCCAGATCCCTGGCCCCAGGGGCGGGCCCTGCTGAGTCCCCGAGCGCCTCCTGGGTTCCTGCCACCACCCTTGGGCCGGGATGAGGTGCCACCTTGTGCGTAGAAGTCCTGCACACAGGCAAGAAGCCCCCCAGCCCGTGGGCGCGCCCGACCCTGGAGCCCCCTGGCTGGCTGCAGCCACAGGGAACGGGGGTACTGAGTTGGCAGCCCCCATTCCCGAAGCATCCACGGGCAGTTCCCCGAAGGGCTGACACCGGCTGCGCCTCAGCAGCCAGACAACCTCCCTCCCTCTGGTCGGGCACTGCAAGCCACACAGCCACTTGTGTCCCCTGTGTCCCTGGAGGCCGCAGCGCATTTTGGGTTTTGGCGCGGACGGGCCCCTCTCGGCTTCCGTAGTCCATTTGCCCCCGGAGCCTGCCAGACCCCTGGCCCCAGGGGCGGGCCCTGCTGAGTCCCCGAGCGCCTCCTGGGTTCCTGCCACCACCCTTGGGCCGGGATGAGGTGCCACCTTGTGCGTAGAAGCCCTGCACACAGGCAAGAAGCCCCCCAGGCCCGCGGGCGCGCCCGACCCTGGAGCCCCCTGGCTGGCTGCAGCCACAGGGAGCGGGGGTTCTGAGTTGGCAGCCCCCATTCCTGAAGCATCCACGGGCAGTTCCCCGAAGGGCTGACACCGGCTGCGCCTCAGCAGCCAGACAACCTCCCTCCCTCTGGTCGGGCACTGCAAGCCACACAGCCACTTGTGTCCCCTGTGTCCCTGGAGGCCGCAGCGCGTTTTGTCTTTTGGCGCGGACGGGCCCCTCTCGGCTTCCGTAGTCCATTTGTCCCGGGAGCCTGCCAGACCCCTGGCCCCAGGGGCGGGCCCGGCTGAGTCCCCGAGCGCCTCCTGGATTCCTGCCACCACCCTTGGGCTGGGATGAGGTGCCACCTTGTGCGTAGAAGCCCTGCACACAGGCAAGAAGCCCCCCAGGCCCGCGGGCGCGACCAACCCTGGAGCCCCCTGGCTGGCTGCAGCCACAGGGAACGGGGGTTCTGAGTTGGCAGCCCCCATTCCCGAAGCATCCACGGGCAGTTCCCCGAAGGGCTGACACCGGCTGCGCCTCAGCAGCCAGACAACCTCCCTCCCTCTGGTCGGGCACTGCAAGCCACACAGCCACTTGTGTCCCCTGTGTCCCTGGAGGCCGCAGCGCGTTTTGGGTTTTGGCGCGGACGGGCCCCTCTCGGCTTCCGTAGTCCATTTGCCCCGGAGCCTGCCAGACCCCTGGCCCCAGGGGCGGGCCCTGCTGAGTCCCCGAGCGCCTCCTGGGTTCCTGCCACCACCCTTGGGCCGGGATGAGGTGCCACCTTGTGCGTAGAAGCCCTGCACACAGGCAAGAAGCCCCCCAGGCCCGCGGGCGCGCCCGACCCTGGAGCCCCCTGGCTGGCTGCAGCCACAGGAAACGGGGGTTCTGAGTTGGCAGCCCCCATTCCCGAAGCATCCACGGGCAGTTCCCCGAAGGGCTGACACCTGCTGCGCCTCAGCAGCCAGACAACCTCCCTCCCTCTGGTCGGGCACTGCAAGCCACACAGCCACTTGTGTCCCCTGTGTCCCTGGAGGCCGCAGCGCGTTTTGGGTTTTGGCGCGGACGGGCCCCTCTCGGCTTCCGTAGTCCATTTGCCCCCGGAGCCTGCCAGACCCCTGGCCCCAGGGGCGGGCCCTGCTGAGTCCCCGAGCGCCTCCTGGGTTCCTGCCACCACCCTTGGGCCGGGATGAGGTGCCACCTTGTGCGTAGAAGCCCTGCACACAGGCAAGAAGCCCCCCAGGCCCGCGGGCGCGCCCGACCCTGGAGCCCCCTGGCTGGCTGCAGCCACAGGGAACGGGGGTTCTGAGTTGGCAGCCCCCATTCCCGAAGCATCCACGGGCAGTTCCCCGAAGGGCTGACAACGGCTGCGCCTCAGCAGCCAGACAACCTCCCTCCCTCTGGTCGGGCACTGCAAGCCACACAGCCACTTGTGTCCCCTGTGTCCCTGGAGGCCGCAGCGCGTTTTGGGTTTTGGCGCAGACGGGCCCCTCTCGGCTTCCGTAGTCCATTTGCCCCGGAGCCTGCCAGACCCCTGGCCCCAGGGGCGGGCCCTGCTGAGTCCCCGAGCGCCTCCTGGGTTCCTGCCACCACCCTTGGGCCGGGATGAGGTGCCACCTTGTGCGTAGAAGCCCTGCACACAGGCAAGAAGCCCCCCAGGCCCGCGGGCGCGCCCGACCCTGGAGCCCCCTGGCTGGCTGCAGCCACAGGGAACGGGGGTTCTGAGTTGGCAGCCCCCATTCCCGAAGCATCCACGGGCAGTTCCCCGAAGGGCTGACACCGGCTGCGCCTCAGCAGCCAGACAACCTCCCTCCCTCTGGTCGGGCACTGCAAGCCACACAGCCACTCGTGTCCCCTGTGTCCCTGGAGGCTGCAGCGCTTTTTGGGTTTTGGCGCGGACGGGCCCCTCTCGGCTTCCGTAGTCCATTTGCCCCCGGAGCCTGCCAGACCCCTGGCCCCAGGGGCGGGCCCTGCTGAGTCCCCGAGCGCCTCCTGGGTTCCTGCCACCACCCTTGGGCCGGGATGAGGTGCCACCTTGTGCGTAGAAGCCCTGCACACAGGCAAGAAGCCCCCCAGGCCCGCGGGCGCGCCTGACCCTGGAGCCCCCTGGCTGGCTGCAGCCACAGGGAACGGGGGTTCTGAGTTGGCAGCCCCCATTCCCGAAGCATCCACGGGCAGTTCCCCGAAGGGCTGACACCGGCTGCGCCTCAGCAGCCAGACAACCTCCCTCCCTCTGGTCGGGCACTGCAAGCCACACAGCCACTTGTGTCCCCTGTGTCCCTGGAGGCCGCAGCGCGTTTTGGGTTTTGGCGCGGACGGGCCCCTCTCGGCTTCCGTAGTCCATTTGCCCCGGAGCCTGCCAGACCCCTGGCCCCAGGGGCGGGCCCTGCTGAGTCCCCGAGCGCCTCCTGGGTTCCTGCCACCACCCTTGGGCCGGGATGAGGTGCCACCTTGTGCGTAGAAGCCCTGCACACAGGCAAGAAGCCCCCCAGGCCCGCGGGCGCGCCCGACCCTGGAGCCCCCTGGCTGGCTGCAGCCACAGGGAACGGGGGTTCTGAGTTGGCAGCCCCCATTCCCGAAGCATCCACGGGCAGTTCCCCGAAGGGCTGACACCGGCTGCGCCTCAGCAGCCAGACAACCTCCCTCCCTCTGGTCGGGCACTGCAAGCCACACAGCCACTTGTGTCCCCTGTGTCCCTGGAGGCCGCAGCGCGTTTTGGGTTTTGGCGCGGACGGGCCCCTCTCGGCTTCCGTAGTCCATTTGTCCCGGAGCCTGCCAGACCCCTGGCCCCAGGGGCGGGCCCTGCTGAGTCCCCGAGCGCCTCCTGGGTTCCTGCCACCACCCTTGGGCCGGGATGAGGTGCCACCTTGTGCGTAGAAGCCCTGCACACAGGCAAGAAGCCCCCCAGGCCCGCCCGACCCTGGAGCCCCCTGGCTGGCTGCAGCCACAGGGAACGGGGGTTCTGAGTTGGCAGCCCCCATTCCCGAAGCATCCACGGGCAGTTCCCCGAAGGGCTGACACCGGCTGCGCCTCAGCAGCCAGACAACCTCCCTCCCTCTGGTCGGGCACTGCAAGCCACACAGCCACTTGTGTCCCCTGTGTCCCTGGAGGCCGCAGCGCGTTTTGGGTTTTGGCGCGGACGGGCCCCTCTCGGCTTCCGTAGTCCATTTGCCCCGGAGCCTGCCAGACCCCTGGCCCCAGGGGCGGGCCCTGCTGAGTCCCCGAGCGCCTCCTGGGTTCCTGCCACCACCCTTGGGCCGGGATGAGGTGCCACCTTGTGCGTAGAAGCCCTGCACACAGGCAAGAAGCCCCCCAGGCCCGCGGGCGCGCCCGACCCTGGAGCCCCCTGGCTGGCTGCAGCCACAGGGAACGGGGGTTCTGAGTTGGCAGCCCCCATTCCCGAAGCATCCACGGGCAGTTCCCCGAAGGGCTGACACCGGCTGCGCCTCAGCAGCCAGACAACCTCCCTCCCTCTGGTCGGGCACTGCAAGCCACACAGCCACTTGTGTCCCCTGTGTCCCTGGAGGCCGCAGCGCGTTTTGGGTTTTGGCGCGGACGGGCCCCTCTCGGCTTCCGTAGTCCATTTGTCCCGGAGCCTGCCAGACCCCTGGCCCAGGGGCGGGCCCTGCTGAGTCCCCGAGCGCCTCCTGGGTTCCTGCCACCACCCTTGGGCCGGGATGAGGTGCCACCTTGTGCGTAGAAGCCCTGCACACAGGCAAGAAGCCCCCCAGGCCCGCGGGCGCGCCCGACCCTGGAGCCCCCTGGCTGGCTGCAGCCACAGGGAACGGGGGTTCTGAGTTGGCAGCCCCCATTCCCGAAGCATCCACGGGCAGTTCCCCGAAGGGCTGACACCGGCTGCGCCTCAGCAGCCAGACAACCTCCCTCCCTCTGGTCGGGCACTGCAAGCCACACAGCCACTTGTGTCCCCTGTGTCCCTGGAAGCCGCAGCGCGTTTTGGGTTTTGGCGCGGACGGGCCCCTCTCGGCTTCCGTAGTCCATTTGCCCCCGGAGCCTGCCAGACCCCTGGCCCCAGGGGCGGGCCCTGCTGAGTCGCCGAGCGTCTCCTGGGTTCCTGCCACCACCCTTGGGCCGGGATGAGGTGCCACCTTGTGCGTAGAAGCCCTGCACACAGGCAAGAAGCCCCCCAGGCCCGAGGCGCGCCCGACCCTGGAGCCCCCTGGCTGGCTGCAGCCCCCATTCCCGAAGCATCCACGGGCAGTTCCCCGAAGGGCTGACACCGGCTGCGCCTCAGCAGCCAGACAACCTCCCTCCCTCTGGTCGGGCACTGCAAGCCACACAGCCACTCGTGTCCCCTGTGTCCCTGGAGGCCGCAGCGCATTTTGTCTTTTGGCGCGGACGGGCCCCTCTCGGCTTCCGTAGTCCATTTGCCCCCGGAGCCTGCCAGACCCCTGGCCCCAGGGGCGGGCCCTGCTGAGTCCCCGAGCGCCTCCTGGGTTCCTGCCACCACCCTTGGGCCGGGATGAGGTGCCACCTTGTGCGTAGAAGCCCTGCACACAGGCAAGAAGCCCCCCAGGCCCGCGGGCGCGCCCGACCCTGGAGCCCCCTGGCTGGCTGCAGCCACAGGGAACGGGGGTTCTGAGTTGGCAGCCCCCATTCCCGAAGCATCCACGGGCAGTTCCCCGAAGGGCTGACACCGGCTGCGCCTCAGCAGCCAGACAACCTCCCTCCCTCTGGTCGGGCACTGCAAGCCACACAGCCACTTGTGTCCCCTGTGTCCCTGGAGGCCGCAGCGCGTTTTGGGTTTTGGCGCGGACGGGCCCCTCTCGGCTTCCGTAGTCCATTTGCCCCCGGAGCCTGCCAGACCCCTGGCCCCAGGGGCGGGCCCTGCTGAGTCGCCGAGCGTCTCCTGGGTTCCTGCCACCACCCTTGGGCCGGGATGAGGTGCCACCTTGTGCGTAGAAGCCCTGCACACAGGCAAGAAGCCCCCCAGGCCCGAGGCGAGCCCGACCCTGGAGCCCCCTGGCTGGCTGCAGCCCCCATTCCCGAAGCATCCACGGGCAGTTCCCCGAAGGGCTGACACCGGCTGCGCCTCAGCAGCCAGACAACCTCCCTCCCTCTGGTCGGGCACTGCAAGCCACACAGCCACTCGTGTCCCCTGTGTCCCTGGAGGCCGCAGCGCATTTTGTCTTTTGGCGCGGACGGGCCCCTCTCGGCTTCCGTAGTCCATTTGCCCCCGGAGCCTGCCAGACCCCTGGCCCCAGGGGCGGGTCCTGCTGAGTCCCCGAGCGCCTCCTGGGTTCCTGCCACCACCCTTGGGCCGGGATGAGGTGCCACCTTGTGCGTAGAAGCCCTGCACACAGGCAAGAAGCCCCCCAGGCCCGCCCGACCCTGGAGCCCCCTGGCTGGCTGCAGCCACAGGGATTGGGGGTTCTGAGTTGGCAGCCCCCATTCCCGAAGCATCCACGGGCAGTTCCCCGAAGGGCTGACACCGGCTGCGCCTCAGCAGCCAGACAACCTCCCTCCCTCTGGTCGGGCACTGCAAGCCACACAGCCACTTGTGTCCCCTGTGTTCCTGGAGGCCGCAGCGCGTTTTGGGTTTTGGCGCGGACGGGCCCCTCTCGGCTTCCGTAGTCCATTTGCCCCGGAGCCTGCCAGACCCCTGGCCCCAGGGGCGGGCCCTGCTGAGTCCCCGAGCGCCTCCTGGGTTCCTGCCACCACCCTTGGGCCGGGATGAGGTGCCACCTTGTGCGTAGAAGCCCTGCACACAGGCAAGAAGCCCCCCAGGCCCGCGGGCGCGCCCGACCCTGGAGCCCCCTGGCTGGCTGCAGCCACAGGGAACGGGGGTTCTGAGTTGGCAGCCCCCATTCCCGAAGCATCCACGGGCAGTTCCCCAAAGGGCTGACACCGGCTGCGCCTCAGCAGCCAGACAACCTCCCTCCCTCTGGTCGGGCACTGCAAGCCACACAGCCACTTGTGTCCCCTGTGTCCCTGGAGGCCGCAGCGCATTTTGGGTTTTGGCGTGGACGGGCCCCTCTCGGCTTCCGTAGTCCATTTGCCCCCGGAGTTGCCAAACCCCTGGCCCCAGGGGCGGGCCCTGCTGAGTCCCCGAGCGCCTCCTGGGTTCCTGCCACCACCCTTGGGCCGGGATGAGGTGCCACCTTGTGCGTAGAAGCCCTGCACACAGGCAAGAAGCCTCCCAGGCCCGCGGGCGCGCCCGAACCTGGAGCCCCCTGGCTGGCTGCAGCCACAGGGAACGGGGGTACTGAGTTGGCAGCCCCCATTCCCGAAGCATCCACGGGCAGTTCCCCGAAGGGCTGACACCGGCTGCGCCTCAGCAGCCAGACAACCTCCCTCCCTCTGGTCGGGCACTGCAAGCCACACAGCCACTTGTGTCCCCTGTGTCCCTGGAGGCCGCAGCGCATTTTGGGTTTTGGCGCGGACGGGCCCCTCTCGGCTTCCGTAGTCCATTTGCCCCCGGAGCCTGCCAGACCCCTGGCCCCAGGGGCGGGTCCTGCTGAGTCCCCGAGCGCCTCCTGGGTTCCTGCCACCACCCTTGGGCCGGGATGAGGTGCCACCTTGTGCGTAGAAGCCCTGCACACAGGCAAGAAGCCCCCCAGGCCCGCCCGACCCTGGAGCCCCCTGGCTGGCTGCAGCCACAGGGAACGGGGGTTCTGAGTTGGCAACCCCCATTCCCGAAGCATCCACGGGCAGTTCCCCGAAGGGCTGACACCGGCTGCGCCTCAGCAGCCAGACAACCTCCCTCCCTCTGGTCGGGCACTGCAAGCCACACAGCCACTTGTGTCCCCTGTGTCCCTGGAGGCCGCAGCGCATTTTGGGTTTTGGCGCGGACGGGCCCCTCTCGGCTTCCGTAGTCCATTTGCCCCCGGAGCCTGCCAGACCCCTGGCCCCAGGGGCGGGCCCTGCTGAGTCTCCGAGCGCCTCCTGGGTTCCTGCCACCACCCTTGGGCCGGGATGAGGTGCCACCTTGTGCGTAGAAGCCCTGCACACAGGTAAGAAGCCCCCCAGGCCCGCCCGACCCTGGAGCCCCCTGGCTGGCTGCAGCCACAGGGAACGGGGGTTCTGAGTTGGCAGCCCCCATTCCCGAAGCATCCACGGGCAGTTCCCCGAAGGGCTGACACCGGCTGCGCATCAGCAGCCAGACAACCTCCCTCCCTCTGGTCGGGCACTGCAAGCCACACAGCCACTTGTGTCCCCTGTGTCCCTGGAGGCCGCAGCGCGTTTTGGGTTTTGGCGCGGACGGGCCCCTCTCGGCTTCCGTAGTCCATTTGCCCCGGAGCCTGCCAGACCCCTGGCCCCAGGGGCGGGCCCTGCTGAGTCCCCGAGCGCCTCCTGGGTTCCTGCCACCACCCTTGGGCCGGGATGAGGTGCCACCTTGTGCCTAGAAGCCCTGCACACAGGCAAGAAGCCCCCCAGGCCCGCGGGCGCGCCCGACCCTGGAGCCCCCTGGCTGGCTGCAGCCACAGGGAACGGGGGTTCTGAGTTGGCAGCCCCCATTCCCGAAGCATCCACGGGCAGTTCCCCGAAGGGCTGACACCGGCTGCGCCTCAGCAGCCAGACAACCTCCCTCCCTCTGGTCGGGCACTGCAAGCCACACAGCCACTTGTGTCCCCTGTGTCCCTGGAGGCCGCAGCGCGTTTTGGGTTTTGGCGCGGACGGGCACCTCTCGGCTTCCGTAGTCCATTTGCCCCGGAGCCTGCCAGACCCCTGGCCCCAGGGGCGGGCCCTGCTGAGTCCCCGAGCGCCTCCTGGGTTCCTGCCACCACCCTTGGGCCGGGATGAGGTGCCACCTTGTGCGTAGAAGTCCTGCACACAGGCAAGAAGCCCCCCAGCCCGTGGGCGCGCCCGACCCTGGAGCCCCCTGGCTGGCTGCAGCCACAGGGAACGGGGGTACTGAGTTGGCAGCCCCCATTCCCGAAGCATCCACGGGCAGTTCCCCGAAGGGCTGACACCGGCTGCGCCTCAGCAGCCAGACAACCTCCCTCCCTCTGGTCGGGCACTGCAAGCCACACAGCCACTTGTGTCCCCTGTGTCCCTGGAGGCCGCAGCGCATTTTGGGTTTTGGCGCGGACGGGCCCCTCTCGGCTTCCGTAGTCCATTTGCCCCCGGAGCCTGCCAGACCCCTGGCCCCAGGGGCGGGCCCTGCTGAGTCCCCGAGCGCCTCCTGGGTTCCTGCCACCACCCTTGGGCCGGGATGAGGTGCCACCTTGTGCGTAGAAGCCCTGCACACAGGCAAGAAGCCCCCCAGGCCCGCGGGCGCGCCCGACCCTGGAGCCCCCTGGCTGGCTGCAGCCACAGGGAGCGGGGGTTCTGAGTTGGCAGCCCCCATTCCTGAAGCATCCACGGGCAGTTCCCCGAAGGGCTGACACCGGCTGCGCCTCAGCAGCCAGACAACCTCCCTCCCTCTGGTCGGGCACTGCAAGCCACACAGCCACTTGTGTCCCCTGTGTCCCTGGAGGCCGCAGCGCGTTTTGTCTTTTGGCGCGGACGGGCCCCTCTCGGCTTCCGTAGTCCATTTGTCCCGGGAGCCTGCCAGACCCCTGGCCCCAGGGGCGGGCCCGGCTGAGTCCCCGAGCGCCTCCTGGATTCCTGCCACCACCCTTGGGCTGGGATGAGGTGCCACCTTGTGCGTAGAAGCCCTGCACACAGGCAAGAAGCCCCCCAGGCCCGCGGGCGCGCCCGACCCTGGAGCCCCCTGGCTGGCTGCAGCCACAGGGAACGGGGGTTCTGAGTTGGCAGCCCCCATTCCCGAAGCATCCACGGGCAGTTCCCCGAAGGGCTGACACCGGCTGCGCCTCAGCAGCCAGACAACCTCCCTCCCTCTGGTCGGGCACTGCAAGCCACACAGCCACTTGTGTCCCCTGTGTCCCTGGAGGCCGCAGCGCGTTTTGGGTTTTGGCGCGGACGGGCCCCTCTCGGCTTCCGTAGTCCATTTGCCCCGGAGCCTGCCAGACCCCTGGCCCCAGGGGCGGGCCCTGCTGAGTCCCCGAGCGCCTCCTGGGTTCCTGCCACCACCCTTGTGCCGGGATGAGGTGCCACCTTGTGCGTAGAAGCCCTGCACACAGGCAAGAAGCCCCCCAGGCCCGCGGGCGCGCCCGACCCTGGAGCCCCCTGGCTGGCTGCAGCCACAGGAAACGGGGGTTCTGAGTTGGCAGCCCCCATTCCCGAAGCATCCACGGGCAGTTCCCCGAAGGGCTGACACCTGCTGCGCCTCAGCAGCCAGACAACCTCCCTCCCTCTGGTCGGGCACTGCAAGCCACACAGCCACTTGTGTCCCCTGTGTCCCTGGAGGCCGCAGCGCGTTTTGGGTTTTGGCGCGGACGGGCCCCTCTCGGCTTCCGTAGTCCATTTGCCCCCGGAGCCTGCCAGACCCCTGGCCCCAGGGGCGGGCCCTGCTGAGTCCCCGAGCGCCTCCTGGGTTCCTGCCACCACCCTTGGGCCGGGATGAGGTGCCACCTTGTGCGTAGAAGCCCTGCACACAGGCAAGAAGCCCCCCAGGCCCGCGGGCGCGCCCGACCCTGGAGCCCCCTGGCTGGCTGCAGCCACAGGGATTGGGGGTTCTGAGTTGGCAGCCCCCATTCCCGAAGCATCCACGGGCAGTTCCCCGAAGGGCTGACAACGGCTGCGCCTCAGCAGCCAGACAACCTCCCTCCCTCTGGTCGGGCACTGCAAGCCACACAGCCACTTGTGTCCCCTGTGTCCCTGGAGGCCGCAGCGCGTTTTGGGTTTTGGCGCGGACGGGCCCCTCTCGGTTTCCGTAGTCCATTTGCCCCGGAGCCTGCCAGACCCCTGGCCCCAGGGGCGGGCCCTGCTGAGTCCCCGAGCGCCTCCTGGGTTCCTGCCACCACCCTTGGGCCGGGATGAGGTGCCACCTTGTGCGTAGAAGCCCTGCACACAGGCAAGAAGCCCCCCAGGCCCGCGGGCGCGCCCGACCCTGGAGCCCCCTGGCTGGCTGCAGCCACAGGGAACGGGGGTTCTGAGTTGGCAGCCCCCATTCCCGAAGCATCCACGGGCAGTTCCCCGAAGGGCTGACACCGGCTGCGCCTCAGCAGCCAGACAACCTCCCTCCCTCTGGTCGGGCACTGCAAGCCACACAGCCACTCGTGTCCCCTGTGTCCCTGGAGGCTGCAGCGCTTTTTGGGTTTTGGCGCGGACGGGCCCCTCTCGGCTTCCGTAGTCCATTTGCCCCCGGAGCCTGCCAGACCCCTGGCCCCAGGGTCGGGCCCTGCTGAGTCCCCGAGCGCCTCCTGGGTTCCTGCCACCACCCTTGGGCCGGGATGAGGTGCCACCTTGTGCGTAGAAGCCCTGCACACAGGCAAGAAGCCCCCCAGGCCCGCGGGCGCGCCTGACCCTGGAGCCCCCTGGCTGGCTGCAGCCACAGGGAACGGGGGTTCTGAGTTGGCAGCCCCCATTCCCGAAGCATCCACGGGCAGTTCCCCGAAGGGCTGACACCGGCTGCGCCTCAGCAGCCAGACAACCTCCCTCCCTCTGGTCGGGCACTGCAAGCCACACAGCCACTTGTGTCCCCTGTGTCCCTGGAGGCCGCAGCGCGTTTTGGGTTTTGGCGCGGACGGGCCCCTCTCAGCTTCCGTAGTCCATTTGCCCCCGGAGCCAGCCAGAGCCCTGGCCCCAGGGGCGGGCCCTGCTGAGTCCCCGAGCGCCTCCTGGGTTCCTGCCACCACCCTTGGGCCGGGATGAGGTGCCACCTTGTGCGTAGAAGCCCTGCACACAGGCAAGAAGCCCCCCAGGCCCACGGGCGCGCCCGACCTTGGAGCCCCCTGGCTGGCTGCAGCCACAGGGAACGGGGGTTCTGAGTTGGCAGCCCCCATTCCCGAAGCATCCACGGGCAGTTCCCCGAAGGGCTGACACCGGCTGCGCCTCAGCAGCCAGACAACCTCCCTCCCTCTGGTCGGGCACTGCAAGCCACACAGCCACTTGTGTCCCCTGTGTCCCTGGAGGCCGCAGCGCGTTTTGGGTTTTGGCGCGGACGGGCCCCTCTCGGCTTCCGTAGTCCATTTGTCCCGGGAGCCTGCCAGACCCCTGGCCCCAGGGGCGGGCCCGGCTGAGTCCCCGAGCGCCTCCTGGATTCCTGCCACCACCCTTGGGCTGGGATGAGGTGCCACCTTGTGCGTAGAAGCCCTGCACACAGGCAAGAAGCCCCCCAGGCCCGCGGGCGCGCCCGACCCTGGAGCCCCATGGCTGGCTGCAGCCACAGGGAACGGGGGTTCTGAGTTGGCAGCCCCCATTCCCGAAGCATCCACGGGCAGTTCCCCGAAGGGCTGACACCGGCTGCGCCTCAGCAGCCAGACAACCTCCCTCCCTCTGGTCGGGCACTGCAAGCCACACAGCCACTTGTGTCCCCTGTGTCCCTGGAGGCCGCAGCGCGTTTTGGGTTTTGGCGCGGACGGGCCCCTCTCGGCTTCCGTAGTCCATTTGCCCCCGGAGCCTGCCAGACCCCTGGCCCCTGGGCGGGCCCTGCTGAGTCGCCGAGCGTCTCCTGGGTTCCTGCCACCACCCTTGGGCCGGGATGAGGTGCCACCTTGTGCGTAGAAGCCCTGCACACAGGCAAGAAGCCCCCCAGGCCCGCGGGCGCGCCCGACCCTGGAGTCCCCTGGCTGGCTGCAGCCCCCATTCCCGAAGCATCCACGGGCAGTTCCCCGAAGGGCTGACACCGGCTGCGCCTCAGCAGCCAGACAACCTCCCTCCCTCTGGTCGGGCACTGCAAGCCACACAGCCACTTGTGTCCCCTGTGTCCCTGGAGGCCGCAGCGCGTTTTGGGTTTTGGCGCGGACGGGCCCCTCTCGGCTTCTGTAGTCCATTTGCCCCCGGAGCCTGCCAGACCCCTGGCCCCAGGGGCGGGCCCTGCTGAGTTCCCGAGCGCCTCCTGGGTTCCTGCCACCACCCTTGGGCCGGGATGAGGTGCCACCTTGTGCGTAGAAGCCCTGCACACAGGCAAGAAGCCCCCCAGGCCTGCGGGCGCGCCCGACCCTGGAGCCCCCTGGCTGGCTGCAGCCACAGGGAACGGGGGTTCTGAGTTGGCAGCCCCCATTCCCGAAGCATCCACGGGCAGTTCCCCGAAGGGCTGACACCGGCTGCGCCTCAGCAGCCAGACAACCTCCCTCCCTCTGGTCGGGCACTGCAAGCCACACAGCCACTTGTGTCCCCTGTGTCCCTGGAGGCCGCAGCGCGTTTTGTCTTTTGGCGCGGACGGGCCCCTCTCGGCTTCCGTAGTCCATTTTCCCGGGAGCCTGCCAGACCCCTGGCCCCAGGGGCGGGCCCGGCTGAGTCCCCGTGCGCCTCCTGGATTACTGCCACCACCCTTGGGCCGGGATGAGGTGCCACCTTGTGCGTAGAAGCCCTGCACACAGGCAAGAAGCCCCCCAGGCCCGCGGGCGCGCCCGACCCTGGAGCCCCCTGGCTGGCTGCAGCCACAGGGAACGGGGGTTCTGAGTTGGCAGCCCCCATTCCCGAAGCATCCACGGGCAGTTCCCCGAAGGGCTGACACCGGCTGCGCCTCAGCAGCCAGACAACCTCCCTCCCTCTGGTCGGGCACTGCAAGCCACACAGCCACTTGTGTCCCCTGTGTCCCTGGAGGCCGCAGCGCGTTTTGGGTTTTGGCGCGGACGGGCCCCTCTCGGCTTCCGTAGTCCATTTGCCCCCGGAGCCTGCCAGACCCCTGGCCCCTGGGCGGGCCCTGCTGAGTCGCCGAGCGTCTCCTGGGTTCCTGCCACCACCCTTGGGCCGGGATGAGGTGCCACCTTGTGCGTAGAAGCCCTGCACACAGGCAAGAAGCCCCCCAGGCCCGCGGGCGCGCCCGACCCTGGAGCCCCCTGGCTGGCTGCAGCCACAGGGAACGGGGGTTCTGAGTTGGCAGCCCCCATTCCCGAAGCATCCACGGGCAGTTCCCCGAAGGGCTGACACCGGCTGCGCCTCAGCAGCCAGACAACCTCCCTCCCTCTGGTCGGGCACTGCAAGCCACACAGCCACTCGTGTCCCCTGTGTCCCTGGAGGCTGCAGCGCTTTTTGGGTTTTGGCGCGGACGGGCCCCTCTCGGCTTCCGTAGTCCATTTGCCCCCGGAGCCTGCCAGACCCCTGGCCCCAGGGGCGGGCCCTGCTGAGTCCCCGAGCGCCTCCTGGGTTCCTGCCACCACCCTTGGGCCGGGATGAGGTGCCACCTTGTGCGTAGAAGCCCTGCACACAGGCAAGAAGCCCCCCAGGCCCGCGGGCGCGCCCGACCCTGGAGCCCCCTGGCTGGCTGCAGCCACAGGAAACGGGGGTTCTGAGTTGGCAGCCCCCATTCCCGAAGCATCCACGGGCAGTTCCCCGAAGGGCTGACACCGGCTGCGCCTCAGCAGACAGACAACCTCCCTCCCTCTGGTCGGGCACTGCAAGCCACACAGCCACTTGTGTCCTCTGTGTCCCTGGAGGCCGCAGCGCGTTTTGGGTTTTGGCGCGGACGGGCCCCTCTCGGCTTCCGTAGTCCATTTGCCCCCGGAGCCTGCCAGACCCCTGGCCCCAGGGGCGGGCCCTGCTGAGTCCCCGAGCGCCTCCTGGGTTCCTGCCACCACCCTTGGGCCGGGATGAGGTGCCACCTTGTGCGTAGAAGCCCTGCACACAGGCAAGAAGCCCCCCAGGCCCGCGGGCACGCCTGACCCTGGAGCCCCCTGGCTGGCTGCAGCCACAGGGAACGGGGGTTCTGAGTTGGCAGCCCCCATTCCCGAAGCATCCACGGGCAGTTCCCCGAAGGGCTGACACCGGCTGCGCCTCAGCAGCCAGACAACCTCCCTCCCTCTGGTCGGGCACTGCAAGCCACACAGCCACTTGTGTCCCCTGTGTCCCTGGAGGCCGCAGCGCGTTTTGGGTTTTGGCGCGGACGGGCCCCTCTCAGCTTCCGTAGTCCATTTGCCCCCGGAGCCTGCCAGAGCCCTGGCCCCAGGGGCGGGCCCTGCTGAGTCCCCGAGCGCCTCCTGGGTTCCTGCCACCACCCTTGGGCCGGGATGAGGTGCCACCTTGTGCGTAGAAGCCCTGCACACAGGCAAGAAGCCCCCCAGGCCCGCGGGCGCGCCCGACCCTGGAGCCCCCTGGCTGGCTGCAGCCACAGGGAACGGGGGTTCTGAGTTGGCAGCCCCCATTCCCGAAGCATCCACGGGCAGTTCCCCGAAGGGCTGACACCGGCTGCGCCTCAGCAGCCAGACAACCTCCCTCCCTCTGGTCGGGCACTGCAAGCCACACAGCCACTTGTGTCCCCTGTGTCCCTGGAGGCCGCAGCGCGTTTTGGGTTTTGGCGCGGACGGGCCCCTCTCGGCTTCCGTAGTCCATTTGCCCCCGGAGCCTGCCAGACCCCTGGCCCCAGGGGCGGGCCCTGCTGAGTCCCCGAGCGCCTCCTGGGTTCCTGCCACCACCCTTGGGCCGGGATGAGGTGCCACCTTGTGCGTAGAAGCCCTGCACACAGGCAAGAAGCCCCCCAGGCCCGCGGGCGCGCCCGACCCTGGAGCCCCCTGGCTGGCTGCAGCCACAGGGAACGGGGGTTCTGAGTTGGCAGCCCCCATTCCCGAAGCATCCACGGGCAGTTCCCCGAAGTGCTGACACCGGCTGCGCCTCAGCAGCCAGACAACCTCCCTCCCTCTTGTCGGGCACTGCAAGCCACACAGCCACTTGTGTCCCCTGTGTCCCTGGAGGCCGCAGCGCGTTTTGGGTTTTGGCGCGGACGGGCCCCACTTGGCTTCCGTAGTCCATTTGCCCCCGGAACCTGCCAGACCCCTGGCCCCAGGGGCGGGCTCTGCTGAGTCCTCGAGCACCTCCTGAGTTCCTGCCACCACCCTTGGGCTGGGATGAGGTGCCACCTTGTGCGTAGAAGCCCTGCACACAGGCAAGAAGCCCCCCAGGCCCGCGGGCGCGCCCGACCCTGGAGTCCCCTGGCTGGCTGCAGCCCCCATTCCCGAAGCATCCACGGGCAGTTCCCCGAAGGGCTGACACCGGCTGCGCCTCAGCAGCCAGACAACCTCCCTCCCTCTGGTCGGGCACTGCAAGCCACACAGCCACTTGTGTCCCCTGTGTCCCTGGAGGCCGCAGCGCGTTTTGGGTTTTGGCGCGGACGGGCCCCTCTCGGCTTCTGTAGTCCATTTGCCCCCGGAGCCTGCCAGACCCCTGGCCCCAGGGGCGGGCCCTGCTGAGTCCCCGAGCGCCTCCTGGGTTCCTGCCACCACCCTTGGGCCGGGATGAGGTGCCACCTTGTGCGTAGAAGCCCTGCACACAGGCAAGAAGCCCCCCAGGCCCGCGGGCGCGCCCGACCCTGGAGCCCCCTGGCTGGCTGCAGCCACAGGGAACGGGGGTTCTGAGTTGGCAGCCCCCATTCCCGAAGCATCCACGGGCAGTTCCCCGAAGGGCTGACACCGGCTGCGCCTCAGCAGCCAGACAACCTCCCTCCCTCTGGTCGGGCACTGCAAGCCACACAGCCACTTGTGTCCCCTGTGTCCCTGGAGGCCGCAGCGCGTTTTGGGTTTTGGCGCGGACGGGCCCCTCTCGGCTTCCGTAGTCCATTTGCCCCCGGAACCTGCCAGACCCCTGGCCCCAGGGGCGGGCTCTGCTGAGTCCACGAGCACCTGCTGAGTTCCTGCCACCACCCTTGGGCCGGGATGAGGTGCCACCTTGTGTGTAGAAGCCCTGCACACAGGCAAGAAGCCCCCCAGGCCGCGGGCGCGCCCGACCCTGGAGCCCCCTGGCTGGCTGCAGCCACAGGGAACGGGGGTTCTGAGTTGGCAGCCCCCATTCCCGAAGCATCCACGGGCAGTTCCCCGAAGGGCTGACACCGGCTGCGCCTCAGCAGCCAGACAACCTCCCTCCCTCTGGTCGGGCACTGCAAGCCACACAGCCACTTGTGTCCCCTGTGTCCCTGGAGGCCGCAGCGCGTTTTGTCTTTTGGCGCGGACGGGCCCCTCTCGGCTTCCGTAGTCCATTTTCCCGGGAGCCTGCCAGACCCCTGGCCCCAGGGGCGGGCCCGGCTGAGTCCCCGAGCGCCTCCTGGATTACTGCCACCACCCTTGGGCCGGGATGAGGTGCCACCTTGTGCGTAGAAGCCCTGCACACAGGCAAGAAGCCCCCCAGGCCCGCGGGCGCGCCCGACCCTGGAGCCCCCTGGCTGGCTGCAGCCACAGGGAACGGGGGTTCTGAGTTGGCAGCCCCCATTCCCGAAGCATCCACGGGCAGTTCCCCGAAGGGCTGACACCGGCTGCGCCTCAGCAGCCAGACAACCTCCCTCCCTCTGGTCGGGCACTGCAAGCCACACAGCCACTTGTGTCCCCTGTGTCCCTGGAGGCCGCAGCGCGTTTTGGGTTTTGGCGCGGACGGGCCCCTCTCGGCTTCCGTAGTCCATTTGCCCCCGGAGCCTGCCAGACCCCTGGCCCCAGGGGCGGGCCCTGCTGAGTCCCCGAGCGCCTCCTGGGTTCCTGCCACCACCCTTGGGCCGGGATGAGGTGCCACCTTGTGCGTAGAAGCCCTGCACACAGGCAAGAAGCCCCCCAGGCCCGCGGGCGCGCCCGACCCTGGAGCCCCCTGGCTGGCTGCAGCCACAGGGAACGGGGGTTCTGAGTTGGCAGCCCCCATTCCCGAAGCATCCACGGGCAGTTCCCCGAAGTGCTGACACCGGCTGCGCCTCAGCAGCCAGACAACCTCCCTCCCTCTTGTCGGGCACTGCAAGCCACACAGCCACTTGTGTCCCCTGTGTCCCTGGAGGCCGCAGCGCGTTTTGGGTTTTGGCGCGGACGGGCCCCACTTGGCTTCCGTAGTCCATTTGCCCCCGGAACCTGCCAGACCCCTGGCCCCAGGGGCGGGCTCTGCTGAGTCCTCGAGCACCTCCTGAGTTCCTGCCACCACCCTTGGGCTGGGATGAGGTGCCACCTTGTGCGTAGAAGCCCTGCACACAGGCAAGAAGCCCCCCAGGCCCGCGGGCGCGCCCGACCCTGGAGCCCCCTGGCTGGCTGCAGCCACAGGGAACGGGGGTTCTGAGTTGGCAGCCCCCATTCCCGAAGCATCCACGGGCAGTTCCCCGAAGTGCTGACACCGGCTGCGCCTCAGCAGCCAGACAACCTCCCTCCCTCTGGTCGGGCACTGCAAGCCACACAGCCACTTGTGTCCCCTGTGTCCCTGGAGGCTGCAGCGCGTTTTGGGTTTTGGCGCGGACGGGCCCCACTTGGCTTCCGTAGTCCATTTGCCCCCGGAACCTGCCAGACCCCTGGCCCCAGGGGCGGGCTCTGCTGAGTCCTCGAGCACCTCCTGAGTTCCTGCCACCACCCTTGGGCCGGGATGAGGTGCCACCTTGTGTGTAGAAGCCCTGCACACAGGCAAGAAGCCCCCCAGGCCCACGGGCGCGCCCGACCCTGGAGCCCCCTGGCTGGCTGCAGCCACAGGGAACGGGGGTTCTGAGTTGACAGCCCCCAGTCCCGAAGCATCCACGGGCAGTTCCCCAAAGTGCTGACACCGGCTGCGCCTCAGCAGCCAGAAAACCTCCCTCCCTCTGGTCGGGCACTGCAAGCCACACAGCCACTTGTGTCCCCTGTGTCCCTGGAGGCCGCAGCGCGTTTTGGGTTTTGGCGCGGACGGGCCCCACTTGGCTTCCGTAGTCCATTTGCCCCCGGAACCTGCCAGACCCCTGGCCCCAGGGGCGGGCTCTGCTGAGTCCTCGAGCACCTCCTGAGTTCCTGCCACCACCCTTGGGCTGGGATGAGGTGCCACCTTGTGCGTAGAAGCCCTGCACACAGGCAAGAAGCCCCCCAGGCCCGCGGGCGCGCCCGACCCTGGAGCCCCCTGGCTGGCTGCAGCCACAGGGAACGGGGGTTCTGAGTTGGCAGCCCCCATTCCCGAAGCATCCACGGGCAGTTCCCCGAAGTGCTGACACCGGCTGCGCCTCAGCAGCCAGACAACCTCCCTCCCTCTGGTCGGGCACTGCAAGCCACACAGCCACTTGTGTCCCCTGTGTCCCTGGAGGCTGCAGCGCGTTTTGGGTTTTGGCGCGGACGGGCCCCACTTGGATTCCGTAGTCCATTTGCCCCCGGAACCTGCCAGACCCCTGGCCCCAGGGGCGGGCTATGCTGAGTCCTCGAGCACCTCCTGAGTTCCTGCCACCACCCTTGGGCCGGGATGAGGTGCCACCTTGTGTGTAGAAGCCCTGCACACAGGCAAGAAGCCCCCCAGGCCCACGGGCGCGCCCGACCCTGGAGCCCCCTGGCTGGCTGCAGCCACAGGGAACGGGGGTTCTGAGTTGACAGCCCCCAGTCCCGAAGCATCCACGGGCAGTTCCCCAAAGTGCTGACACCGGCTGCGCCTCAGCAGCCAGAAAACCTCCCTCCCTCTGGTCGGGCACTGCAAGCCACACAGCCACTTGTGTCCCCTGTGTCCCTGGAGGCCGCAGCGCGTTTTGGGTTTTGGCGCGGACGGGCCCCTCTCGGCTTCCGTAGTCCATTTGCCCCGGAGCCTGCCAGACCCCTGGCCCCAGGGGCGGGCCCTGCTGAGTCCCCGAGCGCCTCCTGGGTTCCTGCCACCACCCTTGGGCCGGGATGAGGTGCCACCTTGTGCGTAGAAGCCCTGCACACAGGCAAGAAGCCCCCCAGGCCCGCGGGCGCGCCCGACCCTGGAGCCCCCTGGCTGGCTGCAGCCACAGGGAATTGGGGTTCTGAGTTGGCAGCCCCCATTCCCGAAGCATCCACGGGCAGTTCCCCGAAGGGCTGACACCGGCTGCGCCTCAGCAGCCAGACAACCTCCCTCCCTCTGGTCGGGCACTGCAAGCCACACAGCCACTTGTGTCCCCTGTGTCCCTGGAGGCCGCAGCGCGTTTTGGGTTTTGGCGCGGACGGGCCCCTCTCGGCTTCCGTAGTCCATTTGCCCCCGGAGCCTGCCAGACCCCTGGCCCCAGGGGCGGGCCCTGCTGAGTCCCCGAGCGCCTCCTGGGTTCCTGCCACCACCCTTGGGCCGGGATGAGGTGCCACCTTGTGCGTAGAAGCCCTGCACACAGGCAAGACGCCCCCCAGGCCCACGGGCGTGCCCGACCTTGGAGCCCCCTGGCTGGCTGCAGCCACAGGGAACGGGGGTTCTGAGTTGGCAGCCCCCATTCCCGAAGCATCCATGGGCAGTTCCCCGAAGGGCTGACACCGGCTGCGCCTCAGCAGCCAGACAACCTCCCTCCCTCTGGTCGGGCACTGCAAGCCACACAGCCATTTGTGTCCCCTGTGTCCCTGGAGGCCGCAGCGCGTTTTGGGTTTTGGCGCGGACGGGCCCCTCTCGGCTTCCGTAGTCCATTTGCCCCCAGAGCCTGCCAGACCCCTCCCCAGGGGAGGGCCCTGCTGAGTTCCCGAGCGCCTCCTGGGTTCTTGCCACCACCCTTGGGCCGGGATGAGGTGCCACCTTGTGCGTAGAAGCCCTGCACACAGGCAAGAAGCCCCCCAGGCCCGCGGGCGCGCCCGACCTTGGAGCCCCCTGGCTGGCTGCAGCCACAGGGAACGGGGGTTCTGAGTTGGCAGCCCCCATTCCCGAAGCATCCACGGGCAGTTCCCCGAAGGGCTGACACCGGCTGCGCCTCAGCAGCCAGACAAACTCCCTCCCTCTCGTCGGGCACTGCAAGCCACACAGCCACTTGTGTCCCCTGTGTCCCTGGAGGCCGCAGCGTGTTTTGGGTTTTGGCGCGGACGGGCCCCTCTCGGCTTCCGTAGTCCATTTGCCCCGGAGCCTGCCAGACCCCTGGCCCCAGGGGCGGGCCCTGCTTAGTCCCCGAGCGCCTCCTGGGTTCCTGCCACCACCCTTGGGCCGGGATGAGGTGCCACCTTGTGCGTAGAAGCCCTGCACACAGGCAAGAAGCCCCCCGGGCCCGCCCGACCCTGGAGCCCCCTGGCTGGCTGCAGCCACAGGGAACGGGGGTTCTGAGTTGGCAGCCCCCATTCCCGAAGCATCCACGGGCAGTTCCCCGAAGGGCTGACACCGGCTGCGCCTCAGCAGCCAGACAACCTCCCTCCCTCTGGTCGGGCACTGCAAGCCACACAGCCACTTGTGTCCCCTGTGTCCCTGGAGGCCGCAGCGCGTTTTGGGTTTTGGCGCGGACGGGCCCCTCTCGGCTTCCGTAGTCCATTTGCCCCCGGAGCCTGCCAGACCCCTGGCCCCTGGGCGGGCCCTGCTGAGTCGCCGAGTGTCTCCTGGGTTCCTGCCACCACCCTTGGGCCGGGATGAGGTGCCACCTTGTGCGTAGAAGCCCTGCACACAGGCAAGAAGCCCCCCAGGCCCGCGGGCGCGCCCGACCCTGGAGCCCCCTGGCTGGCTGCAGCCCCCATTCCGAAGCATCCACGGGCAGTTCCCCGAAGGGCTGACACCGGCTGCGCCTCAGCAGCCAGACAACCTCCCTCCCTCTGGTCGGGCACTGCAAGCCACACAGCCACTTGTGTCCCCTGTGTCCCTGGAGGCCGCAGCGCGTTTTGGGTTTTGGCGCGGACGGGCCCCTCTCGGCTTCTGTAGTCCATTTGCCCCCGGAGCCTGCCAGACCCCTGGCCCCAGGGGCGGGCCCTGCTGAGTCCCCGAGCGCCTCCTGGGTTCCTGCCACCACCCTTGGGCCGGGATGAGGTGCCACCTTGTGCGTAGAAGCCCTGCACACAGGCAAGAAGCCCCCCAGGCCTGCGGGCGCGCCCGACCCTGGAGCCCCCTGGCTGGCTGCAGCCACAGGGAACGGGGGTTCTGAGTTGGCAGCCCCCATTCCCGAAGCATCCACGGGCAGTTCCCCGAAGGGCTGACACCGGCTGCGCCTCAGCAGCCAGACAACCTCCCTCCCTCTGGTCGGGCACTGCAAGCCACACAGCCACTTGTGTCCCCTGTGTCCCTGGAGGCCGCAGCGCGTTTTGGGTTTTGGCGCGGACGGGCCCCTCTCGGCTTCCGTAGTCCATTTGCCCCCGGAACCTGCCAGACCCCTGGCCCCAGGGGCGGGCTCTGCTGAGTCCACGAGCACCTGCTGAGTTCCTGCCACCACCCTTGGGCCGGGATGAGGTGCCACCTTGTGTGTAGAAGCCCTGCACACAGGCAAGAAGCCCCCCAGGCCCGCGGGCGCGCCCGACCCTGGAGCCCCCTGGCTGGCTGCAGCCACAGGGAACGGGGGTTCTGAGTTGGCAGCCCCCATTCCCGAAGCATCCACGGGCAGTTCCCCGAAGGGCTGACACCGGCTGCGCCTCAGCAGCCAGACAACCTCCCTCCCTCTGGTCGGGCACTGCAAGCCACACAGCCACTTGTGTCCCCTGTGTCCCTGGAGGCCGCAGCGCGTTTTGTCTTTTGGCGCGGCCGGGCCCCTCTCGGCTTCCGTAGTCCATTTGTCCCGGGAGCCTGCCAGACCCCTGGCCCCAGGGGCGGGCCCGGCTGAGTCCCCGAGCGCCTCCTGGATTACTGCCACCACCCTTGGGCCGGGATGAGGTGCCACCTTGTGCGTAGAAGCCCTGCACACAGGCAAGAAGCCCCCCAGGCCCGCGGGCGCGCCCGACCCTGGAGCCCCCTGGCTGGCTGCAGCCACAGGGAACGGGGGTTCTGAGTTGGCAGCCCCCATTCCCGAAGCATCCACGGGCAGTTCCCCGAAGGGCTGACACCGGCTGCGCCTCAGCAGCCAGAAAACCTCCCTCCCTCTGGTCGGGCACTGCAAGCCACACAGCCACTTGTGTCCCCTGTGTCCCTGGAGGCCGCAGCGCGTTTTGGGTTTTGGCGCGGACGGGCCCCTCTCGGCTTCCGTAGTCCATTTGCCCCCGGAGCCTGCCAGACCCCTGGCCCCAGGGGCGGGCCCTGCTGAGTCCCCGAGAGCCTCCTGGGTTCCTGCCACCACCCTTGGGCCGGGATGAGGTGCCACCTTGTGCGTAGAAGCCCTGCACACAGGCAAGAAGCCCCCCAGGCCCGCGGGCGCGCCCGACCCTGGAGCCCCCTGGCTGGCTGCAGCCACAGGGAACGGGGGTTCTGAGTTGGCAGCCCCCATTGCCGAAGCATCCACGGGCAGTTCCCCGAAGTGCTGACACCGGCTGCGCCTCAGCAGCCAGACAACCTCCCTCCCTCTTGTCGGGCACTGCAAGCCACACAGCCACTTGTGTCCCCTGTGTCCCTGGAGGCCGCAGCGCGTTTTGGGTTTTGGCGCGGACGGGCCCCACTTGGCTTCCGTAGTCCATTTGCCCCCGGAACCTGCCAGACCCCTGGCCCCAGGGGCGGGCTCTGCTGAGTCCTCGAGCACCTCCTGAGTTCCTGCCACCACCCTTGGGCTGGGATGAGGTGCCACCTTGTGCGTAGAAGCCCTGCACACAGGCAAGAAGCCCCCCAGGCCCGCGGGCGCGCCCGACCCTGGAGCCCCCTGGCTGGCTGCAGCCACAGGGAACGGGGGTTCTGAGTTGGCAGCCCCCATTCCCGAAGCATCCACGGGCAGTTCCCCGAAGTGCTGACACCGGCTGCGCCTCAGCAGCCAGACAACCTCCCTCCCTCTGGTCGGGCACTGCAAGCCACACAGCCACTTGTGTCCCCTGTGTCCCTGGAGGCTGCAGCGCGTTTTGGGTTTTGGCGCGGACGGGCCCCTCTTGGCTTCCGTAGTCCATTTGCCCCCGGAACCTGCCAGACCCCTGGCCCCAGGGGCGGGCTCTGCTGAGTCCTCGAGCACCTCCTGAGTTCCTGCCACCACCCTTGGGCCGGGATGAGGTGCCACCTTGTGTGTAGAAGCCCTGCACACAGGCAAGAAGCCCCCCAGGCCCACGGGCGCGCCCGACCCTGGAGCCCCCTGGCTGGCTGCAGCCACAGGGAACGGGGGTTCTGAGTTGACAGCCCCCAGTCCCGAAGCATCCACGGGCAGTTCCCCAAAGTGCTGACACCGGCTGCGCCTCAGCAGCCAGAAAACCTCCCTCCCTCTGGTCGGGCACTGCAAGCCACACAGCCACTTGTGTCCCCTGTGTCCCTGGAGGAGGCAGCGCGTTTTGGGTTTTGGCGCGGACGGGCCCCTCTCGGCTTCCGTAGTCCATTTGCCCCGGAGCCTGCCAGACCCCTGGCCCCAGGGGCGGGCCCTGCTGAGTCCCCGAGCGCCTCCTGGGTTCCTGCCACCACCCTTGGGCCGGGATGAGGTGCCACCTTGTGCGTAGAAGCCCTGCACACAGGCAAGAAGCCCCCCGGGCCCGCCCGACCCTGGAGCCCCCTGGCTGGCTGCAGCCACAGGGAACGGGGGTTCTGAGTTGGCAGCCCCCATTCCCGAAGCATCCACGGGCAGTTCCCCGAAGGGCTGACACCGGCTGCGCCTCAGCAGCCAGACAACCTCCCTCCCTCTGGTCGGGCACTGCAAGCCACACAGCCACTTGTGTCCCCTGTGTCCCTGGAGGCCGCAGCGCATTTTGGGTTTTGGCGCGGACGGGCCCCTCTCGGCTTCCGTAGTCCATTTGCCCCCGGAGCCTGCCAGAGCCCTGGCCCCAGGGGCGGGCCCTGCTGAGTCCCCGAGCGCCTCCTGGGTTCCTGCCACCACCCTTGGGCCGGGATGAGGTGCCACCTTGTGCGTAGAAGCCCTGCACACAGGCAAGAAGCCCCCCAGGCCCACGGGCGCGCCCGACCTTGGAGCCCCCTGGCTGGCTGCAGCCACAGGGAACGGGGGTTCTGAGTTGGCAGCCCCCATTCCCGAAGCATCCACGGGCAGTTCCCCGAAGGGCTGACACCGGCTGCGCCTCAGCAGCCAGACAACCTCCCTCCCTCTGGTCGGGCACTGCAAGCCACACAGCCACTTGTGTCCCCTGTGTCCCTGGAGGCCGCAGCGCGTTTTGGGTTTTGGCGCGGACGGGCCCCTCTCGGCTTCCGTAGTCCATTTGTCCCGGGAGCCTGCCAGACCCCTGGCCCCAGGGGCGGGCCCGGCTGAGTCCCCGAGCGCCTCCTGGATTCCTGCCACCACCCTTGGGCTGGGATGAGGTGCCACCTTGTGCGTAGAAGCCCTGCACACAGGCAAGAAGCCCCCCAGGCCCGCGGGCGCGCCCGACCCTGGAGCCCCCTGGCTGACTGCAGCCACAGGGAACGGGGGTTCTGAGTTGGCAGCCCCCATTCCCGAAGCATCCACGGGCAGTTCCCCGAAGGGCTGACACCGGCTGCGCCTCAGCAGCCAGACAACCTCCCTCCCTCTGGTCGGGCACTGCAAGCCACACAGCCACTTGTGTCCCCTGTGTCCCTGGAGGCCGCAGCGCGTTTTGGGTTTTGGCGCGGACGGGCCCCTCTCGGCTTCCGTAGTCCATTTGCCCCCGGAGCCTGCCAGACCCCTGGCCCCTGGGCGGGCCCTGCTGAGTCGCCGAGCGTCTCCTGGGTTCCTGCCACCACCCTTGGGCCGGGATGAGGTGCCACCTTGTGCGTAGAAGCCCTGCACACAGGCAAGAAGCCCCCCAGGCCCGCGGGCGCGCCCGACCCTGGAGCCCCCTGGCTGGCTGCAGCCCCCATTCCCGAAGCATCCACGGGCAGTTCCCCGAAGGGCTGACACCGGCTGCGCCTCAGCAGCCAGACAACCTCCCTCCCTCTGGTCGGGCACTGCAAGCCACACAGCCACTTGTGTCCCCTGTGTCCCTGGAGGCCGCAGCGCGTTTTGGGTTTTGGCGCGGACGGGCCCCTCTCGGCTTCTGTAGTCCATTTGCCCCCGGAGCCTGCCAGACCCCTGGCCCCAGGGGCGGGCCCTGCTGAGTCCCCGAGCGCCTCCTGGGTTCCTGCCACCACCCTTGGGCCGGGATGAGGTGCCACCTTGTGCGTAGAAGCCCTGCACACAGGCAAGAAGCCCCCCAGGCCTGCGGGCGCGCCCGACCCTGGAGCCCCCTGGCTGGCTGCAGCCACAGGGAACGGGGGTTCTGAGTTGGCAGCCCCCATTCCCGAAGCATCCACGGGCAGTTCCCCGAAGGGCTGACACCGGCTGCGCCTCAGCAGCCAGACAACCTCCCTCCCTCTGGTCGGGCACTGCAAGCCACACAGCCACTTGTGTCCCCTGTGTCCCTGGAGGCCGCAGCGCGTTTTGGGTTTTGGCGCGGACGGGCCCCTCTCGGCTTCCGTAGTCCATTTGCCCCCGGAACCTGCCAGACCCCTGGACCCAGGGGCGGGCTCTGCTGAGTCCACGAGCACCTGCTGAGTTCCTGCCACCACCCTTGGGCCGGGATGAGGTGCCACCTTGTGTGTAGAAGCCCTGCACACAGGCAAGAAGCCCCCCAGGCCCGCGGGCGCGCCCGACCCTGGAGCCCCCTGGCTGGCTGCAGCCACAGGGAACGGGGGTTCTGAGTTGGCAGCCCCCATTCCCGAAGCATCCACGGGCAGTTCCCCGAAGGGCTGACACCGGCTGCGCCTCAGCAGCCAGACAACCTCCCTCCCTCTGGTCGGGCACTGCAAGCCACACAGCCACTTGTGTCCCCTGTGTCCCTGGAGGCCGCAGCGCGTTTTGTCTTTTGGTGCGGACGGGCCCCTCTCGGCTTCCGTAGTCCATTTGTCCCGGGAGCCTGCCAGACCCCTGGCCCCAGGGGCGGGCCCGGCTGAGTCCCCGAGCGCCTCCTGGATTACTGCCACCACCCTTGTGCCGGGATGAGGTGCCACCTTGTGTGTAGAAGCCCTGCACACAGGCAAGAAGCCCCCCAGGCCCACGGGCGCGCCCGACCCTGGAGCCCCCTGGCTGGCTGCAGCCACAGGGAACGGGGGTTCTGAGTTGACAGCCCCCAGTCCCGAAGCATCCACGGGCAGTTCCCCAAAGTGCTGACACCGGCTGCGCCTCAGCAGCCAGAAAACCTCCCTCCCTCTGGTCGGGCACTGCAAGCCACACAGCCACTTGTGTCCCCTGTGTCCCTGGAGGCCGCAGCGCGTTTTGGGTTTTGGCGCGGACGGGCCCCTCTCGGCTTCCGTAGTCCATTTGCCCCCGGAGCCTGCCAGACCCCTGGCCCCAGGGGCGGGCCCTGCTGAGTCCCCGAGCGCCTCCTGGGTTCCTGCCACCACCCTTGGGCCGGGATGAGGTGCCACCTTGTGCGTAGAAGCCCTGCACACAGGCAAGAAGCCCCCCAGGCCCGCGGGCGCGCCCGACCCTGGAGCCCCGTGGCTGGCTGCAGCCACAGGGAACGGGGGTTCTGAGTTGGCAGCCCCCATTCCCGAAGCATCCACGCGCAGTTCCCCGAAGGGCTGACACCGGCTGCGCCTCAGCAGCCAGACAACCTCCTTCCCTCTGGTCGGGCACTGCAAGCCACACAGCCACTTGTGTCCCCTGTGTCCCTGGAGGCCGCAGCGCGTTTTGGGTTTTGGCGCGGACAGGCCCCTCTCGGCTTCCGTAGTCCATTTGCCCCGGAGCCTGCCAGACCCCTGGCCCCAGGGGCGGGCCCTGCTGAGTCCCCGAGCGCCTCCTGGGTTCCTGCCACCACCCTTGGGCCGGGATGAGGTGCCACCTTGTGCGTAGAAGCCCTGCACACAGGCAAGAAGCCCCCCAGGCCCGCGGGCGCGCCCGACCCTGGAGCCCCCTGGCTGGCTGCAGCCACAGGGAACGGGGGTTCTGAGTTGGCAGCCCCCATTCCCGAAGCATCCACGGGCAGTTCCCCGAAGGGCTGACACCGGCTGCGCCTCAGCAGCCAGACAACCTCCCTCCCTCTGGTCGGGCACTGCAAGCCACACAGCCACTTGTGTCCCCTGTGTCCCTGGAGGCCGCAGCGTGTTTTGGGTTTTGGCGCGGACGGGCCCCTCTCGGCTTCCGTAGTCCATTTGCCCCGGAGCCTGCCAGACCCCTGGCCCAAGGGGCGGGCCCTGCTTTGTCCCCGAGCGCCTCCTGGGTTCCTGCCACCACCCTTGGGCCGGGATGAGGTGCCACTTGTGCGTAGAAGCCCTGCACACAGGCAAGAAGCCCCCCAGACCCGCGGGCGCTCCCGACCCTGGAGCCCCCTGGCTGGCTGCAGCCACAGGGAACGGGGGTTCTGAGTTGGCAGCCCCCATTCCCGAAGCATCCATGGGCAGTTCCCCGAAGGGCTGACACCGGCTGCGCCTCAGCAGCCAGACAACCTCCCTCCCTCTGGTCGGGCACTGCAAGCCACACAGCCACTTGTGTCCCCTGTGTCCCTGGAGGCCGCAGCGCGTTTTGGGTTTTGGCGCGGACGGGCCCCTCTCGGCTTCCGTAGTCCATTTGCCCCGGAGCCTGCCAGACCCCTGGCCCCAGGGGCGGGCCCTGCTGAGTCCCCGAGCGCCTCCTGGGTTCCTGCCACCACCCTTGGGCCGGGATAAGGTGCCACCTTGTGCGTAGAAGCCCTGCACACAGGCAAGAAGCCCCCCAGGCCCGCCCGACCCTGGAGCCCCCTGGCTGGCTGCAGCCACAGGGAACGGGGGTTCTGAGTTGGCAGCCCCCATTCCCGAAGCATCCACGGGCAGTTCCCCGAAGTGCTGACACCGGCTGCGCCTCAGCAGCCAGACAACCTCCCTCCCTCTGGTCGGGCACTGCAAGCCACACAGCCACTTGTGTCCCCTGTGTCCCTGGAGGCTGCAGCGCGTTTTGGGTTTTGGCGCGGACGGGCCCCACTTGGCTTCCGTAGTCCATTTGCCCCCGGAACCTGCCAGACCCCTGGCCCCAGGGGCGGGCTCTGCTGAGTCCTCGAGCACCTCCTGAGTTCCTGCCACCACCCTTGGGCCGGGATGAGGTGCCACCTTGTGTGTAGAAGCCCTGCACACAGGCAAGAAGCCCCCCAGGCCCACGGGCGCGCCCGACCCTAGAGCCCCCTGGCTGGCTGCAGCCACAGGGAACGGGGGTTCTGAGTTGACAGCCCCCAGTCCCGAAGCATCCACGGGCAGTTCCCCAAAGTGCTGACACCGGCTGCGCCTCAGCAGCCAGAAAACCTCCCTCCCTCTGGTCGGGCACTGCAAGCCACACAGCCACTTGTGTCCCCTGTGTCCCTGGAGGAGGCAGCGCGTTTTGGGTTTTGGCGCGGACGGGCCCCTCTCGGCTTCCGTAGTCCATTTGCCCCGGAGCCTGCCAGACCCCTGGCCCCAGGGGCGGGCCCTGCTGAGTCCCCGAGCGCCTCCTGGGTTCCTGCCACCACCCTTGGGCCGGGATGAGGTGCCACCTTGTGCGTAGAAGCCCTGCACACAGGCAAGAAGCCCCCAAGGCCCGCGGGCGCGCCCGACCCTGGAGCCCCCTGGCTGGCTGCAGCCACAGGGAATGGGGGTTCTGAGTTGGCAGCCCCCATTCCCGAAGCATCCACGGGCAGTTCCCCGAAGGGCTGACACCGGCTGCGCCTCAGCAGCCAGACAACCTCCCTCCCTCTGGTCGGGCACTGCAAGCCACACAGCCACTTGTGTCCCCTGTGTCCCTGGAGGCCGCAGCGCGTTTTGGGTTTTGGCGCGGACGGGCCCCTCTCGGCTTCCGTAGTCCATTTGCCCCCGGAGCCTGCCAGACCCCTGGCCCCAGGGGCGGGCCCTGCTGAGTCCCCGAGCGCCTCCTGGGTTCCTGCCACCACCCTTGGGCCGGGATGAGATGCCACCTTGTGCGTAGAAGCGCTGCACACAGGCAAGACGCCCCCCAGGCCCACGGGCGTGCCCGACCTTGGAGCCCCCTGGCTGGCTGCAGCCACAGGGAACGGGGGTTCTGAGTTGGCAGCCCCCATTCCCGAAGCATCCATGGGCAGTTCCCCGAAGGGCTGACACCGGCTGCGCCTCAGCAGCCAGACAACCTCCCTCCCTCTGGTCGGGCACTGCAAGCCACACAGCCATTTGTGTCCCCTGTGTCCCTGGAGGCCGCAGCGCGTTTTGGGTTTTGGCGCGGACGGGCCCCTCTCGGCTTCCGTAGTCCATTTGCCCCCAGAGCCTGCCAGACCCCTCCCCAGGGGAGGGCCCTGCTGAGTTCCCGAGCGCCTCCTGGGTTCTTGCCACCACCCTTGGGCCGGGATGAGGTGCCACCTTGTGCGTAGAAGCCCTGCACACAGGCAAGAAGCCCCCCAGGCCCACGGGCGCGCCCGACCTTGGAGCCCCCTGGCTGGCTGCAGCCACAGGGAACGGGGGTTCTGAGTTGGCAGCCCCCATTCCCGAAGCATCCACGGGCAGTTCCCCGAAGGGCTGACACCGGCTGCGCCTCAGCAGCCAGACAACCTCCCTCCCTCTGGTCGGGCACTGCAAGCCACACAGCCACTTGTGTCCCCTGTGTCCCTGGAGGCCGCAGCGTGTTTTGGGTTTTGGCGCGGACGGGCCCCTCTCGGCTTCCGTAGTCCATTTGCCCCGGAGCCTGCCAGACCCCTGGCCCCAGGGGCGGGCCCTGCTGAGTCCCCGAGCGCCTCCTGGGTTCCTGCCACCACCCTTGGGCCGGGATGAGGTGCCACCTTGTGCGTAGAAGCCCTGCACACAGGCAAGAAGCCCCCCGGGCCCGCCCGACCCTGGAGACCCCTGGCTGGCTGCAGCCACAGGGAACGGGGGTTCTGAGTTGGCAGCCCCCATTCCCGAAGCATCCACGGGCAGTTCCCCGAAGGGCTGACACCGGCTGCGCCTCAGCAGCCAGACAACCTCCCTCCCTCTGGTCGGGCACTGCAAGCCACACAGCCACTTGTGTCCCCTGTGTCCCTGGAGGCCGCAGCGCATTTTGGGTTTTGGCGCGGACGGGCCCCTCTCGGCTTCCGTAGTCCATTTGCCCCCGGAGCCTGCCAGAGCCCTGGCCCCAGGGGCGGGCCCTGCTGAGTCCCCGAGCGCCTCCTGGGTTCCTGCCACCACCCTTGGGCCGGGATGAGGTGCCACCTTGTGCGTAGAAGCCCTGCACACAGGCAAGAAGCCCCCCAGGCCCACGGGCGCGCCCGACCTTGGAGCCCCCTGGCTGGCTGCAGCCACAGGGAACGGGGGTTCTGAGTTGGCAGCCCCCATTCCCGAAGCATCCAGGGGCAGTTCCCCGAAGGGCTGACACCGGCTGCGCCTCAGCAGCCAGACAACCTCCCTCCCTCTGGTCGGGCACTGCAAGCCACACAGCCACTTGTGTCCCCTGTGTCCCTGGAGGCCGCAGCGCGTTTTGGGTTTTGGCGCGGACGGGCCCCTCTCGGCTTCCGTAGTCCATTTGTCCCGGGAGCCTGCCAGACCCCTGGCCCCAGGGGCGGGCCCGGCTGAGTCCCCGAGCGCCTCCTGGATTCCTGCCACCACCCTTGGGCTGGGATGAGGTGCCACCTTGTGCGTAGAAGCCCTGCACACAGGCAAGAAGCCCCCCAGGCCCGCGGGCGCGCCCGACCCTGGAGCCCCCTGGCTGACTGCAGCCACAGGGAACGGGGGTTCTGAGTTGGCAGCCCCCATTCCCGAAGCATCCACGGGCAGTTCCCCGAAGGGCTGACACCGGCTGCGCCTCAGCAGCCAGACAACCTCCCTCCCTCTGGTCGGGCACTGCAAGCCACACAGCCACTTGTGTCCCCTGTGTCCCTGGAGGCCGCAGCGCGTTTTGGGTTTTGGCGCGGACGGGCCCCTCTCGGCTTCCGTAGTCCATTTGCCCCCGGAGCCTGCCAGACCCCTGGCCCCTGGGCGGGCCCTGCTGAGTCGCCGAGCGTCTCCTGGGTTCCTGCCACCACCCTTGGGCCGGGATGAGGTGCCACCTTGTGCGTAGAAGCCCTGCACACAGGCAAGAAGCCCCCCAGGCCCGCGGGCGCGCCCGACCCTGGAGCCCCCTGGCTGGCTGCAGCCCCCATTCCCGAAGCATCCACGGGCAGTTCCCCGAAGGGCTGACACCGGCTGCGCCTCAGCAGCCAGACAACCTCCCTCCCTCTGGTCGGGCACTGCAAGCCACACAGCCACTTGTGTCCCCTGTGTCCCTGGAGGCCGCAGCGCGTTTTGGGTTTTGGCGCGGACGGGCCCCTCTCGGCTTCTGTAGTCCATTTGCCCCCGGAGCCTGCCAGACCCCTGGCCCCAGGGGCGGGCCCTGCTGAGTCCCCGAGCGCCTCCTGGGTTCCTGCCACCACCCTTGGGCCGGGATGAGGTGCCACCTTGTGCGTAGAAGCCCTGCACACAGGCAAGAAGCCCCCCAGGCCTGCGGGCGCGCCCGACCCTGGAGCCCCCTGGCTGGCTGCAGCCACAGGGAACGGGGGTTCTGAGTTGGCAGCCCCCATTCCCGAAGCATCCACGGGCAGTTCCCCGAAGGGCTGACACCGGCTGCGCCTCAGCAGCCAGACAACCTCCCTCCCTCTGGTCGGGCACTGCAAGCCACACAGCCACTTGTGTCCCCTGTGTCCCTGGAGGCCGCAGCGCGTTTTGGGTTTTGGCGCGGACGGGCCCCTCTCGGCTTCCGTAGTCCATTTGCCCCCGGAACCTGCCAGACCCCTGGACCCAGGGGCGGGCTCTGCTGAGTCCACGAGCACCTGCTGAGTTCCTGCCACCACCCTTGGGCCGGGATGAGGTGCCACCTTGTGTGTAGAAGCCCTGCACACAGGCAAGAAGCCCCCCAGGCCCGCGGGCGCGCCCGACCCTGGAGCCCCCTGGCTGGCTGCAGCCACAGGGAACGGGGGTTCTGAGTTGGCAGCCCCCATTCCCGAAGCATCCACGGGCAGTTCCCCGAAGGGCTGACACCGGCTGCGCCTCAGCAGCCAGACAACCTCCCTCCCTCTGGTCGGGCACTGCAAGCCACACAGCCACTTGTGTCCCCTGTGTCCCTGGAGGCCGCAGCGCGTTTTGTCTTTTGGCGCGGACGGGCCCCTCTCGGCTTCCGTAGTCCATTTGTCCCGGGAGCCTGCCAGACCCCTGGCCCCAGGGGCGGGCCCGGCTGAGTCCCCGAGCGCCTCCTGGATTACTGCCACCACCCTTGTGCCGGGATGAGGTGCCACCTTGTGTGTAGAAGCCCTGCACACAGGCAAGAAGCCCCCCAGGCCCACGGGCGCGCCCGACCCTGGAGCCCCCTGGCTGGCTGCAGCCACAGGGAACGGGGGTTCTGAGTTGACAGCCCCCAGTCCCGAAGCATCCACGGGCAGTTCCCCAAAGTGCTGACACTGGCTGCGCCTCAGCAGCCAGAAAACCTCCCTCCCTCTGGTCGGGCACTGCAAGCCACACAGCCACTTGTGTCCCCTGTGTCCCTGGAGGCCGCAGCGCGTTTTGGGTTTTGGCGCGGACGGGCCCCTCTCGGCTTCCGTAGTCCATTTGCCCCCGGAGCCTGCCAGACCCCTGGCCCCAGGGGCGGGCCCTGCTGAGTCCCCGAGCGCCTCCTGGGTTCCTGCCACCACCCTTGGGCCGGGATGAGGTGCCACCTTGTGCGTAGAAGCCCTGCACACAGGCAAGAAGCCCCCCAGGCCCGCGGGCGCGCCCGACCCTGGAGCCCCGTGGCTGGCTGCAGCCACAGGGAACGGGGGTTCTGAGTTGGCAGCCCCCATTCCCGAAGCATCCACGCGCAGTTCCCCGAAGGGCTGACACCGGCTGCGCCTCAGCAGCCAGACAACCTCCTTCCCTCTGGTCGGGCACTGCAAGCCACACAGCCACTTGTGTCCCCTGTGTCCCTGGAGGCCGCAGCGCGTTTTGGGTTTTGGCGCGGACAGGCCCCTCTCGGCTTCCGTAGTCCATTTGCCCCGGAGCCTGCCAGACCCCTGGCCCCAGGGGCGGGCCCTGCTGAGTCCCCGAGCGCCTCCTGGGTTCCTGCCACCACCCTTGGGCCGGGATGAGGTGCCACCTTGTGCGTAGAAGCCCTGCACACAGGCAAGAAGCCCCCCAGGCCCGCGGGCGCGCCCGACCCTGGAGCCCCCTGGCTGGCTGCAGCCACAGGGAACGGGGGTTCTGAGTTGGCAGCCCCCATTCCCGAAGCATCCACGGGCAGTTCCCCGAAGGGCTGACACCGGCTGCGCCTCAGCAGCCAGACAACCTCCCTCCCTCTGGTCGGGCACTGCAAGCCACACAGCCACTTGTGTCCCCTGTGTCCCTGGAGGCCGCAGCGTGTTTTGGGTTTTGGCGCGGACGGGCCCCTCTAGCTTCCGTAGTCCATTTGCCCCGGAGCCTGCCAGACCCCTGGCCCAAGGGGCGGGCCCTGCTTTGTCCCCGAGCGCCTCCTGGGTTCCTGCCACCACCCTTGGGCCGGGATGAGGTGCCACTTGTGCGTAGAAGCCCTGCACACAGGCAAGAAGCCCCCCAGACCCGCGGGCGCTCCCGACCCTGGAGCCCCCTGGCTGGCTGCAGCCACAGGGAACGGGGGTTCTGAGTTGGCAGCCCCCATTCCCGAAGCATCCACGGGCAGTTCCCCGAAGGGCTGACACCGGCTGCGCCTCAGCAGCCAGACAACCTCCCTCCCTCTGGTCGGGCACTGCAAGCCACACAGCCACTTGTGTCCCCTGTGTCCCTGGAGGCCGCAGCGCGTTTTGGGTTTTGGCGCGGACGGGCCCCTCTCGGCTTCCGTAGTCCATTTGCCCCGGAGCCTGCCAGACCCCTGGCCCCAGGGGCGGGCCCTGCTGAGTCCCCGAGCGCCTCCTGGGTTCCTGCCACCACCCTTGGGCCGGGATGAGGTGCCACCTTGTGCGTAGAAGCCCTGCACACAGGCAAGAAGCCCCCCAGGCCCGCCCGACCCTGGAGCCCCCTGGCTGGCTGCAGCCACAGGGAACGGGGGTTCTGAGTTGGCAGCCCCCATTCCCGAAGCATCCACGGGCAGTTCCCCGAAGGGCTGACACCGGCTGCGCCTCAGCAGCCAGACAACCTCCCTCCCTCTGGTCGGGCACTGCAAGCCACACAGCCACTTGTGTCCCCTGTGTCCCTGGAGGCCGCAGCGCGTTTTGGGTTTTGGCGCGGACGGGCCCCTCTCGGCTTCCGTAGTCCATTTGCCCCCGGAGCCTACCAGACCCCTGGCCCCAGGGGCGGGCCCTGCTGAGTCCCCGAGCGCCTCCTGGGTTCCTGCCACCACCCTTGGGCCGGGATGAGGTGCCACCTTGTGCGTAGAAGCCCTGCACACAGGCAAGAAGCCCCCCAGGCCCACGGGCGCGCCCGACCTTGGAGCCCCCTGGCTGGCTGCAGCCACAGGGAACGGGGGTTCTGAGTTGGCAGCCCCCATTCCCGAAGCATCCACGGGCAGTTCCCCGAAGGGCTGACACCGGCTGCGCCTCAGCAGCCAGACAACCTCCCTCCCTCTGGTCGGGCACTGCAAGCCACACAGCCACTTGTGTCCCCTGTGTCCCTGGAGGCCGCAGCGCGTTTTGGGTTTTGGCGCGGACGGGCCCCTCTCGGCTTCCGTAGTCCATTTGCCCCGGAGCCTGCCAGACCCCTGGCCCCAGGGGCGGGCCCTGCTGAGTCCCCGAGCGCCTCCTGGGTTCCTGCCACCACCCTTGGGCCGGGATGAGGTGCCACCTTGTGCGTAGAAGCCCTGCACACAGGCAAGAAGCCCCCCAGGCCCGCGGGCGCGCCCGACCCTGGAGCCCCCTGGCTGGCTGCAGCCACAGGGAACGGGGGTTCTGAGTTGGCAGCCCCCATTGCCGAAGCATCCACGGGCAGTTCCCCGAAGGGCTGACACCGGCTGCGCCTCAGCAGCCAGACAACCTCCCTCCCTCTGGTCGGGCACTGCAAGCCACACAGCCACTTGTGTCCCCTGTGTCCCTGGAGGCCGCAGCGCGTTTTGGGTTTTGGCGCGGACGGGCCCCTCTCGGCTTCCGTAGTCCATTTGCCCCGGAGCCTGCCAGACCCCTGGCCCCAGGGGCGGGCCCTGCTGAGTCCCCGAGCGCCTCCTGGGTTCCTGCCACCACCCTTGGGCCGGGATGTGGTGCCACTTGTGCGTAGAAGCCCTGCACACAGCAAGAAGCCCCCCAGACCCGCGGGCGCTCCCGATCCTGGAGCCCCCTGGCTGGCTGCAGCCACAGGGAACGGGGGTTCTGAGTTGGCAGCCCCCATTCCCGAAGCATCCACGGGCAGTTCCCCGAAGGGCTGACACCGGCTGCGCCTCAGCAGCCAGACAACCTCCCTCCCTCTGGTCGGGCACTGCAAGCCACACAGCCACTTGTGTCCCCTGTGTCCCTGGAGGCCGCAGCCCGTTTTGGGTTTTGGCGCGGACGGGCCCCTCTCGGCTTCCGTAGTCCATTTGCCCCCGGAGCCTGCCAGACCCCTGGCCCCAGGGGCGGGCCCTGCTGAGTCCCCGAGTGCCTCCTGGGTTCCTGCCACCACCCTTGGGCCGGGATGAGGTGCCACCTTGTGCGTAGAAGCCCTGCACACAGGCAAGAAGCCCCCCAGGCCCGCGGGCGCGCCCGAACTTGGAGCCCCCTGGCTGGCTGCAGCCACAGGGAACGGGGGTTCTGAGTTGGCAGCCCCCATTCCCGAAGCATCCATGGGCAGTTCCCCGAAGGGCTGACACCGGCTGCGCCTCAGCAGCCAGACAACCTCCCTCCCTCTGGTCGGGCACTGCAAGCCACACAGCCACTTGTGTCCCCTGTGTCCCTGGAGGCCGCAGCGCGTTTTGGGTTTTGGCGCGGACGGGCCCCTCTTGGCTTCCGTAGTCCATTTGCCCCGGAGCCTGCCAGACCCCTGGCCCCAGGGGCGGGCCCTGCTGAGTCCCCGAGCGCCTCCTGGGTTCCTGCCACCACCCTTGGGCCGGGATGAGGTGCCACTTGTGCGTAGAAGCCCTGCACACAGCAAGAAGCCCCCCAGACCCGCGGGCGCTCCCGATCCTGGAGCCGCCTGGTGACTGCAGCCACAGGGAACGGGGGTTCTGAGTTGGCAGCCCCCATTCCCGAAGCATCCACGGGCAGTTCCCCGAAGGGCTGACACCGGCTGCGCCTCAGCAGCCAGACAACCTCCCTCCCTCTGGTCGGGCACTGCAAGCCACACAGCCACTTGTGTCCCCTGTGTCCCTGGAGGCCGCAGCGCGTTTTGGGTTTTGGCGCGGACGGGCCCCTCTCGGCTTCCGTAGTCCATTTGCCCCCGGAGCCTGCCAGACCCCTGGCCCCAGGGGCGGGCCCTGCTGAGTCCCCGAGCGCCTCCTGGGTTCCTGCCACCACCCTTGGGCCGGGATGAGGTGCCACCTTGTGCGTAGAAGCCCTGCACACAGGCAAGAAGCCCCCCAGGCCCACGGGCGCGCCCGACCTTGGAGCCCCCTGGCTGGCTGAAGCCACAGGGAACAGGGGTTCTGAGTTGGCAGCCCCCATTCCCGAAGCATCCATGGGCAGTTCCCCGAAGGGCTGACACCGGCTGCGCCTCAGCAGCCAGACAACCTCCCTCCCTCTGGTCGGGCACTGCAAGCCACACAGCCACTTGTGTCCCCTGTGTCCCTGGAGGCCACAGCGCGTTTTGGGTTTTGGCGCGGACGGGCCCCTCTAGCTTCCGTAGTCCATTTGCCCCGGAGCCTGCCAGACCCCTGGCCCAAGGGGCGGGCCCTGCTTAGTCCCCGAGCGCCTCCTGGGTTCCTGCCACCACCCTTGGGCCGGGATGAGGTGCCACTTGTGCGTAGAAGCCCTGCACACAGGCAAGAAGCCCCCGAGACCCGCGGGCGCTCCCGACCCTGGAGCCCCCTGGCTGGCTGCAGCCACAGGGAACGGGGGTTCTGAGTTGGCAGCCCCCATTCCCGAAGCATCCACGGGCAGTTCCCCGAAGGGCTGACACCGGCTGCGCCTCAGCAGCCAGACAACCTCCCTCCCTCTGGTCGGGCACTGCAAGCCACACAGCCACTTGTGTCCCCTGTGTCCCTGGAGGCCGCAGCGCGTTTTGGGTTTTGGCGCGGACGGGCCCCTCTCGGCTTCCGTAGTCCATTTGCCCCGGAGCCTGCCAGACCCCTGGCCCCAGGGGCGGGCCCTGCTGAGTCCCCGAGCGCCTCCTGGGTTCCTGCCACCACCCTTGGGCCAGGATGAGGTGCCACCTTGTGCGTAGAAGCCCTGCACACAGGCAAGAAGCCCCCCAGGCCCGCCCGACCCTGGAGCCCCCTGGCTGGCTGCAGCCACAGGGAACGGGGGTTCTGAGTTGGCAGCCCCCATTCCCGAAGCATCCACGGGCAGTTCCCCGAAGGGCTGACACCGGCTGCGCCTCAGCAGCCAGACAACCTCCCTCCCTCTGGTCGGGCACTGCAAGCCACACAGCCACTTGTGTCCCCTGTGTCCCTGGAGGCCGCAGCGCGTTTTGGGTTTTGGCGCGGACGGGCCCCTCTCGGCTTCCGTAGTCCATTTGCCCCCGGAGCCTGCCAGACCCCTGGCCCCAGGGGCGGGCCCTGCTGAGTCCCCGAGCGCCTCCTGGGTTCCTGCCACCACCCTTGGGCCGGGATGAGGTGCCACCTTGTGCGTAGAAGCCCTGCACACAGGCAAGAAGCCCCCCAGGCCCACGGGCGCGCCCGACCTTGGAGCCCCCTGGCTGGCTGCAGCCACAGGGAACGGGGGTTCTGAGTTGGCAGCCCCCATTCCCGAAGCATCCACGGGCAGTTCCCCGAAGGGCTGACACCGGCTGCGCCTCAGCAGCCAGACAACCTCCCTCCCTCTGGTCGGGCACTGCAAGCCACACAGCCACTTGTGTCCCCTGTGTCCCTGGAGGCCGCAGCGCGTTTTGGGTTTTGGCGCGGACGGGCCCCTCTCGGCTTCCGTAGTCCATTTGCCCCGGAGCCTGCCAGACCCCTGGCCCCAGGGGCGGGCCCTGCTGAGTCCCCGAACGCCTCCTGGGTTCCTGCCACCACCCTTGGGCCGGGATGAGGTGCCACCTTGTGCGTAGAAGCCCTGCACACAGGCAAGAAGCCCCCCAGGCCCGCGGGCGCGCCCGACCCTGGAGCCCCCTGGCTGGCTGCAGCCACAGGGAACGGGGGTTCTGAGTTGGCAGCCCCCATTCCCGAAGCATCCACGGGCAGTTCCCCGAAGGGCTGACACCGGCTGCGCCTCAGCAGCCAGACAACCTCCCTCCCTCTGGTCGGGCACTGCAAGCCACACAGCCACTTGTGTCCCCTGTGTCCCTGGAGGCCGCAGCGCGTTTTGGGTTTTGGCGCGGACGGGCCCCTCTCGGCTTCCGTAGTCCATTTGCCCCTGAGCCTGCCAGACCCCTGGCCCCAGGGGCGGGCCCTGCTGAGTCCCCGAGCGCCTCCTGGGTTCCTGCCACCACCCTTGTGCCGGGATGAGGTGCCAATTGTGCGTAGAAGCCCTGCACACAGCAAGAAGCCCCCCAGACCCGCGGGCGCTCCCGATCCTGGAGCCCCCTGGCTGGCTGCAGCCACAGGGAACGGGGGTTCTGAGTTGGCAGCCCCCATTCCTGAAGCATCCACGGGCAGTTCCCCGAAGGGCTGACACCGGCTGCGCCTCAGCAGCCAGACAACCTCCCTCCCTCTGGTCGGGCACTGCAAGCCACACAGCCACTTGTGTCCCCTGTGTCCCTGGAGGCCGCAGCCCGTTTTGGGTTTTGGCGCGGACGGGCCCCTCTCGGCTTCCGTAGTCCATTTGCCCCCGGAGCCTGCCAGACCCCTGGCCCCAGGGGCGGGCCCTGCTGAGTCCCCGAGCGCCTCCTGGGTTCCTGCCACCACCCTTGGGCCGGGATGAGGTGCCACCTTGTGCGTAGAAGCCCTGCACACAGGCAAGAAGCCCCCCAGGCCCGCGGGCGCGCCCGAACTTGGAGCCCCCTGGCTGGCTGCAGCCACAGGGAACGGGGGTTCTGAGTTGGCAGCCCCCATTCCCGAAGCATCCATGGGCAGTTCCCCGAAGGGCTGACACCGGCTGCGCCTCAGCAGCCAGACAACCTCCCTCCCTCTGGTCGGGCACTGCAAGCCACACAGCCACTTGTGTCCCCTGTGTCCCTGGAGGCCGCAGCGCGTTTTGGGTTTTGGCGCGGACGGGCCCCTCTCGGCTTCCGTAGTCCATTTGCCCCGGAGCCTGCCACACCCCTGGCCCCAGGGGCGGGCCCTGCTGAGTCCCCGAGCGCCTCCTGGGTTCCTGCCACCACCCTTGGGCCGGGATGAGGTGCCACTTGTGCGTAGAAGCCCTGCACACAGCAAGAAGCCCCCCAGACCCGCGGGCGCTCCCGATCCTGGAGCCCCCTGGCTGACTGCAGCCACAGGGAACGGGGGTTCTGAGTTGGCAGCCCCCATTCCCGAAGCATCCACGGGCAGTTCCCCGAAGGGCTGACACCGGCTGCGCCTCAGCAGCCAGACAACCTCCCTCCCTCTGGTCGGGCACTGCAAGCCACACAGCCACTTGTGTCCCCTGTGTCCCTGGAGGCCGCAGCGCGTTTTGGGTTTTGGCGCGGACGGGCCCCTCTCGGCTTCCGTAGTCCATTTGCCCCCGGAGCCTGCCAGACCCCTGGCCCCAGGGGCGGGCCCTGCTGAGTCCCCGAGCGCCTCCTGGGTTCCTGCCACCACCCTTGGGCCGGGATGAGGTGCCACCTTGTGCGTAGAAGCCCTGCACACAGGCAAGAAGCCCCCCAGGCCCACGGGCGCGCCCGACCTTGGAGCCCCCTGGCTGGCTGCAGCCACAGGGAACGGGGGTTCTGAGTTGGCAGCCCCCATTCCCGAAGCATCCATGGGCAGTTCCCCGAAGGGCTGACACCGGCTGCGCCTCAGCAGCCAGACAACCTCCCTCCCTCTGGTCGGGCACTGCAAGCCACACAGCCACTTGTGTCCCCTGTGTCCCTGGAGGCCGCAGCGCGTTTTGGGTTTTGGCGCGGACGGGCCCCTCTCGGCTTCCGTAGTCCATTTGCCCCCAGAGCCTGCCAGACCCCTCCCCAAGGGAGGGCCCTGCTGAGTCCCCGAGCGCCTCCTGGGTTCCTGCCACCACCCTTGGGCCGGGATGAGGTGCCACCTTGTGCGTAGAAGCCCTGCACACAGGCAAGAAGCCCCCCGGGCCTGCCCGACCCTGGAGCCCCCTGGCTGGCTGCAGCCACAGGGAACGGGGGTTCTGAGTTGGCAGCCCCCATTCCCGAAGCATCCACGGGCAGTTCCCCGAAGGGCTGACACCGGCTGCGCCTCAGCAGCCAGACAACCTCCCTCCCTCTGGTCGGGCACTGCAAGCCACACAGCCACTCGTGTCCCCTGTGTCCCTGGAGGCCGCAGCGCCTTTTGGGTTTTGGCGCGGACGGGCCCCTCTCGGCTTCCGTATTCCATTTGCCCCCGGAGCCTGCCAGAGCCCTGGCCCCAGGGGCGGGCCCTGCTGAGTCCCCGAGCGCCTCCTGGGTTCCTGCCACCACCCTTGGGCCGGGATGAGGTGCCACCTTGTGCGTAGAAGCCCTGCACACAGGCAAGAAGCCCCCCAGGCCCACCGGCGCGCCCGACCTTGGAGCCCCCTGGCTGGCTGCAGCCACAGGGAACGGGGGTTCTGAGTTGGCAGCCCCCATTCCCGAAGCATCCACGGGCAGTTCCCCGAAGGGCTGACACCGGCTGCGCCTCAGCAGCCAGACAACCTCCCTCCCTCTGGTCGGGCACTGCAAGCCACACAGCCACTTGTGTCCCCTGTGTCCCTGGAGGCCGCAGCGCGTTTTGGGTTTTGGCGCGGACGGGCCCCTCTCGGCTTCCGTAGTCCATTTGTCCCGGGAGCCTGCCAGACCCATGGCCCCAGGGACGGGCCCGGCTGAGTCCCCGAGCGCCTCCTGGATTCCTGCCACCACCCTTGGGCTGGGATGAGGTGCCACCTTGTGAGTAGAAGCCCTGCACACAGGCAAGAAGCCCCCCAGGCCCGCGGGCACGCCCGACCCTGGAGCCCCCTGGCTGGCTGCAGCCACAGGGAACGGGGGTTCTGAGTTGGCAGCCCCCATTCCCGAAGCATCCACGGGCAGTTCCCCGAAGGGCTGACACCGGCTGCGCCTCAGCAGCCAGACAACCTCCCTCCCTCTGGTCGGGCACTGCAAGCCACACAGCCACTTGTGTCCCCTGTGTCCCTGGAGGCCGCAGCGCGTTTTGGGTTTTGGCGCGGACGGGCCCCTCTCGGCTTCCGTAGTCCATTTGCCCCCGGAGCCTGCCAGACCCCTGGCCCCAGGGGCGGGCCCTGCTGAGTCCCCGAGCGCCTCCTGGGTTCCTCCCACCACCCTTGGGCCGGGTTGAGGTGCCACCTTGTGCGTAGAAGCCCTGCACACAGGCAAGAAGCCCCCCAGGCCCGCGGGCGCGCCCGACCCTGGAGCCCCCTGGCTGGCTGCAGCCACAGGGAACGGGGGTTCTGAGTTGGCAGCCCCCATTCCCGAAGCATCCACGGGCAGTTCCCCGAAGTGCTGACACCGGCTGCGCCTCAGCAGCCAGACAACCTCCCTCCCTCTGGTCGGGCACTGCAAGCCACACAGCCACTTGTGTCCCCTGTGTCCCTGGAGGCCGCAGCGCGTTTTGGGTTTTGGCGCGGACGGGCCCCTCTCGGCTTCCGTAGTCCATTTGCCCCCGGAGCCTGCCAGACCCCTGGCCTCAGGGGCGGGCCCTGCTGAGTCCCCGAGCGCCTCCTGGGTTCCTGCCACCACCCTTGGGCCGGGATGAGGTGCCACCTTGTGCGTAGAAGCCCTGCACACAGGCAAGAAGCCCCCCAGGCCCACGGGCGCGCCCGACCTTGGAGCCCCCTGGCTGGCTGCAGCCACAGGGAACGGGGGTTCTGAGTTGGCAGCCCCCATTCCCGAAGCATCCACGGGCAGTTCCCCGAAGGGCTGACACCGGCTGCGCCTCAGCAGCCAGACAACCTCCCTCCCTCTGGTCGGGCACTGCAAGCCACACAGCCACTTGTGTCCCCTGTGTCCCTGGAGGCCGCAGCGCGTTTTGGGTTTTGGCGCGGACGGGCCCCTCTCGGCTTCCGTAGTCCATTTGCCCCGGAGCCTGCCAGACCCCTGGCCCCAGGGGCGGGCCCTGCTGAGTCCCCGAGCGCCTCCTGGGTTCCTGCCACCACCCTTGGGCCGGGATGAGGTGCCACCTTGTGCGTAGAAGCCCTGCACACAGGCAAGAAGCCCCCCAGGCCCGCGGGCGCGCCCGACCCTGGAGCCCCCTGGCTGGCTGCAGCCACAGGGAACGGGGGTTCTGAGTTGGCAGCCCCCATTCCCGAAGCATCCACGGGCAGTTCCCCGAAGGGCTGACACCGGCTGCGCCTCAGCAGCCAGACAACCTCCCTCCCTCTGGTCGGGCACTGCAAGCCACACAGCCACTTGTGTCCCCTGTGTCCCTGGAGGCCGCAGCGCGTTTTGGGTTTTGGCGCGGACGGGCCCCTCTCGGCTTCCGTAGTCCATTTGCCCCGGAGCCTGCCAGACCCCTGGCCCCAGGGGAGGGCCCTGCTGAGTCCCCGAGCGCCTCCTGGGTTCCTGCCACCACCCTTGGGCCGGGATGAGGTGCCACTTGTGCGTAGAAGCCCTGCACACAGCAAGAAGCCCCCCAGACCCGCGGGCGCTCCCGATCCTGGAGCCCCCTGGCTGGCTGCAGCCACAGGGAACGGGGGTTCTGAGTTGGCAGCCCCCATTCCCGAAGCATCCACGGGCAGTTCCCCGAAGGGCTGACACCGGCTGCGCCTCAGCAGCCAGACAACCTCCCTCCCTCTGGTCGGGCACTGCAAGCCACACAGCCACTTGTGTCCCCTGTGTCCCTGGAGGCTGCAGCCCGTTTTGGGTTTTGGCGCGGACGGGCCCCTCTCGGCTTCCGTAGTCCATTTGCCCCCGGAGCCTGCCAGACCCCTGGCCCCAGGGGCGGGCCCTGCTGAGTCCCCGAGTGCCTCCTGGGTTCCTGCCACCACCCTTGGGCCGGGATGAGGTGCCACCTTGTGCGTAGAAGCCCTGCACACAGGCAAGAAGCCCCCCAGGCCCGCGGGCGCGCCCGAACTTGGAGCCCCCTGGCTGCCTGCAGCCACAGGGAACGGGGGTTCTGAGTTGGCAGCCCCCATTCCCGAAGCATCCATGGGCAGTTCCCCGAAGGGCTGACACCGGCTGCGCCTCAGCAGCCAGACAACCTCCCTCCCTCTGGTCGGGCACTGCAAGCCACACAGCCACTTGTGTCCCCTGTGTCCCTGGAGGCCGCAGCGCGTTTTGGGTTTTGGCGCGGACGGGCCCCTCTCGGCTTCCGTAGTCCATTTGCCCCGGAGCCTGCCAGACCCCTGGCCCCAGGGGCGGGCCCTGCTGAGTCCCCGAGCGCCTCCTGGGTTCCTGCCACCACCCTTGGGCCGGGATGAGGTGCCACCTTGTGCGTAGAAGCCCTGCACACAGGCAAGAAGCCCCCCGGGCCCGCCCGACCCTGGAGCCCCCTGGCTGGCTGCAGCCACAGGGAACGGGGGTTCTGAGTTGGCAGCCCCCATTCCCGAAGCATCCACGGGCAGTTCCCCGAAGGGCTGACACCGGCTGCGCCTCAGCAGCCAGACAACCTCCCTCCCTCTGGTCGGGCACTGCAAGCCACACAGCCACTTGTGTCCCCTGTGTCCCTGGAGGCCGCAGCGCGTTTTGGGTTTTGGCGCGGACGGGCCCCTCTCGGCTTCCGTAGTCCATTTGCCCCCGGAGCCTGCCAGAGCCCTGGCCCCAGGGGCGGGCCCTGCTGAGTCCCCGAGCGCCTCCTGGGTTCCTGCCACCACCCTTGGGCCGGGATGAGGTGCCACCTTGTGCGTAGAAGCCCTGCACACAGGCAAGAATCCCCCCAGGCCCACCGGCGCGCCCGACCTTGGAGCCCCCTGGCTGGCTGCAGCCACAGGGAACGGGGGTTCTGAGTTGGCAGCCCCCATTCCCGAAGCATCCACGGGCAGTTCCCCGAAGGGCTGACACCGGCTGCGCCTCAGCAGCCAGACAACCTCCCTCCCTCTGGTCGGGCACTGCAAGCCACACAGCCACTTGTGTCCCCTGTGTCCCTGGAGGCCGCAGCGCGTTTTGTCTTTTGGCGCGGACGGGCCCCTCTCGGCTTCCGTAGTCCATTTGTCCCGGGAGCCTGCCAGACCCATGGCCCCAGGGGCGGGCCCGGCTGAGTCCCCGAGCGCCTCCTGGATTCCTGCCACCACCCTTGGGCTGGGATGAGGTGCCACCTTGTGCGTAGAAGCCCTGCACACAGGCAAGAAGCCCCCCAGGCCCGCGGGCGCGCCCGACCCTGGAGCCCCCTGGCTGGCTGCAGCCACAGGGAACGGGGGTTCTGAGTTGGCAGCCCCCATTCCCGAAGCATCCACAGGCAGTTCCCCGAAGGGCTGACACCGGCTGCGCCTCAGCAGCCAGACAACCTCCCTCCCTCTGGTCGGGCACTGCAAGCCACACAGCCACTTGTGTCCCCTGTGTCCCTGGAGGCCGCAGCGCGTTTTGGGTTTTGGCGCGGACGGGCCCCTCTCGGCTTCCGTAGTCCATTTGCCCCGGAGCCTGCCAGACCCCTGGCCCCAGGGGCGGGCCCTGCTGAGTCCCCGAGCGCCTCCTGGGTTCCTGCCACCACCCTTGGGCCGGGATGAGGTGCCACCTTGTGTGTAGAAGCCCTGCACACAGGCAAGAAGCCCCCCAGGCCCACGGGCGCGCCCGACCCTGGAGCCCCCTGGCTGGCTGCAGCCACAGGGAACGGGGGTTCTGAGTTGACAGCCCCCAGTCCTGAAGCATCCACGGGCAGTTCCCCAAAGTGCTGACACCGGCTGCGCCTCAGCAGCCAGAAAACCTCCCTCCCTCTGGTCGGGCACTGCAAGCCACACAGCCACTTGTGTCCCCTGTGTCCCTGGAGGCCGCAGCGCGTTTTGGGTTTTGGCGCGGACTGGCCCCTCTCGGCTTCCGTAGTCCATTTGCCCCCGGAGCCTGCCAGACCCCTGGCCCCAGGGGCGGGCCCTGCTGAGTCCCCGAGCGCCTCCTGGGTTCCTGCCACCACCCTTGGGCCGGGATGAGGTGCCACCTTGTGCGTAGAAGCCCTGCACACACTCAAGAAGCCCCCCAGGCCCGCGGGCGCGCCCGACCCTGGAGCCCCCTGGCTGGCTGCAGCCACAGGGAACGGGGGTTCTGAGTTGGCAGCCCCCATTCCCGAAGCATCCACGCGCAGTTCCCCGAAGGGCTGACACCGGCTGCGCCTCAGCAGCCAGACAACCTCCCTCCCTCTGGTCGGGCACTGCAAGCCACACAGCCACTTGTGTCCCCTGTGTCCCTGGAGGCCGCAGCGCGTTTTGGGTTTTGGCGCGGACAGGCCCCTCTCGGCTTCCGTAGTCCATTTGCCCCGGAGCCTGCCAGACCCCTGGCCCCAGGGGCGGGCCCTGCTGAGTCCCCGAGCGCCTCCTGGGTTCCTGCCACCACCCTTGGGCCGGGATGAGGTGCCACCTTGTGCGTAGAAGCCCTGCACACAGGCAAGAAGCCCCCCAGGCCCGCGGGCGCGCCCGACCCTGGAGCCCCCTGGCTGGCTGCAGCCACAGGGAACGGGGGTTCTGAGTTGGCAGCCCCCATTCCCGAAGCATCCACGGGCAGTTCCCCGAAGGGCTGACACCGGCTGCGCCTCAGCAGCCAGACAACCTCCCTCCCTCTGGTCGGGCACTGCAAGCCACACAGCCACTTGTGTCCCCTGTGTCCCTGGAGGCCGCAGCGCGTTTTGGGTTTTGGCACGGACGGGCCCCTCTGGCTTCCGTAGTCCATTTGCCCCGGAGCCTGCCAGACCCCTGGCCCAAGGGGCGGGCCCTGCTTAGTCCCCGAGCGCCTCCTGGGTTCCTGCCACCACCCTTGGGCCGGGATGAGGTGCCACTTGTGCGTAGAAGCCCTGCACACAGGCAAGAAGCCCCCCAGACCCGCGGGCGCTCCCGACCCTGGAGCCCCCTGGCTGGCTGCAGCCACAGGGAACGGGGGTTCTGAGTTGGCAGCCACCATTCCCGAAGCATCCACGGGCAGTTCCCCGAAGGGCTGACACCGGCTGCGCCTCAGCAGCCAGACAACCTCCCTCCCTCTGGTCGGGCACTGCAAGCCACACAGCCACTTGTGTCCCCTGTGTCCCTGGAGGCCGCAGCGCGTTTTGGGTTTTGGCCCGGACGGGCCCCTCTCGGCTTCCGTAGTCCATTTGCCCCCGGAGCCTACCAGACCCCTGGCCCCAGGGGCGGGCCCTGCTGAGTCCCCGAGCGCCTCCTGGGTTCCTGCCACCACCCTTGGGCCGGGATGAGGTGCCACCTTGTGCGTAGAAGCCCTGCACACAGGCAAGAAGGCCCCCAGGCCCGCCCGACCCTGGAGCCCCCTGGCTGGCTGCAGCCACAGGGAACGGGGGTTCTGAGTTGGCAGCCCCCATTCCCGAAGCATCCACGGGCAGTTCCCCGAAGGGCTGACACCGGCTGCGCCTCAGCAGCCAGACAACCTCCCTCCCTCTGGTCGGGCACTGCAAGCCACACAGCCACTTGTGTCCCCTGTGTCACTGGAGGCCGCAGCGCGTTTTGGGTTTTGGCGCGGACGGGCCCCTCTCGGCTTCCGTAGTCCATTTGCCCCCGGAGCCTACCAGACCCCTGGCCCCAGGGGCGGGCCCTGTTGAGTCCCCGAGCGCCTCCTGGGTTCCTGCCACCACCCTTGGGCCGGGATGAGGTGCCACCTTGTGCGTAGAAGCCCTGCACACAGGCAAGAAGCCCCCCAGGCCCACGGGCGCGCCCGACCTTGGAGCCCCCTGGCTGGCTGCAGCCACAGGGAACGGGGGTTCTGAGTTGGCAGCCCCCATTCCCGAAGCATCCACGGGCAGTTCCCCGAAGGGCTGACACCGGCTGCGCCTCAGCAGCCAGACAACCTCCCTCCCTCTGGTCGGGCACTGCAAGCCACACAGCCACTTGTGTCCCCTGTGTCCCTGGAGGCCGCAGCGCGTTTTGGGTTTTGGCGCGGACGGGCCCCTCTCGGCTTCCGTAGTCCATTTGCCCCGGAGCCTGCCAGACCCCTGGCCCCAGGGGCGGGCCCTGCTGAGTCCCCGAGCGCCTCCTGGGTTCCTGCCACCACCCTTGGGCCGGGATGAGGTGCCACCTTGTGCGTAGAAGCCCTGCACACAGGCAAGAAGCCCCCCAGGCCCGCGGGCACGCCCGACCCTGGAGCCCCCTGGCTGGCTGCAGCCACAGGGAACGGGGGTTCTGAGTTGGCGCCCCCATTCCCGAAGCATCCACGGGCAGTTCCCCGAAGGGCTGACACCGGCTGCGCCTCAGCAGCCAGACAACCTCCCTCCCTCTGGTCGGGCACTGCAAGCCACACAGCCACTTGTGTCCCCTGTGTCCCTGGAGGCCGCAGCGCGTTTTGGGTTTTGGCGCGGACGGGCCCCTCTCGGCTTCCGTAGTCCATTTGCCCCGGAGCCTGCCAGACCCCTGGCCCCAGGGGCGGGCCCTGCTTAGTCCCCGAGCGCCTCCTGGGTTCCTGCCACCACCCTTGGGCCGGGATGAGGTGCCACCTTGTGCGTAGAAGCCCTGCACACAGGCAAGAAGCCCCCCGGTCCCGCCCGACCCTGGAGCCCCCTGGCTGGCTGCAGCCACAGGGAACGGGGGTTCTGAGTTGGCAGCCCCCATTCCCGAAGCATCCACGGGCAGTTCCCCGAAGGGCTGACACCGGCTGCGCCTCAGCAGCCAGACAACCTCCCTCCCTCTGGTCGGGCACTGCAAGCCACACAGCCACTTGTGTCCCCTGTGTCCCTGGAGGCCGCAGCGCGTTTTGGGTTTTGGCGCGGACGGGCCCCTCTCGGCTTCCGTAGTCCATTTGCCCCCGGAGCCTGCCAGAGCCCTGGCCCCAGGGGCGGGCCCTGCTGAGTCCCTGAGCGCCTCCTGGGTTCCTGCCACCACCCTTGGGCCGGGATGAGGTGCCACCTTGTGCGTAGAAGCCCTGCACACAGGCAAGAATCCCCCCAGGCCCACCGGCGCGCCCGACCTTGGAGCCCCCTGGCTGGCTGCAGCCACAGGGAACAGGGGTTCTGAGTTGGCAGCCCCCATTCCCGAAGCATCCACGGGCATTTCCCCGAAGGGCTGACACCGGCTGCGCCTCAGCAGCCAGACAACCTCCCTCCCTCTGGTCGGGCACTGCAAGCCACACAGCCACTTGTGTCCCCTGTGTCCCTGGAGGCCGCAGCGCGTTTTGTCTTTTGGCGCGGACGGGCCCCTCTCGGCTTCCGTAGTCCATTTGTCCCGGGAGCCTGCCAGACCCATGGCCCCAGGGGCGGGCCCGGCTGAGTCCCCGAGCGCCTCCTGGATTCCTGCCACCACCCTTGGGCTGGGATGAGGTGCCACCTTGTGCGTAGAAGCCCTGCACACAGGCAAGAAGCCCCCCAGGCCCGCGGGCGCGCCCGACCCTGGAGCCCCCTGGCTGGCTGCAGCCACAGGGAACGGGGGTTCTGAGTTGGCAGCCCCCATTCCCGAAGCATCCACGGGCAGTTCCCCGAAGGGCTGACACCGGCTGCGCCTCAGCAGCCAGACAACCTCCCTCCCTCTGGTCGGGCACTGCAAGCCACACAGCCACTTGTGTCCCCTGTGTCCCTGGAGGCCGCAGCGCGTTTTGGGTTTTGGCGCGGACGGGCCCCTCTCGGCTTCCGTAGTCCATTTGCCCCGGAGCCTGCCAGACCCCTGGCCCCAGGGGCGGGCCCTGCTGAGTCCCCGAGCGCCTCCTGGGTTCCTGCCACCACCCTTGGGCCGGGATGAGGTGCCACCTTGTGTGTAGAAGCCCTGCACACAGGCAAGAAACCCCCCAGGCCCACAGGCGCGCCCGACCCTGGAGCCCCCTGGCTGGCTGCAGCCACAGGGAACGGGGGTTCTGAGTTGACAGCCCCCAGTCCCGAAGCATCCACGGGCAGTTCCCCAAAGTGCTGACACCGGCTGCGCCTCAGCAGCCAGAAAACCTCCCTCCCTCTGGTCGGGCACTGCAAGCCACACAGCCACTTGTGTCCCCTGTGTCCCTGGAGGCCGCAGCGCGTTTTGGGTTTTGGCGCGGACTGGCCCCTCTCGGCTTCCGTAGTCCATTTGCCCCCGGAGCCTGCCAGACCCCTGGCCCCAGGGGCGGGCCCTGCTGAGTCCCCGAGCGCCTCCTGGGTTCCTGCCACCACCCTTGGGCCGGGATGAGGTGCCACCTTGTGCGTAGAAGCCCTGCACACACTCCAGAAGCCCCCCAGGCCCGCGGGCGCGCCCGACCCTGGAGCCCCCTGGCTGGCTGCAGCCACAGGGAACGGGGGTTCTGAGTTGGCAGCCCCCATTCCCGAAGCATCCACGCGCAGTTCCCCGAAGGGCTGACACCGGCTGCGCCTCAGCAGCCAGACAACCTCCCTCCCTCTGGTCGGGCACTGCAAGCCACACAGCCACTTGTGTCCCCTGTGTCCCTGGAGGCCGCAGCGCGTTTTGGGTTTTGGCGCGGACAGGCCCCTCTCGGCTTCCGTAGTCCATTTGCCCCGGAGCCTGCCAGACCCCTGGCCCCAGGGGCGGGCCCTGCTGAGTCCCCGAGCGCCTCCTGGGTTCCTGCCACCACCCTTGGGCCGGGATGAGGTGCCACCTTGTGCGTAGAAGCCCTGCACACAGGCAAGAAGCCCCCCAGGTCCGCGGGCGCGCCCGACCCTGGAGCCCCCTGGCTGGCTGCAGCCACAGGGAACGGGGGTTCTGAGTTGGCAGCCCCCATTCCCGAAGCATCCACGGGCAGTTCCCCGAAGGGCTGACACCGGCTGCGCCTCAGCAGCCAGACAACCTCCCTCCCTCTGGTCGGGCACTGCAAGCCACACAGCCACTTGTGTCCCCTGTGTCCCTGGAGGCCGCAGCGCGTTTTGGGTTTTGGCGCGGACGGGCCCCTCTAGCTTCCGTAGTCCATTTGCCCCGGAGCCTGCCAGACCCCTGGCCCAAGGGGCGGGCCCTGCTTAGTCCCCGAGCGCCTCCTGGGTTCCTGCCACCACCCTTGGGCCGGGATGAGGTGCCACTTGTGCGTAGAAGCCCTGCACACAGGCAAGAAGCCCCCCAGACCCGCGGGCGCTCCCGACCCTGGAGCCCCCTGGCTGGCTGCAGCCACAGGGAACGGGGGTTCTGAGTTGGCAGCCCCCATTCCCGAAGCATCCACGGGCAGTTCCCCGAAGGGCTGACACCGGCTGCGCCTCAGCAGCCAGACAACCTCCCTCCCTCTGGTCGGGAACTGCAAGCCACACAGCCACTTGTGTCCCCTGTGTCCCTGGAGGCCGCAGCGCGTTTTGGGTTTTGGCGCGGACGGGCCCCTCTCGGCTTCCGTAGTCCATTTGCCCCCGGAGCCTACCAGACCCCTGGCCGCAGGGGCGGGCCCTGCTGAGTCCCCGAGCGCCTCCTGGGTTCCTGCCACCACCCTTGGGCCGGGATGAGGTGCCACCTTGTGCGTAGAAGCCCTGCACACAGGCAAGAAGCCCCCCAGGCCCGCCCGACCCTGGAGCCCCCTGGCTGGCTGCAGCCACAGGGAACGGGGGTTCTGAGTTGGCAGCCCCCATTCCCGAAGCATCCACGGGCAGTTCCCCGAAGGGCTGACACCGGCTGCGCCTCAGCAGCCAGACAACCTCCCTCCCTCTGGTCGGGCACTGCAAGCCACACAGCCACTTGTGTCCCCTGTGTCCCTGGAGGCCGCAGCGCGTTTTGGGTTTTGGCGCGGACGGGCCCCTCTCGGCTTCCGTAGTCCATTTGCCCCCGGAGCCTACCAGACCCCTGGCCCCAGGGGCGGGCCCTGCTGAGTCCCCGAGCGCCTCCTGGGTTCCTGCCACCACCCTTGGGCCGGGATGAGGTGCCACCTTGTGCGTAGAAGCCCTGCACACAGGCAAGAAGCCCCCCAGGCCCACGGGCGCGCCCGACCTTGGAGCCCCCTGGCTGGCTGCAGCCACAGGGAACGGGGGTTCTGAGTTGGCAGCCCCCATTCCCGAAGCATCCACGGGCAGTTCCCCGAAGGGCTGACACCGGCTGCGCCTCAGCAGCCAGACAACCTCCCTCCCTCTGGTCGGGCACTGCAAGCCACACAGCCACTTGTGTCCCCTGTGTCCCTGGAGGCCGCAGCGCGTTTTGGGTTTTGGCGCGGACGGGCCCCTCTCGGCTTCCGTAGTCCATTTGCCCCGGAGCCTGCCAGACCCCTGGCCCCAGGGGCGGGCCCTGCTGAGTCCCCGAGCGCCTCCTGGGTTCCTGCCACCACCCTTGGGCCGGGATGAGGTGCCACCTTGTGCGTAGAAGCCCTGCACACAGGCAAGAAGCCCCCCAGGCCCGCGGGCACGCCCGACCCTGGAGCCCCCTGGCTGGCTGCAGCCACAGGGAACGGGGGTTCTGAGTTGGCGCCCCCATTCCCGAAGCATCCACGGGCAGTTCCCCGAAGGGCTGACACCGGCTGCGCCTCAGCAGCCAGACAACCTCCCTCCCTCTGGTCGGGCACTGCAAGCCACACAGCCACTTGTGTCCCCTGTGTCCCTGGAGGCCGCAGCGCGTTTTGGGTTTTGGCGCGGACGGGCCCCTCTCGGCTTCCGTAGTCCATTTGCCCCGGAGCCTGCCAGACCCCTGGCCCCAGGGGCGGGCCCTGCTGAGTCCCCGAGCGCCTCCTGGGTTCCTACCACCACCCTTGGGCCGGGATGAGGTGCCACTTGTGCGTAGAAGCCCTGCACACAGCAAGAAGCCCCCCAGACCCGCGGGCGCTCCCGATCCTGGAGCCCCCTGGCTGGCTGCAGCCACAGGGAACGGGGGTTCTGAGTTGGCAGCCCCCATTCCCGAAGCATCCACGGGCAGTTCCCCGAAGGGCTGACACCGGCTGCGCCTCAGCAGCCAGACAACCTCCCTCCCTCTGGTCGGGCACTGCAAGCCACACAGCCACTTGTGTCCCCTGTGTCCCTGGAGGCCGCAGCCCGTTTTGGGTTTTGGCGCAGACGGGCCCCTCTCTGCTTCCGTAGTCCATTTGCCCCCGGAGCCTGCCAGACCCCTGGCCCCAGGGGCGGGCCCTGCTGAGTCCCCGAGCGCCTCCTGGGTTCCTGCCACCACCCTTGGGCCGGGATGAGGTGCCACCTTGTGCGTAGAAGCCCTGCACACAGGCAAGAAGCCCCCCAGGCCCACGGGCGCGCCCGACCTTGGAGCCCCCTGGCTGGCTGCAGCCACAGGGAACGGGGGTTCTGAGTTGGCAGCCCCCATTCCCGAAGCATCCATGGGCAGTTCCCCGAAGGGCTGACACCGGCTGCGCCTCAGCAGCCAGACAACCTCCCTCCCTCTGGTCGGGCACTGCAAGCCACACAGCCACTTGTGTCCCCTGTGTCCCTGGAGGCCGCAGCGCGTTTTGTCTTTTGGCGCGGACGGGCCCCTCTCGGCTTCCGTAGTCCATTTGTCCCGGGAGCCTGCCAGACCCATGGCCCCAGGGGCGGGCCCGGCTGAATCCCCGAGCGCCTCCTGGATTCCTGCCACCACCCTTGGGCTGGGATGAGGTGCCACCTTGTGCGTAGAAGCCCTGCACACAGGCAAGAAGCCCCCCAGGCCCGCGGGCGCGCCCGACCCTGGAGCCCCCTGGCTGGCTGCAGCCACAGGGAACGGGGGTTCTGAGTTGGCAGCCCCCATTCCCGAAGCATCCACGGGCAGTTCCCCGAAGGGCTGACACCGGCTGCGCCTCAGCAGCCAGACAACCTCCCTCCCTCTGGTCGGGCACTGCAAGCCACACAGCCACTTGTGTCCCCTGTGTCCCTGGAGGCCGCAGCGCGTTTTGGGTTTTGGCGCGGACGGGCCCCTCTCGGCTTCCGTAGTCCATTTGCCCCGGAGCCTGCCAGACCCCTGGCCCCAGGGGCGGGCCCTGCTGAGTCCCCGAGCGCCTCCTGGGTTCCTGCCACCACCCTTGGGCCGGGATGAGGTGCCACCTTGTGTGTAGAAGCCCTGCACACAGGCAAGAAGCCCCCCAGGCCCACGGGCGCGCCCGACCCTGGAGCCCCCTGGCTGGCTGCAGCCACAGGGAACGGGGGTTCTGAGTTGACAGCCCCCAGTCCCGAAGCATCCACAGGCAGTTCCCCAAAGTGCTGACACCGGCTGCGCCTCAGCAGCCAGAAAACCTCCCTCCCTCTGGTCGGGCACTGCAAGCCACACAGCCACTTGTGTCCCCTGTGTCCCTGGAGGCCGCAGCGCGTTTTGGGTTTTGGCGCGGACTGGCCCCTCTCGGCTTCCGTAGTCCATTTGCCCCCGGAGCCTGCCAGACCCCTGGCCCCAGGGGCGGGCCCTGCTGAGTCCCCGAGCGCCTCCTGGGTTCCTGCCACCACCCTTGGGCCGGGATGAGGTGCCACCTTGTGCGTAGCAGCCCTGCACACACTCAAGAAGCCCCCCAGGCCCGCGGGCGCGCCCGACCCTGGAGCCCCCTGGCTGGCTGCAGCCACAGGGAACGGGGGTTCTGAGTTGGCAGCCCCCATTCCCGAAGCATCCACGCGCAGTTCCCCGAAGGGCTGACACCGGCTGCGCCTCAGCAGCCAGACAACCTCCCTCCCTCTGGTCGGGCACTGCAAGCCACACAGCCACTTGTGTCCCCTGTGTCCCTGGAGGCCGCAGCGCGTTTTGGGTTTTGGCGCGGACAGGCCCCTCTCGGCTTCCGTAGTCCATTTGCCCCGGAGCCTGCCAGACCCCTGGCCCCAGGGGCGGGCCCTGCTGAGTCCCCGAGCGCCTCCTGGGTTCCTGCCACCACCCTTGGGCCGGGATGAGGTGCCACCTTGTGCGTAGAAGCCCTGCACACAGGCAAGAAGCCCCCCAGGCCCGCGGGCGCGCCCGACCCTGGAGCCCCCTGGCTGGCTGCAGCCACAGGGAACGGGGGTTCTGAGTTGGCAGCCCCCATTCCCGAAGCATCCACAGGCAGTTCCCCGAAGGGCTGACACCGGCTGCGCCTCAGCAGCCAGACAACCTCCCTCCCTCTGGTCGGGCACTGCAAGCCACACAGCCACTTGTGTCCCCTGTGTCCCTGGAGGCCGCAGCGCATTTTGGGTTTTGGCGCGGACGGGCCCCTCTAGCTTCCGTAGTCCATTTGCCCCGGAGCCTGCCAGACCCCTGGCCCAAGGGGCGGGCCCTGCTTAGTCCCCGAGCGCCTCCTGGGTTCCTGCCACCACCCTTGGGCCGGGATGAGGTGCCACTTGTGCGTAGAAGCCCTGCACACAGGCAAGAAGCCCCCCAGACCCGCGGGCGCTCCCGACCCTGGAGCCCCCTGGCTGGCTGCAGCCACAGGGAACGGGGGTTCTGAGTTGGCAGCCCCCATTCCCGAAGCATCCACGGGCAGTTCCCCGAAGGGCTGACACCGGCTGCGCCTCAGCAGCCAGACAACCTCCCTCCCTCTGGTCGGGAACTGCAAGCCACACAGCCACTTGTGTCCCCTGTGTCCCTGGAGGCCGCAGCGCGTTTTGGGTTTTGGCGCGGACGGGCCCCTCTCGGCTTCCGTAGTCCATTTGCCCCCGGAGCCTACCAGACCCCTGGCCCCAGGGGCGGGCCCTGCTGAGTCCCCGAGCGCCTCCTGGGTTCCTGCCACCACCCTTGGGCTGGGATGAGGTGCCACCTTGTGCGTATAAGCCCTGCACACAGGCAAGAAGCCCCCCAGGCCCGCCCGACCCTGGAGCCCCCTGGCTGGCTGCAGCCACAGGGAACGGGGGTTCTGAGTTGGCAGCCCCCATTCCCGAAGCATCCACGGGCAGTTCCCCGAAGGGCTGACACCGGCTGCGCCTCAGCAGCCAGACAACCTCCCTCCCTCTGGTCGGGCACTGCAAGCCACACAGCCACTTGTGTCCCCTGTGTCCCTGGAGGCCGCAGCGCGTTTTGGGTTTTGGCGCGGACGGGCCCCTCTCGGCTTCCGTAGTCCATTTGCCCCCGGAGCCTACCAGACCCCTGGCCCCAGGGGCGGGCCCTGCTGAGCCCCCGAGCGCCTCCTGGGTTCCTGCCACCACCCTTGGGCCGGGATGAGGTGCCACCTTGTGCGTAGAAGCCCTGCACACAGGCAAGAAGCCCCCCAGGCCCACGGGCGCGCCCGACCTTGGAGCCCCCTGGCTGGCTGCAGCCACAGGGAACGGGGGTTCTGAGTTGGCAGCCCCCATTCCCGAAGCATCCACGGGCAGTTCCCCGAAGGGCTGACACCGGCTGCGCCTCAGCAGCCAGACAACCTCCCTCCCTCTGGTCGGGCACTGCAAGCCACACAGCCACTTGTGTCCCCTGTGTCCCTGGAGGCCGCAGCGCGTTTTGGGTTTTGGCGCGGACGGGCCCCTCTCGGCTTCCGTAGTCCATTTGCCCCGGAGCCTGCCAGACCCCTGGCCCCAGGGGCGGGCCCTGCTGAGTCCCCGAGCGCCTCCTGGGTTCCTGCCACCACCCTTGGGCCGGGATGAGGTGCCACCTTGTGCGTAGAAGCCCTGCACACAGGCAAGAAGCCCCCCAGGCCCGCGGGCACGCCCGAACCTGGAGCCCCCTGGCTGGCTGCAGCCACAGGGAACGGGGGTTCTGAGTTGGCGCCCCCATTCCCGAAGCATCCACGGGCAGTTCCCCGAAGGGCTGACACCGGCTGCGCCTCAGCAGCCAGACAACCTCCCTCCCTCTGGTCGGGCACTGCAAGCCACACAGCCACTTGTGTCCCCTGTGTCCCTGGAGGCCGCAGCGCGTTTTGGGTTTTGGCGCGGACGGGCCCCTCTCGGCTTCCGTAGTCCATTTGCCCCGGAGCCTGCCAGACCCCTGGCCCCAGGGGCGGGCCCTGCTGAGTCCCCGAGCGCCTCCTGGGTACCTGCCACCACCCTTGGGCCGGGATGAGGTGCCACTTGTGCGTAGAAGCCCTGCACACAGCAAGAAGCCCCCCAGACCCGCGGGCGCTCCCGATCCTGGAGCCCCCTGGCTGGCTGCAGCCACAGGGAACGGGGGTTCTGAGTTGGCAGCCCCCATTCCCGAAGCATCCACGGGCAGTTCCCCGAAGGGCTGACACCGGCTGCGCCTCAGCAGCCAGACAACCTCCCTCCCTCTGGTCGGGCACTGCAAGCCACACAGCCACTTGTGTCCCCTGTGTCCCTGGAGGCCGCAGCGCGTTTTGGGTTTTGGCGCGGACGTGCTCCTCTCGGCTTCCGTAGTCCATTTGCCCCCGGAGCCTGCCAGACCCCTGGCCCCAGGGGCGGGCCCTGCTGAGTCCCCGAGCGCCTCCTGGGTTCCTGCCACCACCCTTGGGCCGGGATGAGGTGCCACCTTGTGCGTAGAAGCCCTGCACACAGGCAAGAAGCCCCCCAGGCCCACCGGCGCGCCCGACCTTGGAGCCCCCTGGCTGGCTGCAGCCACAGGGAACGGGGGTTCTGAGTTGGCAGCCCCCATTCCCGAAGCATCCACGGGCAGTTCCCCGAAGGGCTGACACCGGCTGCGCCTCAGCAGCCAGACAACCTCCCTCCCTCTGGTCGGGCACTGCAAGCCACACAGCCACTTGTGTCCCCTGTGTCCCTGGAGGCCGCAGCGCGTTTTGGGTTTTGGCGCGGACGGGCCCCTCTCGGCTTCCGTAGTCCATTTGCCCCCAGAGCCTGCCAGACCCCTCCCCAAGGGAGGGCCCTGCTGAGTTCCCGAGCGCCTCCTGGGTTCTTGCCACCACCCTTGGGCCGGGATGAGGTGCCACCTTGTGCGTAGAAGCCCTGCACACAGGCAAGAAGCCCCCCAGGCCCGCGGGCGCGCCCGACCTTGGAGCCCCCTGGCTGGCTGCAGCCACAGGGAACGGGGGTTCTGAGTTGGCAGCCCCCATTCCCGAAGCATCCACGGGCAGTTCCCCGAAGGGCTGACACCGGCTGCGCCTCAGCAGCCAGACAACCTCCCTCCCTCTGGTCGGGCACTGCAAGCCACACAGCCACTTGTGTCCCCTGTGTCCCTGGAGGCCGCAGCGCGTTTTGGGTTTTGGCGCGGACGGGCCCCTCTCGGCTTCCGTAGTCCATTTGCCCCGGAGTTGCCAGACCCCTGGCCACAGGGGCGGGCCCTGCTGAGTCCCCGAGCGCCTCCTGGGTTCCTGCCACCACCCTTGGGCCGGGATGAGGTGCCACCTTGTGCGTAGAAGCCCTGCACACAGGCAAGAAGCCCCCCGGGCCCGCCCGACCCTGGAGCCCCCTGGCTGGCTGCAGCCACAGGGAACGGGGGTTCTGAGTTGGCAGCCCCCATTCCCGAAGCATCCACGGGCAGTTCCCCGAAGGGCTGACACCGGCTGCGCCTCAGCAGCCAGACAACCTCCCTCCCTCTGGTCGGGCACTGCAAGCCACACAGCCACTTGTGTCCCCTGTGTCCCTGGAGGCCGCAGCCCGTTTTGGGTTTTGGCGCGGACGGGCCCCTCTCGGCTTCCGTAGTCCATTTGCCCCCGGAGCCTGCCAGAGCCCTGGCCCCAGGGGCGGGCCCTGCTGAGTCCCCGAGCGCCTCCTGGGTTCCTGCCACCACCCTTGGGCCGGGATGAGGTGCCACCTTGTGCGTAGAAGCCCTGCACACAGGCAAGAAGCCCCCCAGGCCCACCGGCGCGCCCGACCTTGGAGCCCCCTGGCTGGCTGCAGCCACAGGGAACGGGGGTTCTGAGTTGGCAGCCCCCATTCCCGAAGCATCCACGGGCAGTTCCCCGAAGGGCTGACACCGGCTGCGCCTCAGCAGCCAGACAACCTCCCTCCCTCTGGTCGGGCACTGCAAGCCACACAGCCACTTGTGTCCCCTGTGTCCCTGGAGGCCGCAGCGCGTTTTGTCTTTTGGCGCGGACGGGCCCCTCTCGGCTTCCGTAGTCCATTTGTCCCGGGAGCCTGCCAGACCCATGGCCCCAGGGGCGGGCCCGGCTGAGTCCCCGAGCGCCTCCTGGATTCCTGCCACCACCCTTGGGCTGGGATGAGGTGCCACCTTGTGCGTAGAAGCCCTGCACACAGGCAAGAAGCCCCCCAGGCCCGCGGGCGCGCCCGACCCTGGAGCCCCCTGGCTGGCTGCAGCCACAGGGAACGGGGGTTCTGAGTTGGCAGCCCCCATTCCCGAAGCATCCACGGGCAGTTCCCCGAAGGGCTGACACCGGCTGCGCCTCAGCAGCCAGACAACCTCCCTCCCTCTGGTCGGGCACTGCAAGCCACACAGCCACTTGTGTCCCCTGTGTCCCTGGAGGCCGCAGCGCGTTTTGGGTTTTGGCGCGGACGGGCCCCTCTCGGCTTCCGTAGTCCATTTGCCCCGGAGCCTGCCAGACCCCTGGCCCCAGGGGCGGGCCCTGCTGAGTCCCCGAGCGCCTCCTGGGTTCCTGCCACCACCCTTGGGCCGGGATGAGGTGCCACTTGTGCGTAGAAGCCCTGCACACAGCAAGAAGCCCCCCAGACCCGCGGGCGCTCCCGATCCTGGAGCCCCCTGGCTGACTGCAGCCACAGGGAACGGGGGTTCTGAGTTGGCAGCCCCCATTCCCGAAGCATCCACGGGCAGTTCCCCGAAGGGCTGACACCGGCTGCGCCTCAGCAGCCAGACAACCTCCCTCCCTCTGGTCGGGCACTGCAAGCCACACAGCCACTTGTGTCCCCTGTGTCCCTGGAGGCCGCAGCGCGTTTTGGGTTTTGGCGCGGACGGGCCCCTCTCGGCTTCCGTAGTCCATTTGCCCCCGGAGCCTGCCAGACCCCTGGCCCCAGGGGCGGGCCCTGCTGAGTCCCCGAGCGCCTCCTGGGTTCCTGCCACCACCCTTGGGCCGGGATGAGGTGCCACCTTGTGCGTAGAAGCCCTGCACACAGGCAAGAAGCCCCCCAGGCCCACGGGCGCGCCCGACCTTGGAGCCCCCTGGCTGGCTGCAGCCACAGGGAACGGGGGTTCTGAGTTGGCAGCCCCCATTCCCGAAGCATCCATGGGCAGTTCCCCGAAGGGCTGACACCGGCTGCGCCTCAGCAGCCAGACAACCTCCCTCCCTCTGGTCGGGCACTGCAAGCCACACAGCCACTTGTGTCCCCTGTGTCCCTGGAGGCCGCAGCGCGTTTTGGGTTTTGGCGCGGACGGGCCCCTCTCGGCTTCCGTAGTCCATTTGCCCCCAGAGCCTGCCAGACCCCTCCCCAAGGGAGGGCCCTGCTGAGTTCCCGAGCGCCTCCTGGGTTCTTGCCACCACCCTTGGGCCGGGATGAGGTGCCACCTTGTGCGTAGAAGCCCTGCACACAGGCAAGAAGCCCCCCTGGCCCGCGGGCGCGCCCGACCTTGTAGCCCCCTGGCTGGCTGCAGCCACAGGGAACGGGGGTTCTGAGTTGGCTGCCGCCATTCCCGAAGCATCCACGGGCAGTTCCCCGAAGGGCTGACACCGGCTGCGCCTCAGCAGCCAGACAACCTCCCTCCCTCTGGTCGGGCACTGCAAGCCACACAGCCACTTGTGTCCCCTGTGTCCCTGGAGGCCGCAGCGCGTTTTGGGTTTTGGCGCGGACGGGCCCCTCTTGGCTTCCGTAGTCCATTTGCCCCGGAGTTGCCAGACCCCTGGCCACAGGGGCGGGCCCTGCTGACTCCCCGAGCGCCTCCTGGGTTCCTGCCACCACCCTTGGGCCGGGATGAGGTGCCACCTTGTGCGTAGAAGCCCTGCACACAGGCAAGAAGCCCCCCGGGCGCGCCCGACCCTGGAGCCCCCTGGCTGGCTGCAGCCACAGGGAACGGGGGTTCTGAGTTGGCAGCCCCCATTCCCGAAGCATCCACGGGCAGTTCCCCGAAGGGCTGACACCGGCTGCGCCTCAGCAGCCAGACAACCTCCCTCCCTCTGGTCGGGCACTGCAAGCCACACAGCCACTTGTGTCCCCTGTGTCCCTGGAGGCCGCAGCGCGTTTTGGGTTTTGGCGCGGACGGGCCCCTCTCGGCTTCCGTAGTCCATTTGCCCCCGGAGCCTGCCAGAGCCCTGGCCCCAGGGGCGGGCCCTGCTGAGTCCCAGAGCGCCTCCTGGGTTCCTGCCACCACCCTTGGGCCGGGATGAGGTGCCACCTTGTGCGTAGAAGCCCTGCACACAGGCAAGAAGCCCCCCAGGCCCACCGGCGCGCCCGACCTTGGAGCCCCCTGGCTGGCTGTAGCCACAGGGAACGGGGGTTCTGAGTTGGCAGCCCCCATTCCCGAAGCATCCACGGGCAGTTCCCCGAAGGGCTGACACCGGCTGCGCCTCAGCAGCCAGACAACCTCCCTCCCTCTGGTCGGGCACTGCAAGCCACACAGCCACTTGTGTCCCCTGTGTCCCTGAAGGCCGCAGCGCGTTTTGATTTTGGCGCGGACGGGCCCCTCTCGGCTTCCGTAGTCCATTTGTCCCGGGAGCCTGCCAGACCCATGGCCCCAGGGGCGGGCCCGGCTGAGTCCCCGAGCGCCTCCTGGATTCCTGCCACCACCCTTGGGCTGGGATGAGGTGCCACCTTGTGCGTAGAAGCCCTGCACACAGGCAAGAAGCCCCCCAGGCCCGCGGGCGCGCCCGACCCTGGAGCCCCCTGGCTGGCTGCAGCCACAGGGAACGGGGGTTCTGAGTTGGCAGCCCCCATTCCCGAAGCATCCACGGGCAGTTCCCCGAAGGGCTGACACCGGCTGCGCCTCAGCAGCCAGACAACCTCCCTCCCTCTGGTCGGGCACTGCAAGCCACACAGCCACTTGTGTCCCCTGTGTCCCTGGAGGCCGCAGCGCGTTTTGGGTTTTGGCGCGGACGGGCCCCTCTCGGCTTCCGTAGTCCATTTGCCCCCGGAGCCTGCCAGACCCCTGGCCCCAGGGGCGGGCCCTGCTGAGTCCCCGAGCGCCTCCTGGGTTCCTGCCACCACCCTTGGGCCGGGATGAGGTGCCACCTTGTGCGTAGAAGCCCTGCACACAGGCAAGAAGCCCCCCAGGCCCACGGGCGCGCCCGACCTTGGAGCCCCCTGGCTGGCTGCAGCCACAGGGAACGGGGGTTCTGAGTTGGCAGCCCCCATTCCCGAAGCATCCACGGGCAGTTCCCCGAAGGGCTGACACCGGCTGCGCCTCAGCAGCCAGACAACCTCCCTCCCTCTGGTCGGGCACTGCAAGCCACACAGCCACTTGTGTCCCCTGTGTCCCTGGAGGCCGCAGCGCGTTTTGGGTTTTGGCGCAGACGGGCCCCTCTCGGCTTCCGTAGTCCATTTGCCCCGGAGCCTGCCAGACCCCTGGCCCCAGGGGCGGGCCCTGCTGAGTCCCCGAGCGCCTCCTGGGTTCCTGCCACCACCCTTGGGCCGGGATGAGGTGCCACCTTGTGCGTAGAAGCCCTGCACACAGGCAAGAAGCCCCCCAGGCCCGCGGGCGCGCCCGACCCTGGAGCCCCCTGGCTGGCTGCAGCCACAGGGAATGGGGGTTCTGAGTTGGCAGCCCCCATTCCCGAAGCATCCACGGGCAGTTCCCCGAAGGGCTGACACCGGCTGCGCCTCAGCAGCCAGACAACCTCCCTCCCTCTGGTCGGGCACTGCAAGCCACACAGCCACTTGTGTCCCCTGTGTCCCTGGAGGCCGCAGAGCGTTTTGGGTTTTGGCGCGGACGGGCCCCTCTCGGCTTCCGTAGTCCATTTGCCCCGGAGCCTGCCAGACCCCTGGCCCCAGGGGCGGGCCCTGCTGAGTCCCCGAGCGCCTCCTGGGTTCCTGCCACCACCCTTGGGCCGGGATGAGGTGCCACTTGTGCGTAGAAGCCCTGCACACAGCAAGAAGCCCCCCAGACCCGCGGGCGCTCCCGATCCTGGAGCCCCCTGGCTGGCTGCAGCCACAGGGAACGGGGGTTCTGAGTTGGCAGCCCCCATTCCCGAAGCATCCACGGGCAGTTCCCCGAAGGGCTGACACCGGCTGCGCCTCAGCAGCCAGACAACCTCCCTCCCTCTGGTCGGGCACTGCAAGCCACACAGCCACTCGTGTCCCCTGTGTCCCTGGAGGCTGCAGCGTGTTTTGGGTTTTGGCGCGGACGGGCCCCTCTCGGCTTCCGTAGTCCATTTCCCACGGAGCCTGCCAGACCCCTGGCCCCAGGGGCGGGCCCTGCTGAGTCCCCGAGCGCCTCCTGGGTTCCTGCCACCACCCTTGGGCCGGGATGAGGTGCCACCTTGTGCGTAGAAGCCCTGCACACAGGCAAGAAGCCCCCCAGGCCCGCGGGCGCGCCCGACCCTGGAGCCCTCTGGCTGGCTGCAGCCACAGGGAACGGGGTTTCTGAGTTTGCAGCCCCCATTCTCGAAGCATCCACGGGCAGTTCCCCAAAGGGCTGACACCGGCTGCGCCTCAGCAGCCAGACAACCTCCCTCCCTCTGGTCGGACACTGCAAACCACACAGCCACTTGTGTCCCCTGTGTCCCTGGAGGCCGCAGCGCGTTTTGGGTTTTGGCGCGGACGGGCCCCTCTCGGCTTCCGTAGTCCATTTGCCCCCGGAGCCTGCCAGACCCCTGGCCCCAGGGGCGGGCCCTGCTGAGTCCCCGACCGCCTCCTGAGTTCCTGCCACCACCCTTGGGCCGGGATGAGGTGCCACCTTGTGTGTAGAAGCCCTGCACACAGGCAAGAAGCCCCCCAGGCCCGCCCGACCCTGGAGCCCCCTGGCAGGCTGCAGCCACAGGGAACGGGGGTTCTGAGTTGGCAGCCCCCATTCCCGAAGCATCCACGGGCAGTTCCCCGAAGGGCTGACACCGGCTGCGCCTCAGCAGCCAGACAACCTCCCTCCCTCTGGTCGGGCACTGCAAGCCACACAGCCACTCGTGTCCCCTGTGTCCCTGGAGGCCGCAGCGCGTTTTGGGTTTTGGCGCGGACGGGCCCCTCTCGGCTTCCGTAGTCCATTTGCCCCCGGAGCCTGCCAGACCCCTGGCCCCAGGGGCGGGCCCTGCTGAGTCCCCGAGCGCCTCCTGGGTTCCTGCCACCACCCTTGGGCCGGGATAAGGTGCCACCTTGTGCGTAGAAGCCCTGCACACAGGCAAGAAGCCCCCCAGGCCCGCGGGCGCGCCCGACCCTGGAGCCCCCTGGCTGGCTGCAGCCACAGGAAACGGGGGTTCTGAGTTGGCAGCCCCCATTCCCGAAGCATCCACGGGCAGTTCCCCGAAGGGCTGACACCGGCTGCGCCTCAGCAGCCAGACAACCTCCCTCCCTCTGGTCGGGCACTGCAAGCCACACAGCCACTTGTGTCCCCTGTGTCCCTGGAGGCCGCAGCGCGTTTTGGGTTTTGGCGCAGACGGGCCCCTCTCGGCTTCCGTAGTCCATTTGCCCCGGAGCCTGCCAGACCCCTGGCCCCAGGGGCGGGCCCTGCTGAGTCCCCGAGCGCCTCCTGGGTTCCTGCCACCACCCTTGGGCCGGGATGAGGTGCCACCTTGTGCGTAGAAGCCCTGCACACAGGCAAGAAGCCCCCCAGGCCCGCGGGCGCGCCCGACCCTGGAGCCCCCTGGCTGGCTGCAGCCACAGGGAATGGGGGTTCTGAGTTGGCAGCCCCCATTCCCGAAGCATCCACGGGCAGTTCCCCGAAGGGCTGACACCGGCTGCGCCTCAGCAGCCAGACAACCTCCCTCCCTCTGGTCGGGCACTGCAAGCCACACAGCCACTTGTGTCCCCTGTGTCCCTGGAGGCCGCAGAGCGTTTTGGGTTTTGGCGCGGACGGGCCCCTCTCGGCTTCCGTAGTCCATTTGCCCCGGAGCCTGCCAGACCCCTGGCCCCAGGGGCGGGCCCTGCTGAGTCCCCGAGCGCCTCCTGGGTTCCTGCCACCACCCTTGGGCCGGGATGAGGTGCCACTTGTGCGTAGAAGCCCTGCACACAGCAAGAAGCCCCCCAGACCCGCGGGCGCTCCCGATCCTGGAGCCCCCTGGCTGGCTGCAGCCACAGGGAACGGGGGTTCTGAGTTGGCAGCCCCCATTCCCGAAGCATCCACGGGCAGTTCCCCGAAGGGCTGACACCGGCTGCGCCTCAGCAGCCAGACAACCTCCCTCCCTCTGGTCGGGCACTGCAAGCCACACAGCCACTCGTGTCCCCTGTGTCCCTGGAGGCTGCAGCGTGTTTTGGGTTTTGGCGCGGACGGGCCCCTCTCGGCTTCCGTAGTCCATTTCCCACGGAGCCTGCCAGACCCCTGGCCCCAGGGGCGGGCCCTGCTGAGTCCCCGAGCGCCTCCTGGGTTCCTGCCACCACCCTTGGGCCGGGATGAGGTGCCACCTTGTGCGTAGAAGCCCTGCACACAGGCAAGAAGCCCCCCAGGCCCGCGGGCGCGCCCGACCCTGGAGCCCTCTGGCTGGCTGCAGCCACAGGGAACGGGGTTTCTGAGTTTGCAGCCCCCATTCTCGAAGCATCCACGGGCAGTTCCCCAAAGGGCTGACACCGGCTGCGCCTCAGCAGCCAGACAACCTCCCTCCCTCTGGTCGGACACTGCAAACCACACAGCCACTTGTGTCCCCTGTGTCCCTGGAGGCCGCAGCGCGTTTTGGGTTTTGGCGCGGACGGGCCCCTCTCGGCTTCCGTAGTCCATTTGCCCCCGGAGCCTGCCAGACCCCTGGCCCCAGGGGCGGGCCCTGCTGAGTCCCCGACCGCCTCCTGAGTTCCTGCCACCACCCTTGGGCCGGGATGAGGTGCCACCTTGTGTGTAGAAGCCCTGCACACAGGCAAGAAGCCCCCCAGGCCCGCCCGACCCTGGAGCCCCCTGGCAGGCTGCAGCCACAGGGAACGGGGGTTCTGAGTTGGCAGCCCCCATTCCCGAAGCATCCACGGGCAGTTCCCCGAAGGGCTGACACCGGCTGCGCCTCAGCAGCCAGACAACCTCCCTCCCTCTGTTCGGGCACTGCAAGCCACACAGCCACTCGTGTCCCCTGTGTCCCTGGAGGCCGCAGCGCGTTTTGGGTTTTGGCGCGGACGGGCCCCTCTCGGCTTCCGTAGTCCATTTGCCCCCGGAGCCTGCCAGACCCCTGGCCCCAGGGGCGGGCCCTGCTGAGTCCCCGAGCGCCTCCTGGGTTCCTGCCACCACCCTTGGGCCGGGATAAGGTGCCACCTTGTGCGTAGAAGCCCTGCACACAGGCAAGAAGCCCCCCAGGCCCGCGGGCGCGCCCGACCCTGGAGCCCCCTGGCTGGCTGCAGCCACAGGAAACGGGGGTTCTGAGTTGGCAGCCCCCATTCCCGAAGCATCCACGGGCAGTTCCCCGAAGGGCTGACACCGGCTGCGCCTCAGCAGCCAGACAACCTCCCTCCCTCTGGTCGGGCACTGCAAGCCACACAGCCACTTGTGTCCCCTGTGTCCCTGGAGGCCGCAGCGCGTTTTGGGTTTTGGCGCGGACGGGCCCCTCTCGGCTTCCGTAGTCCATTTGCCCCCGGAGCCTGCCAGACCCCTGGCCCCAGGGGCGGGCCCTGCTGAGTCCCCGAGCGCCTCCTGGGTTCCTGCCACCACCCTTGGGCCGGGATGAGGTGCCACCTTTTGCGTAGAAGCCCTGCACACAGGCAAGAAACCCCCCAGGCCCGCGGGCGCACCCGACCCTGGAGCCCCCTGGCTGGCTGCAGCCACAGGGAATGGGGGTTCTGAGTTGGCAGCCCCCATTCCCGAAGCATCCACGGGCAGTTCCCCGAAGGGCTGACACCGGCTGCGCCTCAGCAGCCAGACAACCTCCCTCCCTCTGGTCGGGCACTGCAAGCCACACAGCCACTTGTGTCCCCTGTGTCCCTGGAGGCCGCAGCGCGTTTTGTCTTTTGGCGCGGACGGGCCCCTCTCGGCTTCCGTAGTCCATTTGTCCAGGGAGCCTGCCAGACCCCTGGCCCCAGGGGCGGGCCCGGCTGAGTCCCCGAGCGCCTCCTGGATTCCTGCCACCACCCTTGGGCTGGGATGAGGTGCCACCTTGTGCGTAGAAGCCCTGCACACAGGCAAGAAGCCCCCCAGGCCCGCGGGCGCGCCCGACCCTGGAGCCCCCTGGCTGGCTGCAGCCACAGGGAACGGGGGTTCTGAGTTGGCAGCCCCCATTCCAGAAGCATCCACGGGCAGTTCCCCGAAGGGCTGACACCGGCTGCGCCTCAGCAGCCAGACAACCTCCCTCCCTCTGGTCGGGCACTGCAAGCCACACAGCCACTTGTGTCCCCTGTGTCCCTGGAGGCCGCAGCGCGTTTTGGGTTTTGGCGCGGACGGGCCCCTCTCGGCTTCCGTAGTCCATTTGCCCCCGGAGCCTGCCAGACCCCTGGCCCCAGGGGCGGGCCCTGCTGAGTCCCCGAGCGCCTCCTGGGTTCCTGCCACCACCCTTGGGCCGGGTTGAGGTGCCACCTTGTGCGTAGAAGCCCTGCACACAGGCAAGAAGCCCCCCAGGCCCGCGGGCGCGCCCGACCCTGGAGCCCCCTGGCTGGCTGCAGCCACAGGGAACGGGGGTTCTGAGTTGGCAGCCCCCATTCCCGAAGCATCCACGGGCAGTTCCCCGAAGGGCTGACACCGGCTGCGCCTCAGCAGCCAGACAACCTCCCTCCCTCTGGTCGGGCACTGCAAGCCACACAGCCACTCGTGTCCCCTGTGTCCCTGGAGGCTGCAGCGTGTTTTGGGTTTTGGCGCGGACGGGCCCCTCTCGGCTTCCGTAGTCCATTTCCCCCGGAGCCTGCCAGACCCCTGGCCCCAGGGGCGGGCCCTGCTGAGTCCCCGAGCGCCTCCTGGGTTCCTGCCACCACCCTTGGGCCGGGATGAGGTGCCACCTTGTGCATAGAAGCCCTGCACACAGGCAAGAAGCCCCCCAGGCCCGCGGGCGCGCCCGACCCTGGAGCCCTCTGGCTGCCTGCAGCCACAGGGAACGGGGTTTCTGAGTTGGCAGCCCCCATTCCCGAAGCATCCACGGGCAGTTCCCCAAAGGGCTGACACCGGCTGCGCCTCAGCAGCCAGACAACCTCCCTCCCTCTGGTCGGACACTGCAAGCCACACAGCCACTTGTGTCCCCTGTGTCCCTGGAGGCCGCAGCGCGTTTTGGGTTTTGGCGCGGACGGGCCCCTCTCGGCTTCCGTAGTCCATTTGCCCCCGGAGCCTGCCAGACCCCTGGCCCCAGGGGCGGGCCCTGCTGAGTCCCCGACCGCCTCCTGAGTTCCTGCCACCACCCTTGGGCCGGGATGAGGTGCCACCTTGTGCGTAGAAGCCCTGCACACAGGCAAGAAGCCCCCAAGGCCCGCGGGCGCGCCCGACCCTGGAGCCCCCTGGCTGGCTGCAGCCACAGGGAACGGGGGTTCTGAGTTGGCAGCCCCCATTCCCGAAACATCCACGGGCAGTTCCCCGAAGGGCTGACACCGGCTGCGCCTCAGCAGCCAGACAACCTCCCTCCCTCTGGTCGGGCACTGCAAGCCACACAGCCACTCGTGTCCCCTCTGTCCCTGGAGGCTGCAGCGCTTTTTGGGTTTTGGCGCGGACGGGCCCCTCTCGGCTTCCGTAGTCCATTTGCCCCGGAGCCTGCCAGACCCCTGGCCCCAGGGGCGGGCCCTGCTGAGTCCCCGAGCGCCTCCTGAGTTCCTGCCACCACCCTTGGGCCGGGATGAGGTGCCACCCTGTGCGTAGAAGCCCTGCACACAGGCAAGAAGCCCCCCAGGCCCACGGGCGCGCCCGACCCTGGAGCCCTCTGGCTGGCTGCAGCCACAGGGAACGGGGGTTCTGAGTTGGCAGCCCCCATTCCCGAAGCATCCACGGGCAGTTCCCCGAAGGGCTGACACCGGCTGCGCCTCAGCAGCCAGACAACCTCCCTCCCTCTGGTCGGACACTGCAAGCCACACAGCAGCTTGTGTCCCCTGTGTCCCTGGAGGCCGCAGCGCGTTTTGGGTTTTGGCGCGGACGGGCCCCTCTCGGCTTCCGTAGTCCATTTGCCCCTGGAGCCTGCCAGGCCCCTGGCCCCAGGGGCGGGCCCTGCTGAGTCCCCGAGCGCCTCCTGGGTTCCTGCCACCACCCTTGGGCCGGGATGAGGTGCCACCTTGTGTGTAGAAGCCCTGCACACAGGCAAGAAGCCCCCCAGGCCCCCCCGACCCTGGAGCCCCCTGGCTGGCTGCAGCCACAGGGAACGGGGGTTCTGAGTTGGCAGCCCCCATTCCCGAAGCATCCACGCGCAGTTCCCCGAAGGGCTGACACCGGCTGCGCCTCAGCAGCCAGACAACCTCCCTCCCTCTGGTCGGGCACTGCAAGCCACACAGCCACTCGTGTCCCCTGTGTCCCTGGAGGCCGCAGCGCTTTTTGGGTTTTGGCGCGGACGGGCCCCTCTCGGCTTCCGTAGTCCATTTGCCCCCGGAGCCTGCCAGACCCCTGGCCCCAGGGGCGGGCCCTGCTGAGTCCCCGAGCGCCTCCTGGGTTCCTGCCACCACCCTTGGGCCGGGATGAGGTGCCACCTTGTGCGTAGAAGCCCTGCACACAGGCAAGAAGCCCCCCAGGCCCGCGGGCGCGCCCGACCCTGGAGCCCCCTGGCTGGCTGCAGCCACAGGAAACGGGGGTTCTGAGTTGGCAGCCCCCATTCCCGAAGCATCCACGGGCAGTTCCCCGAAGGGCTTACACCGGCTGCGCCTCAGCAGCCAGACAACCTCCCTCCCTCTGGTCGGGCACTGCAAGCCACACAGCCACTTGTGTCCCCTGTGTCCCTGGAGGCCGCAGCGCGTTTTGTCTTTTGGCGCGGACGGGCCCCTCTCGGCTTCCGTAGTCCATTTGTCCAGGGAGCCTGCCAGACCCCTGGCCCCAGGGGCGGGCCCGACTGAGTCCCCGAGCGCCTCCTGGATTCCTGCCACCACCCTTGGGCTGGGATGAGGTGCCACCTTGTGCGTAGAAGCCCTGCACACAGGCAAGAAGCCCCCCAGGCCCGCGGGCGCGCCCGACCCTGGAGCCCCCTGGCTGGCTGCAGCCACAGGGAACGGGGGTTCTGAGTTGGCAGCCCCCATTCCCGAAGCATCCACGGGCAGTTCCCCGAAGGGCTGACACCGGCTGCGCCTCAGCAGCCAGACAACCTCCCTCCCTCTGGTCGGGCACTGCAAGCCACACAGCCACTTGTGTCCCCTGTGTCCCTGGAGGCCGCAGCGCGTTTTGGGTTTTGGCGCGGACGGGCCCCACTTGGCTTCCGTAGTCCATTTGCCCCCGGAACCTGCCAGACCCCTGGCCCCAGGGGCGGGCTCTGCTGAGTCCTCGAGCACCTCCTGAGTTCCTGCCACCACCCTTGGGCCGGGATGAGGTGCCACCTTGTGTGTAGAAGCCCTGCACACAGGCAAGAAGCCCCCCAGGCCCACGGGCGTGCCCGACCCTGGAGCCCCCTGGCTGGCTTCAGCCACAGGGAACGGGGGTTCTGAGTTGACAGCCCCCAGTTCCGAAGCATCCACGGGCAGTTCCCCGAACTGCTGACACCGGCTGCGCCTCAGCAGCCAGAAAACCTCCCTCCCTCTGGTCGGGCACTGCAAGCCACACAGCCACTTGTGTCCCCTGTGTCCCTGGAGGCCGCAGCGCGTTTTGGGTTTTGGCGCCGACTGGCCCCTCTCGGCTTCCGTAGTCCATTTGCCCCGGAGCCTGCCAGACCCCTGGCCCCAGGGGCGGGCCCTGCTGAGTCCCCGAGCGCCTCCTGGGTTCCTGCCACCACCCTTGGGCCGGGATGAGGTGCCACCTTGTGCGTAGAAGCCCTGCACACAGGCAAGAAGCCCCCCAGGCCCGCCCGACCCTGGAGCCCACTGGCTGGCTGCAGCCACAGGGAACGGGGGTTCTGAGTTGGCAGCCCCCATTCCCGAAGCATCCACGGGTAGTTCCCCGAAGGGCTGACACCGGCTGCGCCTCAGCAGCCAGACAACCTCCCTCCCTCTGGTCGGGCACTGCAAGCCACACAGCCACTTGTGTCCCCTGTGTCCCTGGAGGCCGCAGCGCGTTTTGGGTTTTGGCGCGGACGGGCCCCTCTCGGCTTCCGTAGTCCATTTGCCCCGGAGCCTGCCAGACCCCTGGCCCCAGGGGCGGGCCCTGCTGAGTCCCCGAGCGCCTCCTGGGTTCCTGCCACCACCCTTGGGCTGGGATGATGTGTCCACCTTGTGCGTAGAAGCCCTGCACACAGGCAAGAAGCCCCCCAGGCCCGCCGGCGCGCCCGACCCTGGAGCCCCCTGGCTGGCTGCAGCCACAGGGAACGGGGGTTCTGAGTTGGCAGCCCCCATTCCCGAAGCATCCACGGGCAGTTCCCCGAAGGGCTGACACCGGCTGCGCCTCAGCAGCCAGACAACCTCCCTCCCTCTGGTCGGGCACTGCAAGCCACACAGCCACTTGTGTCCCCTGTGTCCCTGGAGGCCGCAGCGCGTTTTGGGTTTTGGCGCGGACGGGCCCCTCTCGGCTTCCGTAGTCCATTTGCCCCCAGAGCCTGCCAGACCCCTCCCCAGGGGAGGGCCCTGCTGAGTTCCCGAGGGCCTCCTGGGTTCTTGCAACCACCGTTGGGCCGGGATGAGGTGCCACCTTGTGCGTAGAAGCCCTGCACACAGGCAAGAAGCCCCCCATGCCCGCGGGCGCGCCCGACCTTGGAGCCCCCTGGCTGGCTGCAGCCACAGGGAACGGGGGTTCTGAGTTGGCAGCCCCCATTCCCGAAGCATCCACGGGCAGTTCCCCGAAGGGCTGACACCGGCTGCGCCTCAGCAGCCAGACAACCTCCCTCCCTCTGGTCGGGCACTGCAAGCCACACAGCCACTTGTGTCCCCTGTGTCCCTGGAGGCCGCAGCGCGTTTTGGGTTTTGGCGCGGACGGGCCCCTCTCGGCTTCCGTAGTCCATTTGCCCCGGAGCCTGCCAGACCCCTGGCCCCAGGGGCGGGCCCTGCTGAGTCCCCGAGCGCCTGCTGGGTTCCTGCCACCACCCTTGGGCCGGGATGAGGTGCCACCTTGTGCGTAGAAGCCCTGCACACAGGCAAGAAGCCCCCCAGGCCCGCCCGACACTGGAGCCCCCTGGCTGGCTGCAGCCACAGGGAACGGGGGTTCTGAGTTGGCAGCCCCCATTCCCGAAGCATCCACGGGCAGTTCCCCGAAGGGCTGACACCGGCTGCGCCTCAGCAGCCAGACAACCTCCCTCCCTCTGGTCGGGCACTGCAAGCCACACAGCCACTTGTGTCCCCTGTGTCCCTAGAGGCCGCAGCGCGTTTTGGGTTTTGGCGCGGACGGGCCCCTCTCGGCTTCCGTAGTCCATTTGCCCCCGGAGCCTGCCAGACCCCTGGCCCCAGGGGCGGGCCCTGCTGAGTCCCCGAGCGCCTCCTGGGTTCCTGCCACCACCCTTGGGCCGGGATGAGGTGCCACCTTGTGCGTAGAAGCCCTGCACACAGGCAAGAAGCCCCCCAGGCCCACGGGCGCGCCCGACCTTGGAGCCCCCTGGCTGGCTGCAGCCACAGGGAACGGGGGTTCTGAGTTGGCAGCCCCCATTCCCGAAGCATCCACGGGCAGTTCCCCGAAGGGCTGACACCGGCTGCGCCTCAGCAGCCAGACAACCTCCCTCCCTCTGGTCGGGCACTGCAAGCCACACAGCCACTTGTGTCCCCTGTGTCCCTGGAGGCCGCAGCGCGTTTTGGGTTTTGGCGCGGACGGGCCCCTCTCGGCTTCCGTAGTCCATTTGCCCCGGAGCCTGCCAGACCCCTGGCCCCAGGGGCGGGCCCTGCTGAGTCCCCGAGCGCCTCCTGGGTTCCTGCCACCACCCTTGGGCCGGGATGAGGTGCCACTTGTGCGTAGAAGCCCTGCACACAGCAAGAAGCCCCCCAGACCCGCGGGCGCTCCCGATCCTGGACCCCCCTGGCTGCCTGCAGCCACAGGGAACGGGGGTTCTGAGTTGGCAGCCCCCATTCCCGAAGCATCCACGGGCAGTTCCCTGAAGGGCTGACACCGGCTGCGCCTCAGCAGCCAGACAACCTCCCTCCCTCTGGTCGGGCACTGCAAGCCACACAGCCACTTGTGTCCCCTGTGTCCCTGGAGGCCGCAGCGCGTTTTGGGTTTTGGCGCGGACGGGCCCCTCTCGGCTTCCGTAGTCCATTTGCCCCGGAGCCTGCCAGACCCCTGGCCCCAGGGGCGGGCCCTGCTGAGTCCCCGAGCGCCTCCTGGGTTCCTGCCACCACCCTTGGGCCGGGATGAGGTGCCACCTTGTGCGTAGAAGCCCTGCACACAGCAAGAAGCCCCCCAGACCCGCGGGCGCTCCCGATCCTGGAGCCCCCTGGCTGGCTGCAGCCACAGGGATCGGGGGTTCTGAGTTGGCAGCCCCCATTCCCGAAGCATCCACGGGCAGTTCCCCGAAGGGCTGACACCGGCTGCGCCTCAGCAGCCAGACAACCTCCCTCCCTCTGGTCGGGCACTGCAAGCCACACAGCCACTTGTGTCCCCTGTGTCCCTGGAGGCCGCAGCGCGTTTTGGGTTTTGGCGCGGACGGGCCCCTCTCGGCTTCCGTAGTCCATTTGCCCCGGAGCCTGCCAGACCCCTGGCCCCAGGGGCGGGCCCTGCTGAGTCCCCGAGAGCCTCCTGGGTTCCTGCCACCACCCTTGGGCCGGGATGAGGTGCCACCTTGTGCGTAGAAGCCCTGCACACCGCAAGAAGCCCCCCAGACCCGCGGGCGCTCCCGATCCTGGAGCCCCCTGGCTGGCTGCAGCCACAGGGAACGGGGGTTCTGAGTTGGCAGCCCCCATTCCCGAAGCATCCACGGGCAGTTCCCCGAAGGGCTGACACCGGCTGCGCCTCAGCAGCCAGACAACCTCCCTCCCTCTGGTCGGGCACTGCAAGCCACACAGCCACTTGTGTCCCCTGTGTCCCTGGAGGCCGCAGCGCGTTTTGGGTTTTGGCGCGGACGGGCCCCTCTCGGCTTCCGTAGTCCATTTGCCCCGGAGCCTGCCAGACCCCTGGCCCCAGGGGCGGGCCCTGCTGAGTCCCCGAGAGCCTCCTGGGTTCCTGCCACCACCCTTGGGCCGGGATGAGGTGCCACCTTGTGCGTGGAAGCCCTGCACACAGGCAAGAAGCCCCCCAGGCCAGCGGGCGCGCCCGACCCTGGAGCCCCCTGGCTGGCTGCAGCCACAGGGAACGGGGGTTCTGAGTTGGCAGCCCCCATTCCCGAAGCATCCACGGGCAGTTCCCCGAAGGGCTGACACCGGCTGCGCCTCAGCAGCCAGACAACCTCCCTCCCTCTGGTCGGGCACTGCAAGCCACACAGCCACTTGTGTCCCCTGTGTCCCTGGAGGCCGCAGCGCGTTTTGGGTTTTGGCGCGGACGGGCCCCTCTCGGCTTCCGTAGTCCATTTGCCCCGGAGCCTGCCAGACCCCTGGCCCCAGGGGCGGGCCCTGCTGAGTCCCCGAGCGCCTCCTGGGTTCCTGCCACCACCCTTGGGCCGGGATGAGGTGCCACCTTGTGCGTAGAAGCCCTGCACACAGGCAAGAAGCCCCCCAGGCCCGCGGGCGCGCCCGACCCTGGAGCCCCCTGGCTGGCTGCAGCCACAGGGAACGGGGGTTCTGAGTTGGCAGCCCCCATTCCCGAAGCATCCACGGGCAGTTCCCCGAAGGGCTGACACCGGCTGCGCCTCAGCAGCCAGACAACCTCCCTCCCTCTGGTCGGGCACTGCAAGCCACACAGCCACTTGTGTCCCCTGTGTCCCTGGAGGCCGCAGCGCGTTTTGGGTTTTGGCGCGGACGGGCCCCTCTCGGCTTCCGTAGTCCATTTGCCCCGGAGCCTGCCAGACCCCTGGCCCCAGGGGCGGGCCCTGCTGAGTCCCCGAGCGCCTCCTGGGTTCCTGCCACCACCCTTGGGCCGGGATGAGGTGCCACCTTGTGCGTAGAAGCCCTGCACACAGGCAAGAAGCCCCCCAGGCCCGCGGGCGCGCCCGACCCTGGAGCCCCCTGGCTGGCTGCAGCCACAGGGAACGGGGGTTCTGAGTTGGCAGCCCCCATTCCCGAAGCATCCACGGGCAGTTCCCCGAAGGGCTGACACCGGCTGCGCCTCAGCAGCCAGACAACCTCCCTCCCTCTGGTCGGGCACTGCAAGCCACACAGCCACTTGTGTCCCCTGTGTCCCTGGAGGCCGCAGCGCGTTTTGGGTTTTGGCGCGGACGGGCCCCTCTCGGCTTCCGTAGTCCATTTGCCCCGGAGCCTGCCAGACCCCTGGCCCCAGGGGCGGGCCCTGCTGAGTCCCCGAGCGCCTCCTGGGTTCCTGCCACCACCCTTGGGCCGGGATGAGGTGCCACTTGTGCGTAGAAGCCCTGCACACAGCAAGAAGCCCCACAGACCCGCGGGCGCTCCCGATCCTGGAGCCCCCTGGCTGGCTGCAGCCACAGGGAACGGGGGTTCTGAGTTGGCAGCCCCCATTCCCGAAGCATCCACGGGCAGTTCCCCGAAGGGCTGACACCGGCTGCGCCTCAGCAGCCAGACAACCTCCCTCCCTCTGGTCGGGCACTGCAAGCCACACAGCCACTTGTGTCCCCTGTGTCCCTAGAGGCCGCAGCGCGTTTTGGGTTTTGGCGCGGACGGGCCCCTCTCGGCTTCCGTAGTCCATTTGCCCCGGAGCCTGCCAGACCCCTGGCCCCAGGGGCGGGCCCTGCTGAGTCCCCGAGCGCCTCCTGGGTTCCTGCCACCACCCTTGGGCCGGGATGTGGTGCCACCTTGTGCGTAGAAGCCCTGCACACAGGCAAGAAGCCCCCCAGGCCCGCCCGACCCTGGAGCGCCCTGGCTGGCTGCAGCCACAGGGAACGGGGGTTCTGAGTTGGCAGCCCCCATTCCCGAAGCATCCACGGGCAGTTCCCCGAAGGGCTGACACCGGCTGCGCCTCAGCAGCCAGACAACCTCCCTCCCTCTGGTCGGGCACTGCAAGCCACACAGCCACTTGTGTCCCCTGTGTCCCTGGAGGCCGCAGCGCGTTTTGGGTTTTGGCGCGGACGGGCCCCTCTCGGCTTCCGTAGTCCATTTGCCCCCGGAGCCTGCCAGACCCCTGGCCCCAGGGGCGGGCCCTGCTGAGTCCCCGAGCGCCTCCTGGGTTCCTGCCACAACCCTTGGGCCGGGATGAGGTGCCACCTTGTGCGTAGAAGCCCTGCACACAGGCAAGAAGCCCCCCAGGCCCACGGGCGCGCCCGACCTTGGAGCCCCCTGGCTGGCTGCAGCCACAGGGAACGGGGGTTCTGAGTTGGCAGCCTCCATTCCCAAAGCATCCACGGGCAGTTCCCCGAAGGGCTGACACCGGCTGCGCCTCAGCAGCCAGACAACCTCCCTCCCTCTGGTCGGGCACTGCAAGCCACACAGCCACTTGTGTCCCCTGTGTCCCTGGAGGCCACAGCGCGTTTTGGGTTTTGGCGCGGACGGGCCCCTCTCGGCTTCCGTAGTCCATTTGCCCCGGAGCCTGCCAGACCCCTGGCCCCAGGGGCGGGCCCTGCTGAGTCCCCGAGCGCCTCCTGGGTTCCTGCCACCACCCTTGGGCCGGGATGAGGTGCCACCTTGTGCGTAGAAGCCCTGCACACAGGCAAGAAGCCCCCCAGGCCCGCGGGCGCGCCCGACCCTGGAGCCCCCTGGCTGGCTGCAGCCACAGGGAACGGGGGTTCTGAGTTGGCAGCCCCCATTCCCGAAGCATCCACGGGCAGTTCCCCGAAGGGCTGACACCGGCTGCGCCTCAGCAGCCAGACAACCTCCCTCCCTCTGGTCGGGCACTGCAATCCACACAGCCACTTGTGTCCCCTGTGTCCCTGGAGGCCGCAGCGCGTTTTGGGTTTTGGCGCGGACGGGCCCCTCTCGGCTTCCGTAGTCCATTTGCCCCGGAGCCTGCCAGACCCCTGGCCCCAGGGGCGGGCCCTGCTGAGTCCCCGAGCGCCTCCTGGGTTCCTGCCACCACCCTTGGGCCGGGATGAGGTGCCACCTTGTGCGTAGAAGCCCTGCACACAGGCAAGAAGCCCCCCAGGCCCGCGGGCGCGCCCGACCCTGGAGCCCCCTGGCTGGCTGCAGCCACAGGGAACGGGGGTTCTGAGTTGGCAGCCCCCATTCCCGAAGCATCCACGGGCAGTTCCCCGAAGGGCTGACACCGGCTGCGCCTCAGCAGCCAGACAACCTCCCTCCCTCTGGTCGGGCACTGCAAGCCACACAGCCACTTGTGTCCCCTGTGTCCCTGGAGGCCGCAGCGCGTTTTGGGTTTTGGCGCGGACGGGCCCCTCTCGGCTTCCGTAGTCCATTTGCCCCGGAGCCTGCCAGACCCCTGGCCCCAGGGGCGGGCCCTGCTGAGTCCCCGAGCGCCTCCTGGGTTCCTGCCACCACCCTTGGGCCGGGATGAGGTGCCACCTTGTGCGTAGAAGCCCTGCACACAGGCAAGAAGCCCCCCAGGCCCGCCCGACCCTGGAGCCCCCTGGCTGGCTGCAGCCACAGGGAACGGGGGTTCTGAGTTGGCAGCCCCCATTCCCGAAGCATCCACGGGCAGTTCCCCGAAGGGCTGACACCGGCTGCGCCTCAGCAGCCAGACAACCTCCCTCCCTCTGGTCGGGCACTGCAAGCCACACAGCCACTTGTGTCCCCTGTGTCCCTGGAGGCCGCAGCGCGTTTTGGGTTTTGGCGCGGACGGGCCCCTCTCGGCTTCCGTAGTCCATTTGCCCCCGGAGCCTGCCAGACCCCTGGCCCCAGGGGCGGGCCCTGCTGAGTCCCCGAGCGCCTCCTGGGTTCCTGCCACAACCCTTGGGCCGGGATGAGGTGCCACCTTGTGCGTAGAAGCCCTGCACACAGGCAAGAAGCCCCCCAGGCCCACGGGCGCGCCCGACCTTGGAGCCCCCTGGCTGGCTGCAGCCACAGGGAACGGGGGTTCTGAGTTGGCAGCCTCCATTCCCAAAGCATCCATGGGCAGTTCCCCGAAGGGCTGACACCGGCTGCGCCTCAGCAGCCAGACAACCTCCCTCCCTCTGGTCGGGCACTGCAAGCCACACAGCCACTTGTGTCCCCTGTGTCCCTGGAGGCCGCAGCGCGTTTTGGGTTTTGGCGCGGACGGGCCCCTCTCGGCTTCCGTAGTCCATTTGCCCCGGAGCCTGCCAGACCCCTGGCCCCAGGGGCGGGCCCTGCTGAGTCCCAGAGCGCCTCCTGGGTTCCTGCCACCACCCTTGGGCTGGGATGAGGTGCCACCTTGTGCGTAGAAGCCCTGCACACAGGCAAGAAGCCCCCCAGGCCCGCGGGCGCGCCCGACCCTGGAGCCCCCTGGCTGGCTGCAGCCACAGGGAACGGGGGTTCTGAGTTGGCAGCCCCCATTCCCGAAGCATCCACGGGCAGTTCCCCGAAGGGCTGACACCGGCTGCGCCTCAGCAGCCAGACAACCTCCCTCCCTCTGGTCGGGCACTGCAAGCCACACAGCCACTTGTGTCCCCTGTGTCCCTGGATGCCGCAGCGCGTTTTGGGTTTTGGCGCGGACGGGCCCCTCTCGGCTTCCGTAGTCCATTTGCCCCGGAGCCTGCCAGACCCCTGGCCCCAGGGGCGGGCCCTGCTGAGTACCCGAGCGCCTCCTGGGTTCCTGCCACCACCCTTGGGCCGGGATGAGGTGCCACTTGTGCGTAGAAGCCCTGCACACAGCAAGAAGCCCCCCAGACCCGCGGGCGCTCCCGATCCTGGAGCCCCCTGGCTGGCTGCAGCCACAGGGAACGGGGGTTCTGAGTTGGCAGCCCCCATTCCCGAAGCATCCACGGGCAGTTCCCCGAAGGGCTGACACCGGCTGCGCCTCAGCAGCCAGACAACCTCCCTCCCTCTGGTCGGGCACTGAAAGCCACACAGCCACTTGTGTCCCCTGTGTCCCTGGAGGCCGCAGCGCGTTTTGGGTTTTGGCGCGGACGGGCCCCTCTCGGCTTCCGTAGTCCATTTGCCCCGGAGCCTGCCAGACCCCTGGCCCCAGGGTCGGGCCCTGCTGAGTCCCCGAGCACCTCCTGAGTTCCTGCCACCACCCTTGGGCCGGGATGAGGTGCCACCTTGTGTGTAGAAACCCTGCACACAGGCAAGAAGCCCCCCAGGCCCACGGGCGTGCCCGACCCTGGAGCCCCCTGGCTGGCTGCAGCCACAGGGAACGGGGGTTCTGAGTTGGCAGCCCCCAGTCCCGAAGCATCCACGGGCAGTTCCCCGAAGTGCTGACACCGGCTGCGCCTCAGCAGCCAGAAAACCTCCCTCCCTCTGGTCGGGCACTGCAAGCCACACAGCCACTTGTGTCCCCTGTGTCCCTGGAGGCCGCAGCGCGTTTTGGGTTTTGGCGCGGACTGGCCCCTCTCGGCTTCCGTAGTCCATTTGCCCCCGGAGCCTGCCAGACCCCTGGCCCCAGGGGCGGGCCCTGCTGAGTCCCCGAGCGCCTCCTGGGTTCCTGCCACCACCCTTGGGCCGGGATGAGGTGCCACCTTGTGCGTAGAAGCCCTGCACACAGGCAAGAAGCCCCCCAGGCCCGCGGGCGCGCCCGACCCTGGAGCCCCCTGGCTGGCTGCAGCCACAGGGAACGGGGGTTCTGAGTTGGCGGCCCCCATTCCCGAAGCATCCACGGGCAGTTCCCCGAAGGGCTGACACCGGCTGCGCCTCAGCAGCCAGACAACCTCCCTCCCTCTGGTCGGGCACTGCAAGCCACACAGCCACTCGTGTCCCCTGTGTCCCTGGAGGCTGCAGCGTGTTTTGGGTTTTGGCGCGGACGGGCCCCTCTCGGCTTCCGTAGTCCATTTGCCCCCGGAGCCTGCCAGACCCCTGGCCCCAGGGGCGGGCCCTGCTGAGTCCCCGAGCGCCTCCTGAGTTCCTGCCACCACCCTTGGGCCGGGATGAGGTGCCACCTTGTGCGTAGAAGCCCTGCACACAGGCAAGAAGCCCCCCAGGCCCGCGGGCGCGCCCGACCCTGGAGCCCCCTGGCTGGCTGCAGCCACAGGGAACGGGGGTTCTGAGTTGGCAGCCCCCATTCCCGAAGCATCCACGGGCAGTTCCCCAAAGGGCTGACACCGGCTGCGCCTCAGCAGCCAGACAACCTCCCTCCCTCTGGTCGGACACTGCAAGCCACACAGCAGCTTGTGTCCCCTGTGTCCCTGGAGGCCGCAGCGCGTTTTGGGTTTTGGAGCGGACGGGCCCCTCTCGGCTTCCGTAGTCCATTTGCCCCCAGAGCCTGCCAGACCCCTGGCCCCAGGGGCGGGCCCTGCTGAGTCCCCGAGCGCCTCCTGGGTTCCTGCCACCACCCTTGGGCCGGGATGAGGTGCCACCTTGTGCGTAGAAGCCCTGCACACAGGCAAGAAGCCCCCCAGGCCCGCGGGCGCGCCCGACCCTGGAGCCCCCTGGCTGGCTGCAGCCACAGGGAACGGGGGTTCTGAGTTGGCAGCCCCCATTCCCGAAGCATCCACGGGCAGTTCCCCGAAGGGCTGACACCGGCTGCGCCTCAGCAGACAGACAACCTCCCTCCCTCTGGTCGGGCACTGCAAGCCACACAGCCACTTGTGTCCCCTGTGTCCCTGGAGGCCGGAGCGCGTTTTGTCTTTTGGCGCGGACGGGCCCCTCTCGGCTTCCGTAGTCCATTTGTCCCGGGAGCCTGCCAGACCCCTGGCCCCAGGGGCGGGCCCTGCTGAGTCCCCGAGCGCCTCCTGGATTCCTGCCACCACCCTTGGGCTGGGATGAGGTGCCACCTTGTGCGTAGAAGCCCTGCACACAGGCAAGAAGCCCCCCAGGCCCGCGGGCGTGCCCGACCCTGGAGCCCCCTGGCTGGCTGCAGCCACAGGGAACGGGGGTTCTGAGTTGCCAGCCCCCATTCCCGAAGCATCCACGGGCAGTTCCCCGAAGGGCTGACACCGGCTGCGCCTCAGCAGCCAGACAACCTCCCTCCCTCTGGTCGGGCACTGCAAGCCACACAGCCACTTGTGTCCCCTGTGTCCCTGGAGGCCGCAGCGCGTTTTGGGTTTTGGCGCGGACGGGCCCCTCTCGGCTTCCGTAGTCCATTTGCCCCCGGAGCCTGCCAGACCCCTGGCCCCAGGGGCGGGCCCTGCTGAGTCCCCGAGAGCCTCCTGGGTTCCTGCCACCACCCTTGGGCAGGGATGAGGTGCCACCTTGTGCGTAGAAGCCCTGCACACAGGCAAGAAGCCCCCCAGGCCCGCGGGCGCGCCCGACCCTGGAGCCCCCTTTCTGGCTGCAGCCACAGGGAACGGGGGTTCTGAGTTGGCAACCCCCATTCCCAAAGCATCCACGGGCAGTTCCCCGAAGGGCTGACACCGGCTGCGCCTCAGCAGCCAGACAACCTCCCTCCCTCTGGTCGGGCACTGCAAGCCACACAGCCACTTGTGTCCCCTGTGTCCCTGGAGGCCGCAGCGCGTTTTGGGTTTTGGCGCGGACGGGCCCCTCTCGGCTTCCGTAGTCCATTTGCCCCGGAGCCTGCCAGACCCCTGGCCCCAGGGGCGGGTCCTGCTGAGTCCCCGAGCGCCTCCTGGGTTCCTGCCACCACCCTTGGGCCGGGATGAGGTGCCACTTGTGCGTAGAAGCCCTGCACACAGCAAGAAGCCCCCCAGACCCGCGGGCGCTCCCGATCCTGGAGCCCCCTGGCTGGCTGCAGCCACAGGGAACGGGGGTTCTGAGTTGGCAGCCCCCATTCCCGAAGCATCCACGGGCAGTTCCCCGAAGGGCTGACACCGGCTGCGCCTCAGCAGCCAGACAACCTCCCTCCCTCTGGTCGGGCACTGAAAGCCACACAGCCACTTGTGTCCCCTGTGTCCCTGGAGGCCGCAGCGCGTTTTGGGTTTTGGCGCGGACGGGCCCCTCTCGGCTTCCGTAGTCCATTTGCCCCGGAGCCTGCCAGACCCCTGGCCCCAGGGTCGGGCCCTGCTGAGTCCCCGAGCACCTCCTGAGTTCCTGCCACCACCCTTGGGCCGGGATGAGGTGCCACCTTGTGTGTAGAAACCCTGCACACAGGCAAGAAGCCCCCCAGGCCCACGGGCGTGCCCGACCCTGGAGCCCCCTGGCTGGCTGCAGCCACAGGGAACGGGGGTTCTGAGTTGGCAGCCCCCAGTCCCGAAGCATCCACGGGCAGTTCCCCGAAGTGCTGACACCGGCTGCGCCTCAGCAGCCAGAAAACCTCCCTCCCTCTGGTCGGGCACTGCAAGCCACACAGCCACTTGTGTCCCCTGTGTCCCTGGAGGCCGCAGCGCGTTTTGGGTTTTGGCGCGGACTGGCCCCTCTCGGCTTCCGTAGTCCATTTGCCCCCGGAGCCTGCCAGACCCCTGGCCCCAGGGGCGGGCCCTGCTGAGTCCCCGAGCGCCTCCTGGGTTCCTGCCACCACCCTTGGGCCGGGATGAGGTGCCACCTTGTGCGTAGAAGCCCTGCACACAGGCAAGAAGCCCCCCAGGCCCGCGGGCGCGCCCGACCCTGGAGCCCCCTGGCTGGCTGCAGCCACAGGGAACGGGGGTTCTGAGTTGGCGGCCCCCATTCCCGAAGCATCCACGGGCAGTTCCCCGAAGGGCTGACACCGGCTGCGCCTCAGCAGCCAGACAACCTCCCTCCCTCTGGTCGGGCACTGCAAGCCACACAGCCACTCGTGTCCCCTGTGTCCCTGGAGGCTGCAGCGTGTTTTGGGTTTTGGCGCGGACGGGCCCCTCTCGGCTTCCGTAGTCCATTTGCCCCCGGAGCCTGCCAGACCCCTGGCCCCAGGGGCGGGCCCTGCTGAGTCCCCGAGCGCCTCCTGAGTTCCTGCCACCACCCTTGGGCCGGGATGAGGTGCCACCTTGTGCGTAGAAGCCCTGCACACAGGCAAGAAGCCCCCCAGGCCCGCGGGCGCGCCCGACCCTGGAGCCCCCTGGCTGGCTGCAGCCACAGGGAACGGGGGTTCTGAGTTGGCAGCCCCCATTCCCGAAGCATCCACGGGCAGTTCCCCAAAGGGCTGACACCGGCTGCGCCTCAGCAGCCAGACAACCTCCCTCCCTCTGGTCGGACACTGCAAGCCACACAGCAGCTTGTGTCCCCTGTGTCCCTGGAGGCCGCAGCGCGTTTTGGGTTTTGGAGCGGACGGGCCCCTCTCGGCTTCCGTAGTCCATTTGCCCCCAGAGCCTGCCAGACCCCTGGCCCCAGGGGCGGGCCCTGCTGAGTCCCCGAGCGCCTCCTGGGTTCCTGCCACCACCCTTGGGCCGGGATGAGGTGCCACCTTGTGCGTAGAAGCCCTGCACACAGGCAAGAAGCCCCCCAGGCCCGCGGGCGCGCCCGACCCTGGAGCCCCCTGGCTGGCTGCAGCCACAGGGAACGGGGGTTCTGAGTTGGCAGCCCCCATTCCCGAAGCATCCACGGGCAGTTCCCCGAAGGGCTGACACCGGCTGCGCCTCAGCAGACAGACAACCTCCCTCCCTCTGGTCGGGCACTGCAAGCCACACAGCCACTTGTGTCCCCTGTGTCCCTGGAGGCCGGAGCGCGTTTTGTCTTTTGGCGCGGACGGGCCCCTCTCGGCTTCCGTAGTCCATTTGTCCCGGGAGCCTGCCAGACCCCTGGCCCCAGGGGCGGGCCCTGCTGAGTCCCCGAGCGCCTCCTGGATTCCTGCCACCACCCTTGGGCTGGGATGAGGTGCCACCTTGTGCGTAGAAGCCCTGCACACAGGCAAGAAGCCCCCCAGGCCCGCGGGCGTGCCCGACCCTGGAGCCCCCTGGCTGGCTGCAGCCACAGGGAACGGGGGTTCTGAGTTGCCAGCCCCCATTCCCGAAGCATCCACGGGCAGTTCCCCGAAGGGCTGACACCGGCTGCGCCTCAGCAGCCAGACAACCTCCCTCCCTCTGGTCGGGCACTGCAAGCCACACAGCCACTTGTGTCCCCTGTGTCCCTGGAGGCCGCAGCGCGTTTTGGGTTTTGGCGCGGACGGGCCCCTCTCGGCTTCCGTAGTCCATTTGCCCCCGGAGCCTGCCAGACCCCTGGCCCCAGGGGCGGGCCCTGCTGAGTCCCCAAACGCCTCCTGGGTTCCTGCCACCACCCTTGGGCCGGGATGAGGTGCCACCTTGTGCGTAGAAGCCCTGCACACAGGCAAGAAGCCCCCCAGGCCCGCGGGCGCGCCCGACCCTGGAGCCCCCTTTCTGGCTGCAGCCACAGGGAACGGGGGTTCTGAGTTGGCAACCCCCATTCCCAAAGCATCCACGGGCAGTTCCCCGAAGGGCTGACACCGGCTGCGCCTCAGCAGCCAGACAACCTCCCTCCCTCTGGTCGGGCACTGCAAGCCACACAGCCACTTGTGTCCCCTGTGTCCCTGGAGGCCGCAGCGCGTTTTGGGTTTTGGCGCGGACGGGCCCCTCTCGGCTTCCGTAGTCCATTTGCCCCGGAGCCTGCCAGACCCCTGGCCCCAGGGGCGGGTCCTGCTGAGTCCCCGAGCGCCTCCTGGGTTCCTGCCACCACCCTTGGGCCGGGATGAGGTGCCACTTGTGCGTAGAAGCCCTGCACACAGCAAGAAGCCCCCCAGACCCGCGGGCGCTCCCGACCCTGGAGCCCCCTGGCTGGCTGCAGCCACAGGGAACGGGGGTTCTGAGTTGGCAGCCCCCATTCCCGAAGTATCCACGGGCAGTTCCCCGAAGGGCTGACACCGGCTGCGCCTCAGCAGCCAGACAACCTCCCTCCCTCTGGTCGGGCACTGCAAGCCACACAGCCACTTGTGTCCCCTGTGTCCCTGGAGACCGCAGCGCGTTTTGGGTTTTGGCGCGGACGGGCCCCTCTCGGCTTCCGTAGTCCATTTGCCCCGGAGCCTGCCAGACCCCTGGCCCCAGGGGCGGGCCCTGCTGAGTCCCCGAGCGCCTCCTGAGTTCCTGCCACCACCCTTGGGCCGGGATGAGGTGCCACCTTGTGCGTAGAAGCCCTGTACACAGGCAAGAAGCCCCCCAGGCCCGCGGGCGTGCCCGACCCTGGAGCCCTCTGGCTGGCTGCAGCCACAGGGCACGGGGGTTCTGAGTTGGCAGCCCCCATTCCCGAAGCATCCACGGGCAGTTCCCCAAAGGGCTGACACCGGCTGCGCCTCAGCAGCCAGACAACCTCCCTCCCTCTGGTCGGGCACTGCAAGCCACACAGCCACTTGTGTCCCCTGTGTCCCTGGAGGCCGCAGCACGTTTTGGGTTTTGGCGCGGACGGGCCCCTCTCGGCTTCCGTAGTCCATTTGCCCCCGGAGCCTGCCAGACCCCTGGCCCCAGGGGCGGGCCCTGCTGAGTCCCCGAGCGCCTCCTGGGTTCCTGCCACCACCCTTGGGCCAGGATGAGGTACCACCTTGTGCGTTATAGCCCTGCACACAGGCAAGAAGCCCCCCAGGCCCGCGGGCGCGCCCGACCCTGGAGCCCCCTGGCTGGCTGCAGCCACAGGGAACGGGGGTTCTGAGTTGGCAGCCCCCATTCCCGAAGCATCCACGGGCAGTTCCCCGAAGGGCTGACACCGGCTGCGCCTCAGCAGCCAGACAACCTCCCTCCCTCTGGTCGGGCACTGCAAGCCACACAGCCACTTGTGTCCCCTGTGTCCCTGGAGGCCACAGCGCGTTTTGGGTTTTGGCGCGGACGGGCCCCACTTGGCTTCCGTAGTCCATTTGCCCCCGGAACCTGCCAGACCCCTGGCCCCAGGGGCGGGCTCTGCTGAGTCCTCGAGCACCTCCTGAGTTCCTGCCACCACCCTTGGGCCGGGATGAGGTGCCACCTTGTGTGTAGAAGCCCTGCACACAGGCAAGAAGCCCCCCAGGCCCACGGGCGTGCCCGACCCTGGAGCCCCCTGGCTGGCTGCAGCCACAGGGAACGGGGGTTCTGAGTTGGCAGCCCCCAGTCCCGAAGCATCCACGGGCAGTTCCCCGAAGTGCTGACACCGGCTGCGCCTCAGCAGCCAGACAACCTCCCTCCCTCTGGTCGGGCACTGCAAGCCACACAGCCACTTGTGTCCCCTGTGTCCCTGGAGGCCGCAGCGCGTTTTGGGTTTTGGCGCGGACGGGCCCCTCTCGGCTTCCGTAGTCCATTTGCCCCCGGAGCCTGCCAGACCCCTGGCCCTAGGGGCGGGCACTGCTGAGTCCCCGAGCGCCTCCTGGGTTCCTGCCACCACCCTTGGGCCGGGATGAGGTGCCACCTTGTGCGTAGAAGCCCTGCACACAGGCAAGAAGCCCCCCAGGCCCGCGGGCGCGCCCGACCCTGGAGCCCCCTGGCTTGCTACAGCCACAGGGAGCGGGGGTTCTGAGTTGGCAGCCCCCATTCCCGAAGCATCCACGGGCAGTTCCCCGAAGGGCTGACACCGGCTGCGCCTCAGCAGCCAGACAACCTCCCTCCCTCTGGTCGGGCACTGCAAGCCACACAGCCACTTGTGTCCCCTGTGTCCCTGGAGGCCGCAGCGCGTTTTGGGTTTTGGCGCGGACAGGCCCCTCTCGGCTTCCGTAGTCCATTTGCCCCGGAGCCTGCCAGACCCCTGGCCCCAGGGGCGGGCCCTGCTGAGTCCCCGAGCGCCTCCTGGGTTCCTGCCACCACCCTTGGGCCGGGATGAGGTGCCACCTTGTGCGTAGAAGCCCTGCACACAGGCAAGAAGCCCCCCAGGCCCGCCCGAAACTGGAGCCCCCTGGCTGGCTGCAGCCACAGGGAACAGGGGTTCTGAGTTGGCAGCCCCCATTCCCAAAGCATCCACGGGCAGTTCCCCGAAGGGCTGACACCGGCTGCGCCTCAGCAGCCAGACAACCTCCCTCCCTCTGGTCGGGCACTGCAAGCCACACAGCCACTTGTGTCCCCTGTGTCCCTGGAGGCCGCAGCGCGTTTTGGGTTTTGGCGCGGACGGGCCCCTCTCGGCTTCCGTAGTCCATTTGCCCCGGAGCCTGCCCGACCCCTGGCCCCAGGGGCGGGCCCTGCTGAGTCCCCGAGCGCCTCCTGGGTTCCTGCCACCACCCTTGGGCCGGGATGAGGTGCCACTTGTGCGTAGAAGCCCTGCACACAGGCAAGAAGCCCCCCAGGCCCGCGGGCGCGCCCGACCCTGGAGCCCCCTGGCTGGCTGCAGCCACAGGGAACGGGGGTTCTGAGTTGGCAGCCCCCATTCCCGAAGCATCCACGGGCAGTTCCCCGAAGGGCTGACACCGGCTGCGCCTCAGCAGCCAGACAACCTCCCTCCCTCTGGTCGGGCACTGCAAGCCACACAGCCACTTGTGTCCCCTGTGTCCCTGGAGGCCGCAGCGCGTTTTGGGTTTTGGCGCGGACGGGCCCCTCTCGGCTTCCGTAGTCCATTTGCCCCGGAGCCTGCCAGACCCCTGGCCCCAGGGGCGGGCCCTGCTGAGTCCCCGAGCGCCTCCTGGGTTCCTGCCACCACCCTTGGGCCGGGATGAGGTGCCACTTGTGCGTAGAAGCCCTGCACACAGGCAAGAAGCCCCCCAGGCCCGCGGGCGCGCCCGACCCTGGAGCCCCCTGGCTGGCTGCAGCCACAGGGAGCGGGGGTTCTGAGTTGGCAGCCCCCATTCCCGAAGTATCCACGGGCAGTTCCCCGAAGGGCTGACACCGGCTGCGCCTCAGCAGCCAGACAACCTCCCTCCCTCTGGTCGGGCACTGCAAGCCACACAGCCACTTGTGTCCCCTGTGTCCCTGGAGGCCGCAGCGCGTTTTGGGTTTTGGCGCGGACGGGCCCCTCTCGGCTTCCGTAGTCCATTTGCCCCGGAGCCTGCCAGACCCCTGGCCCCAGGGGCGGGCCCTGCTGAGTCCCCGAGCGCCTCCTGGGTTCCTGCCACCACCCTTGGGCCGGGATGAGGTGCCACTTGTGCGTAGAAGCCCTGCACACAGGCAAGAAGCCCCCCAGGCCCGCGGGCGCGCCCGACCCTGGAGCCCCCTGGCTGGCTGCAGCCACAGGGAACGGGGGTTCTGAGTTGGCAGCCCCCATTCCCGAAGCATCCATGGGCAGTTCCCCGAAGGGCTGACACCGGCTGCGCCTCAGCAGCCAGACAACCTCCCTCCCTCTGGTCGGGCACTGCAAGCCACACAGCCACTTGTGTCCCCTGTGTCCCTGGAGGCCGCAGCGCGTTTTGGGTTTTGGCGCGGACGGGCCCCTCTCGGCTTCCGTAGTCCATTTGCCCCGGAGCCTGCCAGACCCCTGGCCCCAGGGGCGGGCCCTGCTGAGTCCCCGAGCGCCTCCTGGGTTCCTGCCACCACCCTTGGGCCGGGATGAGGTGCCACTTGTGCGTAGAAGCCCTGCACACAGGCAAGAAGCCCCCCAGGCCCGCGGGCGCGCCCGACCCTGGAGCCCCCTGGCTGGCTGCAGCCACAGGGAACGGGGGTTCTGAGTTGGCAGCCCCCATTCCCGAAGTATCCACGGGCAGTTCCCCGAAGGGCTGACACCGGCTGCGCCTCAGCAGCCAGACAACCTCCCTCCCTCTGGTCGGGCACTGCAAGCCACACAGCCACTTGTGTCCCCTGTGTCCATGGAGGCCGCAGCGCGTTTTGGGTTTTGGCGCGGACGGGCCCCTCTCGGCTTCCGTAGTCCATTTGCCCCGGAGCCTGCCAGACCCCTGGCCCCAGGGGCGGGCCCTGCTGAGTCCCCGAGAGCCTCCTGAGTTCCTGCCACCACCCTTGGGCCGGGATGAGGTGCCACCTTGTGCGTAGAAGCCCTGTACACAGGCAAGAAGCCCCCCAGGCCCGCGGGCGCGCCCGACCCTGGAGCCCTCTGGCTGGCTGCAGCCACAGGGAACGGGGGTTCTGAGTTGGCAGCCCCCATTCCCGAAGCATCCAAGGGCAGTTCCCCAAAGGGCTGACACCGGCTGCGCCTCAGCAGCCAGACAACCTCCCTCCCTCTGGTCGGACACTGCAAGCCACACAGCCACTTGTGTCCCCTGTGTCCCTGGAGGCCGCAGCGCGTTTTGGGTTTTGGCGCGGACGGGCCCCTCTCGGCTTCCGTAGTCCATTTGCCCCCGGAGCCTGCCAGAACCCTGGCCCCAGAGGCGGGCCCTGCTGAGTCCCCGAGCGCCTCCTGGGTTCCTGCCACCACCCTTGGGCCAGGATGAGGTGCCACCTTGTGCGTAGAAGCCCTGCACACAGGCAAGAAGCCCCCCAGGCCCGCGGGCGCGCCCGACCCTGGAGCCCCCTGGCTGGCTGCAGCCACAGGGAACGGGGGTTCTGAGTTGGCAGCCCCCATTCCCGAAGCATCCACGGGCAGTTCCCCGAAGGGCTGACACCGGCTGCGCCTCAGCAGCCAGACAACCTCCCTCCCTCTGGTCGGGCACTGCAAGCCACACAGCCACTTGTGTCCCCTGTGTCCCTGGAGGCCGCAGCGCGTTTTGGGTTTTGGCGCGGACGGGACCCACTTGGCTTCCGTAGTCCATTTGCCCCCGGAACCTGCCAGACCCCTGGCCCCACGGGCGGGCTCTGCTGAGTCCTCGAGCACCTCCTGAGTTCCTGCCACCACCCTTGGGCCGGGATGAGGTGCCACCTTGTGTGTAGAAGCCCTGCACACAGGCAAGAAGCCCCCCAGGCCCGCGGGCGTGCCCGACCCTGGAGCCCCCTGGCTGGCTGCAGCCACAGGGAACGGGGGTTCTGAGTTGGCAGCCCCCAGTCCCGAAGCATCCACGGGCAGTTCCCCGAAGTGCTGACACCGGCTGCGCCTCAGCAGCCAGAAAACCTCCCTCCCTCTGGTCGGGCACTGCAAGCCACACAGCCACTTGTGTCCCCTGTGTCCCTGGAGGCCGCAGCGCGTTTTGGGTTTTGGCGCGGACGGGCCCCTCTCGATTCCGTAGTCCATTTGCCCCCGGGGCCTGCCAGACCCCTGGCCCTAGGGGCGGGCCCTGCTGAGTCCCCGAGCGCCTCCTGGGTTCCTGCCACCACCCTTGGGCCGGGATGAGGTGCCACCTTGTGCGTAGAAGCCCTGCACACAGGCAAGAAGCCCCCCAGGCCCGCGGGCGCGCCCGACCCTGGAGCCCCCTGGCTTGCTACAGCCACAGGGAGCGGGGGTTCTGAGTTGGCAGCCCCCATTCCCGAAGCATCCACGGGCAGTTCCCCGAAGGGCTGACACCGGCTGCGCCTCAGCAGCCAGACAACCTCCCTCCCTCTGGTCGGGCACTGCAAGCCACACAGCCACTTGTGTCCCCTGTGTCCCTGGAGGCCGCAGCGCGTTTTGGGTTTTGGCGCGGACAGGCCCCTCTCGGCTTCCGTAGTCCATTTGCCCCGGAGCCTGCCAGACCCCTGGCCCCAGGGGCGGGCCCTGCTGAGTCCCCGAGCGCCTCCTGGGTTCCTGCCACCACCCTTGGGCCGGGATGAGGTGCCACCTTGTGCGTAGAAGCCCTGCACACAGGCAAGAAGCCCCCCAGGCCCGCGGGCGCGCCCGACCCTGGAGCCCCCTGGCTGGCTGCAGCCACAGGGAATGGGGGTTCTGAGTTGGCAGCCCCCAATCCCGAAGCATCCACGGGCATTTCCCCGAAGGGCTGACACCGGCTGCGCCTCAGCAGCCAGACAACCTCCTTCCCTCTGGTCGGGCACTGCAAGCCACACAGCCACTTGTGTCCCCTGTGTCCCTGGAGGCCGCAGCGCGTTTTGGGTTTTGGCGCGGACGGGCCCCTCTCGGCTTCCGTAGTCCATTTGCCCCGGAGCCTGCCAGACCCCTGGCCCCAGGGTCGGGTCCTGCTGAGTCCCCGAGCGCCTCCTGGGTTCCTGCCACCACCCTTGGGCCGGGATGAGGTGCCACTTGTGCGTAGAAGCCCTGCACACAGCAAGAAGCCCCCCAGACCCGCGGGCGCTCCCGACCCTGGAGCCCCCTGGCTGGCTGCAGCCACAGGGGACGGGGGTTCTGAGTTGGCAGCCCCCATTCCCGAAGTATCCACGGGCAGTTCCCCGAAGGGCTGACACCGGCTGCGCCTCAGCAGCCAGACAACCTCCCTCCCTCTGGTCGGGCACTGCAAGCCACACAGCCACTTGTGTCCCCTGTGTCCCTGGAGGCCGCAGCGCGTTTTGGGTTTTGGCGCGGACGGGCCCCTCTCGGCTTCCGTAGTCCATTTGCCCCGGAGCCTGCCAGACCCCTGGCCCCAGGGGCGGGCCCTGCTGAGTCCCCGAGCGCCTCCTGAGTTCCTGCCACCACCCTTGGGCCGGGATGAGGTGCCACCTTGTGCGTAGAAGCCCTGCACACAGGCAAGAAGCCCCCCAGGCCCGCGGGCGCGCCCGACCCTGGAGCCCTCTGGCTGGCTGCAGCCACAGGGAACGGGGGTTCTGAGTTGGCAGCCCCCATTCCCGAAGCATCCACGGGCAGTTCCCCAAAGGGCTGACACCGGCTGCGCCTCAGCAGCCAGACAACCTCCCTCCCTCTGGTCGGACACTGCAAGCCACACAGCCACTTGTGTCCCCTGTGTCCCTGGAGGCCGCAGCGCGTTTTGGGTTTTGGCGCGGACGGGCCCCTCTCGGCTTCCGTAGTCCATTTGCCCCCGGAGCCTGCCAGACCCCTGGCCCCAGGGGCGGGCCCTGCTGAGTCCCCGAGCGCCTCCTGGGTTCCTGCCACCACCCTTGGGCCAGGATGAGGTGCCACCTTGTGCGTGGAAGCCCTGCACACAGGCAAGAAGCCCCCCAGGCCCGCGGGCGCGCCCGACCCTGGAGCCCCCTGGCTGGCTGCAGCCACAGAGAACGGGGGTTCTGAGTTGGCAGCCCCCATTCCCGAAGCATCCACGGGCAGTTCCCCGAAGGGCTGACACCGGCTGCGCCTCAGCAGCCAGACAACCTCCCTCCCTCTGGTCGGGCACTGCAAGCCACACAGCCACTTGTGTCCCCTGTGTCACTGGAGGCCGCAGCGCGTTTTGGGTTTTGGCGCGGACAGGCCCCTCTCGGCTTCTGTAGTCCATTTGCCCCGGAGCCTGCCAGACCCCTGGCCCCAGGGGCGGGCCCTGCTGAGTCCCCGAGCGCCTCCTGGGTTCCTGCCACCACCCTTGGGCCGGGATGAGGTGCCACCTTGTGCGTAGAAGCCCTGCACACAGGCAAGAAGCCCCCCAGGCCCGCCCGACCCTGGAGCCCCCTGGCTGGCTGCAGCCACAGGGAACGGGGGTTCTGAGTTGGCAGCCCCCATTCCCGAAGCATCCACGGGCAGTTCCCCGAAGGGCTGACACCGGCTGCGCCTCAGCAGCCAGACAACCTCCCTCCCTCTGGTCGGGCACTGCAAGCCACACAGCCACTTGTGTCCCCTGTGTCCCTGGAGGCCGCAGCGCGTTTTGGGTTTTGGCGCGGACGGGCCCCTCTCGGCTTCCGTAGTCCATTTGCCCCGGAGCCTGCCAGACCCCTGGCCCCAGGGGCGGGCCCTGCTGAGTCCCCGAGAGCCTCCTGGGTTCCTGCCACCACCCTTGGGCAGGGATGAGGTGCCACCTTGTGCGTAGAAGCCCTGCACACAGGCAAGAAGCCCCCCAGGCCCGCGGGCGCGCCCGACCCTGGAGCCCCCTGGCTGGCTGCAGCCACAGGGAACGGGGGTTCTGAGTTGGCAGCCCCCAATCCCGAAGCATCCACGGGCATTTCCCTGAAGGGCTGACACCGGCTGCGCCTCAGCAGCCAGACAACCTCCTTCCCTCTGGTCGGGCACTGCAAGCCACACAGCCACTTGTGTCCCCTGTGTCCCTGGAGGCCGCAGCGCGTTTTGGGTTTTGGCGCAGACGGGCCCCTCTCGGCTTCCGTAGTCCATTTGCCCCGGAGCCTGCCAGACCGCTGGCCCCAGGGGTGGGTCCTGCTGAGTCCCCGAGCGCCTCCTGGGTTCCTGCCACCACCCTTGGGCCGGGATGAGGTGCCACTTGTGCGTAGAAGCCCTGCACACAGCCAGAAGCCCCCCAGACCCGCGGGCGCTCCCGACCCTGGAGCCCCCTGGCTGGCTGCAGCCACAGGGAAAGGGGGTTCTGAGTTGGCAGCCCCCATTCCCGAAGTATCCACGGGCAGTTCCCCGAAGGGCTGACACCGGCTGCGCCTCAGCAGCCAGACAACCTCCCTCCCTCTGGTCGGGCAATGCAAGCCACACAGCCACTTGTGTCCCCTGTGTCCCTGGAGGCCGCAGCGCGTTTTGGGTTTTGGCGCGGACGGGCCCCTCTCGGCTTCCCTAGTCCATTTGCCCCGGAGCCTGCCAGACCCATGGCCCCAGGGGCGGGCCCTGCTGAGTCCCCGAGAGCCTCCTGGGTTCCTGCCACCACCCTTGGGCCGGGATGAGGTGCCACCTTGTACATAGAAGCCCTGCACACAGGCAAGAAGCCCCCCAGGCCCGCCAGACCCTGGAGCCCCCTGGCTGGCTGCAGCCACAGGGAACGGGGGTTCTGAGTTGGCAGCCCCCATTCCCGAAGCATCCACGGGCAGTTCCCCGAAGGGCTGACACCGGCTGCGCCTCAGCAGCCAGACAACCTCCCTCCCTCTGGTCGGGCAATGCAAGCCACACAGCCACTTGTGTCCCCTGTGTCCCTGGAGGCCGCAGCGCGTTTTGGGTTTTGGCGCGGACGGGCCCCTCTCGGCTTCCGTAGTCCATTTGCCCCGGAGCCTGCCAGACCCCTGGCCCCAGGGGCGGGCCCTGCTGAGTCCCCGAGCGCCTCCTGAGTTCCTGCCACCACCCTTGGGCCGGGATGAGGTGCCACCTTGTGCGTAGAAGCCCTGCACACAGGCAAGAAGCCCCCCAGGCCCGCGGGCGCGCCCGACCCTGGAGCCCTCTGGCTGGCTGCAGCCACAGGGAACGGGGGTTCTGAGTTGGCAGCCCCCATTCCCGAAGCATCCACGGGCAGTTCCCCAAAGGGCTGACACCGGCTGCGCCTCAGCAGCCAGACAACCTCCCTCCCTCTGGTCGGACACTGCAAGCCACACAGCCACTTGTGTCCCCTGTGTCCCTGGAGGCCGCAGCGCGTTTTGGGTTTTGGCGCGGACGGGCCCCTCTCGGCTTCCGTAGTCCATTTGCCCCCGGAGCCTGCCAGACCCCTGGCCCCAGGGGCGGGCCCTGCTGAGTCCCCGAGCGCCTCCTGGGTTCCTGCCACCACCCTTGGGCCAGGATGAGGTGCCACCTTGTGCGTGGAAGCCCTGCACACAGGCAAGAAGCCCCCCAGGCCCGCGGGCGCGCCCGACCCTGGAGCCCCCTGGCTGGCTGCAGCCACAGGGAACGGGGGTTCTGAGTTGGCAGCCCCCATTCCCGAAGCATCCACGGGCAGTTCCCCGAAGGGCTGACACCGGCTGCGCCTCAGCAGCCAGACAACCTCCCTCCCTCTGGTCGGGCACTGCAAGCCACACAGCCACTTGTGTCCCCTGTGTCACTGGAGGCCGCAGCGCGTTTTGGGTTTTGGCGCGGACAGGCCCCTCTCGGCTTCTGTAGTCCATTTGCCCCGGAGCCTGCCAGACCCCTGGCCCCAGGGGCGGGCCCTGCTGAGTCCCCGAGCGCCTCCTGGGTTCCTGCCACCACCCTTGGGCCGGGATGAGGTGCCACCTTGTGCGTAGAAGCCCTGCACACAGGCAAGAAGCCCCCCAGGCCCGCCCGACCCTGGAGCCCCCTGGCTGGCTGCAGCCACAGGGAACGGGGGTTCTGAGTTGGCAGCCCCCATTCCCGAAGCATCCACGGGCAGTTCCCCGAAGGGCTGACACCGGCTGCGCCTCAGCAGCCAGACAACCTCCCTCCCTCTGGTCGGGCACTGCAAGCCACACAGCCACTTGTGTCCCCTGTGTCCCTGGAGGCCGCAGCGCGTTTTGGGTTTTGGCGCGGACGGGCCCCTCTCGGCTTCCGTAGTCCATTTGCCCCGGAGCCTGCCAGACCCCTGGCCCCAGGGGCGGGCCCTGCTGAGTCCCCGAGAGCCTCCTGGGTTCCTGCCACCACCCTTGGGCAGGGATGAGGTGCCACCTTGTGCGTAGAAGCCCTGCACACAGGCAAGAAGCCCCCCAGGCCCGCGGGCGCGCCCGACCCTGGAGCCCCCTGGCTGGCTGCAGCCACAGGGAACGGGGGTTCTGAGTTGGCAGCCCCCAATCCCGAAGCATCCACGGGCATTTCCCTGAAGGGCTGACACCGGCTGCGCCTCAGCAGCCAGACAACCTCCTTCCCTCTGGTCGGGCACTGCAAGCCACACAGCCACTTGTGTCCCCTGTGTCCCTGGAGGCCGCAGCGCGTTTTGGGTTTTGGCGCAGACGGGCCCCTCTCGGCTTCCGTAGTCCATTTGCCCCGGAGCCTGCCAGACCGCTGGCCCCAGGGGTGGGTCCTGCTGAGTCCCCGAGCGCCTCCTGGGTTCCTGCCACCACCCTTGGGCCGGGATGAGGTGCCACTTGTGCGTAGAAGCCCTGCACACAGCCAGAAGCCCCCCAGACCCGCGGGCGCTCCCGACCCTGGAGCCCCCTGGCTGGCTGCAGCCACAGGGAAAGGGGGTTCTGAGTTGGCAGCCCCCATTCCCGAAGTATCCACGGGCAGTTCCCCGAAGGGCTGACACCGGCTGCGCCTCAGCAGCCAGACAACCTCCCTCCCTCTGGTCGGGCAATGCAAGCCACACAGCCACTTGTGTCCCCTGTGTCCCTGGAGGCCGCAGCGCGTTTTGGGTTTTGGCGCGGACGGGCCCCTCTCGGCTTCCGTAGTCCATTTGCCCCGGAGCCTGCCAGACCCATGGCCCCAGGGGCGGGCCCTGCTGAGTCCCCGAGAGCCTCCTGGGTTCCTGCCACCACCCTTGGGCCGGGATGAGGTGCCACCTTGTACATAGAAGCCCTGCACACAGGCAAGAAGCCCCCCAGGCCCGCCAGACCCTGGAGCCCCCTGGCTGGCTGCAGCCACAGGGAACGGGGGTTCTGAGTTGGCAGCCCCCATTCCCGAAGCATCCACGGGCAGTTCCCCGAAGGGCTGACACCGGCTGCGCCTCAGCAGCCAGACAACCTCCCTCCCTCTGGTCGGGCAATGCAAGCCACACAGCCACTTGTGTCCCCTGTGTCCCTGGAGGCCGCAGCGCGTTTTGGGTTTTGGCGCGGACGGGCCCCTCTCGGCTTCCGTAGTCCATTTGCCCCGGAGCCTGCCAGACCCCTGGCCCCAGGGGCGGGCCCTGCTGAGTCCCGGAGCGCCTCCTGGGTTCCTGCCACCACGCTTGGGCCGGGATGAGGTGCCACCTTGTGCGTGGAAGCCCTGCACACAGGCAAGAAGCCCCCCAGGCCGGCGGGCGCGCCCGACCCTGGAGCCCCCTGGCTGGCTGCAGCCACAGGGAACGGGGGTTCTGAGTTGGCAGCCCCCATTCCCGAAGCATCCACGGGCAGTTCCCCGAAGGGCTGACACCGGCTGCGCCTCAGCAGCCAGACAACCTCCCTCCCTCTGGTCGGGCACTGCAAGCCACACAGCCACTTGTGTCCCCTGTGTCCCTGGAGGCCGCAGCGCGTTTTGGGTTTTGGCGCAGACGGGCCCCTCTCGGCTTCTGTAGTCCATTTGCCCCGGAGCCTGCCAGACCCCTGGCCCCAGGGGCGGGCCCTGCTGAGTCCCCGAGAGCCTCCTGAGTTCCTGCCACCACCCTTGGGCCGGGATGAGGTGCCACCTTGTGCGTAGAAGCCCTGCACACAGGCAAGAAGCCCCCCAGGCCCGCGGGCGCGCCCGACCCTGGAGCCCTCTGGCTGGCTGCAGCCACAGGGAATGGGGGTTCTGAGTTGGCAGCCCCCATTCCCGAAGCATCCACGGGCAGTTCCCCAAAGGGCTGACACCGGCTGCGCCTCAGCAGCCAGACAACCTCCCTCCCTCTGGTCGGACACTGCAAGCCACACAGCCACTTGTGTCCCCTGTGTCCCTGGAGGCCGCAGCGCGTTTTGGGTTTTGGCGCAGACGGGCCCCTCTCGGCTTCTGTAGTCCATTTGCCCCGGAGCCTGCCAGACCCCTGGCCCCAGGGGCGGGCCCTGCTGAGTCCCCGAGAGCCTCCTGAGTTCCTGCCACCACCCTTGGGCCGGGATGAGGTGCCACTTGTGCGTAGAAGCCCTGCACACAGCCAGAAGCCCCCCAGACCCGCGGGCGCTCCCGACCCTGGAGCCCCCTGGCTGGCTGCAGCCACAGGGAACGGGGGTTCTGAGTTGGCAGCCCCCATTCCCGAAGTATCCACGGGCAGTTCCCCGAAGGGCTGACACCGGCTGCGCCTCAGCAGCCAGACAACCTCCCTCCCTCTGGTCGGGCACTGCAAGCCACACAGCCACTTGTGTCCCCTGTGTCCCTGGAGGCCGCAGCGCGTTTTGGGTTTTGGCGCGGACGGGCCCCTCTCGGCTTCCGTAGTCCATTTGCCCCGGAGCCTGCCAGACCCATGGCCCCAGGGGCGGGCCCTGCTGAGTCCCCGAGAGCCTCCTGGGTTCCTGCCACCACCCTTGGGCCGGGATGAGGTGCCACCTTGTACATAGAAGCCCTGCACACAGGCAAGAAGCCCCCCAGGCCCGCCAGACCCTGGAGCCCCCTGGCTGGCTGCAGCCACAGGGAACGGGGGTTCTGAGTTGGCAGCCCCCATTCCCGAAGCATCCACGGGCAGTTCCCCGAAGGGCTGACACCGGCTGCGCCTCAGCAGCCAGACAACCTCCCTCCCTCTGGTCGGGCAATGCAAGCCACACAGCCACTTGTGTCCCCTGTGTCCCTGGAGGCCGCAGCGCGTTTTGGGTTTTGGCGCGGACGGGCCCCTCTCGGCTTCCGTAGTCCATTTGCCCCGGAGCCTGCCAGACCCCTGGCCCCAGGGGCGGGCCCTGCTGAGTCCCCGAGCGCCTCCTGAGTTCCTGCCACCACCCTTGGGCCGGGATGAGGTGCCACCTTGTGCGTAGAAGCCCTGCACACAGGCAAGAAGCCCCCCAGGCCCGCGGGCGCGCCCGACCCTGGAGCCCTCTGGCTGGCTGCAGCCACAGGGAACGGGGGTTCTGAGTTGGCAGCCCCCATTCCCGAAGCATCCACGGGCAGTTCCCCAAAGGGCTGACACCGGCTGCGCCTCAGCAGCCAGACAACCTCCCTCCCTCTGGTCGGACACTGCAAGCCACACAGCCACTTGTGTCCCCTGTGTCCCTGGAGGCCGCAGCGCGTTTTGGGTTTTGGCGCGGACGGGCCCCTCTCGGCTTCCGTAGTCCATTTGCCCCCGGAGCCTGCCAGACCCCTGGCCCCAGGGGCGGGCCCTGCTGAGTCCCCGAGCGCCTCCTGGGTTCCTGCCACCACCCTTGGGCCAGGATGAGGTGCCACCTTGTGCGTGGAAGCCCTGCACACAGGCAAGAAGCCCCCCAGGCCCGCGGGCGCGCCCGACCCTGGAGCCCCCTGGCTGGCTGCAGCCACAGGGAACGGGGGTTCTGAGTTGGCAGCCCCCATTCCCGAAGCATCCACGGGCAGTTCCCCGAAGGGCTGACACCGGCTGCGCCTCAGCAGCCAGACAACCTCCCTCCCTCTGGTCGGGCACTGCAAGCCACACAGCCACTTGTGTCCCCTGTGTCACTGGAGGCCGCAGCGCGTTTTGGGTTTTGGCGCGGACAGGCCCCTCTCGGCTTCTGTAGTCCATTTGCCCCGGAGCCTGCCAGACCCCTGGCCCCAGGGGCGGGCCCTGCTGAGTCCCCGAGCGCCTCCTGGGTTCCTGCCACCACCCTTGGGCCGGGATGAGGTGCCACCTTGTGCGTAGAAGCCCTGCACACAGGCAAGAAGCCCCCCAGGCCCGCCCGACCCTGGAGCCCCCTGGCTGGCTGCAGCCACAGGGAACGGGGGTTCTGAGTTGGCAGCCCCCATTCCCGAAGCATCCACGGGCAGTTCCCCGAAGGGCTGACACCGGCTGCGCCTCAGCAGCCAGACAACCTCCCTCCCTCTGGTCGGGCACTGCAAGCCACACAGCCACTTGTGTCCCCTGTGTCCCTGGAGGCCGCAGCGCGTTTTGGGTTTTGGCGCGGACGGGCCCCTCTCGGCTTCCGTAGTCCATTTGCCCCGGAGCCTGCCAGACCCCTGGCCCCAGGGGCGGGCCCTGCTGAGTCCCCGAGAGCCTCCTGGGTTCCTGCCACCACCCTTGGGCAGGGATGAGGTGCCACCTTGTGCGTAGAAGCCCTGCACACAGGCAAGAAGCCCCCCAGGCCCGCGGGCGCGCCCGACCCTGGAGCCCCCTGGCTGGCTGCAGCCACAGGGAACGGGGGTTCTGAGTTGGCAGCCCCCAATCCCGAAGCATCCACGGGCATTTCCCTGAAGGGCTGACACCGGCTGCGCCTCAGCAGCCAGACAACCTCCTTCCCTCTGGTCGGGCACTGCAAGCCACACAGCCACTTGTGTCCCCTGTGTCCCTGGAGGCCGCAGCGCGTTTTGGGTTTTGGCGCAGACGGGCCCCTCTCGGCTTCCGTAGTCCATTTGCCCCGGAGCCTGCCAGACCGCTGGCCCCAGGGGTGGGTCCTGCTGAGTCCCCGAGCGCCTCCTGGGTTCCTGCCACCACCCTTGGGCCGGGATGAGGTGCCACTTGTGCGTAGAAGCCCTGCACACAGCCAGAAGCCCCCCAGACCCGCGGGCGCTCCCGACCCTGGAGCCCCCTGGCTGGCTGCAGCCACAGGGAAAGGGGGTTCTGAGTTGGCAGCCCCCATTCCCGAAGTATCCACGGGCAGTTCCCCGAAGGGCTGACACCGGCTGCGCCTCAGCAGCCAGACAACCTCCCTCCCTCTGGTCGGGCAATGCAAGCCACACAGCCACTTGTGTCCCCTGTGTCCCTGGAGGCCGCAGCGCGTTTTGGGTTTTGGCGCGGACGGGCCCCTCTCGGCTTCCGTAGTCCATTTGCCCCGGAGCCTGCCAGACCCATGGCCCCAGGGGCGGGCCCTGCTGAGTCCCCGAGAGCCTCCTGGGTTCCTGCCACCACCCTTGGGCCGGGATGAGGTGCCACCTTGTACATAGAAGCCCTGCACACAGGCAAGAAGCCCCCCAGGCCCGCCAGACCCTGGAGCCCCCTGGCTGGCTGCAGCCACAGGGAACGGGGGTTCTGAGTTGGCAGGCCCCATTCCCGAAGCATCCACGGGCAGTTCCCCGAAGGGCTGACACCGGCTGCGCCTCAGCAGCCAGACAACCTCCCTCCCTCTGGTCGGGCAATGCAAGCCACACAGCCACTTGTGTCCCCTGTGTCCCTGGAGGCCGCAGCGCGTTTTGGGTTTTGGCGCGGACGGGCCCCTCTCGGCTTCCGTAGTCCATTTGCCCCGGAGCCTGCCAGACCCCTGGCCCCAGGGGCGGGCCCTGCTGAGTCCCGGAGCGCCTCCTGGGTTCCTGCCACCACGCTTGGGCCGGGATGAGGTGCCACCTTGTGCGTGGAAGCCCTGCACACAGGCAAGAAGCCCCCCAGGCCGGCGGGCGCGCCCGACCCTGGAGCCCCCTGGCTGGCTGCAGCCACAGGGAACGGGGGTTCTGAGTTGGCAGCCCCCATTCCCGAAGCATCCACGGGCAGTTCCCCGAAGGGCTGACACCGGCTGCGCCTCAGCAGCCAGACAACCTCCCTCCCTCTGGTCGGGCACTGCAAGCCACACAGCCACTTGTGTCCCCTGTGTCCCTGGAGGCCGCAGCGCGTTTTGGGTTTTGGCGCAGACGGGCCCCTCTCGGCTTCTGTAGTCCATTTGCCCCGGAGCCTGCCAGACCCCTGGCCCCAGGGGCGGGCCCTGCTGAGTCCCCGAGAGCCTCCTGAGTTCCTGCCACCACCCTTGGGCCGGGATGAGGTGCCACCTTGTGCGTAGAAGCCCTGCACACAGGCAAGAAGCCCCCCAGGCCCGCGGGCGCGCCCGACCCTGGAGCCCTCTGGCTGGCTGCAGCCACAGGGAATGGGGGTTCTGAGTTGGCAGCCCCCATTCCCGAAGCATCCACGGGCAGTTCCCCAAAGGGCTGACACCGGCTGCGCCTCAGCAGCCAGACAACCTCCCTCCCTCTGGTCGGACACTGCAAGCCACACAGCCACTTGTGTCCCCTGTGTCCCTGGAGGCCGCAGCGCGTTTTGGGTTTTGGCGCAGACGGGCCCCTCTCGGCTTCTGTAGTCCATTTGCCCCGGAGCCTGCCAGACCCCTGGCCCCAGGGGCGGGCCCTGCTGAGTCCCCGAGAGCCTCCTGAGTTCCTGCCACCACCCTTGGGCCGGGATGAGGTGCCACTTGTGCGTAGAAGCCCTGCACACAGCCAGAAGCCCCCCAGACCCGCGGGCGCTCCCGACCCTGGAGCCCCCTGGCTGGCTGCAGCCACAGGGAACGGGGGTTCTGAGTTGGCAGCCCCCATTCCCGAAGTATCCACGGGCAGTTCCCCGAAGGGCTGACACCGGCTGCGCCTCAGCAGCCAGACAACCTCCCTCCCTCTGGTCGGGCACTGCAAGCCACACAGCCACTTGTGTCCCCTGTGTCCCTGGAGGCCGCAGCGCGTTTTGGGTTTTGGCGCGGACGGGCCCCTCTCGGCTTCCGTAGTCCATTTGCCCCGGAGCCTGACAGACCCATGGCCCCAGGGGCGGGCCCTGCTGAGTCCCCGAGAGCATCCTGGGTTCCTGCCACCACCCTTGGGCCGGGATGAGGTGCCACCTTGTACATAGAAGCCCTGCACACAGGCAAGAAGCCCCCCAGGCCCGCCAGACCCTGGAGCCCCCTGGCTGGCTGCAGCCACAGGGAACGGGGGTTCTGAGTTGGCAGCCCCCATTCCCGAAGCATCCACGGGCAGTTCCCCGAAGGGCTGACACCGGCTGCGCCTCAGCAGCCAGACAACCTCCCTCCCTCTGGTCGGGCACTGCAAGCCACACAGCCACTTGTGTCCCCTGTGTCCCTGGAGGCCGCAGCGCGTTTTGGGTTTTGGCGCGGACGGGCCCCTCTCGGCTTCCGTAGTCCATTTGCCCCGGAGCCTGCCAGACCCCTGGCCCCAGGGGCGGGCCCTGCTGAGTCCCCGAGCGCCTCCTGGGTTCCTGCCACCACGCTTGGGCCGGGATGAGGTGCCACCTTGTGCGTAGAAGCCCTGCACACAGGCAAGAAGCCCCCCAGGCCGGCGGGCGCGCCCGAACCTGGAGCCCCCTGGCTGGCTGCAGCCACAGGGAACGGGGGTTCTGAGTTGGCAGCCCCCATTCCCGAAGCATCCACGGGCAGTTCCCCGAAGGGCTGACACCGGCTGTGCCTCAGCAGCCAGACAACCTCCCTCCCTCTGGTCGGGCACTGCAAGCCACACAGCCACTTGTGTCCTCTGTGTCCCTGGAGGCCGCAGCGCGTTTTGGGTTTTGGCGCAGACGGGCCCCTCTCGGCTTCTGTAGTCCATTTGGCCCAGAGCCTGCCAGACCCCTGGCCCCAGGGGCGGGTCCTGCTGAGTCCCCGAGCGCCTCCTGGGTTCCTGCCACCACCCTTGGGCCGGGATGTGGTGCCACTTGTGCGTAGAAGCCCTGCACACAGCAAGAAGCCCCCAGACCCGCGGGCGCTCCCGATCCTGGAGCCCCCTGGCTGGCTGCAGCCACAGGGAACGGGGGTTCTGAGTTGGCAGTCCCCATTCCCGAAGCATCCACGGGCAGTTCCCCGAAGGGCTGACACCGGCTGCGCCTCAGCAGCCAGACAACCTCCCTCCCTCTGGTCGGGCACTGCAAGCCACACAGCCACTTGTGTCCCCTGTGTCCCTGGAGGCCGCAGCGCGTTTTGGGTTTTGGCGCAGACGGGCCCCTCTCGGCTTCTGTAGTCCATTTGCCCCGGAGCCTGCCAGACCCCTGGCCCCAGGGGCGGGCCCTGCTGAGTCCCCGAGAGCCTCCTGAGTTCCTGCCACCACCCTTGGGCCGGGATGAGGTGCCACCTTGTGCGTAGAAGCCCTGCACACAGGCAAGAAGCCCCCCAGGCCCGCGGGCGCGCCCGACCCTGGAGCCCTCTGGCTGGCTGCAGCCACAGGGAACGGGGGTTCTGAGTTGGCAGCCCCCATTCCCGAAGCATCCACGGGCAGTTCCCCAAAGGGCTGACACCGGCTGCGCCTCAGCAGCCAGACAACCTCCCTCCCTCTGGTCGGACACTGCAAGCCACACAGCCACTTGTGTCCCCTGTGTCCCTGGAGGCCGCAGCGCGTTTTGGGTTTTGGCGCAGACGGGCCCCTCTCGGCTTCTGTAGTCCATTTGCCCCGGAGCCTGCCAGACCCCTGGCCCCAGGGGCGGGCCCTGCTGAGTCCCCGAGAGCCTCCTGAGTTCCTGCCACCACCCTTGGGCCGGGATGAGGTGCCACTTGTGCGTAGAAGCCCTGCACAAAGCCAGAAGCCCCCCAGACCCGCGGGCGCTCCCGACCCTGGAGCCCCCTGGCTGGCTGCAGCCACAGGGAACGGGGGTTCTGAGTTGGCAGCCCCCATTCCCGAAGTATCCACGGGCAGTTCCCCGAAGGGCTGACACCGGCTGCGCCTCAGCAGCCAGACAACCTCCCTCCCTCTGGTCGGGCACTGCAAGCCACACAGCCACTTGTGTCCCCTGTGTCCCTGGAGGCCGCAGCGCGTTTTGGGTTTTGGCGCGGACGGGCCCCTCTCGGCTTCCGTAGTCCATTTGCCCCGGAGCCTGACAGACCCATGGCCCCAGGGGCGGGCCCTGCTGAGTCCCCGAGAGCATCCTGGGTTCCTGCCACCACCCTTGGGCCGGGATGAGGTGCCACCTTGTACATAGAAGCCCTGCACACAGGCAAGAAGCCCCCCAGGCCCGCCAGACCCTGGAGCCCCCTGGCTGGCTGCAGCCACAGGGAACGGGGGTTCTGAGTTGGCAGCCCCCATTCCCGAAGCATCCACGGGCAGTTCCCCGAAGGGCTGACACCGGCTGCGCCTCAGCAGCCAGACAACCTCCCTCCCTCTGGTCGGGCACTGCAAGCCACACAGCCACTTGTGTCCCCTGTGTCCCTGGAGGCCGCAGCGCGTTTTGGGTTTTGGCGCGGACGGGCCCCTCTCGGCTTCCGTAGTCCATTTGCCCCGGAGCCTGCCAGACCCCTGGCCCCAGGGGCGGGCCCTGCTGAGTCCCCGAGCGCCTCCTGGGTTCCTGCCACCACGCTTGGGCCGGGATGAGGTGCCACCTTGTGCGTAGAAGCCCTGCACACAGGCAAGAAGCCCCCCAGGCCGGCGGGCGCGCCCGAACCTGGAGCCCCCTGGCTGGCTGCAGCCACAGGGAACGGGGGTTCTGAGTTGGCAGCCCCCATTCCCGAAGCATCCACGGGCAGTTCCCCGAAGGGCTGACACCGGCTGTGCCTCAGCAGCCAGACAACCTCCCTCCCTCTGGTCGGGCACTGCAAGCCACACAGCCACTTGTGTCCTCTGTGTCCCTGGAGGCCGCAGCGCGTTTTGGGTTTTGGCGCAGACGGGCCCCTCTCGGCTTCTGTAGTCCATTTGGCCCAGAGCCTGCCAGACCCCTGGCCCCAGGGGCGGGTCCTGCTGAGTCCCCGAGCGCCTCCTGGGTTCCTGCCACCACCCTTGGGCCGGGATGTGGTGCCACTTGTGCGTAGAAGCCCTGCACACAGCAAGAAGCCCCCAGACCCGCGGGCGCTCCCGATCCTGGAGCCCCCTGGCTGGCTGCAGCCACAGGGAACGGGGGTTCTGAGTTGGCAGTCCCCATTCCCGAAGCATCCACGGGCAGTTCCCCGAAGGGCTGACACCGGCTGCGCCTCAGCAGCCAGACAACCTCCCTCCCTCTGGTCGGGCACTGCAAGCCACACAGCCACTTGTGTCCCCTGTGTCCCTGGAGGCCGCAGCGCGTTTTGGGTTTTGGCGCAGACGGGCCCCTCTCGGCTTCTGTAGTCCATTTGCCCCGGAGCCTGCCAGACCCCTGGCCCCAGGGGCGGGCCCTGCTGAGTCCCCGAGAGCCTCCTGAGTTCCTGCCACCACCCTTGGGCCGGGATGAGGTGCCACCTTGTGCGTAGAAGCCCTGCACACAGGCAAGAAGCCCCCCAGGCCCGCGGGCGCGCCCGACCCTGGAGCCCTCTGGCTGGCTGCAGCCACAGGGAACGGGGGTTCTGAGCTGAGTTGGCAGCCCCCATTCCCGAAGCATCCACGGGCAGTTCCCCAAAGGGCTGACACCGGCTGCGCCTCAGCAGCCAGACAACCTCCCTCCCTCTGGTCGGACACTGCAAGCCACACAGCCACTTGTGTCCCCTGTGTTCCTGGAGGCCGCAGCGCGTTTTGGGTTTTGGCGCAGACGGGCCCCTCTCGGCTTCTGTAGTCCATTTGCCCCGGAGCCTGCCAGACCCCTGGCCCCAGGGGCGGGCCCTGCTGAGTCCCCGAGAGCCTCCTGAGTTCCTGCCACCACCCTTGGGCCGGGATGAGGTGCCACCTTGTGCGTAGAAGCCCTGCACACAGGCAAGAAGCCCCCCAGGCCCGCGGGCGCGCCCGACCCTGGAGCCCTCTGGCTGGCTGCAGCCACAGGGAACGGGGGTT